>NC_141689.1:197250225-197939910 GCF_964263255.1 Lissotriton vulgaris | reverse complement strand
CGTTCACACTAAACTCTTCTCTCTTTGGCACATCTCCGCTCTGCCTTTTCTCCCTCCATCTCCCACACTCTCACCCTATACTCTTCTCTCTTTCACAAATCTCTCCTCTCTTCTTTTTCTGTCCCTCATCATTGACTCTTCTTTCTTTCCCACATCTCTCCTCTCTACTTTTTATCTGCCTCCTTCTTACCCATTTCTCATCTCTCTTTCACAGACCTCTTCTCTCTTCTTTTTCTCACCGTGACTCTATACTCTTCTCTCTTACACACATCTCGCTTCTCTTCTTTTGCTCTCACTCACTTTCACCCTATACTCTTTTGTCTTTAACACTTCTCTCCTCTCTTCTTTTTCCCTCTCCCACTTGTACACTAAACCCCCCTCTCTTACACATCTCTCTTCTTTTTTCTCCCTCTCCCTCACTCTCACCCTATACTCTTTTGTCTTTTACACATCTTTCTTCTCTTCATTTTTCTTCTCCACTTTCACAGTAAACTCTTCTCTCTTTTACACATGTCTCCTCTCATCTTTTTTCCGCCTCAGTTTCACATTAAACTCTTTTCTCTTTTACACATCTCTCCTCTCTTCTTTTTTCCACCCCACTTTCTCATTAAACTCTTTTCTCTTTTACACATCGCTTCCTCTTCGTTTTCCCTCTCCCACTTTCACACTAAACCCCTCTCTTACACATCTCCCCTCTCTTCGTTTTTCCTAACTACTTTCACAATAAACTCTTTTCTCTTTTACACATCTCTCCTTTCTTTGTTTTCCCTCTCCAACTTTCACACTAAACCCCTCTCTTACACATCTCCCCTCTCTTCGTTTTTCCTCCCCACTTTCGCAGTAAACTCTTTTCTCTTTTACACATCTCTCCTCTCTTCTTTCTGTCTCCCTCACCCTATACTCTTCTCTTACACACATCTCTCTTCGTCTTTTTCCCTCCCCCACTCTCACTCTCTCTGTCACACATTTCTTCTCTCTTCTTTTTCTCTCCACCACCCTCACTCTATACTCTTGTCTCTTTTACACATACACTTGCCTATCTTCTGTTCTCTCTCTCTTCTTACTGAAGTCGCCACGGTCTTCAATTTCTCATACCCCCCCCCCTTGTCTCTCTTGCCACTCTCACGCTAAACTCTCACCTCTCTTCTTTCTTTCTCTCACCTCTTACTCAATTCCTCTCTCTTCTCTCTTTCACACGGTCTCTCCTCTCCGCTTTCTCTCTCCCCTTACTCTATTGCTCTAATTCTCTCTCCTCTCTTTTACACCTCTTTGCCTCTAATATCTTCTCACTCTTCACTTACTCTATCTGCTGTTTCCTCTCTCTCTCTTCATTCCCCTCTCTTGTTGTTACACACACCCTCTCCTCTCAGCTTCCTCTCTCCCTCAGTCTATTACCCTCTTTCTCTCTCATCTTTCACACACTCTCACATCTCTTCTTTCTATCTATCTTCTCTTTTTCCCTCTCCCTTCTCTCCCTCATCCTATTCCATCCTCTTTTCACACTCTCGCTGTTTTCTTCTTTTGCCCTCTCTCTTCTCTTTCTCCCTATCCCCTCTTTCTCCCTCACCTTATTCCATCCTCTTTTCACACACTCTTGCATTTCTTCTTTTGTCCTCTCTTCTCTTTCTCCCTCTCCCGTCTTTTTCCCTCAACCCTCTTTCTCCCTCACCCTATGTCATCCTCTCTGTCATACACTATCGCATCTCTTCTCTTTCCCTCTCTATCTCCCTCTCCCCTCTTTCTCCCTCACCCTATTCCATCCTCTCTTTCAAACACTCTCGCATTTCTTCTTTTGTCCTTTCTCTTCTCTTTCTCCCTCTCCCCTCTTTTACCCTCTCCCCTCTTTTACCCTCTCCCCTCTTTCTCCCTCACCCTATTCCATCCTCTCTTTCGCACACTCTTGCATCTCTTCTCTTTCTCCCTCTCCCCTCTTTTTCCCTCACCCTATTCCATCCTCTCTTTCACACACTCTCACATCTCTTCTCTTTCTCTCTCTTCCTCCCTCACCTATTCCATCCTCTCTTTCACACACTCTCTCATTTCTTCTTTTGCCCTCTCTCTTCCTCCCTCTCCCCTCTTTTTCCATCACCCCTCTTTCTCCCTCACCCTATTCCATCCTCTCTGTTATATACCATTGAATCTCTTCTCTTTCTCTCTCTTCCTCCCTCTCCCCTCTTTCTCCCTCACCCTATTCCATCCTCTTTTTACACACTCTTGTATTTCTTCTTTTTTCCCTCTCTCTTCCATTTCACCCTCTCCCCTCCTTTTCCCTCACCCTATTCCATCCTCCCTGTCATACACTCTCGCATCTCTTTTCTTTCTCTCTCTCTCTTTCTCCCTCTCCCTCACACTATTCCATCCTCTCTTTCACACACTCTTGCATCTCTTCTCTTTGTCTGCTCCCCTCTCTCCTCTCTTTCACGTTCTCTATCTCTCTCTCCTCCGTCCTGACACCTTCCTTCTCCATCCACCAGTCCTCTCCCCACCCTCGGCCTTCCATGCCTCCCTCTGACGTGGCAGGACCAGACCCCCAGATACCCCATAGGCTGCAGCTAGTGTTGCGCTCTCACCATTTCAATCTATTCCCGAAAGGGCAGCCAGTAAATCATCTCCTTCAGAGTTAATGGAGCATTTCTCTGAAAGAAAAAAATGGGCTGGAAGCAGCCCTCTCTGATAGCCGGCATCTTCTTCAGATGTCATGGCAGTCACTCTGAAGTCTGTGCTGCTCCCAGGCCTCCGCTAAACAAACCTGGGGCCAGATTCCAACACTAAACTGTTGTCGTGCAAATGTGCACTAGCCTGGTGTGATCTTGTGCCAACACGTGGGTACTGACCTGCCAGTGGAAAAAAACGACTCTACTGGATATATACATATATATATATTTTCACCAACCTTGGTGCTCCTGCATCAGAAAAACAGGACGCACTCTCGGCAGGTTTGCTTTACTAGTTTACTGCTTAGTACACCTGCACCCAACGCGTTTCGGTCTGATCTCAGACCTTCATCACAGGTTGTTTCCCATCATCCCTGTGTTTCATATATTCCCCCTATACACTGACATGATTGCTATGTAATAAATATATGTGTGTATATAGATAGATAGATAGATAGATAGATAGATAGATAGATAGATAGATAGATAGATAGATAGATAGATAGATAGATAGATAGATAGATAGATAGATAGAGCGAGCTTGATGTATCTATATAGATATATATATGTATATCTTTATATGCTTGAGCAGTCCTTGCTGATGCAGCCATGCCGCTCCAGAAGAACACAGCCTGCACTCCAGGTAGGTCCAAAACAATTTATTTGAATAGCTGACGCGTTTCGACCAGGAGGTCTTTGTCAAAGCTCCTATATATAGATAGACAGACAGACAGACAGAGAGACAGGCAGACAGAGAGACAGACAGACAGAGAGACAGACAGACAGAGAGACAGACAGACAGATAGATAGATAGATAGATAGATAGATAGATAGATAGATAGATAGATAGATAGATAGATAGATAGATAGATAGATAGATAGATAGATAGATAGATAGATAGATAGATAGATAGATAGATAGATAGACCAGTCAGTCAGTGGTGATTGCAGTGTGAAGCACCAAGCACTTGCGCTAAACAGCCTTGCACTGGCACAGTTCATGCACCCTGAACCTGGGCACTGCATCTTTATAGTGCATTTGTTGAACGAGAAAATGAGAAAATCAAGCCACGTAGGCGGTGTGCGCAGTAACCACGTAATTTTAAAAAATCACCTTTTTATTCTTTTTCTTAATGTCCTGCTTCTTTCATACTACTGGAGTATTGCATTATAAAATAACTCAAGGACTTTTTTTGAAAACCAATCTGGATCACTACCTTTGTAGGCCTTACCTCCATCTTGTAAAGAAGCTAGGATGATTTTTAAAAAACTTGGATGTCAAGTCATTAAATAATAAGGGGGTTTTACCTTGCAAGCTGACCTTTCCAAATGATAATTTACCAGAATCAACATATGAGCTGGTAAAGCCAATTCAAATGAAAATGTGTCTGGGTGCGAATTGAAATAAGTGGGTTTGCAAAATTTGAGTAATTTGCTTTTATGTAATCATGCAAAAGTTTTGCAGAGTTACGCAAAATAAAAATCTGTCATTTAGTGCTATATTTTAGTGTGAAATGTATTCTTGTGTCAATTTTGACACAAGAACACATTTCACACAAAAAAATAGTGCAAAAAAGCACAGTGAACAGGCACTCGCTTTCTGTTGTTCTGTCCCTCTTGCAGTAAAATTTTACCATGAATGATGCATAATAACAAGCACAATGTGAAATTCCTGAAATTACGTGAAGTACACTAGCATAATTTACCTTTGCCCGGACGCTAAATAAAATATGGAAGTGTTTTATTTTAATAACACACTAAAAATGTCTTAAATTTAAGGTTCTTGCTTAAGGGAATTCAAAGCTTGAAAAAGTATTTTGATTGGTTTAGGGTAAATATTTAAGGAAACAACATTAAGGTCGGTGACTTAAACATTAATGGTTTGTGCACCTAGGCAACTGGGTGTGAGACTGGCCCAAAAAAAATCACCCATTCCGAACACATTTATTAGAATATTTCTGTTTCCCTTGCTATCTTCTAAGTTGGCACATCGATTTTCCATGATTGTGTCACAAAGGCAAAACAAAAACTCCTAATGTGAATGTTTTCAGAAGGGGCATTTGAGAGGTAACTTTCATCACGATTTCAAGATGGGGTTTGTTTGGTATATGCTTCAAAAATACCCATTATGAATATATTATGATTTGCAATGCCTCCAGTTTAATGTCGGCGCTTCTACCTGCCAACAACTGTTTCTGCTCAGTTGACATCTGAATATTTCATGATTTGATCTAAAAATGCAAAGAGAAACAGTGGAAATGGGAGGAGCACCAAAAGAGCCGCTTGAATCCCAATTTTAATCACAATTTCCATCTACAGTCTGCAGAACAATAGAGTGATCATTTTCAAGCCGAGATTAAGGCACTGCAGGGATAAGTGAATCAGATTAGAAAGGACCTCTCCTTAATGGGGAAAGATCATGGTCCCATCTTGACCGCGTGGTAGACATCCCTGTGCAATCAGGCACAGAAACACATCTCGGAGACGAGGCTTGAAAAAGTAACTTTGAGGAGCCGGTTGTCTCGGAAAAAGCGCTGTAAATACTTAACTCCAAAACGCGCCTGACACCCTGATATTCCAGGACTCGCCGCATTCTAAGTGGATGATAGATTCGGCCGCGGCTGCAGCTAATCAGAGGCCGAGGTGCTTGAGTGTTCAGCTCCTGCCATCTAGCAAGGCGGTTCCCCCCTCCACCCCGCGAGCTAGGCGGTAATGGAAGTGCCAGGCCTGCTTTAGGAAACAGCTTTGTATCAGCAAGGAGTGGATACCTCGCGACACGCTGCGCCAGCGATACAGCTGCATTGCAGAGATGAGTTAGCGGACCAGTGGTCTGGTGACCTATAATGACAGGAGTACGCGAACCAAGAGAAGCAAAGATTTTGGAAAGAGTTCCCTGCAATGCTGCGGGGGCAACATCCTACTCTGGAGTCAGAATTGCCTAAGCAAATACCTAACATGCACCCCTCCACCACAATGTCTTTTGCAATACCTTGACTGCCACATACCCTACGGCGCAAAGGCATTCTATGGAGAATTTGCTGCGAAACTAACAGGCTATTAAGAATGCACCCCAAAATGATTAGAACTCAAATGTACCCTTACTTCTACTTTTTGGAAAGTCTATCACATTCCTACCTGGTTGCCTTTTACCATCATCTTAGACTAGTCACTCATGGGCTGGGATATCAAACCCAACATCACGATTACCAGCAATAACCCTCTTTCAGTAGAACTGTTGACCCAGAACATCTTTACACACCGAAGAGGAGTGAAAAGTCAATGATAAGGGTATACCCTCAGCTTCCCTATTTTACTATGCATTAACACAAGGAGAGGGGAGACCCAGTTATTTGTGATTGTGTCTGTCTTGCCTGTATCCGAGACGAGCAAGCGTAGTGCAACCAGGTAAATTGGAGCTTGCTTCACAATTTTTCAAACCGTAAACATTCTCTGATTTGGTGTGAACAATGAAACGATATAGATATATATATATATATATATATATATATATATATATATATATATATATATATATATATATATATATATATATATATATATATATATATATATATATATATATATATAGGTATAGCGTATATATATACACGCTCCCGTCGTGGACCCAGAATATCCACACTCTTATCACCCCGATAGTCCACAAATTGACGCACCGTGTTTGCTGCAGCATAATTTGGATATGTGGACTGTTTTCCGCAACACACGGGTGGCTACAAATAAAACCCACACCATATGAAAACCCTTCTGCAGGAACCTAATCGATTACTGTAATAATTACACCTGTCAGACTGAGGGGGGACGTGGTGGCCAGCAACATTTTAGTAGCTAAACCTCGACTCCCTCAAGAGCCAGGCCCAGGGATCTCAGGAGCAAATAAAAACGTGCTCGTTTCACCCTTTGATAGCGATAGATGAAGTACAGAGTTACCCTCAGGAATGTTTAAGGCGGACAATCATTAAACATATAAAATAACAATGCCGTTATAACAAATAAAGTCCACATAAAACTTATTAAAATCGTGAAAAAATGCTGCAAAGGCAAAGTGGAGAAAAGTGCGTCTAGCAAGTTACATGAAAGTCAAATTAACCATCAGTTCCCAAAGGTGCTACAGAACTCAATCAAAAGTCGCCGTGAGAAAGACTAAAATGTTGAAACAAAAACAGCTAAGTGTGTTGGAACTTTTTAAATGCCCCACCCACTCCCTGACTCTCAGGGGATGTGATGGATAGGAATGGTGAGTGAGGTTCAGTGACAACGATTGACCTTCCATTTTAGGAGGCGTGTCTAGAGTGTGGCAAAACTGGAAATCCACTGTAAATTGGTTGCTCTCCCTCTCCACCAAAGTCTCGGGTTTCACACCTCTTGGGTTGGGTGAACTGTTTGGTTTCTTATTGTTGAGTTTTGGAAACCAGGGCAGATCTCACGTGAAAACTCCTTGCATGCCAGGGTCATTGAATTTTGGGATTTCAGAAATAACTTTCCACTCCAGGGATTTGTCTATGAAATGCAAACAAATAGGTACCACAAAGTGCCCCCTACAGTGTCAACAGAAGCAACAAAAGATTGTTCAACCACAACACAAAGCTCTGTTCTGTTGCAGTCAAATGCCACACCGGAGGTAGGTCGGTCCACCGACGCCCCGGCGGACTGCAGGTCCAAATGCTAAATAACATCTGTGTTACTTTACTTCATCAAAAGTGACCCGTCCATGATGAATCAAAAGACCTGAAGTCAGGTGTATTCTCTTCCTGGGTCGCAGCCAAGAGGAGACACCCCAACAGTAGCATGCTTGCGAGGAATAGGGTCCTAGGAAGCCATAAGATTCCTCTTTTGCCTAAAGAGCTTGCCCACCCCTCGCCAGGATTTCCCAATGATTGGAATAGATTCCTACTTTAAGGAATTGTGGAATCTCCCCACATTGCTGAAGATGTAAAGCAGTGGACGGGGGATCCTTAGAATTTCGCACGCCCCAGTGGTGGTGGCTACCCCTATGTATGGGCCACTGGGGGTAACAAGCCCATCAGGGCGGCAGAGCGTGCAGTGTAGCATTGATACCCGGCATTACATCGCCATTATCCCACACCCCACCTCAACCACCCCCTACTGCACTCTAGTAGGAAAACCTGCCTTTTGCAGTAATGGCACATGGTTGAAGAAGAGGTAATATTGAAATCTAGGAGGAGGCGGTGTCTCTGCGCACGTCTAAATGAGGCTTTAATTTCACCGATGAACATCCCTAGCTGGCGTGGGCCTCATCTGTTGAGGACCAGTTTTTCATTTCAGTAGAACCTTTCCATTAAAGCCCCTGGCCTTATCAGCACCTGGATTTCAAACCTGAGTAGGGTCGCCCATCTTGACCTTATAGAGCTACCAGAAAGCCTTTTCCAAGCTACAAGTTCCTGATTGGCCAACATCTGGATGCGCCGAGCATCCCCGAGCTTGGGTACCACCAGATGGACACAGGTCATCTGAGTTGCAGCATCTTTGCCCACTCTCCTCCTGACGACATCTATGTACAGGGGCAGATGTCCAACTCTCCGGGGTCTAGGGTGATTCCTTAATTCCCGGGGGGGCTTCGCTTGCCTGGGGTTCATGGGGGTGGAGCACCCTCCCCGGGAAGGCCCTCACCCACCCACTTGCTCTGATTCTGTCGGTCTGCTCGCAGCCCTCGCCTCCCCTGGGGACTGACGGCGTTATCCTGCTGAAGGCGAGAAGTATTATATCTTAAGCCGCGCTGCTCTCCAGCTCGCAGGAGATAATGGCAGGTCTTGGAGGCAGGGGAGCGAGGCTAAAAACGGAGGGGGCAGCGATGCACAAAAAGCAATCTGCAGGACGCTGCTCCGCGCCCTCCTCGCTGCACTCTCGAGCCGTCATTGTCAGGCCCGGCCTGGTCCAGGGGAGCCCGGCTGCTCGGGAAATGGAAAACCAGCCAATGAGGAGCCGGCAATGATCACAGCACCTCTTCTGCCGGTGGCATCCTTCTCTCTGCTGCTACCCTCTGCTCTTACAGTGTCTTGGAGAGTGTGTGTGTGTGTGTGTGCGTGCGCGAGTGTGTCTGTGTGTGTGTGCGTGTGTGTGTGTAAGTGCGCGAGTGTGTCTGTGTGTATCTGTGTGCGCGTGTGTGTGTAAGTGCGCGAGTGTGTCTGTGTGTATGTGTGTGTGTGCGTGCGTGCGTGAGAGTGTCTGTCTGTAAGTGTGTGTTTGTGTGCGTTTGTGTGTGTATGTGTGAGAGCGAGTGTATGTGTTCATGCCTGTGACTAGTTCATATTGTGTTGTGTGTTTGTGTACGAAAGTGGATGATTGTATATGTGATAGTGACGGAGTGTGTGCAGGAGTGTATGCATACATACGTGCGATCAGTTACCGTAGTGTTGTGTTTTTGCGTGCAAAAGTGTGTGTGTGCGTTTGTGTTTGCAAGTACTTGTGTAAATGTGTCTTTGTGTATGTGTGTATGTGTGATCTGTCTTCGAAGTTGTGTGTGTGCCACAGAAACAAGAAGTGTATGTGTGCATGTGTGTAACTGTTTAAAGATGTGTGTGAGTGTTTGTGAGAGAGAGAGACAGCTCCTCATAGTGCTGTGTGTGACATTTTGTGAGGAAAAGATAGAAAGTGTGTGTATGCATGCGTGTACGTGTGTAAATATGTGTGTGTATGTGTAAAGGTGCGTGTGTGTGCCTGTCTGTGTGTGGCCAGTCATCACTGTGTTGTGTGCGTGTGAAACTGTGTGTGTATGCATGTGTGTAAGTGGTTGTGTGCATGTTTCCTTCTCATTTCTTCTTTCCCATTCTCGCTCTTTTTGTGCCTATAACTTTACATCACTTACTGTCTATCTTCCCGGTTTGTCCCTGGGCCAATACAGTTCAATAAACATTTACTGAGCATTAATCGACGAGTTACAAATATTTCATAAGATTTAAGGGTGACAATCGTTGGGGTCTCCTTTCGCGCGCGGGTATTTTGGTCCCTGGTGGTGTCACAGGCCCACGTGTCCTGCTCCCTTTTCTACAATCGTTAGTTCTTCCCAGGAGAGAATTTCTCTCAATCAGTCTCTTTTCTCTCTCCATTTTATGTATAAATCGGTCGTTCTCTCCCTCACTCGGTTCCCCTCTGCGTCACTTCTTCTCCCTCTTTTACTCTCTCTTACTCTTCTCTCGGTTTTTCTCCCTCTATCTATCATTTTCTTCTCTCTCCTCTCTCCTTCTTCTTTGTTGTTTTTTTCGCTTCTTGTTTGCTTTCATTCACTATCACCTTTTATGGATTCTATGTCTCCTTACACCATATTTCCTCATTTATCTTTAACTTTCTCTCTCATTCTCTTCTCTCTCTCTTCTCTCTCTGTTTTCCCTCTTGTATTCTCTCATTCTATATCTCTCTCAGCCTGTTTCCTCCTACCTCGCTCACATTTTCCCTTATTGCCTCTCTCTCTTCCTCTCTCTCTCCTCACTCACACCTGTGTTCCAGCTCTCCACCCTCTGTGCTGCCTGTTTTCTCTGGCCTTCATCTTTCTACCTGTCCTTTAAACTGGATTAAACCCCGACGTCCGCCACAGGGTCCCCGTGAGAAGCCTCCAGGGTTCAGACTTTCATTCTTGAGTGAGTTTCTCAATTGTGTCTTCCTGCCTCTCTCGTGTCTCTGGGTTCAGGGGAAAACTTGAAGCAACAGACAAGATGGCCGCACTTTAAACCACATGAGTGCGTTGTATAAATAGACCGAGATTGTTCTTACAGAAATGTGTCCTGCTCTGTGCGCTGTGCGTCTGCTCAATGACTAGGAGTCTCGAACCCAGCTGCAAAATTACCCATCATTCATTGCTCAGGATAACAGCAGTGTCAGAGTTCCCAACTCAACTGAAATATATCTGCCTTAAGAACAGAAACTACTGCTTGCATCGAAAATTATCAAGGAGTTAGCAAAACTGGGCGGTTCAGGTGGCCCTTTGAGCACATCTGTCCAGGTGTACGTTCCTTAACCCCTTCGCTGCGGCGGGAATTCTGCCGCAGCGCTAAGGGGGCGGGGGGGTTGAGCGGCGCTCGCATGCTCGTGACGGAGCCGCTCCGTCACGAGCCGCGGTTGAGCTGTGCTCGTGACGGAGCGGTTCCGTCACGAACGCGCCCGCTCAATGGAACGCTCAGCGCAGGCGCGAAATTCGCGCAGGCGCGCCGAGCGGGCCATGACGGAACCGCTCCGTCATGAGCACAGCTCAGCCGATGCTCATGACGGAGCCGGGTTAACAATGCGGTCGGAACAACCTGCTCGTCTTTACCACACAGTCCTTTACCACACAAGTCTTTACAAACACTTGCCTAGGGAAAGTGCTGGACTTTTGAACAGTATAATTTCCTATTCCAACTCCAGTCGGCGCACAGTAGGGAACGCTTTGGATTTTAAAGTCCAACGCCGCTTTAACTAAGGCATGTCATTGTATTGGTATGCTTTGTAAAGGAATGAATGGTTAAGATGCATTTGTTGTTCTGACCGCGTTGCAAAGGGAACACATGGTTCAGTTGTTGTTGTAATTGCTGTTTCCCCTTCTTTCCCAGTTCCATCCGTTGACTCAATGAAATCTGGAACTCCGGCCTGCACTTAGCGTCTAAAACTCTGCTACAGGTGCATTAACCCTGAACAGTGCTTTAAATGGGCAGGTGCTGTCCAGTACTGGGTTCCTGTACTTCTTTCATTTGAAAAGAAAACTACCTGTACGTCTCAGCATTGCTGCAATACATTAATGGGAGAGTTCCAGCACCTCTCAGGAGTAAACAAATACTCAAATATGCGAGTACCTGCACTTCTGTATTTCCATTTAAAGCACCGACCCCGAGGAAAGTTACCAACTCAGCTCAGAAGCAGTCAGCAAGGATTGCAACAGTGCAAGGTGAAAATACAGTCTTCTCACAACCTACTGCAGGCTCACCTGGTGCCGATGAGTGTACCCAGATAGGCTGAGCAGGTGGGAGGGACTAGAGAAGGGGGCAAAGGGCAGGATCTAATGGCAACACCAGGCATCTCTTTCTGTCTGGCAGAGAGACAACCTGTCGCTTTGCTTATTGGCAGATCCCATTAGGGCCTGTCACTTCGTCTTTGCCCTGCATCTTAAAGAGAGCCTGTCTCTAATGGGTGCACGAGAACTGTCTTGTCAATGTTTGGATAGATAGGTGACAGCAGGCCCAGACTTGTGATGAGATGCAGAAGAGCCTTCCTCACCAGGCCCAGACTTGTGATGAGACGCAGTAGTCTTCCTCTTTCGCATGCGATGCTGCATCTTTGGGCGTCCGTCAGTACAACTGCGTTCCTGAATCCTGATAGAAAGAGAGCAAGAAGGGAGTAGACGTCACGCAATACCCTCCTTCCACCTCACACTCCCCCAAACCTAATTACATGAAAACTCCAAAGTAAAGTGAAAACCCACACATTGCACACAGTCTGCAACCTGTGCTAGACGTTTGGATGTACTGCCATCCACTCACCACCAACCCTTGTCTTCTTTCTGTGACAAAAACTGAAGGCAGCCATCCAGGCTAGCTATAAATAAATATGCAAGGAAGCTTCCTGGCCTCCTGTAGCATGTAGGGCTGCAGTTTGTGGGAAGAAATTCCTGCCTGGAATGCGTTGCAGCCCCCCCCCGCGTCAAAGAAGTCGAGTGATGTCTTTCAGGCCAACTGCATCATCAAATAAGTGCAGGACAGCTATAGAAGAGATAATGACACAAGCATGTAAGCTTCCGAGTGCTTAGTTTCACTAGCTCTTGGTGCCTTACTAGTATCTGCCTGACTCTGCTGTATTCCTCTTTTGAGTGTTTCAGAGAGCGAAACATGTGTCAGGAGTTGATTATAGTTATTTCCTGTTGGCCCGGATGCCATCTAAATCCAATAAATGTACAACCTAAGTGTGTGTAAAAAATCGAGTTACTGGTTGAGGGGGAGGGCGAAACCTTACTCGAGCAGCAACCAACAATCTTGGTCAGCGTGGAGCATAAGCAGACCTCAAATTACCTGGCCTAACCCTTCAGTTGTTTGGCACAGAGCAATCAGGCTTAACTTGGAGGCAATGTGTAAAGTATTTATTCTGCACCTCAAACAGAAGTAAAGTGAAAACACAATACAAGAAGAATCTCACACCAATTAACAAAAAGAAAGTGAATCTTGAAAAAATAAATCAAGACCAAAATAACAAAAAACAGAATAAGTGAAGATATGCAAGTTTAACCCCTTCCATGCTGATGACGAACCCCAGCCGTCATGCACTACGGTGCTCGTGTGCTGATGACGGCTGGGGTTCGTCACGGCCCGCCCCTGTTCGTGCTGTTTACAGCACACCAGGGGAATCGCGGCCGCATGGAAAGGGTTAAAGAGTTCAGTGAAAATAGCATCAAAAAGCAGAAAGTGCCAATTGTAGCTACCTGATCGTGCGAGACCAGGAGAAAGTCACAAGTTCAGGCCAACTGGAATGGAGCGTGGGTCAGATACTGGGACCAGCTTAGTCCCGCTGAAAAGTTGCCTTCTCTGTCCAGCTCAAAGAGTCCTGTGCACAGTGGAGGGGTGGTTGCGAGTTGCAAGGAAGCATCGCAAACTGTTTGTCTGGTGCTTTGCGATGGCTCTCCCCACAAGAGGTCAATGCTGTAGGACAAAGGGTCTGGCTGACAGAACTTAGCATTGACAGGCTGTGCTAGTGGCAAGGTTTTGTCACCAACAGACCTGTTTGTGGTCACGAAGAGACCAAAAGCTCCAATTCAGCCTCTCTGAGGAAACACCGAGCATCCAGGACCTGAAGGGCACCCCTTGGAGTTCAGGTACTTGCTCCAGCTGGATCTGGGTGCTGGTTCAGGTGGTTCTGAGCCTGTTCTGTCCTTGTGGCTCTGAACAAGAGGCCAACAGACAAGCCCCTGGATTCACTCTGGAAGTCCTAGGTTCAGGTGCCAGTCTAATCCCTCTGACTCAGGCAGGAGGGCAGCATGGCAGCAATTCAGCAAGGCGTTTGACCGGCAAGGCAGTAGTCCAGCAAGGGAGCAGTACAGCATTTTAACAGTCTTTTCAGCAGCACACCAGTCCTTCTTAGCATTCTCCACTTATACAGAAGTGTACTGAAAAGTTGGTGTTGAGATCCAATATTTATATCTGGGCTTTACTTTGAAGTGGGAGAAGCGTCAAGGGGTTTCCCTTTGAACACCACATGGATACTGCCTTCCCTGTCCCGGCTCCAGACTAACCACAGGGAGTATGCTGGCAGCCCTTTGTGTGGAGGCAGGACACAACCTATTCAAGTGTAAGTAGGATTATGCACAGCTCCACAGTTCCATCCTGCCAGTGATGGTGCATCCAGGTACACCTAAGTTCTCTATTGTATGTGGCTGTCTAGAAGGAATACACACAGCCCAACTGTCAGCTACACCCAGTCATGTGACCTAGAGGCAGGCTGAAAATACCAACTTTCTAAAAGTGCCATTTTCAAAATTGTAATTTAAAATTCGGCTTTAGCATAAGAAAGGATTTTTCATTACAATTCCAAAGACACCAAACATGAACTGGTTACCTGTTCCCATTTGGAAGTTGCAGATTATTAAATGTAATAAGGTAGCTCCAATGTTATTCTATGGGAGAGGCAGGCCTTACATTAACGAAAGATGAATTTAAGAGCTTTTCACCACCAGGACATGTAAAACTTAAAAATACATGTTCACATTTTCAAATACACTGCACCCTCTCGGCTGTCCAGGTCTTACCGTAGGAGTAACTTCCATGTAATAAAAAGGAAGGTATGGGCCTGCCAAAAGGTTTATTTTGTTCAAAATCAAAATGAAGAGAGAGGAAAAGGTTGGAGCAAGTTCACTCCCCCTGGGGTTATATGCATATATCAAAGGGAACTAGCTACCATGCAAAGCTCCTAGTGTATGTTTGCGAGACCACAGAAGATAGCGGAGCCTAATTACCTCCACACATATCCGCCTCTCGTTTTTAACCACTACTGAGGGCCCATACATTAAAATATCTTTTATTGTAAATTGGGACCCTAGGGACAGTGTTTTAAATCACATTAATTTCACTTTCACTGCACACTCACGGCACAAAACCAGCTCCGCTGTATTCAGGCGTTGAAGCACACCCGAGGTGTACTCGGTACCTTGGGTGGGAGCAGATGATGGAGCATGTCACCAACTAGGTTGGCGAGTGAGGGTCTTCTTAAACAACAAATGTGTTGTCTCGCACACACACCAGGAGCTTCTACATGGTAGCTAGTTCCCTTTAATATATGCAAAAGGTTTATTTGGCCAGGTTAAAAGGGTAGTTTAAAACTTCACACTCAGGTTGCATTGGCAGGCTTGACACATGTTTAAACTGTTACTTTTGTGGATGGCACAAGCAGTGCTGTAGAGCCACTAGAAGCACTGGATTTACAGTCCTGGGGCACACAAAGTACCACTTTACTAGGGACTCACAAGTAAATTAAATGGGCCAATAGAGTATAAACAATTCTACCATATTCTAAGGAGTGACACCTAGCACTTTTGTACTGGCGTGCTTAGTCCTAAAAGACTGCAAAATGGGTTCAGAAGGATGAAGGCAAAAAGTGTGGGGATGACCCTGTAAAAAGGGCTAAGTCTAACAGTCTGCATGTCATGTTCTACCTCTGCATCTGCAGTGTTACACTACTGCATATGCCTAAAACCTTTTGGGATGATAAACAAAGGTATTTACGAGTCCACGAATCAGTACTACAGGGGCACGCTTTTATGTACTCCTACTATGTCTTTGTGAATCAGCCCCAAAATGTCCAACTCCCTATCGGTAAAAGTGCAAAGAAGGCACATTCGTTTGCAGTTCTACTAATGGTAAATGCATATTCCCTGAATGTTCCCCTTTTATTCCCAGTTTTGATGTCTTGGGACCTATTCTTAGAGACATTTAAGATTAAATGACATATACTTCAGGAGTACAAGCTCACATACTCATACCTGCCTCTGTGGATCAGCCCTTCAATCAGGGCACAGTATATTGTGCAGTCAGAATACAGTATCACTATTCAATTAATGGATTTTAGATTGAACTTTCTTAAAACTGAAGTGGAGCTGTCTATTTTATGGTGCGTCTTCCTAAGTTCTCAAACATTCTGGCCAGACTTGAGAATATCTCAGCTCAGAGCTTGCACCCATTTGTGCACAGGATATGAAGTCCCTGGTCAGGGACCCCTTTGTCATTTCTTTCTCTCTCACTCTCCTCCCTTCTTTGCTTCTCTTCCAAGAGTGCTTTGACTTTGGAACAGAAAGTCCAATTTGTATCTAATTTTTTTCTGAGCGGGTTTTGATATGTATGCCAATCTCTTCGAGAGCGGGGAAGCACTTGCCAAGATAGCCTGCGCTGTATGAAAACGCGACGAGTACCTCTTGAGACGATCATACAGTCGCCTTATTTCCTTTTTCTGTATTCCGGCTTCAATTTCTGAGCAAATATTGAAGTTGGAGACTGGCGGGTCTTCTTTGCCAGTCGGCTCCTAGAGGCGCAGTACAGTTCGTATGGCCTGAAGTAGCAACACAGTGGAGGTGGCCACAGCTGGGTAGGAAGCGGGATCCCTAGTCCACAAGATGCCGGTGCAGGGGACCCACATTTTGTTTTACCTTTATTTCTTGGCTTTAGATTTTGTCTTCAAGGTGATTAAAGGCCTGAGTATTATGGTTGCTGGAACCAATGCAGTGACTTTGAGGTGTGTCAACTTTCCCACCATGTGAGTTTCATCCTGAATATGGGAACAGACGATTTAAACAAACAAAAACTGGAAACGCCCAAGGGCCAGGTGGTGACAAGTGTACAATGTAAAGCAACAAGCATGCCAGTAAGTCTCCTTTCCTGGTTTTGGATGATTGGTCACTGAAAGGTAGCAGCAGCATGTATCACCAAGCATGCAGCAGGATAGGGGAAAAACCCCAACAAGAGCATCTCGCCATTCTAACCTAAGAGCAATATAGAATGTGTTCTTTGTGTTGCAAGTTGGGTGTCACCAATATATTTCTACAGATGAAAGGAATAACCCTCCAACCCTATATTGAATGCTCTTTCTGACTATGTAATCTCAACAAACGAAAAAGTGGCAAATGGAAGGTTAGCTATAAAGTAGGGTGTTGGCCATGTCTATCCGTCATATCAAGGTGACCTTTGTGTAGGTCAACCAGTCTATCCTACATCTGTCCAGCAGGCATACCTCTGTCCTGTGGCACCGCCCTAGCCTGTGGACGGCCACACTGTCCTTCACACTCAAGTCTAGTTAAATGTAACTTTATTTCGGCACAGCCATAAAAGTTTTGAAGAAAAAACATTAAATATATAGATAAAAGAAAAATGCACAACATTATTACATTGTTAATGAGGAAGTGTCACAATGACAGATTTAAATCAACAGCGGAAGCGCACAAACTACAAACTATTTAAAAATTACATAGAATTAGAAATGTGATAAAACCAGTTCCAGTGCATCACTATCCTAAAATCAATGTACAAAACATTATCATGTTAAGGCAGTTCCTTCCTTTACCTATATCAGCCCCAAATATTTTGCTTCTGCACATATCTACAGTATGGAAGGGACAGATCTCAGTAGCCTCAGAGCGGTGCAGCGGCTCGATGTGCCCAGTTGCCTGCCAATGGGTGCCAGCAATACAGAGCGTGGCAGGAAATAAGCCGGGCATACAAACAACACATGTGGTACAGATTCGGTTTGATCACGACAGAAGGGACATTTTTCAGAGACAAATCCCAAACATTTTACAGTAAATTATTTCAGAGGGAGCGTCCCTACTCCGAACTGATGGTATAGCTTCCTGTCTCAAGGCACCGTAATCAAGCCCCATTACTTCTCTAGGCCATACACCAATTTAAACATCAAAAGTTCTCCCATCAGTGAAGTTCCTGCAACATTTTGTTCCTCCCTCTGTTACATGAGTGCCCAATACTGATTTTTAGGGATGGATGTCGATACAACGCAGGCTTTTTCCACGCATGCCTTTACAACGCAGGTTTTACAACGCAAGTAGTTACAACGACTTGCGTTGGGGGGCGCTGGATAGTGAATAGTTTAATTTACTATTCCAACTCCAGTCCCCGTGGATAGTAGGGAAGGTTTTGGATAGTAAATTAAAGTAATCCCTATCCTGCAGCGCCCCCCAGAGCAAGTCGTTGTAACGACTTGCGTTGTAAAAGTTGCGTTGTAAAGGTACTGCGTGGAAAAAGTTTCGTGGTAAAGGATGTTTCCCGATTTTTAGCACCTCATTGGAGGGAATTTGGGGTGCAGTAGGGTGGTGCCAAATATCCCCCAAACTTAAAGAAGCCAACAATTGTTTGGTTGAGGTCAATCGGGGGATTTTGTGTAATCCATGTAACTTAATGATGTCTTGTAAGGCAGCAGCATAATGGGACAGCTCTGGGTTCGCCCATAATCTTCACCAGAATTTGCAAGGGCCCTAGGGGCATTGTTAAAAAAATAAAGAGTGCAATGGCGTATAAAATGAACGGACGGTCAGTGATCTTAAAAAACAGTTCTCAGATCGCTCCAACACAGAGACATCACCAAAGACCCACAAATCAGCACCATAAAGTGCTGATTCAAGGACTTTGGCCTCGTACACCTGTAGAGCTGGGAAGCCCGATGTTCTTTCAGGATGGCACCAATAGTCTGTCTATGCTTCCAGCAAACTCTAAAGATATGCGGACACCATGACATATTGTCAGACAGTTTGATCCCTAAGTCATCAAACGGGATATATGATGCTACAACGCGTACTTTTAGCACGCATACCATTACCACAGATTTTTTACAACGCAGGTCATGTTACAACGGATACCTTTACAACGCAATACACTACAACGCAGAACCATTACAACGTAAGTATAGGTAAGTATATAATATTAATATATATTGTAAATAATTATTTTTGTAATATTTAATTTAATTATTAATTATTAAAATATTAAATAATTATATTAATGACATTAAATTATTTTAATTTTATTATTTGTAAATATATATAAAAAATACCCCTCTACCCCAAACCCCAAACCCAGGCCTAAAACCTAAAAATACCCCTCTACCCCAAAACCCAAACCCTGCCCTTAAACCTAAAAATACCCCTGTACCCCAAAACCCAAACCCAGCCCTAAAACCTAAAAATACCCCTGTACCCCATAACCCAAACCCAGCCCTAAAACCTAAAAATACCCCTGTACCCCAAAACCCAAACCCAGCCCTAAAACCTAAAAATACCCCTGTACCCCAAAACCCAAACCCAGCCCTAAAACCTAAAAATACCCCTGTACCCCAAAACCCAAACCCAACCCTAAAACCTAAAAATACCCCTGTACCCCAAAACCCAAACCCAGCCCTAAAACCTAAAAATACCCCTGTACCCCAAAACCCAAACCCAGCCCTAAAACCTAAAAATACCCCTGTACCCCAAAACCCAAACCCAGCCCTAAAACCTAAAAATACCCCTGTACCCCAAAACCCAAACCCAGCCCTAAAACCTAAATATACCCCTGTACCCCAAAACCCAAACCCAGCCCTAAAACCTAACAATACCCCTGTACCCCAAAACCCAAACCCAGCCCTAAAACCTAAAAATACCCCTGTACCCCATAACCCAAACCCAGCCCTAAAACCTAAAAATACCCCTGTACCCCAAAACCCAAACCCAGCCCTAAAACCTAAAAATACCCCTGTACCCCATAACACAAACCCAGCCCTAAAACCTAAAAATACCCCTGTACCCCAAAACCCAAACCCAACCCTAAAACCTAAAAATACCCCTGTACCCCAAAACCCAAACCCAACCCTAAAACCTAAAAATACCCCTGTACCCCATAACCAAATACCACTAAAAAATGTTAAACTTACCAATAATAATACTTACGATGTAATGGTATGCGTTGTAATAGTATGTGCGTTGTAGTGTATTGCGATGTAAAGGTATGCGTTGTAAAATGACCAGCGTTGTAAATGTATGTGTGGTAACGGTATGCGTGCTAAAAAATCCGTGGTAACAGTTACATACCCATCAAACGTATCAACCCTCTTGAGGGCCTTATCCCCAAGCATCAGTATTCCCTCAACTTTTTTATGGTTGCTAAACACCAAAATGTTCGTTTTGGCTGTGTTGATTTCTAAGCCACAAACATGACAAAAGGCAGCAAATTTGTTTAAAAGATCTTGCAGACTACTCTGAGTTTTTGATATTAAAGGAGTGTCATCTGCAAGTCACATAATAGGGATCCTGATGTTAGCTATAGCGGGGGCATCCACTGAGATCGAAATAGTCAACCAAACTATTTAGATTCAAAGTAAAGAGAGTGGGGGCCAGTGCCCACCCTTGCCGAAAGCCGTTCAGCCCTGGGATCTTGCTGGACAATTGGCCATGTAACCCCCCCCCCCCATCTGACGCGGGTCAAGTTATTGTAGCCTACAGACAAAATATTGTGAAGCATACCCATCACCTTCAAGACCATTGTCCTACTACACTCACACTCCTGGGGCATTGGCTTTGCTGCAAATTAGGCAACAATTGTCCTTCCACCAAAAACAGTGATACACAGTCAGTGAGAAGGGGTTGAACTAGACGCGGCTTGTCCGCATGTTAGACATCCAGATTGGTCAGTACTCTTGCGCCATTGCATGCGGGTATGCCAGGACTGCAAGGCAGCTCTGTAATTAACCATTCTTTCTAAGCAGGGGACCTCTTTGAAAGGTGGACAAAGGATCAGGTGAGAGAAGACAAAGCCGTGAGTCAGCATCGATGGCGTGTAGACTCAAAAAAGCCGGCTTGAATTATCAATTCCCTGATGTTGTTCATTGATTTTTTTTTTGCCTGGCTTCCCCCTTATCTTCCTTTTCCTGTAGATATCTCTCCTATTGATTCCTGATTACAGATTACGCTGGTTACAAAAAGTTGTTTGTCAAACACTGCAAGGCATTGTTGCTGGAGTCCGCGGACCTGCGGGCAGGCGCACTTCGCTCGATAAGAGTGCGGGTTCCTATAAGCCTTAAGGTCAGATGGGGACAAATAGGATATTATGTGCTTGCGGAATAAAACGTTGGAACTGTGATCCTCACAAAGTAACTATCTTGCATCTCTTGTTATTATTGTTTTTATCACCGCGTGCTTGAGCAAGCCCTCCCCCCCCCAGCAAGAATTACAGCGCAGTTCAAATTGTGCTTCTCCAACTCATTAGCGACAGCAACTCTCTGTGCAATGCTTAGCACATTAATTATTGAAATTAAACTAACTATATAAAATATTAACATGTTTTCTCTAAGTGGCACTAGAGAAAGTTCAATGCAAGTCACACGGCCATGCCCTGCCGCTGCGCTGGTGATTGAGAAGCGTCTCCGAGATTCTTTTCACCCGCTCAAGCCGCGTGTGATTGACGTAGGGCGATCGCGCAATGACCATGAAAAAATCGCAGGTGATGTGGAAAGGGGTATAGTGAGATGCTGCTGCATTTCTCTTGTCACAGCCAACTTACTGTGCTAGACTACACTAGATCTAGAGGTTTGACTATTGGTCTGCGGGTCTGAAATTCAGATCCCTGTGCAGGGTCATCATAAGGATTTTTGGGGTCCCAAGCAAGACTCCATTTGGAATGAATACCTTTGGATTTTATGACTCATTTTCTGCTCATTTAAGCCTTCAAGATGCCAAACAATGTTGAATTTTACATTAAAATGAGAGAAATGTATTTAAACAAAACCAGCTGAAATATGTGTTGCTGAGATCCTCAAATCCTGAGAGTGACACAGGGAAGAGAGAGACATAAAAGGAGGAAGAGCGATAGAGGCAAGTAGAGAAAGTGGAAGATGCTTAGATATAGGTACAGATTTGATACAGAGAGAAAAATCTGTTTCTGAGGAAGCCCCGAGCCATTGCCTACCTTGGCCATGCCTTAAAACGTATGGCTCAATGGTTAAAGCGGCAGACCCTGATGCAGAGGTCTGGCCTGGGACCAGGGTTCAATTCCCCGCCTCGGCGGGTCTTGGGCTCAAAATTCCACCGACCTGATAATTCTTTCCTCGGTGCCTATTCCAATCATGGAGTCCCACTCTGCAACTCTGGGCAATAGCTTACTTAATCTCCACAACGGCCCCCACAATGCTAAGGATGCCTGGCCTCCACCTTGGGGGTGCCCAGGAGTGGACGCCTCACAGGGAAAGCCAGGATGGGTTCCACTGCGGTATTCGTACAAGCGCCTTGAGACCCTTGAGGGTGAGTAGTGCGCTATACGAGTATCAATTTACATTTTATATTTACATTTTATCTGCACCTCTCTAATGGTGTGATCCAAAAACACCCCTAGACACACGGCTTGCAAAAAGGGCTTAATTTTGTCTTACTCTTTTCATGTTTGTGTTTGATTTTTTTTTTGCATGTGTTAGACACTTTTGACTCACAATCAGAGCTTAACTTCTGTCCTCTATGATACAAACATGTAAAAGAATTAGCATGTACCACCAAAGTCTGACCAGTATAATATCTTATTAGTGTCTGCTGGCCTGCATTGGAAGCAGAGCCTAGAAAGGGTGGAGGGGTCTGTTTTAGAAGAGACTTGAGTCTTATGAGGAGTGTTTCATCTTACAACCTCAAAGGGGCGGTGGTCACTGGGGTAAGGCTTCCCAGATTTAAATAACCCATGGCCTATTTACAAGCCCCTTATGCCACCAGTACGTCACTTTTGCGACGCACCGGCGGCACATTTTGGTGCTCCATATTTTCAAGGATACGAATAGCCACCCTGCATGGCCTTTCTTGTCCTTGTAAATACAGTCACTTTACACACAGCACTTTGCGTAAAAGGGGTGTTCCAGGGGTGTTGCTGTGGCTGTTCTCATGCAACACCCATGGACCTTCCTGAACTAAAACAATCATTGAAAAAATGCAGTTTTTCCATTTCTATGTGTGCTGCATTAAGCAACACACATAAAAGTTTAAAAACGCCATTTCTGATTGTTTATGTGAAGGAAAAAACACCTTGCTGCAAATTCACAATCATTCTCCTCAATGCAGGCACCCTTGCAATATGGTGCAAAGGTACCTCCAGTGGCGCATGGCAGCAAATTGTGCGCCAGCGCAGGGAGAGCAAAGGTATCCGTCATATCCTTGTAAATATGACGCATCCCTGTGCTTAGGGATTAACACAGCACGGTGTAGCCAAATGGCTTGCGGCACCGCGCTGTGTTAATTCCTTGTAAATGAGGCCCCATATGTTTCCAAAGTTATAAAGTGGATTTTTTTTCCGTTTAATATTGATAGCACTATCTTTGATACTGAGCCGATCAAGAATAAGACATGCTGTACTACTGTACTTCTACTGTCTGCGTATAGTTATAATATTATATATAAGTAGCAAAGTGTTCTTTATTCGATTACTAGGACATTGTATAATATAGCAACCCAAAAAAAGCACTAGAAATTGCAGTTTTATTTATACCAGATATTATTTAGCTATCATATATCTGCACAATTCGGTTACAGCAAATGCAATTTGGCTTCTGCATATTTCTGTATTACCCTGCTTGTCTGGTGTTTGTTTACAGCAGCCATAATTCAACTGCTGTAATTCTCCGCACTTAAAGGGCCAGCACACATCCCTTGTGCTGGTGCCTGGCAGCTCTGCCCCGAAGCTGTGAAATTGTGCTTTGGTGTGTGCAGTTGTACGTCAGCCTTGAGCCGACTGCTTTCTCCCACTATCAGTTGACAAAATATTATTTTTGCATGGGCCAATCAGTACAAAGATCATGTTTTTCAGTATTTTTCATTGAAAATACCACTGCAAAAATTCATGACACCAGAGGAAAAAAACCTGGAACTAATGCAAAATTGCCAGGCACCAGTGCATCCACGCTGTACATACTGTGTCTCTCTGTACTTTATAACATACGTTAATATGCGCTATAATGAAGCTACAAGGAAAGGTCTGCACCTATGTTATTTATTTACAGCTGTTACAAATTAGGTACTACACCTCTCTGGGCTTGTGGTGCATGTCACAGCAGCTGTACTCTGCCTACTCCAGATGTCTCCATGTGTGCTATATGTTTACAACACCAACATATGTAGGTACTACACATCCCACCGTAGCTACTGTACATATTAGTCTTCAAAAGGTAAGGCGGAAGTACGTAACGGAAAGAGACATCAACAGCAGGATAATACTTTAAAATAACAAACTTTAGAATCAACACTAGAGTGTCAAACTTGAAAACTTTTGGGGAGAGGGGGAGATTTATATGCCCACATGCATAATTGAGAATTGCATTCACAAACGGTGCGAATCGCAATTTTCGGCCGTTTGCGAATGCAATTCTCAAATTTGGGATGCATCATGCTTTTCGCAATTTTAGGAAACGCAACCATGTTGCGATTTCTAAAATTGCGATTCCATTTAAGAAATCGCAATTTGAGATTTCTTAAATGCAATGCATGAACATTTTTAATTTGCAAATTCGCAAATAGGAAGGGGTAAATTAGCATGAAGTTAACCTTCATGCTAATTTACCTAAAACTTTCAAATATGCACAAATTGCATATTTGAAAGTTTCAATTTGCACACACACATGCCCTTGGGGCATGTGTGTGTGTACATTGCATTTAAAGTTACATTTCAGGGGTGCAGGGAGGGGTTCTTTGTCTTTGCCCCCCCCTGCACCCTTGAAATTGCATTCACATTTTGCGAATCGCAATTTGAAATTCGCAAAATGTCAATGCCTGCCCATTCATTCCTATGGGCCTTTTGGCCCATAGGAATCAATGGGAAGGGTTTTCCTTAATTGCCATTCGCAAATTGTGAATCGCAATTAAGGAAAAATACCGAATCGCAAAAATAAATGCGATTTGTTGATGCATTGCAGTTTGCGATTTCTAAATTGCGATTCCTTAATTTTCGAAATTTAGGAATCGCAAACGGGTGCAATGATGCATGTTGGTGTTTTTTCCTATGTTTCAGGGGGCTGAATATTAAAGGAGTAAGTTAGTTCGCAATAGTTTCTGCATGCATTGATGAGGAAATAAGCACAATGAGCCAAGAACATTAACATGGAATTTAAAACTATGGCCCTCATGTTTGAGGTTCATTTACACCAGTGGCGCAGAAGTGTTACAAGGGCTCATACATAAGCCCCTGAATCTTTAAGGTGTGTATTAAAGTTGCAAGGAGGTGGTAAGCCATTCGCAAGTGATAAGGGATCTTCAAGGGACCAGTTCCCGTTTGTGAATGTTCACAAAAACGTGTTTTAGGAGCAGGCAGTGATCCATGAGACTGCTGCGTGACAATAAAAACAGAGATTTGTGTAATTTTACATTTTTGTAATTAAAAGCATCCAGTTTTCCTTTGAGGAAAATGGGCTGCAATTAAAAAAAAGGTTGCTTTATTTAAAAGCAACACAGTTATGGTGGTCTGCTGACCCCGGTAGTTCACCATGCCTGTCATTGTAGCCAATCATAGTAGTCTGCACTTATAACCTACATCATGCATAATAATGAGGTCGGTGGAATTGTCACCCACTAAAAATCGGTATTTTGAGAACCAACCTATTAATACATGAGTCAGTACTCAAAACACCAATGGATGAGATAGAAGTTGGTGCTTAAATTGTGACCACTTCTAACAAATCCATTTTTGTACAAATATTTTATGGAATCAAAAATTGTGAATTGTTACTTGTCGCAATTTACTTAAATGGAATCTTTGTACACAAGAGCCTGTATATTTTTCAAATACCTTTTCCCTTTCAGTTTGAACACCCCACTTCAGCTCGCGAAGCTGGCATGATTCCTAAGCCTGGCAATGTCAACACAATTTCATACTTCACAACCACAAACACAAGCAACCGGCGAGAACAGGACATGCAAAGTGTCCTACTGTGCTGCGGCGAAATATAAATTTCACACTGGGTCAGGCGAGAAAGGTCAAAATTACATCTGCCTTGGAGTGAGAAAAACAATTTTATTTCGATGGTATTTGATTTTCTCCTGAAAGCAGGAAAAGCAGGGAAACTGGAGCACAGGGGTGATGAAAGACAGAGAAGTGGAGAGTTTATTTAGAATGCACGAAGTCTCCTCTGTGAACAGTTGTTGATTTGTTTTTCAGTTCCTTCCAACTTCGGGTTATAAATCTACAATAATATTTGTATTCTGGAGCAGTGGTTCTTAACCTTTTGACTTCTGTGGACCTCCACTTAATAATTAGCAGAATCCGAGCCCCACCACAGAAAAAAAATGTTCCCCACTCTCATTACTAGAAGCTGGGGACCCAGTGCTAAGCAATTTCAATGACTTAAACCATTAATCAATACAATACACAAACAATGAAATAGTTAATTTAATTCACAAACAAATACTTTTTAAAAAAATCACAATTTTTATTTTTATACGAAAGTTGGAGATTTTCTAAATTAAATTATTACAGCCCATCCTCCACAGTATATTCTGTGTGACGCCCTTCCACTGTCCCAAAATTCAATCTGAGGATACCCACTTTGGGGCAGATTTACGAGCCCCTTGCGCCACTTTTGCGCCACAATTGCGCCACTTTTGTGACGCAATGGTGGCGCAAACCATGCACCACGTGGCGCACTATTTACAACGTAACGCATCTAGGGAGATGCATCACATTGTAAAGCCCTGCGCCACATGAAACCTGCGTCAGGTTTCATGTGGGCATTCTGGCACAGGGGGCGGGGGCGTTCCGGCGCAGTAAAGCCTCGGTAAAGTCCCTGAGTGAAATCTACAAGATTCCACTCAGTCACTTTTCCGACGCTGCTGCTTCTAAACCTTACCCCTACTTGAAGCAGGCATAAGGCATGAGGCACCACGTTATGTCTCGGCAGGCCACGAGCATTGCTGGAGTTGCGTCGCGCTTGTGACACGACTAAAGCAATGCGCCACCCTTCCGACGGGAGATGTGTTACGTATCTGTTTATCCTTGCGCCACGATTCGCCGCATAGTAAATGCTCACATCTATGGTGGCGCAAGGGTAAACTTGCAATGCGCATCTTACCTGGCGCATCCCTGCTGATTTGCAGGGGTGTGCCAGTCATAAATCTGCCCCTTCATTTTTAGATTCCCATTGCTAATTTCTTTGCAATTACAGACTGTTTTAAAATGTTCACATTTTGCTTCTTTATTTATATGCACCTTATTAAACGGCTAATAATATTTAATTTTCTACTAAACCAGGGGACCCCCGAGTAGGCTTCACAGTCCCTCAGGTGTCCCATGGCCAGAGTATAGGGACCTCAAGAGCACTCCATATCCAGAGGAGATTTGTACTGTTACTAAAAAATAAAGTCAATTCATAGCTCCAAGCTGTCATATACCATGGAATGAAATCTTAATTCTATTGTGTAAAAAGGTAGTTTTTTATTTTTAAAAAGTTGTGCCTTTAGGTCTTTCTTCAATCCAGGTGTTTCTGTGGATGTTGTTCCTGATCCTGACTGCGCAGATTAAGTTCGGCCTGATGTTTTTTATTTTTATGTTGTCTTTTTTTAATTTTCTTGTTTATCGTCTGGTGAATACCTAGTTTCTGATGACACTGTCCACCTGATGAGGTTATCTTTTTGGTCAAGTACAGAGAAATGTAAATTCTTGGATTTCTGTACATTGTGGAGCTGGTATTTAGGATGATGCAGACTTGTTGGGGAAGCAAGTGTAGTTCCATCAATATGGGGTTGATGTTATCAAAGTTTTTCAGGGTTTTCATGCAGTGCTTAATTTGTAAAAAAAAATAATAATAATAATAAGTGCTGTGGCTTGTCAGGAGGCCACTGCAGTTTGCCCCACACATTGCCACTGTACTTACACAACTATTAACTATCACACTACCACAAGTGTGACAATTCAGGCTGCTGAAGGCCTCCAAAGCCTTAACAATGGCTTGGGTGGCAGGTATTAGTTGTTTTTAACATAAATTGAATTAACAACAGTTTTTCTGCTCGTCTTTAAACTACACAAACACCGCCACCATGTGGCAGCTGTAAAAAGTGCAGGTTACGGCAATTAAGTGCTGGTGCCAAGCAAGGGAAACCACCACCACAAATTAAGCGCCTGTTTCTTGAGATGTTTTGCACTTGTGAGATGCACTCAAGGGCACATTATAATTTGCATAGTGCTTCAGGCCAGCCTAACATAGCCTCAATTTGCTTAATGGAAGCAGGAGAGATGTAAAATGGAGACAAGAATAGCCAAAAGGAAGAAACGTGGGAGGAAGGAAGACTTAGCCTTGTGTGTGAAGTGCCATTCCTTGAAATGCCTTGGAGAAAGGGATAGTGTTTTGAGGAGAGCCAGTATTTGGGTCTCACTAGTAGTTAAGAAGGAAGGAAGGAGCAGAGGTAATGGGCGATGGAGGAATGCGAGTGTAAGAGAGCAGCAGACTAGGGTGGCTAGGATGACTCTAAGATAGGGGATGATCCAGAGAATCTGTGGTACATGCTTGATAAGTGCAAGCATCAGCCAGAGATGGCAGCTGAGAGGCAGACAGTGCCACCCCACCCTTCCTGCAGTGTCTGCACTCAGCCTTGTCATTTACCTTTTGTGCCCAGAGCCCAGGGAGGAGGGAGAGGTGATGGGAGCATGACCCACTTCCCTTGCTGCTCAGGCTTCTCAGAAGAGCAAGGGATTAGGGTTCAGGAACTGGCTGAATGCAGGCACTTCTTGTGCCTAGTGAGGCTCAACAGGACTTTTGAGCAGTCAAAGGCATCATTCCAGGTTGTCTACCTGGTACTCCCTTCATGTTTATAGCTTAACGAGAGCAGAAGAGCAAGTAGGGCATGTGATGAGGATGTGCGGAGAGGATGATGCGCAGTTAACAAGTAATAATTTGGGCCTTTTAAGCACTGGAATAAGTAGCAATGTTTAAGTGAACAGTGTGGACTATGGAATGTTGAAGAAATTGCTGAAAGTGCTCTGCATAAAGGGGCAGTGGGGACAGGGCAGTAACGGTGAGTTGTAGGCTGGGACAAAGGGGCAGATTTACAAGGATTTGAAGCAGTTGCAGTAAGACAACTTGCTGTGCTGTGTCCAATGGAGATGGAAGGAAAGCTCTATCAGCCAGATTCATCATTGAAAATTGCGCTCGCAAAGGGCCAGATTCTGAGAATCTGGCCCTTTGCGAGCGCAATGTTTGCATTTGGGATTCATCATCCCAAATGCAATATTCGCTAATAGCAAAATCGCTAAATTGCGGGGAATTGCATTTAAGGAATCTCTATTTGAGATTCCTTAAATGCAATTCATTGACCATTTTTTATTTGTGAATTCGCAGTTTTTGGCCGCTATTTACCGCGAAGTCTGACTTCGTGGTAAATAGCAAAAACTTAGAAAAATGCACTTTAGTACATTTTTTTAAGTTGTATGTTACACACACACATGTCCTTTGGACATGTGTGTGCGCAACATCAGTCTACATTTTCATTTCAGGGGTGCTACAGGGTGTCCTTTGTACACCCCTGGCACCCTTGAAATCGCATCCTTATTTGCGATTAGCTAAATGCTAATCGCAAATAAGGAATAACTCCCCATTCATTCCTATGGGCCTTTATTCCTTATTTTTTGCTAATCGCAAATAAGGAAGCTGTAGGAATCGCAATTTATTTTGCGATTCCTACATGAATCCCGTTTTGCAAGTCCTTAATAGCGATTCCTTAATAATCGCTATTAAGGACTCGCAAAACGGGACAATGATGAATCTGGCTGTATATCTACTAACATTTGGCACTTTCCTGCTCTCCCTCTGGCGCACTCAGTGCAGCCTAGTCCCCCACGCAGACACGCTTGTGCTGCAGAATGCAAAGCAAAGAGCAAGCAACCAGGAGAAATAAATATATTTCTCCTCATTATGCCTTACCGGTAAGGCGTAGCATTTTGATGCATTACGAGGTTTACTAGTCTTAGTAAATGAGGGAGAATGCACCAAAAAACATAGGTGGGTGCATGCAAACACCCACACCCCACCCATGGAGTGCCTTTCCAATGCGAGGTGATGCAAGGTAGCTCCACCTTGCATTAATCCAGATTTTTATGTCACGTAGAGCCACGCAAGGTAGTTCTGCTTGGCATAGTAAATCTAATTTAAGGGTTTCCGTAGGCATGTGTAACCTTGGAGTGAAGCATGGGCAACACAGGCACTTAATAAATATGAAAGGTGCCCGCTTCTTTGTTGATGCTTTACTAGAGGCACAGCCCGTTTCTTCTGACATATGGGTCCATACTGCCAGCATCACATGGTGTGGGTGTAACCAAGAAACACGTTTCCTGTGAAGCAGCTCTCACTTAGTCATGGGTTGTCATTTAAGCACAAAAGACACACTGGACCCTTTGCTTTGCTCTTGCCATCAGCCTAGAGAAGAAGGGGTGCTTATTCACTTGGGGCCCGATTCACAAAGTGGTGTGGCTCATTGGTTAGAGGCGGCAGACCCGGAAGCAGAGAACGGCCCGGGACCAGGGTTCAATTCCCGACGCGGCAGGGTCATGTACCAGGGTCAGCGGACTCGATAATTCTCGCCTCGGTCCCTACTCTAACCAGGGATCACACTCGGCAACTTTGGGCATTAGCTTGCCTCATCTCTACAACGGCCCCCCACATTCGCCGGGGATGCCTGGTTTCACCTTGGAGATACCCAGTAGGGACCATCTCACAGGGATAGCCAGGACGGGTTCCCCAGCGGTCTACAGCGCCACGACGCCTCAGGGCAGCAGTGCGCTTTACAAGAACACATACTTTACATTACATTACCTCTGCAGTCGTGACTAGGGACGGCTCGCAAGCGTGCTGGAGCTCTGCAATGAGAAACTGCAATCCGGAGGTCCCACCACACCTGTGGGGCCCCAGCCACCACTCTGGGGCTCCTGGCACATCTGTGGAGGGTCTTTGTGGTTTGGGCCCTGGGGAACCCTTTAATTTTACTGGTCCGACATGCTTTTCTCTGCTCCCGCGCATTTTCCCTCTGCAAGCTACAAAATATCTAGAGCTCATTATGTGGCTATAGCAGCTCCACCTCCTAGCCACCAGTGATGACAGCATGAAGGGTTAACTTCCCCCCTACATCCATCTCAATATTCTTTATTCCAGCCTATCAGTTAAAAGCTAATGGCTACTTTATCGTTTAAAAGGCCAGCAATCCAGTTTTTGATTTTACCGATTAATTCTTCCATACAAAGGTGATATTTATAAAGCCAGCCAGTAGTGCTCTGCGCGCGAGCGGAGAGGGCTGGGGGGCAGAATTATTGCTAATATGGGACCGAGTTCTGCCCATATTGACTCGGGCTCTTTATTACTTTGTAATGGGTTCTTTCATTATTTTCTCTGCATCGCAATGCTGGTGATTGCCCTGAATTGGCAATCTATGCGAGCAGCGTTTGCAGCTGCTAATGACCTCGACAATTTTTCTCGCTTTCTGGCTGGGTGACGGGCACGTCCCATTGCTATCTGCATTCTTTCGTTGCTCCGGCAATATTGAAACAAAAAGTTATTGCATTTATTCATTAAATGTTCAGAAGAATGCATGAAGCTTAAATCTAAAATGAATGCTCTATTGTAGTCAAATTCAATCCATTTAAAATGCAATGCAAGGAAAGTCAAAGCATAGAAATAGATTTGCTTTTCGAGTATGATACTTACCATGGGCCACTGGAATTATGTGATTCTGCAGTCGTGGTGTTTTCCACATAATTTGAGATTTGCCTCATAATCTGCAGTTTTTAGCTAATAAAAATGGTTTCTAGTGCAAGTGAAAACGTGGAAACACTCGTACCCACAATGTGGAAGGCCCTTCACAAAGGTTGGCTGGTCATCTTCCATTAGCTTATTGCTATATTTGAGTGTTAAACTGGTACTAATAAGGTGAAATCTTTACACAGACAGTGTTACATGTGTAAAAATGTCAGAATAATGAAGCAATACTATGACAAAATGAGCTGCATTGCGCCACATAATTTCCCTTTACTTGCTGCATAATTTAGTCAACCCTGCCGCATAATTTGCTCCTCCTCCGCTGCATAATTCCAGTAGCCTTGTACTTACGTCATAAAATAAATGGTATAAATAGACAGCTTGTAAACATTAAGCCTGCTGATAATGGAACTGTAGCATGAACCCTTTGGAGATTACCAGTGAAAAATCCTTTCGGGGACACCAATTGTGCTGCCCCATCAACGCCTCTCTCTGCTACACTTATTACCCCATTGCACGGCTAGTGTGCACAACGTTCAATGAGCAGACGAATAAACTGAGAGTTGTGTAGTGCTGAACAGTGAGCTGGTATCTCTAAGCACACAAAATCAGTGAAGCGAGGTTCACCCTTATGGCCTTGCATGACCTCATAGCAGCCTGGGACAATAATGGCCATGCCATCTTAGGGTTTCTTAGTCAGTTTTGTCCATCATGACTGAGGCCCAGAGGTGGTCTCTTAAGTCAGTCATAATGAAGAATTTGCATAAATTGAGAACATTTTATGTCTAAAATGCATTTGAGTGAGGTACTTACGTCAAAGTTTACTCCGCGACATGTGGCCATCCTGTTGTGAATTTTGGTGAATTTGAAAAAAAACGTGAAATAGTTATTGGGGCATGGTGAAAAAGGCATGTAAACAGGGCAGGGCACAATGTGCGAAATGATTATGGAAAGGAAAAAGAATAAACAGTGGGAAAGGGATCGATGAGGGTAGAGATGGGATGGGAAGGCTTTTTTCTTTTGAAGGGGATGTGGTTGGTGCATTGATGAGGATTCGGCTGGTTGATGCCCGGGACCAAGATACGGAGTACACTTACAGGAAGCACAGGTCCTAAGGTGGGCATGAAAGCCATTCAAAATAATTGGTGTCCGCATAATGAGACCTTTGGTAGGCAAGCCGGCACCTTTTCATTAGCAAAGACAAATAAGTGGAGAAAACTATGTTTTACTTGTAAAACACGTTACCAGAAGCGTCTGGTTATGTTCAACACTATCAAATAGTGATAGTGCTTTATTCAGAGACGTTATTTTTTACAAACTCACTTATGGGTTCCGTATTAGAATCAAAAACTTTAAAGAAAGCCATCAAATGTTTTCTAATTTGCTATAGGACACTATTCTAAATGATTCTTTACCAAGTGGCTTCCCATTGGCTGACTGTGAATTCCATGGCCCTTGTAGCGGCTGATCACCCAATCAGGCATCCACGTGTTTGCAGGCCCTCAACGTATTTGAACTGCCAGGTCTTGAGGGCCATTCGGAGTTCCAGACGTGAGGTGATGTTACAAAGATCCTAAAACACATTTCTTATCAAATCCTGGCATAGATTCTAGTTCTCCAGAAAAAAAATATCAAGGGATTTCCTAGTCCTACTGAAAAGTAACTCTTAGTAATGCACAAGCAATTACATAAGAGTTAGCTGGAAAAAGCTTACATGCCATTGTGTAGTGTACAGTCATACAAGCAAACACCTATACAAACACACAGAGAATGCACAGACGCCCACACACAGGCATATTATTTAAGACACAATAACACAAAGGGGTAACAAGCATTGTGATGTATGCATGAAAGCATAAATCAGACCAAAGTATGGGTAAAACTCCAAGGTTCTAGGTTTATTTACATAAAGCAGTCGTTTGGAAATTTGTCATGAAATGAGGTCTACAGACGGCCTTCCCGGCTCCTTCCAGTTTCGGAGTAAGGTTACTGTTGAAAGGGGCCGTCCAGTGAAGGATGTCACAATACATCTCAAACCTCAAGCTGACGTCATCAAACAAAGCAACATTCTAGAATACCTATTGTCAGAGGTGCAGGGTTGTCCCTTTAACCCCTTCGCTGCGGCCGTGATTTTACCGCTGTGCGGTAAACAAAAGAACAGGGCGGGGCCGTGATGAACCCCAGCCATCATCCGCACACGCCCACCGCGGGGCGTGAAGGCTGGGGCTCATCACCAGCATGGGAGGGGTAAGGCCATCAGAAAGCTTGGAAGTGCCTTCTAATATGTAATAGTCCTACCTACTCAAGACATAATTAACGATATGATGGTCTAATCCATAGACCAACTAAAGGTGCCCGTCAAGAAGCCGCAGGGGTGGGCAGGTACACAAAGAGCGCGACAGGTCCCGGTAGGGCAGGTTTCGCCATCTTTGAAGACGCGATAAGGCTTGTTCTCATTACCGCTTCAGCACAAAGCCCTGGGAGAAGGCAATCTGCGAGGACTTCAGAGAGCCTTTGTTTGCAGAACCCAATTTAGGCTCCCGAGCACGATCTGCGGCATGTTCGCCCGTATCCCCAAGTTTATCCCCACTCCGTTATACATTTATTTATGAGGCGACTCACAACAAATTGGTTTATACTTAAAACATTCTTTTTTTTCGAAGGTTTCCAAGGAAATTGTTTTAGAGGAAATGAAAAGGAGCAGGGATGATCCGGGGCTTAAAGCCGTTTGTATTTGATCAGTGAATTGGGCAGCGGCCCTTATCTTTTTACAGGATTTAATTCAAACACAGGGAAAGGGCAGGCGACGCGACAGCTCGGTAACCTTCACAAGGAACACATTGATTTCCTCTTCATGGGAGCTCCGTGGCCAACTTAAAAATTAAAAAAACACTTTAGAGCAGCCTAACCTTCCGTCTTGCTCATGTTTTATAGATGGGTCATTAAAGGGGTCTTTCGACCTGACACGGCGGACAGAGCCCGACGCAAACATTGTCGACTGGTTTTGCATATTTAATGATTTGGCTGGTGGATTTAAGGAACCTGCCGTCAAAAAGGAATGAATTTTTGTTGAAATATTGAATTAGGCCTATATAACCCAAAGAGGGCTTCGCTCTGATGCCTTCGGGTCAAGTTTCGCTATAAAAAACCCGATAAATAAAATAAAAAAATATTCTTCCATTTCTCTCTGGACTTGGTAGTCATTGGGGAGATACACAAGGGCATTTCTCCAGCCAATGGAGTACAGCCTGCTGTGTTTCTACGGTTTCCTAATAAATTAAATCAGATTTGAAGTTTTCAGATTTTTGGGAAAAATGCCTTCTCTTTGTGAACCCGCTTGCTGTCTCAGTCTCAAACAAAATAAAGTGGGGCTAAAAAAGAGCCATGCACTGTTGAGCAAATTTTCGCTTTGCACCCAGGGCCCGGAGCAGCAGTTGCAATACCTACGTCATCCGCATCATCTATTACTGTTAGTGGTACTTGTCATTGCACTACGATTCATACTCGAAGGTGTATCTCAGCACTTCCCTAACTCAGGACCATCATACATCACCTTCCATCTCCTTTCCTCTCTGGCAGGAGTCCGGCGGCAGGACCTCCGTGAGCCAGAAAAAGAGATCTTACGGGCAACCGGTAGCCTTTGCGGTTCCCCGTTGCTGCTCAGATGATAGCAGGGAAACTCATCCTTCCAGCCTGGTGTCCACGTTGAATAAGAATCAGGCTGCAAAAAAGAATTTGTTTTAACATGGCTGCTGGGCGTTTTCCCCCCCCCTGTGCTGGAAAATGCCATTTTAGTGGCACCATGACGAGCTCAGCTCGTCATCAGCACACGACACCCGTGGGTGATGACGAGCTGAGCTCGTCATCAGCATCGAAAGGGTTAAGTATGCCACCCTCAGGCAAATATGGAGAGCTTTGTAATTCTTCGTAAAGTGCAACACTTCCTGAATTCACTTCACTAGGTAGGAATAATAACAATTTGTCCACCCCCCCTCCATTTTTGACAAGGCGTCCATTTCAGATATTTTACTGGTAAACAGGAGTTGTGCAAATATGGGAGCATAATGTTGGACTTGAAGACAAGTAGCAATACAAAAGTTGAGCAACTTTGTTTACGGTCCATGAGTCAAAATCTGAACGCACTTTCTGCAGGGACCTTCTTGAAAGGTCCATGTGCCCTGATACACCACGGTTCCTCTTGGTCTCCGGTAACAAGTGATACTGCGTCTCTATGCACCCTTAACTTCTTGTGGCTCTTTTACTCAATGTTCCTTAGAAGGTATAAGTAGGAGTCTGAAAGACCCCTGTCTAGAAGAAGTTCCTACGATGGAATAATGACACTGGGTTTGAGCGATAGATGTGTTAATAGGCTGGGCATTCTACAAAATCTGTACTAAGAAAAGCCCTGAGACGATGAAGGCATTTATAACCGGTTGGCTTGATCTTCTCTGGGAGCATCCTTCCTGTTTTTCCAGCACTTAGATACAGTTTAGTTCACTTAGTGGGTAATACAAACAAAGAAGTCAAATAAATACTTTAATTTATAAAGTAGCCCTTTTAGAGGGAAGAGAACAAAATCTGATAGCCAGAAACCGGTCCTAGGATGCTTGATTACGGTCCAGGTAAGACATTGCTTGGCAGTTCGGTCTGGACTGTTCCCATGAGGCACAGGGTGAAGACTGATTTGCATATGGCCATGTCTGAACTGGGGTGGCTTGGTGAGCAAAATAACGATGGATTAAACCCAGATCTGTGACTGGGGGTGAATGTTTTGCAATTGTGCAATATTCCATCCATCATCTTGTGTGTTTTGCAGAGAACAAAATACGAACATTGCTGTAGAAAGTCGACCAGAGTTCAGTGCAGTGCAAAAGACAAAAGACTATGTCCAAGTCCTGTGGACGTTGGGGAGGGGTGTGACCTGCAGGGAGACACCGCTTGATGAAGAGGGCGGGTTGGCCTGTGGTCTTTGCCTTTTCTCAGGAACCATGTTTTGGAATACTCAGTGCAAGCGACATATCCAGTGGCGATTGGTGAGAAATATTTCCCAGTGGTAGCGTCATCTAGCTACAGCTGTTAGAAGTTTCACTGAGGATCTGGGGAGGTACCAGCTTCACTCAGCCCTAAGGACGCTGAAAAGTAGATCACATAAGACCATCTCTTTTGAGAAATTTGCCCACCAGAAGTAGGAACAGGGCTAGGGACTTGCTTAGATCCAGGGCACAAGTTCTAAAAAAAAGAAGTGGGGGGACGATGTCACCAGAAGTGATGTCACAACAGGAAGTGACATCACGACAGGTGGCTTGCACCATCGGGCTCATTGCCTCCCCTCGCTCACCCCTTAGATGCGATTGCATCTGCGAAGCCAGCGCGAGTGCAGCGTCCTGTGAGCTCCGATCTCGTCCCAGAAAGGGCAAAGAGTGAAGTCCAGCTGTTTGGCCGGGGGGACGGCGTCCTCCCGGTAACATAAGTGGGGGGACGCCGTCCACCCGCATGGTACCCCGACTCGAGCCCTGCTTAGATCAGAGAAGGCTAGAGGAAGTAACATTACCCAGAATGTCTAGTGGCATGCCTGTCTTAGATCAAAGAAAACAGGGAGAAATGACACTACCCAGAATGCCCAACGACCAGCCCAGCTTAGATCAAAGAATGCAAGAGGAGAAGACGCTACACAGAATGCCCAGCGGCTGGCCCTGCTTATATCAAAGAAGACCAGAGGTAATGCAGCGGCGGCCCCTCCATTAGGGCGGAGGAGCACTGCCCCCCCACCACCAGCCGCAAATAAAACAATAATAAAATTAGTTTCTAACCCGTTTTATTATCGTTTTATTTTAATCCACTGACAGGACCCTGACGAGTCTTGGGGGATGATACTGTGGTGTTGTAGTGCTAGGGCACTCTCTTGTACCTTCACAGCGCATGAGGTGTTTGGCCAGCCGTTTCAGGCCGGCCAAACCCCTCATGCGCAGTGAAGCTTTCTCCAGACCCAGCTGCATTACTGGGGCTGGAGAGAGCAGGCCCAGGCTACCAGTATTCCTGGGAGCGGAATGTCCCAGCGCTCAGGTCAATCCTGACGCCGCTTTCCTGCAGCGTCATGAATGGACGCAGTGCAGTCTGGGAACGTGTCCCAGAGCAGGAAAAGCACGATGGAGTGGACGGTGGAGGCGGCGGTAATCAGGTAAGTATTTTTTATTTTTTTATTTATTTATTTTGTTCACCGTGTATACCCACTCCCTCCCCCTCCAGTTTTTGCGACTGAGGTAATGACACTCCCCAGAATGCCCAGCGGCTGGCCTTCTGCCTGCTGCACGTGGAGATTACTCGACTGTCTCGAAAGGTACTCTAGCAACAGCTCTTTCTGCTAAGGTCAGGTTTTATTTATTTTTTATTGTTAGATGAGCGAAGCTAACAGCTGTTACCACAGCTTTAATGCGCAGTAAAATGATGAAGCTAGAAGCACGTTCTCGGAGGCAGGCTGCAGCTCTACAGAAAAGATGCTAGCAGCGAATATGTTCAATGTAAAAAAAAAACTCCTTCGCCGGAAAGAGAAATTAAACCTTCCCCTGACTAGCCATTTTCACTGGTTTTCACCACAAAATCGAGGTGCAAACAGAAAGAGCACATTTCCCGTAAAGACAAGTTTTATTTGTTTTACAGGTGTTCACCCCAATAGTGAAAGTGTTTTATTTTAGCCGGTTCAGTGAATCTGGCTCTACCGGGATCATCTGCAATGGGCTAACTATCGTCCGATCTCCCTCCTCCCTGCTCTGGCGAAGGTGTTGGAAAAACATGTGCAGCTCACTCTGTCCACCTTTATTGAAAACAACAATCTGCTGCATGACTCCCAGTCCGGCTTTCGTGCAAACTATAGCACGGAGACCGCTCTGGTAGAAGTCACGGACACCATCAGGGAGACACTCGATCATGGGGGACGGGCGATGTTGGTCATGTTGGACCTTTCGGCGGCGTTCGACACCGTCCCACACGCAGGCCTTCTCTCAAGACTCAGGGAGATTGGCCTGCGAGGGACGGTGCTGGACTGGTTTCAATCCTTTCTTGCCGACCGCCGACAGGTGATCTGGGCTCCGCCGTTCTCAGCCGAAATGCCTGCGCTGGAGGTGGGGGTGCCTCAAGGATCTATCTTGAGCCCCACCATTTTCAACATTTACATGGCCCCTCTAGCGGAGGTAGCGGAGGCGTTCGGGGCCCGGGTCATCTCATATGCTGATGACACCCAGCTTTTGTTCACCTGCAGGAAGGGAGAGGTCTTCAACGGCGGTAGAATTAAGGACTGTCTGAGCGCAGTCTTTGCGTGGTTTCAGCAGCACAGCCTGAAATGCAACTCAGACAAGTCTGAGCTGCTCTTCTTTGGCTGTGCACCAGACCCGGACTGGAAGTCGTGGTGGCCCCAGGACATGTTCCCCCCTGAGACTCCATCAGCTCAGGTGAAAAATCTCGGAGTGGTGTTTGACGATGATCTGTCTTTTCGTCCCCACATCCTGGGACTTGCAGGGAAATGCTTCAGCATCCTCAAGATGCTTAGGAAATTTTTACCCTTGCTTTCCTTGCAGTATCGCAGGAATATAGTTCAGGCGTTGGTGGGATCACGCCTGGACTATGCAAATGCGCTCTTTGCCGGCCTACCTAAATATTTGCTATCTAGGTTGCAGGTCATTCAGAATTCGGCGGCCAGAGCCATCTATGGCCTGCCGAGGAGAGCAAGAGCCTCAGCGCTTCTAGCCAGGCTTCACTGGCTACCAATCGCGGAGAGAATTAAATTTAAACTCCTCACATTGGCGTTTAAAGCTCTCCATGCGACTGGCCCTCTCTACCTGAGGAAGCGCACTGCTTTCTATGTGCCACGGAGGTCTCTGCGGTCGGCGGACTTGGCCAAAATGGAGGTACCTGCGGCCAAACGTGTGCGGATGGGAGGTCGCTCCTTCCAACACGTAACAGCTTGCCTGTGGAACGCACTCCCTCTCCCCCTCCGGAAAGCAAATAATCTCTTGACCTTCAGGAAGGAGCTGAAGACTCTGCTCTTCACTTAGTCACCTGCGTTTTCTGCTGTATGCGTACCTTTTGGTTTTTCTGTTTCTAGGGGCCTCTTTGCTAAAGCGCCGGGACACCCTTCGGGGTAGCCGTGCGCTCTAAAAGTGTGGCTAACATTAACATTAACATTAACATCTGTGGTCTGCCTGGAGCCCCTGTCACGTGCTCTTCGGGGAAATCTGGACCTGCCTAGACCACTTACAAGGCGCATCTTACCACGTCTGGGTCTGCCTCCAAAATGCACGTGAGCAGAGCTGGGCTGCTAGGAGCACCTGTAAGAACCATCTGAGCAAATCCAGGTTTACCAGCCGGCAAAATGCAGGCGAGCAGATCCGGGCACCTGTAATAATCATCTGGCCACATGTGGGCATGTTTGTGGCACTGCGATATGTACTGGTCTGGAGGTACCTGGATTTGCATGGAGCCCCCTGTGATGTACACATGAGAGACTCTGGATCTGCGTGGAGCATCATGTTATGTATATTTGAGGGAATTTGGCTCTACACAGAACAGCCTGTGATGTGTACACGAGGGGCTCTGGAGCTGCATGAAGCATCCTAAGATGTACACACGCGGTAACCTGGATCTGCTTGGAGCACCCTGTGATGTTAACATTAAAGAAAGTGGGTCTGCATGCAGCATCCTGTGATGTCCACTTTAGGGAATCTGGATCTGCCCAGGTCACCAGTAGGGTGCAGTTGAGGAAGCATGGTCATGCCTCTGCAGTAGTGAGGTGCAGTTGAGGAAGCATGGTCATGCCTCTGCAGTAGTGAGGTGCAGTTAAGGAAGCATGGTCATGCCTCTGCAGTAGTGAGGTGCAGTTGAGGAAGCATGGTCATGCCTCTGCAGTAGTGAGGTGCAGTTAAGGAAGCATGGTCATGCCTCTGCAGTAGTGAGGTGCAGTTGAGGAAGCATGGTCATGCCTCTGCAGTAGTGAGGTGCAGTCGAGGACGCATGGTCTTGCTTCTGCAGCAGTGAGGCGCATTTGAGGAAGCGTGGTCTTGCCTCTGCAGCAGCGAGGTGCAGTTCAGGAAGCATGGTCTTGCTTCTGCTGCAGTGAGGTGCAGTCAAGGACGCATGGTCTTGTTTCAGCAATAGTGAGGTGCAGTTGAGGAAGTATGGTCATGCCTCTGTAGTAGCGAGGTGCAGTCGAGGACGCATGGTCTTGCCTCTGCAGCAGCGAGGTGCAGTTGCGCGTCCTGTGATGTGTACATGAGGAACGCTGAATCTGCCTGGAGAGCCTGTAATAAACACTTGAGGACATCTCTGTGAGTTCCTCTTGCACACACACACACACACACATCCTGAAGATGTTGCAGGCAGGTAAACATTATCTCCAGTTCCACAGTTGCGAACAGGGCACTAGGCAGCTCCAAGCATCTCCTAATGTGTTCCACCTGTACGTCCATGGCTGCCAGAATGTCTATATTCGAAGACATCTTTGAGAGCTTTTTCTAACAAATGCATATTTACATGATGCACATTTGGCTATCAATGGCGCAATGTTACCCCCCCCCCCCCCCTCAACACACAAATAGAGTCCATACCAAGCCCGCTCTACGTGCCTGTTCATTAGTCCCATTCCAATGTTCAGCTTAGGTTTCGAAATCCGTTTTGCCTCCACACTTTGAGCTCCAAAGCGAGAAACCCACATCCCCTGCAGAGACACCACATCCCCTGCAGAACACAAGGATTCCAAATTTGCAGCCGGATTGATCTTCAGGGGTATCTGAAGCCAACTCTCTGATGGGTTTGTAGGGAGCGCGTGGTGGAGCAGCAAGAACAGTCAGTGATCCCGGCAGCTGGCGGCGTGAAGGCGAGAAGAAAGACCTCGGCGGTTTCCATTGTAAACATCCCATTCGCTTTTTCATAAGATGTGATCGGCCCTGGCATTGGCCTCTGAGAAAAATCCATTCTTTTAATGTATTACTTGCATCTCATGAGAATGGCTTCTTTCAATGCCTGTTCATTCGGCAGCAGCGATACACGGGGCTGCACCGCGATCATTGAAATGCGCTTACAATTACAGGCCAACTTTTTTCTACCTCTGCTTCGAGAATTCCCACACTACTCTATTTTTTTATGCAGTAACACTTTTTGTTCTTTTTTTATTTATTCATTGTTCCTTCCATTTTCTTTTTTTTTGTTACTGGCAGAGAGTAGGCACTGGGTGAAAGGATCTTTGAACAATAACAAAATGTAGAAAGCACCAGAGGTTAATTAAAAAAGGAAAAACTAGCAGTCAAAGACCAGACTGAGAAGTGTGTGTATATGTAGCTGTACAGGGAGCAAAACCTGTTCATGCGAATTGAAAATGCAAACTCAGAAGGCAAAAAGAAATAAAAGCTGTGAACTTGAGTTCAAACCTCAAGGTCTTCCCTCCTTGGAACTAACGTAGGCAAAGTTACTAAGTGAGGAAAGTCTTAAGTGCTGCATGATTATTCGCTTAGCTGTGGTTAACTGAATTTCTCACCTATTCTACACTCACACTTTTGTGTGATTTTTCTGTGCAACCTGGCAATATTCACTTGCAAGTGCAACTTGGCACTGAAAATAGTTGTGCTATTTTCTTGTGAGTTAACTTCAAAGATAATTTACTCACAAGTGTGATGGATGTTGGCGTCCTTTTTTTCTTGAAAAACAAGTAAAAATGGGTGTAATAGTCCAAATACGCGAAATAATTTTTTCGCAGGAAGTTTGCAAGAAAAAAAATCCTTAACACCCCTAAATTATACCTTTACAAATTCACCACATCCCAGTTGTTTTTATGTTTAGAAAACGTGTCACAGGTTCAATAGCACCTCCTTAATGACATGTAATAATGTTTTCGCACAAGAACGCGTAGGTTGCCCTCTACACGTCCAAGGAAATGAATGCTCTGGTTAATGTAGCGTTTACGCATCCCCAAGTCAAAAATAACTTGGTCTACCAGAGGTTTTCTCTCAAAGACGCTCAGCAAACATAGGGGTGATTCGATTTGTTGGGAACTCGTCAGCACCATGAAGGTGGATGGACTTTGAAAGAGCTGGTTAATGCCGTAAAACTTCTCCAGATACATTTCCTTTAGCCCTGATTAACCTTTATTAATTAAATTATTAATTGTATCTTAATATGAAATGTTGAGGCTGGCAGAAATGTTAAGGCAGTAAACGGTGGCAATTTCTGGCGCACTTAGATTTTGAATTACCTTTCAAAATGAAAATTGGAGATAAATAGGCTTTACACATTCAATATATTAGCTGATAAGTAGGTGACCCTCATGAATCGAAAAATACAAATATTTGAGTTTAGAACCATTGAGTTACATTCTACTACGCAGTGCTCTGCTGTGGATCTGTTTCACTCCTACACCCGCCCCCTCACTCACGAATTTGATTGCAAGTGGTCATAAAGAACATTTAATTTTGTTTGTGTTACTAATTCTTTTACGTTGTCTGCAATATGCTCAAATGATTCATGTTTTTTATAACGAGAAGATGGTGAGCTCCGTAGCTGCATTATGTTCTCAAAATCAATACAGGTGACAATCAGTCGAACCGCCAGAGTGCCTATGTGAACCTCTGAGTATCCGAAAACAAACAGCTCTTCCAGACATCCCATGGTGCAACTCAGAGATATAGCGCTAAGTGGCGATTTTACTGTGCAACATCCAGCAAGCAAGGGGCATAGTGTGTTAGTTTCACTCGTTTGCTTACTCGCTTATGCACTCACTCGAGGCCTCAAACATCCTCTAGCTTACTAAGTCCTGACTCACTCAACAATTGACTCCCTCGCAAACTCAACTTCATCACTTACACATTCACCAATTCACTCATTCACCAACTCACTCATTCACCAACTCACTCATTCACCAACTCACTCTCTCATGCATGAATGTGCTTCAGCGAAGGCGGCAATACATTTGTGAGTGAATGTAAGAGATGCATTGAGTCACAGATTGAGGGGGATGTGAGTGTGTGAATCAGTGACATTGATTGTGTGAGAGAGGAGGGCTGAGTGAAGGAGAAAGTAGGTGGCTCAGTGTCTGAGTGATGGGAAATGACTGGGTGAATATTCATTTGAATGAGAGCCAAATAGATGGAAGATGTGAGCGAATGAGTAGGTTAGCGAGGTACACAGTAATTGAGTGAATGACAGAGTGTGGGGGACGTGAGTGAGTGCATGCATTGATAAGTGAGCGATCAATTGAATGAGAGAGAGGAAGTCTGTGAGGGAACAAGTAAGTGAATAAATGAATAAGAAAGCGCTCTGTTTTACTTGCTGGCCATGAAGTGGCTAAGAGTTGTGTTGAAGAGCTGTTTTCTAAGGCAGATGAGCACACAAGTGTGAGTGTGCTGGAGGTGAGACCACAGAGGGGCATCTGCTCAGAATACTACCCCACTCTACTTAAAGGGAAGAGGAGTGTGAGTGAGCGAGTGAGCGAGTGTGTAGAGGCGAGGGCAGTGCTGACTACCTAAAGAAATGAGGAGCGCGAGTGAGTCAATGTGTGGAAGTGAGGCCAGAGATGGGCATCGGCTGAACATACCACCCCACACTAGTGATAGGAAGGGATGGTGAACGTTACTGAGCCAGTGCGAAGAGTAATGACCAGCGAGATGGGCGTCTGGCTATCAAACTACTGCACAGTTCGGAAAAGGCTGAGGTACGTGAGAGAGTCAGAGAGTAGCGGAGAAAGCAAAAATTGATGTCAACATGCCGCTCCGACCACCAATACCGGAAGGGAAGGTATGAAGGATGCTTGTGAGCTAAGGGGGTAAACATGAGACCAGAGAGGGACACTATCTCATCATGCTACCCCACAATACCGAAAGAGATCAGGAATGGGAGAGGAGTTGACCTAACGGCTAGGGCGGTCGACCTCGAATCTGGGGAACTGGGTTTGAGTCTCGGCAATGAACTGAACATCCTGTGATTCTGGGCAAATCACTTAATCTCCCTGTGCCTAACAAAAAAAATGAATTTGTCCTCATGTAACGCTACTGGTGCTATGTAAAGCGCACCGATACCCGATTCGGGTCAAGTTCACGCTATATAAAACTCTGTAAAATAAAAAATAAAAAGTGAGGACGGCACGACTAGACCCAGATGTCCATCCGTCGCACCACCGCACACTAGTGAGTGAGCTGAGGCACATGATTGAGTCGAGAGCACAGATGGGTGTCAGCCCACTGAACCACCACACACTACTGAGATGCAGAATGAGAGTGAACCAGTGAGCAGACACAAACCAGCCCCCATCCTTCTCATTTTACCTCCACTGGGATGTCACAGAAGAAAGGGCAGAGATCAAGCAGGGGGTTCAAGCTCTCAGAAATGGTAGTTTGACACCAGCCTCAGAGAGGTTCTCTGAGCAGCATCTAAGCTGCCATCAATCACATGCACTCTTGTCACTTCTAATGCAATCACCAGGGTGATATTCTGTGAACCCGCCAACTGCATTTAAGGCCAAGGGGAGGGAGTGGAAAAACAAAAGGCTAGCACGCCGGGGAGGATACAAAACACATTAAAAAAGAAGGATTTCTAGAGTCACTGATCTGCCTCAACTGGGAATTTTCAATAAACTATCTTGTTAGACTGACCTTTAACGCGTGGAAGCGATCCGTCTCCGTTTCCATTGACTCGGCCATTACTCACCCATGAAGGCCGCGGGCCTGATGCGCAGCCATCGCTGGTACCCAGGACCAAGCGGAAGGGAGAAGAGGAAAAATGGCTCCGTTTCAACACCGGTATTTATCAGGTCTTCAGTCTCGGCCTTGACTGTGCGGAATGGGAATGTTGGCAGTAGTTTCGGTTTCCATTGGGCTTTGCCAAAATTCGGTCACTGTATTCTGAGTAAACTACTTACCCTATCTCACCAATATATTTAACTGCTTTTAACACAAATTGTGTCTAAATTCTCAAAGACTGTCTAGTGTGCAGTTTTAGTGCATTTTGCAAAGGCATGGCCCCGCAGACACTGAAGCTTCATTTACGGAAAAAATAAGGATCACAGATATGCATGCCTTAAGTCGAATAAGAAGTTTGGAATACAGGGAGCACTGTTGGAGACAATGAAGTGTCTCAGGGACAATAATGACTGGGACAACCTTTCTGCTTCACCTTTCGAATGGTTGTGCTTCTGTTTCTCCTTTTTTAATTTAAAACAACCTACCCTCAGCTGTGGAATGTTCTAATAGCCTTATTGCCCTTATGACTTGGGCTATACCAGTTGCAAAAGGCCCTCTCCCTCATTATAGGCACTTACTCAGCTTGGATCTGTAGCTTGGGTTCCAGGTTTAAAGAACAATAATTATCAATTTTTTAAGCTAGGCCAATTTTTCCAGATAATGGCATGGCACCCACAAAGATACGGTCATTTTTTCAGAAAGGAAGGTCAAGTCAGGAAGAGATGCCTCTTTCCAGGATTCAGGGCCAGAGGTTCTGCCATTAGCTCACACCTTCAACCTGGGCTTCATCCTGGACTCCTCCCTCTCCATGACCAGACAAGTCAACGCCGTCTCCTCGTCGTGCTTCAACATCCTGCGCATGCTACGTAAGATCTTCCGGTGGATCCCCACCGAGACCAGGAAGACGGTCACCCAGGCCCTCGTCACCAGCCGTCTGGACTACGGCAACTCCCTCTACGCCGGAACCACTGCCAAGCTCCAGAAGAGACTCCAGCGGATCCAGAATGCCTCAGCACGTCTCATCCTAGACATCCCCCGTCACAGCCGCATCTCCGGACACCTGAGAGACCTGCACTGGCTCCCGGTCAACAAGAGAATCACCTTCCGACTTCTCACCCACGCACACAAAGCCCTACACAACCAAGGCCCGGGATACCTCAACAGCCGCCTCACTTCTACGCTCCCAAACGCCAGCTTCGATTGACCGGCCACGCCCTCGCCGCCGTCCCCCACATCCGAAGAGCCACCACAGGAGGACGGTCCTTCTCCTACCTCGCCGCCAAGACATGGAACTCCCTCCCGACCCACCTCCGCCTGAGCCAGGACCACCTCGCCTTCAGGAAGCAACTCAAGACCTGGCTGTTCGCGCAGTAGCGGACTCCCCTTCCCTAGCGCCTTGGGACCCTTTGGGTGAGTAGTGCGCTATACAAATGCTGTGATTGATTGATTGATTGATTGACTGTTATTCTTACTTCCAATTTGATGGTCTAATCTTAATCCATATCAAATAAATATTTTCCCTTTTTTCATTGGCTGTCTATATCATTGTGATATAGTCAACGTACGAAGACCAAAATGAGCTGATGTGATAACCCACTTCCCCCTGCTCAGCCCCCTGCCCAGCGGCGGCCAGCTCAGGTAAGTTCGGTAGGGCGGGGCAAGGCGCAGCAGGGGGGGAAGCCTTAATACCATCCACCGCTTGTGAAGCGATGCAGTTTGATATTAAGCTAACAGCTCTTTCTAATTTTAAAGGAATCTTGATATATCGCCCACCTGGACCGAAGGCGGGATTCCTTGCCAGTATCAACACTATTATGGAATCAGTCGCTACTGAAAGCTCACTCACTGTCCTAGGCGACCTAAATTTTCATTTGGACAAAAATAATCAAACTGATACAGTTGCGCTAACATCAGATATGGAAACATTGGGCCTAAAACAATTAGTCACTTCCCCTACCCACTCGGCAGGCCACATTCTGGATGCCATATTTTCTAGCGTAGATGGTCTCCAAATAACCAACATCCTTCCTATGCCATGGACAGACCACTACGCCATACTTGCCAAGCTCGCCACTAACTCCTTTCTTAATAAATCATCAGTCCCAACATTTCAAAAATCTTTTAAAGACTGGAAAAATATAAATCAGGAGGAGTTTAGCACCAGACTGGACCAAACTTGCCCAATTATATCTGACGAACCCAATTTGGCACTACAACAATTCCAGACCTGGTTGGGTCAGGCAGCTAATCAGCTAGCTCCGACCAAAGTAATTTCCAGAAATAGAGCCAAACCTACTGCCCCGTGGTATACTAAAGAACTGAGGGCACAAAAACTAATTAATTAATAGGAACAAAGAAAGATTATGGAGGAATACCTACGACACAGCCAGTAGGATATGCTACAAAGAGTCACTGGCACTGTACAAAGATATGATCACAAAGGCAAAAAAAGCTTTCTACTCGGAACAAATTCATGAAGCAAAAAACTCAAGTAGACGACTGTACCAAATCACTAAACTGCTGTCAGGTAACACTCCAGATCTTACCCCTCCCCCATCACAAGCATTATGTGATTCCCTGGCTACTTATTTCTACACCAAGGTTGACGATATCTATCAAACTTTTGCTGCCAAACCATCTCTAGGGACAGGCAGCTCCCTCACGCCTCGGACAGAAAACACGTTCTCAAGTTTCCAAACTGTAACAAAAGATCACATAAGAACAATTGTGTCAACAATAAAAACAGGCTCGGCCTTAGATCCTTGCCCTTTCTCAATTCTACCGCCTGTAATGGAGTCCATTATTCCAGCACTTACCCAAGTCTGTAACTCAATTATGCTTTCAGGCACATATCCAGACTCGCTAAAAAACACTTTATTAAAACCCCTACTAAAAAAACCCTCCCTTGATAAACAAGATTTGAAAAACTACAGGCCCATTGCGAGTCTCCCCTTCGTGGCCAAAGTAGTAGAAAAGGCCATGAACGCCCAGCTATCCGAATACATTGAAAAACATCATATACTAGATGACACACAATTCGGTTTTCGGAAACACCATGGGACAGAAACAGCCTTGATAAAGGCTGCTGATGACATACGGGCAATTGGGGATCAGGGGGGAACAGCGATCCTGGTAATGCTGGATCTGTCTGCAGCCTTTGACACGGTCGACCATACCATCTTGGTCGACCGTGTCGAAAAGATTGGCCTCTGTCACTTTGCCAAAGACTTGCTGGCATCTTTTCTAGCCAATAGAACCCAAGCAGTCACCTTAGGACCCTATCAATCGACACCACAATCGTCACCATGGTGAGTTCCTCAAGGCTCATCCCTCAGTCCGACACTTTTTAATATCTATGTGTCGGACCTTGCTAATGTCATCAAAGCACATGGGATGAGCCTAACCACCTATGCTGACGACACTCAGTTGGTGCTAGCTATTAAAGGCGATGGGCCTCAAATAGCAAAGAAATTTAATAAAGGACTGCTAGATATAGGAGAATGGATGGCCAGTAATTGTTTAAGACTGAACTCAGATAAAACTGAGGTGGTCATCTTTGGACCCCTTCTCCCAAGTTGGCCATTAAATTGGTGGCCAGAAACTTTTGGCATCCCTCCAACCCCAACAGCCAAGGTGAGGAACTTGGGCATCATCTTCGATGATGGACTAAACTTTATGGACCACGCTAATAAAACAGCATCCACAGCCCATTTTAAATTGAAGATGATTAGGAAGATTCGTCCTTTTCTCCCAGAAACAGCCATCAAAACTTTGGTTAGCTCATTAGTCCTGTCCACTTTGGACTACTGCAACGGATTATTCCTTAACGCACAATCCAAAGTCATAGGGAAACTTCAATACATTCAAAATGCGGCAGCTCGCCTACTCGCGAGGAAAACAAAGTTTGAGCCTACATCAAAAGTTATAAAGGAATATCACTGGCTCACAATCAGGAACAGAATACACTTTAAATCCTTATGCATAGTATATAAGGCTTTGAATGATCAAGGTCCATACTTCCTAAAAGAGCAACTCCAACTCTATAAACCAGGCAGACCGCTCCGATCAGCCACCCTCCAGCAGTTAACCGTTCCACTGGCCAGAACAGTGTCCTGGGGCGATCGCCGCTTTTTGGTGGCTGCCCCGAAACTGTGGAATACTCTCCCCCGACATATCAGGCAAAGCCCTTCCCTTTTTCAGTTTCGTAAACAACTAAAAACTTGGCTCTTTGAGCAGTAGCCTTCCCACCATGATACTCAGCTTTCCCAATGACAAATAATTGCAGTTTAGCGCCAAGACGCCCACGGGTATATGTTGCGCTTTAGAAATGTCAACAAATAAATAAATAAATAAATAAATAAATACAGACGACGGAATAGGTATTATTTATTTATGTAACTATGCCTATTCCATCGTCTGTGGACTTGCCCCCTCCCGACCTTCCCCACCGTGTTTGCCTGTGCCGGTCGTCGCTGACCCTGACCCTTACACCCCTATTGTTCCTACGGTCTCGCACTAGTAAACCATATGAAAATCTCATAGATCCCAAGCCAGTGCTGGGATCAGAGCGGATAAGAAACACAAGGGTTGAATAAGGCCGAGCCGAATGCCGCTTAGCCAGCATTGCTGTTTATTATACACTATTGATTCCTTTAAGTTAAGTAAAAGCGGAGTAAAATATTCCTTTCAGCGATGCAGCAACACTTATAGGGTAAAGTAGGCTGAAGTGGAAGGACTCCCTAGGGAATAAAGGAAGCGAGCCAGGCTGCTGCCAGGAGGTAGCGCGGTAGGAAAACTGCATTGGAGAATTGGCACGCGAGCAATAGTAGTTACTAAGCAATGAGTATGTGCTACTGTGCATAGGGGCAGTGGATGCTGACCTAAATATGGATCACTGTACTTCGGGATTTGGGATACCGCTTGCCCACCTGCAGAACGGCTGTGAACTTAGCCAGATGTCACGTAAGGACCCGTGCATGGGTCATCCGCTCATGTCTTAGAGTCGATTGTACGGCAGTCGTAAACCATAGACATCTGACTGGTATTCATTGCGTTTCTTCTTGTTCATTGTGTTGGAGTAAAGCGCAGAATGGTTGACCCCCTGATGGAGGTTCAGGGTGGAAAGAGTGTTCATTCTTTATCTGTGGGCGAACACATCAAGCTTGGCGCACACCTGGGGAATTGTGAGATAGCTCAGCCAATTAAGCAATGAAGTTTGGAATATACAGGGCCGTTGACCCAATTCAGGAAGGATCTCAAGATCTGGCTCTTTGACGGAACCTCTGCGCCCACTCAGACCTGCAGCCCCCCAGCACCATGAGACCCTCACGGGTGAGTAGTTGAGCTTAACAAGCACTGATTGATCAATTGAATATATGAATCTGAGTTTTCAGTACAGTCTAGGAAGACTGTAACTTCAATTGTAAATATCAAGTGAACTTGCGAGACTTTTTACAGTCCTTTAAGATCCAATATCATTCTTTTCATTTTATTTCTGATGGAGGAGGAAGGGGACAATCTTTCAGCTGTCCCAGGTTCTAGTTGAGGAAGACAACGAACACAACAACAACGAACGTAGCTGTCCTCATACACCTTCAACTCTTCCTTTCTCACTGCCAATCACCTGCCCACATACACAAGAGCTTGCATTTTATTCCCCTGTTTCCTGTCCATGGCATAGAAAGGATTTGCGCCGCCGCTGCATCACAATAGTGACGCAACGGCGGCTTAAAGGAGGTACAAGAGGCTTGTAAATCTGCCCCATTGTGTTTGCATTGGGTGTGCGCCTGAGCACTGCCGAGTTTTACAAGCAACTGGGCCACAAATATATATATATATTGAATGTCCTGGAAGCGCACAGTTTATTTGAGTAGGGTAGTTGAGGCTCTGACTCAAGCCTGCTGTGTCACTGGGCCGCATCTATCGCTCCTGGAGCACCGGCCTATTTCACACCCGCTCGGCTTTCCCTGGGAATAGGAACTCCGCGGAGCTGGCCGAAAGTGGGGCGCATTATTAGGAACAGATAATACCCGCCGTGGGGGGTGAAAGCTCAGGCAGCACATTTCACGGATGAAGAGGTTTCCAGTCTTTGAAATTAGGGTTAGAACCGAACCCCACTGCTGACTCTGAGGGAGGGTGCTGTGATTTCACGGAGATGGAATCCAGTTTGCGAGGACGAGAAGCGAAAGCCCCCCTATAGATACACGAATCGATCAACCATGGATGGGCGACCAGGGCCAGGAGGGCCGCTGGTTAACTTAAGCCAGAAAGAACAAGGCATGATTTGGGGCCATATTATCAAGAAAGGGCGCTACGTTATCGCCGCTTTTATCGGCAGGAAACTGCCGCTAAAGTGGCGACAATGGCCTTGATAATATGCCCTTGTAAATTCCCATAGAAGCCCAGATTCTGGTGTTAACCTGGGCTTCTATGGGAAATCACAAGGGCATGTTATCAAGCCCATTGTCGCCACTTTAGCGGCAGTTTCCTGCCGATAAAAGCAGCGATAATGTATCGCCCTTTCTTGATAATATGGCCCCAGTTTCGCAAACAAGGTGCAACAGGTTGTTTGAATTTGCTCTTTGGAATTTTGGGAAGAACTTCCTTTCTGCAGTCTACGAGGCGATATGAGAAAAGAGAAGAATGAGAGAAGCCGACAATGGCACCGCATCATTTTGAACAGCAGACCAAATCTGATGAGTCTAGAAGAGTTGGCTATGGAGCTTCAGTGTAGCTAATCTTGGGTGCCTGGTTGGGAAATGGATATGTGCTGGACCACTGGAATGATGAGTTAGGAGACGGACCAAGTATGCAGCAAGGTTGGCCAAATGATGTGGCAAGACAAGGCAAACTGTACAGCATAATATGGCACAGTTTGTGATAATATGTTTTCATTATTTGGGTATTTTTACACTTGTTAGTACTATCTGGGCATAGGTTGCACCTCACTGATACCAGTTAAACACACCTACACATAGCAATTAACAACAGAAGGGGGACCAATCAACGTTTTCAAAGTGCCTTCCACTGCACTGCAACATGTGTTGCTGTGTTTTTTAGTAACTATTGAAGTGTTTGAGCTAGAAAAAAAAAATTGTTAACATCTGCAGATTATGCAGCAGGTGATGGATTGGTGAGGCTCACTGGTTAGAGGCAGCAGACCCGGAAGCAGAGGACGGCCCGGGACCAGGCTTCAATTCCCGACGCGGCAGGGTCGTGAACCAGGGTCAGTGGACTCGATAATTCTCGCCTCAGTGCCTACTCTAACCAGGGATCACACTCGGCAACTCTGGGCATTAGCTTGCCTCGTCTCCATAACGGCCCCCCACAAACGCCGGGGATGCCTGGTTTCATCTTGGAGATACCCAGGAGGGAACATCTCACAGGGAAAGCCAGGACGGGTTCCCCAGCGGTCTATAGCACCAGGACGCCTCCGGGTAGCAGTGCGCTTTACAAGACACACACATTTACACATTTACATTTACATTATGTGGCAAATGCGGCAAATTCATAAATATGCTAAAAACGCAGCAGCCAGCTAGCAGTGGAAGTGACAGGGGTCTGTCACAGCATCCTTAGAATGCTGTGGAAAATTCTCCTTCTGCTTCCCATGGGGGCAAGAAGAACCATGGTCCAGGCCTCAGTTCTCTCGCACCTGGACTAAAGCAACTCACTGTACCTAGGTGCACTAAATCCACCTTAAGAAAGCTTAATGTCATACATTCACCCCAGTACAGAGATCTGGGCCTAAATCCATTGTTTTTTTTGCACTCCACACCGCCCCAGTTCAGACATAGCCATATGCAAATCAGTTTGACCATGTGCCTCATGGGAACAGTCCAGCCCGAACTGCCAAGCCATGCCTTTCCTGGACCGGAAACAAGCTACCGAAGACCGGTTTCTGGCATTCCAGCCGTCTTCAGCCCGGCTTGCTTGAATCCAGTGGTGTGGAGAGCATGGGACTCACGTCTGAGCCTACCCATCCCACTCGGGGTGACAAATGCAAAAACCACAGTTGATGGACAGAATGCAGAACAATGTCATACATTCACCCCAGTACAGAGATCTGGGCCTAAATCCATCGTTTTTTGTACTCCACACATGAGTCCCAGGCTCTCCACATCACTGGAGTCAAGCTATCCAGGCTGAAGAAGGCTGATAGCCAGAAACCGGTCCTTGGATGCTTGATTCCGGTCTAGGAAAGACATAGCTTGGTAGTTCGGGCTGGACTGTTCCCATGAGGCACAGGGTCAAGGCTGATTTGCATATAGCCAGTGTCTGATCTAGGATGGTGTGGAGTGCAAAAAAATGATGGATTTAGGCCCAGTTCTTGGTACTGGGGTGAATGTAAGACATTGTTCTGCATTCTGTCCATCAACTGTGTTTTTTGCAATTTTCACCCCGAGTGGGCTGGGTGTGCTCAGACGTGAGTCCCAGGCTCTCCACATCACTCCAGTCAAGCTATCCAGGCTGAAGAAGGCTGATAGCCAGAAACCGGTCCTTGGATGCTTGATTCCGGTCTAGGAAAGACATGGCTTGGTAGTTCGGGCTGGACTGTTCCCATGAGGCACAGGGTCAAGGCTGATTTGCATATAGCCAGTGTCTGACCTAGGGTGGTGTGGAGTGCAAAAAAACGATGGATTTAGGCCCAGATCTTTGTACTGGGGTGAATGTAAGACATTTTCTGCATTCTGTCCATCAACTGTGTTTTCTGCGAGAAGCAGGCTGAGCCCAGGAGGAGGGTCTCTCAATTCTGGTGCTTTAGGCAGAGCCAGTTAGTTGCAGCTGTGTATTAATGCTATTTAGGCCCGTATTACTGTTTGCGGTGCATTTTCCTGGTTAGCGCTGGGCACACCTTTCGAAAGGTAGCCAGTGTGTCATGGACCTTTGAGCAGTTTAGGAAGTGTCCCCCCTGGCTGCTGTTTGAATTCTAACATTTCAGCAATAATCATGGTTCAGTGGGCCTCTAGGTCCTGGTGCCACTGCACCTGCTGCACCAGTGGAAGCCGGGCCCCATATCCACTACTCGTACCTGGTTTCTCCAAACCTGTGCTATCAAGGAGTAGTGATCTCCCACCACAAGAGCATATTTCACGCTTTATGGCCAGAATCTGCCTGGACGTTGCCCTACTAGGCCACAGATCGAAGCGCTATGCACCTGTGTTCAGAGCCTCAGTGTGCTATAACAAGAGCCAACACAAATGTTTAAAAAACGAAAAGCAATCTACTTGTCGATCAAAGCAATTAGCCAGGAATATGAAACGCTATGGAAATGCAAGTAAAGTACAATACAGTACGTCATGTCCTTGCATTGTTATTCCGCATTACACTGGCCCAGTGTAGCGTCTACATGCCCAGCTCGATGAGAGGCACGTCCAGCTCAGCTGCGTAGGGCTCGTCATCCACTCTGCATGTCACCTGCTAGTCAGAGCTTCGAGTCCCCATGCGGCAGACTCAGCCTTTCATGCTTCCAAGGTCGTTAACACCAGCACCTTTGGATTGGGTAATAACACCTGTTCTCCACAGCTCGTCGTGAGGTGCGTGCACTATAAATTACAATATTATCACGACGATGCCGAGCAGCAGTCACACCCCGCACGTGCCTGCCCTAATTGCATTGAAAAATCAAATTAACAATTTCTATAATGACATGCGATGAGGCATCGAACCCACATCATTGTGTTCGTGTGCGGGGATGTCTAATTGAAACAAATGGAACATTTTTGCTTGTAATTAGTCCCCTTTTTGCGAGGGAGCATAGAAAAGCACTGATGAAAAAAAAAAAAAAGCCGTATGGCGCAAAGCCCAAAAATACCCCCCCCCCCCACCCCCCCCCCCTCCCCCCCCCCCTGCTTCTGAAGCAGCAAAGGCAATCCGCACCGGTGGCCCCACATTAAAGGCAGGTTCCGTTCGAAGAAAGCAATTAGCTTAAAACAAGGTATTCTCCACTTGCAATAACACTGATAAACCACCCTGGAATCAGATCAGGTTGCACAACGTTTGCACTCCTGTAAAAAAGAGAGGCACTTTCGACCAAGGGGTGTGCAAAGCTTTCCTTTCCATCACTGTAGTTCACGATTTTCACCCTTCAAGAAGTTTGAGCAATTTCCAGGCTTAAGTTCACTTCCATAGCGGGGATTTCTGTGCAGTGCGACATCATTTTAACCGGAAATCGAAATGTACATAAGGTGGAAAAGTAGGCAGACTTTTTCGATGTGAGTTTTACTTTTCCAAAGTTTTTCCTCTGCAAAGTGCCAAATATATGCATAACTTTCCTGTGAAATTTCAAATTGAGACATAAATTGCAGCAAAAGTCATGGAAAACATAACACTTAGCAACTTTGTGTAGTTTGTAAGTTTTCGACAGAACTTACGTGGGAAAAAAAATCAATTTTGCACAGCCCTAGGCTTTTTTGCACAGTAATTGCTACAGTAATTGCTTCGTGGGTTACAGGGAAAACAGCACACAATCGCATTTCATAATGATTTTTGCATTAGTGCAAAACTGATTAAAAACCTGTTAAACATACAAGAATATTTTTCTCCTATAAATCGTTGTCCTTTAACAAACCAATAAACTTTTATCAAGTGAGAATCACTTTTTGCTATATATGTGTTGCAACGGTGATAAGAAGGGAACACGGACTGTGCTTTAACCTTATTGGCATCTATTACAATTTAAAAGCAGAACAAATATTCATTGTTTTCATTAGTGTAAACTAAAGTGTAAAAAAAGGTACTCCCGTTTGCTTCATTTTTGCCCTGGTGTAACCACCTCTAAGTAACATGGACAGCAGCGACAGACCAATCTGTGAAATGAAAGTGCTTGTGCATAAATGGGCCACAGGCTTGATTGCAATAAAAGGTAAAAGGCTGAACAAAATCATCTTGTAAGAAGAACCCGCCGGCTAGTCCTGAGAACTGTGGTAGATGGGGCTTGCCTGCCAGTGCTGAACAGGGGCCTGAACCCTACAAGCCTCCCCTAACTGTCTGAGAGCTTTACAAGTCAACCCACCACAAAGAGGTTGTCCAGCATGTGAATGAACCGGGGCTGTTGACTACAGAAGGAAGTAGAGATAGAAAGGTCTGTCTCCACTTTGGGGTTATGACTCCAATCCCAGAAGAGCCCCAGAAAGATGTACAGGCACCCTTGCAACATGGCGGCAGGGTGCCTGCACCAGTGCTAGGCAGCTTTTTTTTGCACCAGCCCTAGGGTAAAGATAGGGGTGCGCCGTATTGGTGTGACTATGGCGCAGCTCTGCATTTAAAAAATGCCTTGCTAATTTTGGTGTAGCACCACGCTCTGATATTTTTTTGTAAATATGAGTAAGAGAGTCTCTGGGTGAATGTGGAGCACGGTAGAAAGAAGATGGTTAGGGATGCAACAGTACATCAGTGAGCAGGAGGCGGCGAGGCAACACGTGTGTGAAGGGGAATGTGTGCTGAGGGAGGATGACTTGCTTCATCTTTGCACATCCCTCTGCTCAGCAGCCTTTATCATGCAGCTCCATCAACACAGAGGCTCTCTTCTTGGCACATTAAAAAAATACAGGGACCGACTGGAATAATGTTTGGCCATGTGTGCGTCAGGAAGGGGCGCAAAACACGTCACTTTAAATTAGGGGGACTTGGAGAGGGGCCTGCAGCCCTCCACACTGCTGAGGGTAGAAGCCTATTTAGGGAGCCACAGGTTCACCAAGGGACGATCTCCCGCGACACCTCCCAGGCCTGGCAGAAAACCGCGTAGCTGGGGGAGCACGATATGGGAGATAAAATGCATAATCCCTCAGCTGGAGATATGAACGATTGTATAAATGACCGAAATCAAAAAGGAATAGGCAGTTGGGTTTTGTGTGCCGTATTACAGCAATTGCAAAGCCGCCCCCCCTGAGATATTGTAATTCTGCACTTCGCGTGCAGATGCATTACGGGCTCAGCGATTGTATGTGGTCTAAAGACATGTAATCCATACCAGCCTCCGGGGGGCATTTGTTTTGGTTTTTAAATATTTAAAACAATAATGCTTGTTTGAGATGGATGACCTCGGCAAAGAGAGCATGTGAGGCTGGGAGGTGAAACCTCAGCAAGTGCCCCAGGGGGACCAGCAATGCATTTCTTGAGTTAAGCCTACAACAGCAGGCCTCACTTGTAAGACACTATTGTTTACAAAAAGGACTTGGAGCCCAGCCCCTGCTGACTATTTGTTGGCTGCAGTGTCACTCTTCTTTTCATTCTCCTTAATTGGCCAGTGCAGGCTAGGCATTACATCCGATCCTTTCTGCGGAGCAGGGACCAAGTGCTGCTCCCATACCGATTGTGGTACTTTTTCTCCTCCATTTAACTCCCGCTGCCCACTGCTCCCCCTTCGTGTGTTTTTCCTCTTCTTTCTTCTTCCCTGTCACCAGTCGGGTTCCTCTTCTTTATTGCTTGTTTTCAGTTTCATTGATTCCTTAGTGGGTGATTGCACGTCTTGTCCACAGTGGGCGGCTACTACTATTTACTTGTTTTGTTTCTTCACATCCTTTGCACCCCAGCCTGACAACAGCTAATAACACATTGCATCATGGGATTGCATGTGAGGGGAGCAGTTCACAGAAATGTATGCCTTGGCTTTGCCCTGCCCGCAGGTTAGTGAAAGCCGAATAAATAGCATTCAGTGTCGGTGGGTAGTCGTGGAGTGTCTGGGTGAAGCAGAGCAACATTCGCCCCTTGTAGCAACCATGCTTGTCTAATCCGTAAATTCCAGAAAAACACGCCTCCACGAAAAGGGCCTTAAAGTTTGTGCACACATCTGTACAAAAACGACAGCTTCTTTTTTGTAAAACTTCATAAATTCTTAAAAAGAAGCAAAGTGGTTTGAGGTAATAGAAGGACATCTGAAGTTAAAGCTAGGGCTGAACGAAATCAAAAAAACTTTTCTTGTGAATTTAGGGAAATTCCATGACCATTTCTAAAAGTTATGCTTTTGTTACAAAATTCGATTACATCTCATACATGAGAAGGAAGCTGCAAACGTTCTAAAGAAGAATGACCGACAAGGACTAAAGTTTAAATGTTTATTCACAGAATGTAAGTACAGAAATACAAAACCTGGACCATCAATCAATTAAGCATACAAACATATAAATCAGAAAATATAAGAAGAACTCAGTAAAGTTCTTCTGGACATCCAGCCTAGATTTGCCTTCTAAGAAAGAAGAAAGGTGGGTACCTCAACATAGAGAAATTGTGTCCTTCTATAGGGCTTCAGATAAAGGATTTCACACATTTACTCCACAAATACAAGGTTCACATGATATGTACCAATGGTGAACAAGCAAGAAGAAATATTTTACTTCAAAATACATTCTGGTTTCTCTCACAGTTCTACTACATCAGACTCAGACACTTCCAGACCCTATTCATGTGATATGACTTACTTCATAGTATGTTACTAGGTCTGAGACAGGGTGTCCTTGATTAGGTAAATCGCATTCAGAGTTTCTGGGAAAATTGTGTCTTCTATTGCATTTTTCTTTTGCATAGCCTAGAATTCTTTAGTACAGGGAAAATAATACCCATAATAGTGATCATGTGATACCGGGGCACAAGTCCTATAAAAAGAAGTGGGGGGACTGACAATATGCAAATGACCTCATGACGTCACGAGCTGAGCGTGTCCCGGTGTCTGAAAATTACACCAGGACACGTTCAGCATATTTCTGTGGGGCCCAGCTTCTTGGCAGGGAGGACGGTTTCGATCCTGTAAAAAGAGTGGGGGGACACCGTGTACCTGTGTGTACCCCCGACTCGAGCCCTGCGTGATACGCTACAATGTCACTTCCAAAATGGAAGAAAAGCACAAAGTTGTCTTAAATTACCATAATTTAGAAATACAAAATCCCACAAAATCAATGGTATGCAGAATACATGTCAACCACATAAAAAGTAAACCAGATGAAGAAACTTTGGAATACCCGGGGTCATTCAAGGGTTAATGCATATAAATTGCGTTGTCTAAATATGCATACAGATCAAATCCTGTCTCAAAAGATCAAAGGAAGCAGATGGAGAGGAGGGGGCGGGCGGGAATCGAAGCAAGGATGGATGAATCCAATAAAATGGGTCATATCATTTTGCGAGCCTGGCCTCAATGGTGGTTTTTTTCAAGAAGGCTCTGATGAATGATTGACCCATTTTCTACTATTAGAAGTAATTGATGGTACAGGGCCAGTTGTGCGACTTTATTTTTAATAGCCAGGTTTATTAGGCAGATCACACTGGGAAGAACACTCAAAGCTCCGAGCTGAAGGTGTGCAGGACATCTAAACGCCTCTTTGCCATGGATGGAACCCCTGGAAATGCAAAGTGCAGGCATTTTCAATGAGAAACTAGGCACAGGAAAGTATTCTGCTTGCAAAGTAAGAAAGATAGCTTATGTTTGTGGTGCATTTTACAAAGTGCTGTTACTTTAAGTGTTTATTTATTTATTTATTTATTTATAAAGGAGTTTTATGTTAAATTCAGTGGCGTAGCGTGGGTTGCCGGCACCCGGGGAGGACCGTTAGCACTTTCAGAGTCCTTTCCACCAGTCTAGTATTGAGACCCTTACCCCAAAGAACATCTATTAGATTTTAAGAAAATGTTAACAGTTTGAGCCTTTATGAATTTTGCGCCGGGGTCAACCACCCCTGTGGCCCCGCCCACACTACGCCACTGGTTAAATGTGTGTAGTGTCATCTCTTTGTTGAGGATTCTAGATTCCGTCAGTTGTTGGCTGAATCTGAAAGAATCATGGAGGGATTTGTGTGCTGTGTTTTTTCCTGTTATTACAATAAATATATGGACTTCTGCTAACCAACTTCTGTCTCTCATGCTGATTGGCACACTAACAATGTAAACACCATTGGCCATACTGAAATCTAGGAATTGTAAGGCTATCCATAGTCATCGAAGGAAATACATGGCTCCTGGGAATTGAAGGACACCTTGAAATCCACTTTTCCCCTGCAGTCAAAATTAACAGATAAAAAGTTAGAATAAATTTACAAAACGGGACATTGATCTCATTCAATGATAAAGTGATAAGTTACCTGTAAGTGTATTCCGAAAGAATGGTCAATGAATTGTACAAGAATGAATCATAAAAGAATGAATCGTGAACAAATGTAATGTGCCGTATAAAGACAGACCACTGGAATTATGCGGTAGAGGAGAACCAAATTATACAGCAGGGTTGACTAGATTATACGGTAAGAAAAGGCAAATTGTGCCAAAAAATTAGGCACATTTTCAGATAGCATTACTTCATTTTTTGTAATTTTTACACATAGTAACACTCTGGGCAACAATTTCACCTTTCTAGGTATGTTATGTTAGCGAGATTTATTTAGCACACAGCTACTCAAAAAGAGTGTCCGGGCGCTAAATCAGGCAGTCTACAACAACAACAAATGTCCTGTTATACTTCCTGAAAGAGCCATGTTTTTATATTTTTTCTTAAAAGTGGAGAGTCCCATTGTAGTTCGTAGCTGCTGAGGGAGCTTATTCCATGTGACCTGCCCGAGATAAGAAAAAGACCTGCCGTCAGTTCTGGCCCGTCGAATTTTGAGAACACTAGCCAGTCGCTCGGAGGAGGAACAAAGGTTTCTGGATGAGACATAGTCATGAATCCTCTCTATCAAATAGCCGGCTACCGAGGCATGCAGAGCTTTGTGGACAAGGACCAGAGAATTTAAAACGAATGCTCTTTTTAGGGAGAAGCCAGTCAAGAGATTTAAAATACGAGGACATGTGTGTTCTTGGGGGAAGATTGAGGAGGATACGAGCTGCGGTAATTTGCATCACTGAAAGACTGCCAAGAAGGTACTCTGGGAGACCCAGGTATAATGCGTTCCCGTAGTCCGACATGGAGGTTATTACTACTTGAATTACCTTTCTCTTTGAGTCATCTGTCAGTAGGGGAAGGCGTTTTTTCAGGGTCCATAACAGCCCAAAACAGTAGTCAGGCAGTGCCTGAATCTGTGGTTGAAAAGAGAGGGCTCTGTCAAACTTGATTCCTAAGTTCTTTACGGTGCCATGTCGGCCAGAAGGTCCTCCATAAATCTAGCGATGTTTGGCCACAAAATACAATCTCGGTTTTATCTGGATTACATTTTAATCGGAGATAGACAACCAATGGAACACATAGAGAGGCAAATTTAAATGACTTCCCTAGCGAGCACTTCTCCCTTCCCATAGGAGAAGGAAAGGTGCGTATCGTCAGAATTTGAGCTTACCTTAGCTCCTAGAGTTTCCGCTAACACAGCTAAGAGTGTGAGATAAACATTGAACACTCCAATCGTTAGCTCACGAGTCTTGGAAGAAAAAGGGAGCATCCAAACATCTTGGCTTCTTCCCTCTAAAAATGAAGGGATCTACTTCATGACTAGGGGGCATATGTATCAAGCCCTTCCCAAAAGTGTATCGCAAATTAGAGAGTTGCAACATTTGCGATTCTCTAATTTGCGATTACATTTAAGGAAATTGCAAATTGCGATTCCTTAAATGAAATGTTTGAAGCACCTAAGTTGTGGGATTTCTTGAAGTTGACAGTAATTTGCGATTTCTTTGAAAAATGCACTTTTTGGCATTTTTCAAAGTGCCATGTGACGCACATACATGCCCTTAGGGCATGTATGTGTGACACGTGCACCCAAATGCTCATTTCAGGGGTGCTTCTTGCACCCTTGAAATTGCATTCTCAATTTGCAATTCTCAAATTGCGAATCGTAAATTGAGAATGTCTTCCCTTTCATTCCTATGGGCCTCCTGGCCCATAGGAATGAATGGGAAGGTATTCATTAATTGCGTTTCGCAATTTGCTTATCGCAATTAAGGAATGCCAAGAAATCGCGAACTATTTGCGAATTTTTAAATACATCTCGTTTGCGATTCTCAAATAGCGATTCTCAAAAAATCACTATTTAAGACTCGCAAATCGAGTACTTGATACATATGCCCCTAGGCCCTTGATCCCAATAGCTTGGAGGCAATCAAGGAGTCTCTGATGGTGGACAGTATCGAAGGCTGGCAGATAAGTCCAACATAATCGAGACAGCCTTCCCCTATTGTCTAGGGTGCCCCCTTATGTGCTCCCAAACCTCTAACAGAGGCATCCCGGTGCTAAAATAAGGTCTGAAGCCCGACTGACTTGGGTGAGAAAGATTGTTAGTACCAGTTTAGCACCAAAATACACAATAAGCTAAAGAAAAATAGCCAGTCAACTACTGAGAAGGGCGGTCCACTGTGAGGGGGCAGATGTCACCAATGTTTGGTAACTTTTGATTCGCTTGAGCTAGAAACTAATTCTTTTTGTTAAACTCTGCAGATTATGCAGCAGCTGATGGATTACATGGCAAATGCAACAGATTCATTACTATGAGGAAAATGCCATGACCGTAGAATCGAATAATTCCACTAGTCCAGTACAAAGGTGAGGGGATTAGATAAAGAAGGTAGAAAAGTAGAAAGAAAGAAAGGAAGAAAGAAAGAAAGAAAGAAGGAAAGAAGGAAAGAAAGAAAGAAAGAAAGAAAGAAAGAAAGAAAGAAAGAAAGAAGGAAAGAAAGAAAGAAAGAAAGAAAGAAAGCAAGAAAGAAAGAAAGAAAGAAAGAAAGAAAGACAGAAAGAAAGAAAGAAAGAAAGAAAGAAAGAAAGAAAGAAAGAAAGAAAGAAAGAAAGAAAGAAAGAAAGAAAGAAAGAAAGAAAGAAAGAGCACAGTTGTAAATTGTTTTTTAAATGTAAGAATTGAGAGGATTATGCGAAAAAGCCGCTTTTCAAAGAAAGAAACAGGAGCTAATAATATTCCAGTAAAGTGAAGGACAGGACGCCTCCTGAATGCATTAAACCTGTAATGGACATTCAATATTTCAACGGACAGGCGGTGACACAAAACGCGTGATCCCGCTGCCGCCTTTGAAAAGTAGAAAATAGGCTTTGCGAGCCGGAGCCGGCGGAACACTGCTAATTTCCATATTAGCCCAAGCAGGCTGTCAGGCCCGCGCCGCCAGAGGTGCCGCGCTCTCCGGCGAGCCCTGTCTGCCGCGCCCCCTCTTCTGCACCTTGCCGCTTTTTACGCCATGAATGTTAATCCCCAGCAGAGCCCTCAAAGCGCATCCAGCACAAAAAAACTGTTATTAAAGCTCCACCATCATTTTCGGGAGATCAAAAGCATCCTGACAGACCGCAAACCTTTTAAACACCCAATTCAGAATAAGAAGAAACTGGAATATAAACAAGCCGCTTCCGCCATCTTGGCCCGGGCTTATGTATCGATGCGCTGCTTTCTGGCCTTCTCAGCCCATGATATGACACGTTCATGTTGCAGCATTTGTGAAAAACTGGAGAAACACACCTGAAAACCAGCAGCTGTAACTTATAGGATCTAATGTAACTGTAAACAGAGAGGTGTCCTTATATGCCAACCCTCCCGATTCAGGCAGGAGGCTACTGATTTCAAGGCTAGTCCTTGTGGTTGTGGTGTTAACCTGGGCTTCTATGGGAATTAACAAGGGCATATTATCAAGCCCATTATCGCCGCTTTAGCAGCAGTTTCCTGCCGATAAAAGCAGCGATAATGTATCATCCATGCTTGATAATATGGCCCTACATTTTTCCGATTATTTTTATAAATCTCCCGCTTTCCTCTTTTAAAATGTTGGCATGCATGGGTGTCCAGGAGATTTTTGGAGAGAGGGTAACGCTGCTTCCTGGCTGACAGTACAGTACAAACATAAAGGAAAACTGAGTCCTTTCTCTGTTTCTTCCACGGTAGGTTGGTACACCCAGTGTGCCTATATCATTTGAGGATGGGGGTCCAGCCTGGAGACAGACTAATACAAACTATTACAGGAGGCAACAGGTGTTTCCTGTGTAAGATTTCCTGCATCTGTACTACGGTTTGACTAGGCCAGTTAATACCCTTCCCTGCAAAGCTTATAGAGAACTGTTAAACAGCCTATTTGCCTTTCCCCCAATCCCATTTTAGGAGTGAATAAAAGCTCAGAGATTGAGTCTAGCGTTGGAGACTCAGAAAGAGAAGCCCTGCGTAGCAGCCGAAGGGTAGCTTGCTGTGGTCTGCTATGCTTGTTAAAGAGGACGTTTCATGACCAGAAGACTAAGACTGAAGCTTAGACTTGCTTCTCTCAGTGGTCAGATGTTGAGGAAAATAGACTAGGAGTCAATTTTAAGTGTTGTGCATATTTTTTTTCAATTTCACTTACTTTTACAGGTTCAAGGTTGCACTGGCATACAGGGCAATCTAGCAAGGTCTGGCAGTGTGTGGACATTTTGTCACTGTCTGGGAGACTGTTTTATAGTCTTATGGGCCAGTATTTCCTTTGGAATTACCACAAGCACAAATGCATGTAGTCGCCTATATGCTGCAAAACATGTATACAGTGTGTCTTTAAAAGTTCAAAACTGAGCTGATTTGCAAATGTGGGGCAATTTTTTTAGCTATCTGATTCACTAATGGGGGACACTTTTTTTTGATGCCCGGGCCTGTCTTCTGTCCCAGTCAGACACTGTACATGTTCCATTTAACTATGCATTCAAGTGAGATCCCCTGATACTTGGCTAACACCATAAAGGCTCTCGGAATATGTACATATGTGTGTATGAATGTTTGTATGTTGGTGATACTTGCAAACCTACCTTAAGTGCAAACGAGTGTTGAACGCAGGGTAGGCCTTGAGATTCCATTAATCAATATATACATTGAGGCAGAGTGATCGGGCGGTTTACACCTATTTTGTAGGGATGTGATGTCCTCTCCAGGGCTGTGCCTTCAGATGATGTCTGAACTGCAGGTGAGTAGGAGCAGTTCTGATGTCCAAGGGGTTGTTTCCCATCTGTGGTGTGTTTATGGAGATAGCCCACCTTCTGCTTTTTTCGTTTTTGAATGTCCTTGCTTGAAGTGTGGCTTCTGATGGGTTGTATGATGGAACCACACATGTGATAACCACGCATGCCTCTACAACGCACCTGTTACATCGCGGGTACCAATACCGTACGTTACCTTTACCATATATTACCTTTACCACGCAGGATGTTACAATGAATATGCCTTTATCATGCATGCCTTTACAACAAATATCTTTTTACAGGCATTAATGGAAAAGGTATATGTGTGTTAAAGGTTTTACATTTACGGTAACAGCCGTGTTTTACTAGCTATTTCCCAATGTAAGTGATGATGAAGCCGGAAACTGTTCCCTAGATAATGGCTATAAACTGTTCCCTAAGGTTCGCGAGTCGGCCCAACGAAATGAAAACATTTAAACACAAAAAGACAGTGCGGGTTTTGTGTACAGTAATAAAATAGCAATAGCTGGCCGACTTCGCAATGGAATTTGTTTTTGAATTCGCCGATAAGTGAAATGCTTACCTTCACCATCTATCCCTGTGAACTCTGTGGAGGACTGTGCACCAGTCAGTATCTTAAGAATGCGTGCCAGAGCCGCCATTGGCTGTATAACATATAACGGTAACTGTATAACATTGTAGGTAAACTTGAGACCTTGGAGTTAGAGTTACTGTTGTCTAGTAGTTCTCAGACCAGAGTTTTTAAATAGTTAAGAGTTCAAGGTAGCTAGGACATCCATATCCCTCCAAAATGGCAGAGTTTTTTTAAACTCTTATCGACTACTGAGAGTCACCCGGGCTGTACTACAAATCTTTTCCCCGCGTATGCCGGGCTGTAATACTAACCTTTACCACACGTATGCATTTGCCATTTATACCTTTACAGCAAAATTCATTGTGGCATGTGTGGTAAGGCATACTCGTTGTTAAATAATGCGTGGTAAAGGTTATGCTGGGTAACGGTAGTCGCATTGTAATGGCCACATTGTTAATGTATCGTGTGGTAATGGCCACGTTGTAATGGCTGTTTCCCCTTCTGCCACAGCACTGTCCAGTTGAGGTGGTCAATTTCTTGAACGTCTCCGCCAGTGTGCCAGCTCTTTGGGTATTGTATGTGATATTGCTGGTCTTGAAGTTGATGCTGGCATGGAATGATGATTCAGAAAAGGGGGTGGTGATGAACAGAGTGTCTGAATTAAGCAGACCACTCTTACCCAGTCCAAAGATCAGGGCTTGATCCATCACCGTTATTTAGCTCACTGCACCATCCCAGCTCAGAACCTGGCTATATGCAAATTAGTCTGTCCCTGGCCCAGTGCATCATGGGAACAGGGCAGACCAAACTACCAAGCCAATTCTTCACCAGAAAGGAGACAAGCTTCCGGGGACCAGTTTCTGGCATTTCAGCCGTCGTCGGCCCGGCTTGCTTGAACCCTGATGGTGCAGTGAGCAAGGGACTCATGTCTGAGTATACCCTGCCACACCTATAGTGGCCAAAAACGATTCAGAAAAGGGGGTGGTGATGAACAGAGTGTCTGAATTAAGCAGACCACTCTTACCCAGTCCAAAGATCAGGGCTTGATCCATCACCGTTATTTAGCTCACTGCACCATCCCAGCTCAGAACCTGGCTATATGCAAATTAGTCTGTCCCTGGCCCAGTGCATCATGGGAACAGAGCAGACCAAACTACCAAGCCAATTCTTCACCAGAAAGGAGACAAGCTTGGCATGGAATGATAGCTGGTGTAGTTCGGTTTTGGGCTGATAAGCCTCTTGTTGGCTTGTGATGAGGTATGCTGCATTATGTATGATCCTTCTATGATCTAATGTGGTGTCAGGAGGAGACTGGATGGAATCATGATTCTACCCAAAGGTGTGAGAACCAAGGCTTGCACTGCTGATCTGTAGTCGGCTTCTTGTTAGGAAAGGTGTCTCTTAGTTTCTGAGTGAGAGCTGCTAACATGGTGGTTAGTTTTCTTTGTAGTGCAGGAGCCTGTGTTCTCCTTATAGATCTACAGACTGCGAGACGTTTGTACTACACAAAACCTTTTTTTTTAAACAGGGAGGTTAGCCCAAGGGCTGAACATGCTTGCTTCAGAGACTGGTTTGTGAATTGAAATGCACACCTGAACCTCTGACGAGGATAACTTCGCTCAATGATGCTCTGGGTTCGTCACAATCGATACAAAACTATTAGTTATGAGTCGAACCGGTTAATATTAGTTCAAGATAACCTAATGTACATTGTGCGTTGTATGTCTACAGTTCGCATTACTGCTAGTTCTTAATTTGTAAAACATAAGAATAATAGAAAAGTGCAGGGGCACAAAGTTTTTATAGACGCCAAATGCCGAGGTTGCAGGATGCCAGGGCCGCCTGTTTCCTAAACCCACCTCATGCCTAGTTAGAACATTCCACCACTAATGGGCAGACAGTTTTACCAAATAAAACAAAGGCCTCAGTGAGCTTGAGGGGATTTCAATCCCCTTGGCCTTTGTTCACAGCAACCCCTGTGAGCCACAAACATTGGAATGTTGATGCCCCGGGCTTTTACTGGCCATTAGAAGCCCAAAGTACTCCATTGTCTTCAACGGACCACCCATCATCACAATGCACAAGGCAGAAGGTGATTCATTATTTGATTTTATTATTCTTAGACAGTTTTGGAACATTTTAGGGTCATCCTCAGTTCCCCTGTGAGACTGAAGACATAGCAGTCAGTGTTTTTGCAAAATGTTTCATGAGCAGAAAAAAACATAAAACAGCCCTGACAATGTTTCCTTGAGTGAATGTACATGTTTATATTTGACAGCAAAATAAATGAAAGTAGAGTCACTACACAGCAGGGAGGCATAACAGAATAATCCATGGACATTTGTCCCCAAAAGACTTCATTTCCGAGAGAAAACGCAGTTGCCCAACTCAAACAAAAGAGACTTTCTTGACGAACAAGGTTCCAAATATGGCTGCAGCCCATCATAATATTTATAAGAAATAGAAATAAGTAAAAAAAAAATCTTGCTATCAGGAGCGGTGAAGGTCTCAGCGTTTGCTTATGCAAAACGGGGTCACCCAGATGCCAGGGCGCGTATGATGAATCCGTCCTCTCCTTGTCGCTGTCACTGAGCCCGGGAGATGACGGTAGATTACGCCGTCAAATCATCCCGATGATGCCTGGAGACCATCTGAATTTTCATAAGTGGCAGGCGAATCTTTCATTCAAAGCAGTGCCCTGGAAGTAATAATGATAAAAAATAGCTTACTTTTCATAAAATTCCGATGCATGCAGCGGTGCAATGCGACGCTGCAGCCCCACAGGCAGGTACAACTGGACGTTGCAGGCTTGCTTTTGCCAGAGAATAACATTTTACGGTAGGTTAGCTTGAATTGTTGCAGTTATCATAGAGAGTCTTCTGTAAAAATGACTCAGCAGGAGTTTAGGTAGGAGGTAAGTTCTTTATAATAGCTTTAGAGGCCGCTATTGCGGGCTCTACTGGCAGTTAAAGGTCCACCCCACCATTAAGGGCCTGAGCCGAAGGCGAGGGCCTTTAACAAGGGCTCTGAGGCTATTAGACCATTCTGCTTCTAGTGGACAGAATGTTCTAATTTGTACAACAAAGGCCTCACAGAGCCCGAAAGGGTTGAAATCCCCTCGGGATCCGTGAGACCTTTGTTAAAAATTGAAAGGTTAATGCTCTATGCATCTACCGGCCATTAGAAGCCCTGAGCACTCCACTGTTTTCAATGGAGCTCCCAAATTTCCAATGTTCTAATATAGCCTTATAGACGCCGTAGCGGGCTATACCGGGTATTAAAGGCCCGCTTCAGCGTTAAAGGCCCGAGCCGAAGGCAAGGCTTTAACAAGGGAGCGGGACTTTAATAGCCGGCATAGCCCAGCTATGAAGGGGTATAAGGTTATTAGTTATTAGTTACTAGAGAGCAGAATGTTCTAACAAATTAAACAAAGGCCTCTCGGAGCCCAAGGGGATTGAAATTCCCTCGGGCTCCGAGAGGCCTTTGTTCAAACAACAGTGGAATGTTGCTCTGTGGGTCTTTACCGGCCCGAATAAGCACGGAGCACTCCATTGTCTGCAAGGAGTGCTTCACATTCCAATGTTATAATGCATGTTACAGCCACAGCATCTGAGAGCAAAAAAGAGACCGAGAGCAAGAGAAAGAAAGAACTCAGAGGTCACAGAGTACATTCAAAGCAGGACCACCTCAACCTTTCATCCTTCCAGGGCAGCTAACAGGAGTGTCATTGAGCTGCCCGTTGTAAATGGTGCTAATGGATTTTTGGTCTTTTTTAACACCCCATCCATCAAGCACAAAAACTCAATGACATATCAGTGACAAAGAACCTTAATCAAGCAGTAAAAACACATAACTGCAGCACTGGTGACACAGCTTCGCAATGCAGAGCAAACTGCAGTTGTTCTGTGATGGAATACTGGAGACCACGGATGTATAGTAGCGCCGCGAGTGCATTCGAATGGAAGAGCGAGTGCGCTACAAAGGGCTCGAACACAACATACCACGTGACTGCGAGTTTTACACTCTGGACACATCTGCTTCCGTGGGGAGTTTTCTGTCGTTGTGAGTTAAATCTCCTCACGAAAATATCCACAGATCCTAATGTTGTGAGCAAGGAACGTGGACTTTAAAAGACCACAAGGAAACTTTTTAATTTTTAATGCTTGTTGGTTTTTTGTAGGTGCAAGCACAACTTCACTTCCAGCCTTTTATTATATTTACTTCACATCAGATTTTATAGTAGTTTTGTTCACATGTTGTGGATGGATGTAGATTTTCATTCTTCTGTCTCGATATGTCTTTATCATGAGCTGCATCTTTCTCCCAATTGTTTCTTTCCGTGATTTGCACCTTTTTGGGGGGATACATTAGACTCGTATTCTGAACTTCGCCTCACTTTTTGCACACTCATTTACCTGCACTTCTTTTGTGACTGTGCACTTGCGCTTTTATTGCAACATGCATGAATACCTGTGTTAGGTAATTATCCAGGCCTTTCATCACCGTGCCCCTGGCAGACTCGAACGGTCCCGGGAATCACACGTCTGCTCAGAGCTGCTCAGACTGATCTGGGTTGTGAGTCTGAAGATTTCCATCAACTAAATATCTGAGCTCGTCAGCTGGCCTTCATTTAAACAGGTGAGTTACAGCCCCCATAGAAGAACCCCCAGAGCCATGGAGCCCCCTGGGACGTCTCAGAGGAAACGACAGGCTGACTCTGCATGGCTGGACCTCTGCTTTGTTTCAAGCCGGCAGAAAAGACCAACAAAAACCAGCGACAAGAAGCGAATGTCTTCTTTTTAACTTTTACCACCAGGCAATGACGAGCCAAGAATAAGGAACTGATCCTGAGTGACATGTTCAAAAGGACTGCACTGAGTGACATGTTTTACAGAACTGCACTGAGTGACATGATGTACAGAACTGCACTGAGTGACATGATGTACAGAACTGCACTGAGTGACGTGTTTTACACACTGCACTGAACATGTTCAACAGAACTGCACTGAGTGGCATGTACAACAGAACTGCACTGAGTGACATGTTCAACAGAACTGCACTGAGTGACATGTTCAACAGGACTGCACTGAGTGACATGTTCAAAAGGACTGCACTGAGTGGCATGTTCAACAGAACTGCACTGAGTAGCATGTTCAACAGAACTGCACTGAGTGGCATGTTCAACAGAACTGCACTGAGTGACATGTTCAACAGAACTGCACTGAGTGGCATGTTCAACAGAACTGCACTGAGTAACATGTTCAACAGAACTGCACTGAGTGACATGTTCAATAGGACTGCACTGAGTGGCATGTTCAACAGAACTGCACTGAGTGACATGTTCAACAGAACTGCACTGAGTGGCATGTTCAATAGGACTGCACTGAGTAACATGTTCAACAGAACTGCACTGAGTGACATGTTCAACAGAACTGCACTGAGTGGCATGTTCAATAGGACTGCACTGAGTAACATGTTCAACAGAACTGCACTGAGTGACATGTTCAACAGAACTGCACTGAGTGGCATGTTCAATAGGACTGCACTGAGTAACATGTTCAACAGAACTGCACTGAGTGACATGTTCAACAGAACTGCACTGAGTGGCATGTTCAATAGGACTGCACTGAGTAACATGTTCAACAGAACTGCACTGAGTGACATGTTCAACAGAACTGCACTGAGTGGCATGTTCAATAGGACTGCACTGAGTAACATGTTCAACAGAACTGCACTGAGTGACATGTTCAATAGGACTGCACTGAGTGGCATGTTCAACAGAACTGCACTGAGTGGCATTTACTGGGTGTGGTATGTGAGGCTCTATGCCACGCTCTGCTCATAGAACCGGAAGCATGAGGGTCAGCAGGAAGTTGCGTTTAGACGTGGTGGCGCATGCAAGTACCAACGTTTTAGACTCTGGCTAACGGCGCTGAGCTATCCCAGTGCTTATCCTTCAATGCTCAACGAATTACTTCTTCTCCTGCGGGGTTAGAGAGGCTTTGGGATGGACACCGGCACACAGGAGAACCCACAGAGACATCTCAGGGCGTCTGGCAAGGTGTATTTATTATATGAGGTTGCCATTGTTTTCAGAGGGTGACGTGGGAAGGCGCCTCCGCTCTAGAAGAAACCCTTACGAATTATTATACGTGCCTCAACCCCGTCGGGCAGGGGGTGGACAACACTGGTCCTCGGTGGGAAACCCATCCCCTCTTAGAGCACAGATTAACGGTGTTTAAGGCTGTTTTGGTGCAAGATTAACAAGCAATAGTCCTTAGATTTTTTCTTGTATATGTAAAATTTATTTTCAATAAAAATATTTTGAAATAAAAAATAAAAAAAACTCTGCTGAGATCTTTCTATCAGAGAACTGCACTCAAGATTCTGCAAATAAGTGCAGGCACATTCCCTTCACTTCATATGAAAGGGGTAGAACTGCAGCCTCCATCTTAATAAGCATTAGCAAAGCCAAGGGATCGGGGTTTAATGTGCTATAGCATGTAGCAGAGTCTCATTAAAGCCAGCAGGAGCAGCATAGGAGAGGGCTGTAGCTGTAAGGTAGGGCCTCGTGCAGTTCAATAAAAAGCACACAAGTGGAGGTGGTGGGATACATGCAAACAGCCAATAGCATTACGTGAGAGATAATTATCCCACCGAGTTGAGCCAAGAAATGATTGACAAAGTCATCCACCAATAGATGAAAGAGGCTGGCCAAAAGGAAGCCTATGGTTGGGCAGGGCGCACCGAAAGCCTACAGTATATTAGCAGTAAGTTATTTTGACAGCTGAGCTGTCAAAACTCAAACCTAAAAAGCAGAATACGAGCAGTGACTTGCCCACAGTGTTAACTCGCACTTTGATAATAAACTGGAGTAGGGACACTTCTGTCTACATTCTGCCATATATTGGAAGCATTTGGGAGTCACTCCTCAGTTGTATGAGCTGTGCAAGTGGATAAAAATGCCACATATGACACAAATATTTTAGAGCTGTGTCAAGTTAAAAGGTCCAACATTTGTGAATAAAAATAGATACAGTAATTTGTTTCTCTGTCCCGCACTTAACACTAAGCAGCCCATTGGCCCTAAGAATCAAACGCACTGGTCATAAATGAGTATGTTCTTTGCACATCAATATAGTTACACTGATTTTGAGAGATTGCTTAATGAATTATTAGAACATTGGAATTGTGGGTGTTCCATGGAAGACAATAGAATGCTCTGGGCTTATAATGACCGGTAGAGTGGAGTAGAACTGCTTCCTTCAAAGTCCTAATAGTGTTAATAAATGTCTGTACCACTTTGTTCCAGTGCATTCTGGGGTGTGTAGTTTCATTGTTAAAAGCTTCAAATCAAGATTAGTATGCCAGTAATATGCATAAAATCAGGGTATGATTAAATTACCTTACCCATTTTTCTGTCATTAGAGCTCTGTGTCTGGATAGCTCAGAGGGTTCGCAGTTTGTGCATGTGTTGTGACAGCAGTATGTGAGTTTGTGCATTTTTCTGAGACCATCAATGTGTTTCCAAGAATGGCTTCCCAAAAAGGTGTATGTTAGATAGGAGTGGGGTAGGGTGTTGTGTGTGTATGTGTGTTTGTTTTGAGTGCCCAAGTAGACCACCAATCATAGATTAATAATAGGGTGGCCTAATCTGGAGAACCAAAAATCGGGACATTTTGCAAAAATAGAAGGACTACAAATTTACATCACGGTGCTGCGCAGAATGACAACTCTTATCAACATAGAAACACAGAAAAAGCACTAAGAAAATAAATTACATGGAATTTTTGAAATCAGCATCATACATGTTAATTAAATTGCCTATTTATGCTACCTGACAACTAGCACAATGTTAGAACACCTAATAAGTGTCTCTCATTGTTTTCAGTCGACCCCTCTGAAAACAGGAGACAGAACTGCCGAAATCTGCCGGGACAGCTGGTGAAAACCCGGGACTGATCAGGCAAATCCTGGCCGGTTGGTGACCCTATGAATAAGTGCAGGTCACATGTTCACATCCCAGGACCCACCTAGGACAACTCAGCCTTTCATTCTTCTGAGGTTAATGATCTCGGAGTCGCATTAAAATGGACTTTAGTAACATCTGTTGTTATCAGAGAACTCAGAGAAAGCAACAACTGCAGAGCTGAGCGCCCAATGAATGCAGGTATTACTAAAATTATGAGGCTCGGAAATGAGGTATTGTGGTGACCACTCAATGGCGACCTCTTTACGTCACATTCAAAGCTCATCAGAGACACTGGGCCTTGACAGGAGCCAAGGGTCACACAATGCGTCCTCAGAACTTCAAGAGGAGTGGCCAGGCTCTTTAATCTGCAGCCAGGAATGGAGCAAGGGGGGCTGAACAAATCCCCAGCATTGCTGCTGACTGCACCTTCAGTGTCGCGGGGGCGCCTTCCTTCGCAAGAGCAGATGGTTCCGCTGCAGACATTAATTTGAAAGAGAATATGTAATACAAGCCATTGAGGTGGAGAGAACTGGTGCTCTGATGTCTGATGTCCAGGCGGCATGGGCTGAACAGCTCTGGGCTCTGCTAGGCGCGCCTTGGGAAAGGTCAGGCAGGCGTAGCAGCGCATAGCCGTGCAGCCGACACACGTGTAGGGCACAGCTCGTGAACAGGCGTCGGCATTCATTCAAGTGTGGAGCTGAAATACAAGCCAGGGAAAAACCAGCGGAGGAGTTCAAAACTATATAATACCCACGGCCCTAATGAGATTCATGACGCCTTCAAGCCTTGGACAATATAATAACTGTTTCTGCCTTTAACCTCTTAGCAGCTATGGAACGTCCAGCTCCAGTGCTGAACATTCCATTGCGCAGGTGAGGTTCGAACGTCCAATGGCCGACGGCAGCACTCCTGAGGTAGTGGTGCCGTCGGCCGTTGGAATAGGTGCAGCACCTAAGAGGTTAAAGATTATATCTGCTAACCTAGATAGGAACATGTTTTTTCTAATGGTGTGAGAAGACGCTAAATGATTCACAACTTTATACATTTTTTAGGTCTGATCTTTGAGATAGCTCTAACTGTGTTACCAAATATTGTTTTTCTAAAAAAATCATACAAAATGTGCCTTTATGGAGGGGCTTTGGTCAGCGGGCTTCATCCATTGATCTGTTGAATTGTCATTCACACTTTGCTCCCTCCCACCACAGCATATAGCATGGGGTATTGGGCCAGCCCTCTTTTCCCACAGGCTCCCTTCACTTTGAGTGACTGCACAAAGCTCTTTACATGGTTCAAATTATCTAAAAAGGGTTCCTTTCTCTTCAGTGTCAAAGATAGTTCAAAGTGTGCTTCATAGTTTATTTTTATATTAACTTTAAACACCAGCTATTTTTTTTCCCTGGAATTTGTGTGTCCAATTTAATGGTGATTTATTTTATACCTCCTTTTTAGGTCTCACCTACCAGACAGTGCAAGCTGTCTGCAAATAGACCTATCGTCAATTCACAGCTAATTTGAAGCTCACCCATTGCTCACCATTGGCTGACTTTATTGTCACTTTCATTTGCTTGCTATTTATTCATTAGCTCGAGTGGGCTTTTGTTCCTCCTCTTGTATTTGTCCCTCCCCTAGAGCATGGCCTTATTACTGGTGTCTTCCACTGCTTACTTTTCAGGCACCATTTTTCTTCTTAGTTAAGTACTCTATGACTTTGTATGTGTTTTTCAGCTGTCTCCCATGTGTAGTTACTCTCTCTGCCACATTCCTCTGTTGCCCGTGTGCTTCTCTCCCCCTCTCCGCGCAAACATCCTTGTTTTCTACTCATCCTTATGTTGCTTTCTTACCTATGTTCTTCTCTTTACTCCCCCTGCAACATGTGTGTCTCTCCAGTCCCCCCAAACCGATAGGCCCCAAAGTCGAAACCTATAACCTTTGCATTTGCTTGTTAAAGTTACTGTTATAAAGTGTTTAAGTGACATTATACTGTTATAGCTGCTACAGATTTGAATCCTTGGTTAAGGGGGGTGATTTATTTCTTGTAATCTTTATTAATAATAATAATAATAATACCATGCACGGCGCGACTAAAAGCTAATTAAAAAATGTCACTAGTAAAGTTGCTTTGACAAACCAGGCCTAGGTGTGTGCGCTGTGATTATTCAACGCAGGTGAGTGCTCAAATGTAGGCATTACAAATTCAATGAGAAAACGTTGCATAAAATAAGACTCGAAGATATAGCAAGAGAAAGTTGCCTGTATAGCAGAGGCGACCCGGCCAGGTGCCAGTTCCACAACGTAGTTTTATAAGAGTGATTGAACATATGGACTGGAATTGTCAGGTATACAACCTTTAGCACGCATTTTTTACAACGCACTACCATTACCACGCATCTTTTACAACGCATGCCATTACAACGCATAGCGCTTTGGGGCGATCTGACATAGGGAATGGATAGTGAATAGGTTAATTTACTATCCAATAACCTTCCCTAGTGTCCACGGAGACTGGTGCTGGAATAGAAAATTAAACTATTCACTATCCAGGACCCAAAGCACTATGCGTTGTACAGGTATCACGTTGTAAAAAATGCGCGGTAATGGTATGCGTGGTAAAAGTGTGCTTGCTAACATCAAACATCCGAATTGTCATGTCAGGGCAACTTTTATGGTGCACAAAAATACAGGAATTATAATTTGAATTTTCTGTTGCTTCCATTGAAATACTGGTGGAAAGTGATTGCCTCCTAACTTTTCCCCACTTTGCCCAAAGCTTTGCACCGACATTCAATATGGAGCCGGGTGATGGCACACATTTTCTGCAGGTTGTTTACTATGGAACGGAGTGTGGCTATTGTCTCTTGCTTTGGACATTGATTAGATGGTTTTATGTTGGAAGAATCATTCCCTTTCTCCGGCGAGTAGTATCTAATAAGTAAACAACTAGATAGTCTGCATTCCTCTAGTTTTTGCCCAGATGCTAGATCTTTTTTTTGTCATAACACCTGTTAGGGAAAACCTACTTGCAAAGCAAAACCATAACAAACTCTTCTTGCCTCTTTGTGTGAGTGCGTATATTTATTTATTTAAGAGGCTTTTAATGCACGCAGCTACCACAAGGTTTCCCAGCATAAATGTTTTATATGTAGATTCTCAGCACATGTCGCACATAATGAAATTAAGCTTTTTTCTGTAACCATGTATCTCTAAATATAATTTTCAAGCACTCACCAACCCAGGGGCCTTATTTATGAAGGCCTTGCGTCAGTTTTGCGCCGCCGGTGCGTCACTTTTTGTGACGCATCGGCGGTGTAAAAAATGCGCCTTGTTGCGCCATATTTAAAAAGTGACGCATCAAGGTAGATGCGTCACTTTTTAAACCCCTGCGCCACATTATACCTGCGTCAGGTATAATGTATGCAGAAGGGGCGTTCCCCCACAAAAAGCCTCGTAATAGTGACGCAGTGACATCTATGAGATTTCACTGCGTCACTTTTAGGACGCTGTTGCGTCAAAATCTTGCGCCTGCCTCACAGCAGGCGTAAGACTGACGCAAGCCCTTTCACATGGGGCTTTCCCCATGTGAAAGGACGCATTGCTGGAGTTGCGTCACTTTTGTGACACACTCCAGCAATGCGTCACTTTTGCGCTTACAGATACATCAGAAATACTGACGTATCTGTAAGTCCTTGCGACATGATGCGTCATACATTAAATATGACGCATCAGGAATGTCGCAAGGAGTGCGCAGTGAAAAGTGACGCATCGCTGTTATCACGCAACGATGCGTCACTTTTCATAAATGAGGCCCCAGATTCTTACCAAATCCATGGTCAATTGCCTCTTGGCTATGAAGTAGTAGTGACAATAATAAAATATTTTTGGGAGCTTCATACTACGGGTCTCCTGTTTTAGTACCATTAATACTATCAAAACAATCGCAGTACTAATATCCCCAACCTCGCAAGGATGGGGCATTGAAGTCTGCGATGCCAGAATGTTGAACTGTGATAGATGTCAGCAGCGAGCATTCAACTCACAGTGCCATTGTGGCCCCGTGATGACAATTGAAAGTTAACCAAGATAATGGAAAAATATTAAAGTGAACAGCCCAACATATAGGATATTTTGCTGCACAATTACGTACTATTTTACATAAATAAATTCATACAAAATTGTTATGGCTTGAGTTGTGGAAATAACCTAGAAGAATAGTGCAAATATTCAACTATGGAAAATACAAATGCCCTTAAAGCAATTCTAGTGCCATGGGAACAATACAGCATGTAATTTTCCAAGACGCGCGCCCCGCCTCACTTCTATCCATTTCCTGCAAAAGTCTGAATTTAGTCATAAAGAAATGAAACCTAAGTGCCATTAATAGGACATATTGCTACATTCTGTAATCCATCATGGCTGCTCACGGCGTAATAGTCACATAACTCTTCCCGGGCTCCGGCTGGCGTCAGGCATGGGGGGTCTAGAGTGCACTGGGGAGAAATGAGCAACATGGCCGCATGGCCTGACTCGGGGAAACACTCGCGCGTGAGAAGCGAGTGCACCTGGGAGCGGGGAGCGGGCAGTGGTGGGTGGCGACAGAAAAAGGCAGGGCTGGACTGGGAATCCAAAGCGGTTCTGGCAAATTTTGGCAGACCAGCCCCCATATGTTGCGTAGCGAGCAAGCGTTGTGAGCTTGGCTGACCACTACAAGGGAGGTTTTGGGGAGGCTCCCCCCCAAGAAAATTAGGGAGAAGATGGCAAAATTGGTGCATTCTTCGACACATTTTTTACATATAAACAATTTAGTTAGCTTTTAAAGCCTAGTTAATGATGGCCTAGCAGTGTTCCCGTATACAACAATATTTGTTTGCGTCCATCAATGATTCCCTCACGATCATCCTCCAACTACGCCTCTCATTTCTCCACAGCCCCACTCCCATATATTTCATTTGTTTTATAGTGCCTCTCATACCAGTGTAGGGTCTCTGAGCACTTTACATCACATACATACAGAGATAATGAATAATATGTGTGTAAATCAGTGTATACAAAATGTATATAAGACAAAGGGGACTACAAGGTGTAGGATTCACGTGTCATCCAGCCTGGGTGGCATTATTTAGTTCATGGCCGAAGGACAAACTCAGGATTCAAAATGTAACACAGTGGTTGGGGTTGGCTTTACTAATAAAAATGTATTTCTATCCAAACAAACCCTTTTTTGCAACATAAGGATAATGAAAGACTGGGAAAGCCTGTACCATGCAGTTTGCATGCAGCTCTTTGATGGCTGTTCATAGCTCACTGTGCTAGATTACAATAGTAATTTATGAACTGCACAGTAACAAAGGATCTCTGTGGCAAAAGCAGTAAGCCACCGAGCTATGCATATAAAATACAGGTCTGTGATCTACCTGGTACATGTTCTTTGCAGCAGGCATATTAACCCTCGGCGCTGCCTTAGATGAGTCAAAACTGCCACAAACTGTCACCAGACCAAACTCCAATCCCTCTTCAGGAGGAAGATAATCACCAAAGATATCTTGACTTTTTTATTGATCTCTGAAAACTGCTGGATATACAAGGAACTCTGCAGGGGGCGGTTATAAAACCATAACATATTTCAAAACACAGTGAGGCTAGAAAAAACAGTGAGTGCTGAGTGGATTGTACTGGCCTGCTGATTAAGTTTTTTTTACTTTTTCTATCTGAAATCTTATTTTTAGGCATTATGGTTTATAGCATTGGTTAGTTCACCTTTATTTTTAACTGATAGATTTTTTTTCTCCGAAGACTTCTCCTACCTGAATCGTTTTCCCTATGTCTCTCCTGAATATCTTTACTCTTTGTCTGAATTTTGCAATGCATACAATTCAATTTTTCGACGGTATAAAGATAACAAGTGCATGGCCTATGACACAAGCACATTGAAATAAAATGGGAGATAGAGCCCAGATCAGATTATTTCCAAGGGAGAAAAGCCTTTTCCATACCAGGGCTCCCCCTGCTGGAACATCTGTGACAGATCATCTTCTTGACAGCTTTCAAGAAGTATTTGATGACAAACCTGTTCTAAGGATCTTTGAGACAGGTGTTATTAGGATCCACGGCCAAGCCAGGATACCCTCTCGGATGAGCTGTGGACTATAGAAATGCACATGACATAACAATTAAAAGTATGAGTGTTAGAAATGGTAGCAGTCTGTTAGGTAATCAAAGAGACAATAGCAAAGTGCCACATCTAGGGGTATGCACCATTGTCTAATGTTGCCTCCGTCCACTTATGAAAAGAAAATCCTGCAACATTTTTTTTTGCAAGAGACGTCATCCAGAGCATTCGTATGTCTTTAAAATTTGCAATGCAACAAACTGCAGTCTTTTCACAACTGTGAAATTAAAAATGTGCACAGACTTACTGTGTTGTATTGCAATAAACAATGTCTCGTTCAAATTAGGTATTTCCTAAGTTACTGTTCTGCTTATCATTCACAATTAAGGGGTACATACAGTTTTTCTGCAATAATCATTGTTTCAAAGTGAACCTTCTCCTGAAGAAGTGTATTCAATTGTCAGAAGTTGAAACATGTTATGTCTCAAAAGAAATGTTTGTATGCCAGAGGTCTGAATATTTAGATATATAATCATATTACACATATTACACTGGCAGTGGGTACTGTCCATCTCAATTTCTAGTACTGTTACAGTCCAAGAGCAGGAATAAAAAGAAAACTGAGTATTATAGAATGTGTTTATGGATTATACCATCCTTTTCAATAGTCTTTGTGTAGTGTAATGTAATTGAGCACATAGAGAGCGCTACTGTCACTCGGAGGATGGAAACATACCAGGTGACTGTGATACGTGAGGAGTAGGCATTAGATCAGAGTTCTGCTTAGGGTGTCAGATGTTGTGAGTCTTTAGGGCTTTCCTTAAGAGAGTCTCAGATTGGATTTGGCGGAGCAGGTTTGGAAGTCTGTTCCAAGCCTTAGAACCTATCACTGCAAGCGATGTTCCTCTCTCCGAAACAAGTCTAAAAGCTGGCACTTTCAACAGGTTGGCGTTGGACGACTCAATACTCCGGGTGTATGCAAACACAAGGTTTCTTTTGTAAATAGGGCTGTTTCGATTTCAATGCATCATTTTCCTGATATATTGAATATCATTTGCATAAGATTTACAGGCAGAATCTAAAGCATCAAAACACTTCAAGGACTGGCACAGTTGATATGAGCAGCATATTTCATCATCAGCAAATCACAAAAGGCACTTAAAAGAATTTTAGGGCATATTATCAAGGACCGGTGTTAAAATTATCGCTGTTTTATCGGCAGGAAATTGCCGATAAAACGTTGATAATGGCCTTGATAATACGCCCTTGTTAATTCCCATAGAAGCCCATGTTAACATCAGAACATGGGCTTCTATGGGAATTAACAAGGGCGTATTATCAAGCCCATTATCGCTGTTTTATCTGCAGTTTCCTGCCGATAAAACGGCGATAATTTTAACTCCGGTCCTTGATAATATGCCCCTGTGTTTGTTTTCTGTGATACCTCTTTCAGGAGTCTCATGGCAGTCAGTGGTCCAGGGCTCAGAGTGCGACAGGTAAAACCTCTCTACATGTGTCCTACGGTTTAACCTCACTCCTGAGATCAAAACTGAGCACCAGGTAGAGTGTATTAGCACTTCAGGCACAGCGTATTAGCACTTAAACCTACGTGTAGTAAAAACCAAGCAGTCCAAGGCTTTCTGAGGGATGTAATGTGGGCTTAAGAGACTCAGAACTCAGCAAACCATCCACTAATAGTCAATATGTCAATGTCAAGCCATGGTTTTCACTTGCAAAGAAAAAAGACTGACCTTTTGAGCACCGCACAATACAGAGGGCGTCTCAGAGGGGACGCTACAGGTTGCACTGGTATCAAAATTGGGGGTCGTGGTGTAATTGGGGAGTAGACACTGCTGGTTTTTCTCCAGTTGTTAGCTGTGCAAAAATAGACCTTGCCTGTTTAAGGGAATTCCCAGGGAAATGGTCCTGATGCGTTTCCTTCTTCTGTGTTTGGTTTCCTACTCCAACCACCTCCAAACCCTCTGCTGGTCAACTTCAGTCGAAGCACAGACCTCTTTTTTGTGGGTGGCAGGATGGCACAGTGCTTTTTAGGATGTGTGTAAGTGGGACCTGCAGCGGTCCGGGTCGGTGGTCCAAGGCCCTCTCTGGGATCATCTGCTCCTCGCCCCAGCCCCTCCGCCGTGATCGTTAATTAATCTATCTTAGTTCTTCTCCCGTCAAATGCTCTGACAAACCCCCAGCCACGTTTATTGGGGAGCATCAGCTCCCACAAGAGTCTCGGCTTCACTGGAGACATTTTTTCCACCTTCTTTTGAACCCCTCTTTTACTTTAAGTGACCAGGCAGGCCCTGGGGCGTCCTAGTCATCACCCCTGGAATTCTGAGCTTTCTTTCCATACCTCTCCTGCACGGGCCGGATTTATGGTAAGCGCCGCTATGACACCAGCTGATCATTACGAGAACCTATCATTATTTACATTGAGTCATATCGCCTTGTCCTACACATCGTGGGCCCAGCTGCTATGCACATCCATACATTTAAAGGTGCTCTCCTTTAATTCACAGTCTCCTTTGAACATTTAAAACAAACATACATAGCAGAACATTTTCCATTCAGCCAACTTCCTTCATTCAATTATTACTGTAGATTTGGCACATATAAGGGGCCCTTATTTGTGGTTAATTCTTTTCAATGACAAATTTTAACATGTTTCTTCGAATGTCTATGATATATTTAAGGACAGTAATGTAATGTGTCAGTAGTTTTCTCTAGAAAATAGGAAGATTTGCATGGAATGCTCTTCCTAGGACCCATTCCCTAAAGTTCAGAGGGCCTCATTTATGAGGCTGTGCGTCACTTTTACGCCGCCGGTGCGTCACTTTTTGTGACGCACCAGTGGCGTAAAAAATGCGCCTCATTGCGCCATATTTACAAAGTGACGCATCTAGGTAGATGTGTCACTTTGTAAACCCCTGCACCACATTATAACTGCGCCAGGTATGATGTATGCAAGGGGGGCGTATTGACGCAAGGAAGGCTCGTAAAAGTGACGCAGTGAAAACTATGAGATTTCACTGCGTCACTTTTAGGATGTCGTTGCGTCAAAATCTTGCGCCCGCCTCACAGCAGGCGTAAGACTGACGCAGGCCCTTTCACATGGGGCTTGCCCCATGTGAAAGGACGCACTGCTGGAGTTGCGTCACTTTTGTGACACACTCCAGCAATGCGTCACTTTTGCGCTTACAGATACGTCAGAAATACTGACGTATCTGTAACTCCTTGCGACATGATGCGTCATACAGTAAATATGACGCATCAGGAATGTCGCAGGGAGTGCGCACTGAGAAGTGGCGCATCGCTGCTTTCACGCAGCGATGCGTCATTTCTCATAAATGAGGCCCAAAGTGTAGACATCGGCGTAGTCTGAGGTTTGTTCTGATATGTGTTATGGGTTTTTCTTATGGACCACAGATTCACTAATTACTTGTGGACAGAGTATAGTTTGGCAGAGAGGGTACTCCATCCCAACTGTAACGTAGTCCATTCGCCATCAAACTGAAGGTACGCCTGCCTGATTTACAGCCAGGAGGCCCTTACGTAATAGAGCCCCCTCTGACTCCATCATGGACATTCTCCTCCGACAGCTGTGAAAAATGAATACAATCTTGGTGAACATTATCTGCGCCATCTTGCCCCTTTTCGAGCCCAGTCGTGCGCGTAAGCGGCAGCCATTTTGAATGCCATGGCCTCCCTGCCCCTCGCTGATAGCCAGCGCGTCTCTCTCTCTCTCTCTCTTAACCTCACAAGCAGTCCCCCGCACACTGACAACCCCCGCTCTCTCATGTCTTGGGTCATAAACCCCTCTCCAGCGCAGTTTCACCACTGAATCTCATCCTGTTCCCAGCGCGACACCTCCCCTCATTCCTTTCATGGCCTCAAACCCTTTTGATGCAAACCCCCTTTTCCTGTATCCCCGTTCGTCTTCCCTGTTCCCAGACCGCCACCTGGCTCTGCGGATACTGTTTATTACCCCGTACAGTAGGAAGCCTCCCCTCCCCATCAAAAGACCCCCGAACCGATCAAAGCCCCCACCCCATGAGATCCGATCAACCCCATGCATTCCGTGAATCGGCGGAATGCCCTGCTGTGTGACAACTATCACCTGTTGTGACCGGGGTGGGGAATCCAACTGTAAATGTGTGTGGGAACGGGCCTGAAGGGGAGATTCCGAGGATGTCCTTTCATACTTCAAAGCATTGCAAGAATGTGTTACATACAATAAAGTTCGTAAACCTGTGTATAAGAGGCCAGGCCTCAGAGATGCGGGTAGAGCACCTCGTGACGATACTTGCTGTCTGAATTGATGTGTTCTCCTCCGGAGAGAATAAAATCCTCGTTTCCCGCCTTCCAGTCTCCAGCGCCTGCTTCTTCATTGATTAATATTGGTGGGTCATAGAGGCGATACCGCCGGGCAACATAAAAGGGTCTTTGGTTACCGGTTGTCTTTGGAACCCTTTTTAACAATTGGCGTCCCAAACGTGGGGCCCATCAGCGACTCGTGGATCCAGTGAGAGAGGTCCTGACGACAGAGTGAACGACTGCAACGATCGGAAGGTACCCTGTCCGATAGACCCTCGTCTGACAGCCGATCATCCGAACTTCACTGGTTCCGAACAGACCTCTCTCGAGTGATCTGCGGTCCTGACTGGGAACCATCAGGAGTGCCACGAGAAGTACGAAGAGAAGAGGACGATCGGGCGCTGGATTCGGAAGACGAGAAACTGTCCATGCGGTCCGGGTAAGGTCGTGTAAACACGACGAATTGCGAAAGTGATAGATAATTGAAAGAAATTGATAATTGTTGCGAAAATACTAGTATTACTCTTTGTTAATTTATTGGAGATTTACTGTCTACAAACGGAGAAACAACAGGCTCTCCCTTTATAAACAGCGAAGGATAGGTACGCACCCGTCGGACCTATTTTTCTCCCCCACTGAACAATTGCCCCTTTGCCCCATTGATTAACTGTTATAGATTGTTTTCTGGAGATTCTCTGTCTGAAAACAGGGAAGATTAGGTCCCCTCTTTACAGATAGTGAAAGGGTAGGTGACGCGAACCTTTGCGAGCCTACTTATTCTCCCCATTGACCATATTGATTTTTTATTTTTGACCTAACGTTGATTGATTGCTCAGAATTGGTTCATGAGGTATTCATTACGTGCAAACAACGTAGAATAGAAATATTCTGTCTAGTCTTTGCGCGCAGTGATAAGATAGGTAGTGCTGACTATTATCCCATTGTGATCCGTCATGCCTGTCTTCTCCCCACTGGTCAGTAGCCTGTTTAACCCGGACCGCTTATTAGAGATGAACCATCCGGCTCCGCTGGAAGGCACCCCTAATAAGGACATGTTCATGAAGCATGGATTAATTGCTATAGCCTATAGTGAGCTGTGGCAAAAATATACAAAAAGGGATCGAGAAAGACAGTGGCCACTGAGAGGATCCTTTGATCTCGACAAAATAGAAACAGTAGAAATAGCCCTTCGTAGGAATAAAACAACACCTATTATGCTCGATAGCCTCGGTATGTGGCGCAAAGAAGCCGCGCAACGAAGGGAAGGCGACGAATTCAGAAAAGGTGAGGGGACACGACGAACAACCCTCCAAACGTCCAGTAGGCAAAGGGAAGGGCCAGCGATGGCACAGTCCCAAGGAGTAGACATGACAAGCGAACGGTGTAAAGGGATGTGCCGACAAGCCAACCCCGGAACACAACGACCTGAAGGAAATCCCCCGACATTACGCACAGGACGGACAGATTTAAAACAAAACCAATGTGCTTTCTGTAAACGTCTTGGACACTGGAAAGTCCAATGCCCGACTCTGCAAAGCATAGGTAAGAATGGAGGGTTGACAGAAAGGACGGACCGACAGAAAGGAAAAAGACGTGAGATAAAAACCAATCAGACTAGTGCAGACAGAACAGACAGGACCACCCCGTTTGATTATGCTCGGTGGCACAGATTTCGTCAGGCCAATTTTAACGACATGTTAGAGTTCTGGGACTGATTGCTCTCTGTTGCTCCCCCACTCTGAAAAACAAACACAACTGCAGGTCAGTGTGAACAACCCCCCGTTAAAGAAAAGACTCAAGGAAGCCAAGCGTCTATTATATAAACTTAGGATTTAATTACGGTAAAGAAGACACACAACCAACGGTAAATAGAATAACTAGTAGAACTCTCACTAAAACAAACTTTACTAATAGGAAAAATACAAAACGTGTTATGCTCACTCCGGAAGTCCTCCAATGTAACAGTTCGATGGTCCTGCCCATCCGGAACACATAGCACGTGTGGGGCGGGGCCTGCCAGCAACCATGGGCCAAAAAGGAGATTGCTGGCGAGAAGGTCCTGGAGGCTCCACCAAGCAGGCAAATGAAATGGTCTTCCCATACTGCCCTTCCAGGGATGGCGTCCCCCGGGCCGCAGGTAGGGAGGGGGCGGCTGCAAATGACCCCCTCCCTCGTATCTTCTGGTCCGGCCATCACGAATTCCTCCATCGAACGGATGCAGGGTGGGCAGGGAGGAAGAGGCGACGCGGACGAACCTCTTCCACCTCCACAGGTAGGAGGCTTCCCTGCCCTGGTCCGGCGCCGATGTCCTCCAGCCGGACGGTAGCCATATACCTGCGCTGCACAGGACTTATAATGTCCGGCTGGTATATTTCCGTAATACAGGACATACAATGCCCGCCTCGTATATTTTCTCAGCACAGGACATACAAGACCCGGCTGGTATACTTGCATAGTACAGGACATACAATGTCCGACGGGCATATTTACGGAGCACCGGATGTACAGTGGTCCCCCAAGAGTCGGAATCAGGGGTGTAGGGTGGTCATCATGTGCGCCCCTGATTCCAAGGGACGGCGTAGGATGCGCCGGGAAAGGAAGGCGGCACAGACGAGCCTTTCTCACCTCCCCAGACGAAGGCTCCACTGCTGCACCCTGGCGCCCCGAACCAAGAATGTCCAGCTCCAGCAGCATGATGCTCTGTCCTCCGCCATCACAAGAAGTTCCTTCCACTCCTGATGGATACGGCAAAGGTGGCTGCCACAAGGATCTCAAAATGGCGTCTGGGCCCTCGAAAAGGCGGGTCTAGGCCGCTGGAATAACCTTTGTCCAAAGTTGCAACTCGGGCACTTGCCCACCTGGGCGCAAGCCCCCACCATCGACAAACATCCCCTCGACTTTGAAGATTCTACCAAAGTCCCAAGGGCCCTCGACCCCTTCAGGCTTCCGGTGAGGAACAGTTGCATTGATCTCAAATGAAATAACCACGGCACAGCAACAAGATGGCGGTGCTCTCGTGTCTGCATCAGCTTCCGTCTGAACCACCCAGGAACATTATGGGCTAACAAACTTGAATAAGTTCCGGCTGAACATCAACATGACCCGGTAAGAAAGACTCTACTCCCTCCCTCTCTTGATTGACAGTCCACACCACCAGCCCCTCTGTTAGCACAGCTTTCTTTTGAACTACCGAAAGGGACTCTGGTCCAAACCGCCAATTGTAGGGGATATTTTGCCCCTGATGCTACTTCCGGACTAAACCGGCCTCGCCCAAAATGGCGCTGGTATCAATGGAACTTACGGGTGCCTCGTGGTGTTCCTTAGCTAATGAAACTTGATGTAATAAGATATATATGTATATATATGAACCATTGCGCACTCGATGTTAAAGGGAGGAGGGTTCACTTGGCAGACATTTAAGAAGAGGTTCTGTAAAAATGTTGATTTCAATGAACAATTTATTTTTGATATTTGTTGTAACTGATACCTAACGTCGCTCATGATGCACGCCTGCGGTTTGCATTTAGGAAATGTGATTACGATGAGCTTGACTGTGTTTCCATCTATGAACTGAAATGCCCCTGATACCTTCGTCACGCAATGAAATGTTTTTGGTTACTTACAAATAATTAATTAGACCTTTTTACATGTTCTTGTACTACAAAATAACCCCCTACTGTATGTGCTTCCATCGACGACATGTCAGGCCAAAATATGAATTGCGCTCTCACATTTTACGTACTGAATAATTCTACAAATAAAAGTCTTAAAAGCTATGGATAGGCCCCGCGTACTTTTGTAAATACGGGTATCGGTGGGAGGGTTTTTCTGTGCGCAACTGTTCTGCTCTCTTTTTAAGGTTATCCGAGAAATGGTTGTTCGGCCCTGAGCTGATGGTCAAAACGAAGGTATGATACGCTGCTTATGAAGAAGGACCTCGACTTCAGAGAATGGGTAAAGTAAAATGGTGTGATTGATAAATTGTTATAAGGATATGGTGGTCGAAGGTACTAAGGTACAGGGTTGAACGAAGAACTGGTATGCCTTAAGAACATCACAGCTTTGGGGAATGATTTAGGGACCCCGATGACCGGATACATCTACGAAACCGGGTACCTCGCGCTAGGCACCTCTGATTCCTCTTTTTAGCGTTTTTTTACTACACACGATCCTTAATGCCATCCTCGAACCTCCCCATGAACCACCTATCACATTGCCTGCCCCCATGACTTTAAGAAACCAGCACCCTAAGGGATTATATCCCGAAGAGACAAGTATGAGTATGTGGTAAGTAAAGGATTTTCGTGCCCTTACATTTGATGTGTTCGAATGTTGTCCCCCTACCTCCCCTTTTTCTTCCCCTTTTCCTCTGCAGGTTACATTAGAATCCCGATTAGAGTATCATAAGGGATCTGGAACCACGTCACGCCCGATGCATGAAGACGGACTAGCGCTACAAAATGGCACAACAAGGACGCTCTCACGACCTTTTTACCAAACCTAACGCTTTTCTGTCCCAAAACTGCATGCTTCCCACCTCCTAACACAGACCCGAAACGTCTAACGTTGGGTAACGCACTGAATAGCCCAAACAATACACGGTCATTCTCTATGTCACACGTGTATTGTTCGGCCTATTGTCTCTCTCTCTCTCTCTCTCTCTCTCTCTCTCTCTCTCTCTCTCTCTCTCTCTCTCTCTCTCTCTTCTCTCTCTCTCTCTTTCTCTCACTCACTCTTCCACCCCTCCACACTTTCCCTCTCCCTAGCAACTGGCACCTAATTGGCGAACCTGGTGCATCTCCTGATTGGCCCCAAATACCACAAGTATTTGCGCAAATCTGTCCTAAATAAAATTGTATTGGTACCACGTTACTACCTCTCCTTTTCTACTAAAATATGGATGAAATTTAAATTGGCCGATAGGAAAGGGACAGGTAAGACGACTAAGGTTCCCTAAATTTGACCCACTCTCAGGGAACTATTTGTCAGTGGCTCCTATGATAAAAATGTGTCTGTGGTAATGCGACCATCCCCATTGAAAATTGTCTCCGTACCCCAAGCTGTAAGAAATGATCGAGACACCCCCATCTACCCAAAATGCTCCCAGTTTGGTATCCATCAGATCCCTCCCTCCCCGAGGATAAGTTTAATAATTATTGCAAACCACCCCTCCCGAGTTTTTGTAGTAACCAGGTTGCGAGGATTTATATAGAAAGTTAGAAGGATGTGTGCAAAGTTGAAAATTAGATTGAAAAACGAAAGAACTTGTTGCAGTAAGCATGGTTGAAAGTAGGATGTTTTTATGTAATGCAGACTTGTTTAGCCTATGTTCATCCCTCAGAAGGATGCTTATCGGACTATGGTGAATAGCACGTTGCACTTTTTGTAAAATACAAGGCCCGGAAGACCAGCCTAGCCTTTCAAGACTTATACTAGGGAAATGGGCCTCTGCCAGAAGAACTGACATCTACTATAATAGACATATGACAAATGAACGTAATAATCATCAAAGCGTCAAAGAATTAGCCAACAAAAGGAAGTTGTAAGGAATCCAGCAAACCCATCATCAATTGTTTATACGTAAGCCGCAAAAATCTCAAATGCAGCGAGTGCTTACGCTAGTCGCTTGGTGTTGGGAAAGAAAATAGATTCATGTAATTACCTTTTTCTGCAAAATCTCTAAAGACTGTCTTTTCAACACTCATTTAAGGATATCACTGTCGGAGGAGAAAGAGACCGGATGTGGGAGCACGCGGCCTGACTGCGGATTGTGGAACATCAGCAACGGAGGCCAAGGCGAGACCACGGCAGTAAGGAGTCGCAGGACGGGGCACTGTTTCAAACAAAGCTAAGGAAAGGGCTGACCTGAAGCCCCTGCTCTATGATCAACGTATGCCAAAAAGCCCCCGCTCTCTGAACATGGTCACGGACTCGCCTGACGCCAAACTCTCCGCCTCCCCCTGATCTGTTCCCGACTTGGCCTTGCTCCATCCCCTCTTCCTCCGACCTACCATAAGGACTGTTCACACCCGCACCTTTCCATCCGAACTCCCAAGTTCCTCCAAATCCTACTGAACTACCCAGAGAAGAGTACTCCCTGCGTCAGAAGGAAGGGAGCTCCGACTAAATAGACCACGAACTATGTTAAACCCCAGAACGGTGACCTAGAACTCCACCAAGGGTCGCCCCCGAAGAAAAGAATAAACAAAGTCTGTGGTTCTGCCCGCTACCAAACACCCTGAAGATGATGGAAGCAACAGGAAATGCCCATCACAGAGACTCAAGACACGAACAGATCTCACAATTCTGGAACAATCGCATTTTTATTGCAAATCAATGCTCTACGCTACAAAAGAAAGTGCACCTGTTCCAAAACCGTAACGCATTGCTCCTATGGGGCCTGGCGAAACAAAACAAAAAGTACCCCTGCCCGCAGACCTCCAACGACTCAATCCACATGAACATTTCTGTTGATAGGTAATCCAGATGCTCAACAGTGCTGACAGAAGACGACAAAGGACAACGAGAACTCTGACATTTTTACTGTATCTCCTTTCTCTCCCAATCGCCATTGGACTGACTATGCACCCGCTGTATACAAAGGACTTACTTATATGATACCTCACCAGTTCTTATTCTATGATCTGTACCCGACGCCCTCACTGTGTAATTCTAGTCTGATATTGCATTATGATGATTTTTCCTGCAACCAACTTAACAATGAACCCGCTTACTAGATGATGAGATTTTTCAATGTGATGTTTATGAAATGATGTATATGCGCAGTTCCTTTGCCTAAGTCCCCTCTCCCTTACTTGTGATTGCTGCATATAGGTGTAGATAGGAAATAGGCCAGCAAGATGTCTTGGAAATGTTAAAGGGAGGACTGTGAAAAATGAATACAATCTTGGTGAACATTATCTGCGCCATCTTGCCCCTTTTCGAGCCCAGTCGTGCGCGTAAGCGGCAGCCATTTTGAATGCCATGGCCTCCCTGCCCCTCGCTGATAGCCAGCGCGTCTCTCTCTCTCTCTCTTAACCTCACAAGCAGTCCCCCGCACACTGACAACCCCCGCTCTCTCATGTCTTGGGTCATAAACCCCTCTCCAGCGCAGTTTCACCACTGAATCTCATCCTGTTCCCAGCGCGACACCTCCCCTCATTCCTTTCATGGCCTCAAACCCTTTTGATGCAAACCCCCTTTTCCTGTATCCCCGTTCGTCTTCCCTGTTCCCAGACCGCCACCTGGCTCTGCGGATACTGTTTATTACCCCGTACAGTAGGAAGCCTCCCCTCCCCATCAAAAGACCCCCGAACCGATCAAAGCCCCCACCCCATGAGATCCGATCAACCCCATGCATTCCGTGAATCGGCGGAATGCCCTGCTGTGTGACAACTATCACCTGTTGTGACCGGGGTGGGGAATCCAACTGTAAATGTGTGTGGGAACGGGCCTGAAGGGGAGATTCCGAGGATGTCCTTTCATACTTCAAAGCATTGCAAGAATGTGTTACATACAATAAAGTTCGTAAACCTGTGTATAAGAGGCCAGGCCTCAGAGATGCGGGTAGAGCACCTCGTGACGATACTTGCTGTCTGAATTGATGTGTTCTCCTCCGGAGAGAATAAAATCCTCGTTTCCCGCCTTCCAGTCTCCAGCGCCTGCTTCTTCATTGATTAATATTGGTGGGTCATAGAGGCGATACCGCCGGGCAACATAAAAGGGTCTTTGGTTACCGGTTGTCTTTGGAACCCTTTTTAACACAGCCAGATGGAGTAAGGGCTGTCAGAGATTTAGCCATTTGACCACTTGCCCAAATTAGAGTTGGTTGTAAAATGGCCAGTTTTTATTATCCCTTACTGTTGTAAAAAACCTGGTGGTAAGGCACAGTGAAAAGGTTTAAATGCTCACCACACCATGGAAGACAACGCCAAAGATTTGGGGGTCATTGTTTGTTTTTTCAAAAACAAGATACTGGTTTGGGATTTTGTTTTTGAAGAAACGAGAATAAGTTACAATTTTGGTGGGCAGCAGCCATGTTTGACTGAGCAGTCAGTCAAACTTTAAACTCATTGACATTAAATGCCGGGACTGCAGTTCCAGCCAACGACTAAAGATGTCTGCTGGGCTGGCGGACATCTCTGAATTTGGAGTATGGGTACTACGTCAGGGCGACCATCAGGGTGACAGAGAATTTTAATCCACTACGCTGGCAGAGTACAATCCCAAATCGGAACTCTAAATCAGCCCTTTTGTCTTTTTGAGCTTTTGGCATATGTGGTTCCTGTTGTAGGTACAAGGGAGGTCTTCAGTAACAGATTTTCAAAATCACCCCTGTGTCGAATGAGTCAAATGCTATATGAAGAGTTGATTTTTTTTTCTGTACGGGGAGATTTCTTGTGACGTGCTGGTCAAACCCATGTAGGTTGTTCTTGATTTTGGTTTGTCTCAGCAGGTGTGCATTGTAGTAGGTGTACAGTTCTTACCAGTGCTTAATTTGAGCCAGTGTTTTCCGGTGCTCGACGCTGCCACTTAATTGTCAACACCGCCCCTTATGACAGTCTGCCACATGGTGGCACTGTTCGTCTAATTTAGAGAAGAGAGCAACAGTTGTTTATTAATATAATATACATTAAAAATTACTAATACCTGACACCCAGTCCATTCATGTAGTCTGAATTGTCACACTTGTAGGAGTTTGATGTTAGCGGTTGTGTTGGTACAGTCCATGGCAGCACTGGCAAGGACACGGAATGGTGCATTCTGCAGTGGCCTCCCGACGAGGGCCGTGGCACTTATATTGTTACAAATTAAGCACTGCCTCGTACCTAGGCTCTGCTAGCTGCGGTGGTGTAGTCCTTTGTTTGTGTCTTGATGGTCCTCTAATTGAACATCATGGCTGTCTTGGAACTGCATAAGTGAGTGTGGAAGCGGTCGTGGTGTGGCGTATGTGATTGACTGCGCGGGCGTAAATGCTTTGTCGGTGCAGTTTCTGACTCCATTAGAGCCAGGTAGAAATATTGTTTTCTTGTACCTGATGCAGTATGCAATTCAAGAACACAGAGGTCATTTACTAAGGGCTGTGTGGGCACGCATGCGCTGTGCAAATCTGTGCTGCACCCCTAGGCGCGCTTACGGGTGAGTAAATCAACGCAGTGAAAGGTGTCGCGTGATCGCCTGCACTAAGCCTCAGCGAACCCCCTCTCCCCCACATTTGACTGTGTGCCTCACCTTTTGAAATAACCTTCCTGGCTGTACATCGTTCATACTGGATTGTCTCGTTGTTTGAATGACACATTAATATTTTTTAACTTCGCAGAACTCATTTAATTGACTGCAGATTAGATTCAGACATTTGCATAAAGTTGCCAGATGGCTTTCATTTGACAAACTACTGCATTCTGGAAAATGTGGCTAGGGCTTTTCAAAACTGAATCAATTGGACGAGCACAGCTGAAAACAATGATTTGTAAGAGAAAAGCCCAGGACTGGAGCATGCTGTTCCCAGTGACATGGAGTCATCCGGTGACATTTGCAGCAGGGGTTCCACCCACTGAGCAGGCTCCCTGGCTGGGCTGTGCAGCATCAGGGCCCCTCGTGCAGTCGTCCTCGGTGCCTGCCTGACAGAGCAGCTTTATTCTGGAGCCAATGAGCTGTGCGCCGCGCGCGTGGGCGCCGGTCTCAAGTAGGCCCACGGGACGCCATTAAGGACATGTACATGTTCCACGAGGGAGTCTCGCGCCCTCCCCCTCAGATGGGGTTATTCTGGGATAACTCGGTCCCCGCAGGTGCCTCGCCGGCCCCCGTACACTTCCGTTTTGTTTCTCAATGAAATATTTAAGCCAAACAGCGCGAAGCGTCGGTTACTCTGCGTTTGTTTCAGCCAAGAGGTTTGTAAATGAAAGATTAATGAGAAGCAATTATTAATCTGCCTTTTTACTCACTCGCACTCCCCCCAGGTCTCTAAGCTGATTTCGGAGCTAAATCTGCGACTGTGCCCTGAGAAGGGAGCGTCCCCACCTTCACACTCCAGCAGAGGACACATCCGGTCCACCCGCTGCTCAAAGTGCCTCGATGCTGTCTGAGCCCAGAGCGGCGCTTGTTCGTTAAAAAAAATACAACCTAAAGTCAGGGGCCGAGTCGGGGTACCACGCGGGTGGACGGCGTCCCCCCACTTATTTTACCGGGAGCTTAATAAATGGAGCCACACATTCACTCTTTGGCCTCTCTTGGGCGAGATTGAAGCTCATTTGGAACGCAGCTCACGCGCTGGCTTCTCTGATGCAATCGCACGTAAAGGGTGAGCGAGGGGAGGAAATGAGTCTGATAGTGCAAGCCACCTTTTGTGACGTCACTTCCTGTTGTGACGTCAGCGCCCCCCCCCCCACTTCTTTTTTTAGGACTTGTGCCCTGAACCTAAAGACCACTAGCAGGTAGGTGCGTCGTAGAGCGCGCGAGTCGCAGGAAGTCACCAGCGCGTGCCCGCACTTCTGTACCCCACAGCACTGTGGGGATCTGGAATGCCACGGCCCGTGTAAAGAGGGCATTTCTATTTGCACTGATCGTAACCCCCTGAATATTCCAATTACATTCCTATTTTAGCTGATTGGGGTAAATTGACAAAGGCATGTAACAAGGATAGTACTCGTAGCAGTACTTACTGCTTTATGTACTTCAAAATGCCTTTGAGACTAGGTCACAAAGTTGACAAAAGAATACTTTGTTGAAGACTGAAAGACAAAGCGAAAAATCCCACTAAAATAGCACACTCGTTTCATCTATTTGGTGCCTAAGACAGTATGGGCCATATGTATGACCACATTTTCCCATAGACACAGAATGGGTAAAACCTTTTGATACATCTGGCCCTTATTTACCAGAATTGAGAATCTTCTGCAGAACACAGTCTGCACACTTATGAATAGCTGAAGGACTCACTCAGGAATCCACCCTTTCAAAGTTCAAGAAATAAGTAATATTGGGTTTGGTAGGATGATTTTATATTAATTCAACACTAATGTAATCATTAATATGAGGCATACTCAAAGGGTCATTTAGAGTTTGGCGGGATCCGGCCAGTAAATAACATTGGTTGCAGGTACCCAAATAAATGGTACTCAAAAAAACAACCTTTGTAAGATAAATAGCTGACCTGGCCCTTCTCGGATCCAAAATAGTTATCTGCAGGTCAGACCAGAAATTGGAACTCTTCATTCGCTTAAAAAACATTTTTATTAATAACCACCAAATGTTTTTGCAAAATGTCGGCAAAGCGGATTGGGCAGGTTGCAGACAATGGTTGCAAATAAGCATCGCTGCGCACAATATCACACATGGCCTTTGTGTGTGAGCCAGCTGATCATTGTGAATTAATGGGAATTGTCAATTATGAGCAAATGGCACAGCTGAGATGCACCGGAATACTGATTGCTCCCCGCTTTCCGCGTCGGGTCGCCTTGGGTATTGCTCACCTTCCGACAAATGGCGCACCGGCTTCTGTATTTGTCGTAGGTACACATCCAAGGTCTTTGCGGTTATTAAACCCACTGCCGGGTTGCGCACCAGCGTTCGCGCCAGATGTGCGCGTGCCATTGAAAATGACTTTGTTGTCTTTGGGCAGATGGCGATTCGCCCCCTCACTCCCATTGATAAACTCATTGGAAGGATTGGACGGCGATCAAGAATTTAAAGAGACTCCATTATTGACTGGAAATGCTCCAGGGTGTGTGAACGCAGGCTCGCTTCTTCATGTTTTGTCAAGACCAATGTATGTAATGGATCCTTAAAGATACAGGGCCCAATTCGCCAACTGCATTTTGTAGTACGTAAAGTAATACTCCAGTAGTGCTACGTCATGCAAAATGCAGTCCATGAAACCTATGGATCAAGAGCGCCACCTCCATTTCTCCTACCTTTCCTATTTGGATTGCTCCTCCCTGGGATAGGAGATCTCGAAAAGCAGGTGAAAAGATACTAATAGTAGCTTTACATTCCTAAATTCAGTCCTAAAAGGCACCATCTCTCATTGGAAAGGTATTCTATGTAGGTGTAAATCTCCAACCGGAAATGGTGAGTACCATGTTGTTGGCTGTGACTGGAGTGGACAGAGGCCTGCAAGGGATAGAAAAATTCTGTCCCTGAATTTGCTTTCCAAACATTAACCTTTTTATGACAAAAAAGTCCAGGAGCACTGAAAGAACAAGTGTTGCTTAAAAAAGAATGTTTGCTATTAGGACAACTCCCTGCTCCCTCTAACACAGTCAACACGTTTCAAACATTGTAACTCCAAATGGGGCGAGGGGAAGTGACTGATCAATGGTTTGCAGCCACAATTACAGTCACAGATCACTGAATCATCCCTTTCTAAATTAAAAATAGGTGAACACCTTCTCCCACCACCTCTCATTTACAATTTGGACAGGGTGGCAAAATCCCCTCTGAGAGTCAGACTTTTTTGACTTGTAAAAGTGCTTGTATTTTCTAACTGACATCCCACAAACACTGGTGGAAGTGTATATAATTGGGTAATAACGTCATATTTATGCTTCTAACTATAATGCCACAAATGTCGAGGAAAGTAAATACGTTTGGCACTTTGGAGGGTTGGTGGTCAAGTTTACTGTTTCAAACCCAATCCCGCTAACATTTGGGAAAGTGTAGATGTTGTTTGGTGGTTACAGGGGTCTCATTTAATCTCATTACTCCGATTGCGCAAAATATTCAAGCATTGAATATATGTGTTTACATTTTGAATAAATAAAAAATATATAGTTTCATTTTGTGAGAAAGATGTTTTTAAAAACATGATTTGGATTGATATGTAAATGTAACCTTCTTGAATCAGTGAAAAGAAATTCAAATAAAAAATAAACAGAATTCTGATTTTTTTTAGATTTAACAAAATTGCGAAACTACTTGAGCTAAAATAGTGAATCGATTGTTATTAAAATTAATATAGATTAAAAAATAAAAGCATGTATCTCTATAGTGCACCTAATATTTGCATCAGTTAAACTTCCTAAAATAATAGGCTAAACACCAAATCCCCCCAAAAGCACAAACCTCTTTGTATATTAACATTAAAAAATCAATAAACACCCAATATAACATTTCTTTAATCTTTAAATGTTTCAGTTCAATGCTCAATATAATAACATTTATTTTAAAAAAAATTATAAAAAAGTTAAATATTATAAATCTTTAATTTAACATATGTGTATGTAAAATTACGACAAAATACATTAACTATGTGATATATCACAATATTATTACGATTCATTTATTTTGTCAAACTTGAAAAATGTACTTTGCTATGATATATTTTGCAATCATAATATTTTAACTACGATATTTCAGTCGAACAATATTTAGAGTCGATATTCAGGCACTGTACTGTAGTCACACTGCACTAAGCATTATGTGCAAGTCATATTTGGTTTCCATAGTCTGACGATTTACAACGTAGAAGAATATAGCTGATGTTAGTTGTTGCCGTGATGTCACACCTACATGAAACAACTTTGATCATCGTCTTGTCTGACGCGACACGTCATGCGCCTTGCTTAAACACTCTTCTTGAACTGCCCAAACCTCATGACACTGAGAGAAACATTCTGCTCCAATGGTAGCTTCTCTTCCTCCCTACACATGTCTATTGACTCCAGGTTCTTTCTTATGTTACCCTTAGTTTACTCTTAAAATATCCCCTCTTCCCAAGTCTGATGGCTTTATGGAAAATGTGTCCAATCCAGTGGGCTTTTTAAACCATTTGGTCACAAATTGAATTCCTGGTAGATCCACTCAGTTTGGGAAAACAAGCATCTTTGAGTTGGTCAAAAATACATTGGATGTTAGCCTGGCATATGTCAATCAAGTGGTTGTTTCCACTGAGGTGTTCCAGGTGACATTATATAGACAACAAGAGCACAGCTTGAGTTGTCTGTTAGCAGCTATGAACCCCTGGGTACAGAACTCCCAGCTACTGACACATCTATAAGTTGTGTCTGTCAGTCCCAAATTCTCTTCTCCTGCTCAGCTGAGTCAAAGAATTACCTGAGAAGGGATAGTGTTGTCATGGGAGCCAAGCACAAATTAGCCTCATTTATTTTATGCCCCTCGCCCTAGCAGTATTACATAGTGTATAGGTACATTCCAGCCATGTACACCACCCACCCTCTGCCCATCTTCCCACCCTGCCATACCCACATATTTAAAAACATAAAAGCCTGACATCTGGGTAACCTACCCCAGCACCTTAAGAGGAACCATTTCCCCACAAAAATAAATGTACAAACAAAATACCCACCATCCTCCCACCTCACCACAACCCACAACCCTCAACACCACCCTCTCACTACTCCATCACAACATTAAAAAAACAAATACCGAGCGTCTGACATCCTTCCACACCACCAATCACTCTCTCCCCCTCCTAGCATTTAAAAAAAATACTTTGTGTCTAGCCACTTTCTCCCACCACACTCTAGACCTTCACTCCATCTCCCCGTCTAAGCCTGCTCGCCTCACTCTTCGAGAGCAGAGTGCAGGCTTTGCATTGATGGTGGTTCCGAGGGCGCAGGGTCAGTGCAGACCTGTGGCTGACAGTGGAGCTGGGTTGGCTCCAGTGCTTTAAATGTGCCGGTATTGACTGGTAATGAGTACCGTCACTTTTTTTATTTTGAGACTGAGCATACCTGCACTTTTAAAGAGTGACGTATCAGGTTTAATTGGAGTGTACCAGCACTTCTCAGAAACAAGCAGGTACTCTGGTACACAGTACCCCCCTTTTGTTTTTCCATTCCAAGCACTGGTTGGCCCCTCCCTCAGGCCTGAGTAGTCCTACCCTCCTTGGAGCCCCGCTGATCTGAGATAAGATGGCCGATCGGCAGTCACCAGAGCACACGCTGCACAGTCGCATTCTACTGCTCAAACGTTAGAGGAGGGAAAAACAAACCTACGTCTTTCACTCCTTTGACAACACTGTTCTAACATTGAATTAAGAGGTTTTGAAACCAGCATTCAAGGTCCTCATCTAACGTTGGTTATCACTACCACAAACTGCGTCATTGGTTAATGGGCACACTGCAAATTTACTAGGATGCTATGTTCCTTCAGACTCACTATAATCCTTTTAAATAGATTCCAATTGCTTGGGCATGTCTGGGGGTATTTGGTGCTCTATAAATGAAGCCACCACCACTCTGTCCTTGGCTTTTATCGCTCTGTTTTACCCTCCCTCGACTTGGCTACACCTTTCTCAAGTCAGCCCTGTGTGTTCTTCGGCACCAGACATGCCAGAAGAGTTTGCGGGACCTGGGTCAGCAAACTCACAGTATCTGGCACCATCTACTGATGTTAAGCCTTTTTAGAGGCCTAGTCATTAAAAAAAATAGACTGGCTCTTAAAAATCTATAAATAAATGTTGCAGCAGAAGTGTAGGTCCCTGAAAAAGTGCAGGGGCTGGGGAAGATGACCCCCTTGCCTTCTTCTGCACTTTGTACCCCTTGTTGTGTCTCGTGAAAGGAGGGTCAGTCTAGTGTCAAGCAGTTCCTTGGGTCTCATGAATGGAAATGCCAGTATAGTGTTCGAGGTGTCGTGGTCATTTCCTGTAGCGCAAGAGAGGACTTCCTGTTCAATGCCTTGCTGTGCCCTGGGCACCATCCTGTAGTACAGTTATGGAAGTGTTTACCTGCATGAGTGAGACACTCGTCTCCTGACCTGCCTCCTCACAAGCGGTCAGATCGACCTTTATTCTCTGCTCTTTTGCTTCTACCCAAGGGGGGGGGGGGGGGGGGGGGGGGGGAAATAGTGGTATCTCGCAATCCGTCAAAATAGCCCCTGGGAGTCTGGAATGGTTTGCTCTTTATGTACCGTAAAAAGCCTAAACCTATGTGCATACAATGATCTCTCATGGGCCATAGAAGGAACCAATATGGATGCGGTTGGTCAGAGCATCCGGCTTTTCCGCCAATTCTATTTCATACTCTAAACAAATGCAATTTACTTCGGGAACAGCTCCATGGGGAAGGGATGTGTCATAAACATTGTACTTTGCAAGGATGAGGTTCTTGGAGCAGGTGTTAAAAGTTTAAATGAGCATGCCGTTAGATTAGCTCCACCACGCTTTCAGGGGCCGTTCACATCTGCAGTTATTTACCAGAAATACCTCTTAAGGAGCGTTTAACTGCTCCATGTTATATAATTTGTCTATTGCAAGGATACGCTTCATTTGAAGAACACCAGTGAAAATGAATAGAGCGTGCGCGGCGTGATTCCACAGTGGCTCGCGACACATGACAATGCTCCCTTGCTAATGCAGGACCAAGCCCTTTGAGCCTGCTGGGCTGGTGACCAAACTATGATGGAAGCTCGGTTGGCGCAGTGCGATCGGCTAGGAAGCCCAGGGACGGATTTCACAAAGCACTACGGGTTTTGGTAAAATTGGCGTCCACCTCTCTTCCTCTAAGAAGTAATTTTTAGCAGCCATGATGAGAAATATATTCAAGAACGCGCTAACAAAAATGGCCGCCTCGAGGGACTGCATATCAAATTCCCAGTCGAGTAACGAGTAACAAGGGTGAATTCTGTCTAGACTCTGATATCTTTTATGACCCTCCTGTTAATTTCTTGGCCACGGGGGTTTGAGAGCAGTTTCTCTTATTCTTTTTTTTTTTTAAGTGTTCTGTGCCCGGGTATCCTCCCCAGTCCGACATCTTGACTGAACAACTCCTGATATCCTGGAATCTGTCAGGCAACATGGCTGCCACGCACGCACACCATGTGTTTGCTGAAGGCCCCCTCTTCGTTAGGTGGCTCTGGTCTGTCAGCGTGTTGGAAGGGGGATACGCAACGTTGGCCATGCTCCAAGCCATGTACGACACGCCACCTGGAAGGAGCGCAGACATCTGGAAAATCATTTTGCAATCTCCAAGGAAATTACAGGAGAAAAAGGGGATGGTTGGAAGCACGAGGCTGCCAGGGACCCTTCCTTTAGCAGACAATTTCATTTCCATTTTCTTCTGCGTTACTAACATATGCTCGGAGCTTTGATGAGACAAATTTGCACTTTTTTTTACGATCCAGTAAGAATATTAAAAGTTTTTCAAGAAACTCAGACACCAGAATGCTAACCTCGCCCAAAAATACATATTCGTTTTCTTTCACCCCTTTTCTTTAGGATTATCATTGCATATATGATGTAAAAGGTACAGTACCAATTATTCCATCGTGAAATTCAATTTCTTTAATGCCAAGGTACTACAAAATGCTACCACAATGTTCAAAACAAAGCCTACCTGCTTCGGGTTAATAAATATATCATGGCAACGTCCTTTTACTATGTAGTTGGCAATATGACAAGCAAAATTGTGTCTCAGGTCAGAAAAGAGAAAAACACATTCTACATGTCCACAGGCCATATGATGACTCTATACAAAGATTACAAGACCGTAGGTACCCGGGCAGTTCACCTGATGAAATAAAGTTCTGGGTGAAACAAACATGTTGAAACAAGTATGGACATCAACATTCCCGAATGTTAGTCCCTAAAAACATTTAATCGTCGTATATTAGAATTACGATGCCTGTGGTAAAGTAACTATGGTAAGGGGAACCGACAGATGTCTAATACGGTAAGAAAAAAAAATACAACATCAACTGAGACTGTCAGGGGTCAATTATGAGAAGATAGCTCAGAGAGACTAGTGTGCATAATGAGATAGCGGAGCGGCAGAGTGAAAAATAATTGTATATAGGGAAACGGGGGCCGGCTTGGAGACGGAACTGCTGAAAGGAAGGGGTGATACCAAGGAAAAATTTTTAAAAAACAGGAGTTGCCAAGAGCCTATCAAGTGGAGTTGAGTAAAAGGAGGAGTTGGAGACAGGAGAAGCATGGATGTGACAAATGTCCAATATCCCATAATGCCCTGCGGTCTTCACGCTTGAAAGTAATCATGCGCTCAATTGGTTGGGCACGCCCACTATCGATGGTAACTGTGTAATGTTTAGTATTTTAGAATGGGTCAGTGAGGTGGGCCCACAGGGGCTGTTTGCCAATGTCAGGCACAAAAACCTATATCGAAGCCCAACCCGAAATCAATGGCAAAAGTTTTCTGTTAAGCGCCAAGGAATGGAACAGCGCCAAGGAATGGAACAGACTAGTTCCTAAAACACCATGGACCCAATTAGGAGTTTCTATGTGCGGACCTCTGCTGACAACCACAAGTCTGCGGGGTCCTCAAACCCCGAGGGCCCGGAAAAGTTTTCTGGGATTTCAAATTCTAGAGTTGCAAATTGCTGACCTGGATCCAACTGCAAAGCTGGTGGGGAGGGGGTGTAGGCAGGTCCGGCCTTTAGCACGGGCGAGCTGGGCAGAGGCCCAGGGCACCAACATTCTGAAGGGCGCATGGAGATCTGTGTATTATGCTTATGCCAACAGCAGGGCCCTTGGCATCTTGCTCCAGCCATGTCCTGCCTGTTCGTTTCAGTATCATTTGCCAGTTTAAAGTGGTGTTAGTCCTTCATTATCATACGGGGGGCTATGTTTTTAACATGCCTATGGCCCCCTTCCTTGTCCTCCCTTCACCCTGTGACCCCTGCTGGCACACATCAACAAAACCATCATCTGTGTGAGGCAGCTCAGCTATCGGTGATATAGGTGCGTTGGTAGAGGCCCGGGATGTTTGTGTTCAGGGGTCAGTGCCTTCTCATCCAGGTACTGACCAGTGAACAAAGAAGCGCCCCCGCTGCCTCATTTAATGTACTACCCTCAGCAAGGGTAGAGGATTTGGTCTCACGGCTAGATTGCCAACTTTGGAACTGGGAAGCCAAGGTTCGAGCCTCTGGGTCGACTCAACATCCTGTGATTCTGGGCAAATCACCTAATCTCCCAGTGCCTATCAAAAATGAATGTGTCGTTGTGTAACGTAACTGGTGCTCATGTAAAGCGCTCCAATATCTTCGAGTCGAGTTAGCACTATATAAATCTGCAAAAAAAAAAAAAAAGTGCCACATTTCTCCCCGCCCATGTCCTGAGCGCTAGCTGAGCAAAGGCAAGCTCTGGTTGCAGATGGCCTCTGTACTTTGCCCTTGCACTGACATATTTTTCAAGCATGGGGTAGGGGGGTGGCAGAGGAAGCTCCCCTCACCTGAAGTAAAGGGATCCTTTCCCTTCAGCCGCACCCCCACCCGGGAATGTCCCCTCACCATGTACCAACCTTTCAGTTGGTGAATTTTTGCAAATTTGGGCCCCTTGTATCTCCTGAAAGGGTAAGAACATGCGGAATTAGACTCGGTGTCACCGGTGACACGTGTTATTCCTCATTCCCAGAGAAGCACCTTGCTATCACTATAATCTGACGGGGCGATAGACCCCACCCGCTATCATAACTCCCGGCCCCCCTACCGCCCCGCGGAGGTGACGGGGGCTCACAATGAACAGACAGCTGTCGCTTCAGACTCCTGAGGGACAGTGCCGCGTGCTGTGAAGTTTTTACAAAAGTACGCCTCGTGTATTCCAGGAGCACTGCCATTTTTAGGTTCGTGCCGCATTAAGCTGGAGGGGATCGCAGGGAATTAAAACTCCACAAACTTTTCATATTAATTTCGACCGGTTAAAGCTCCTGCGCCGCGGCGGCGTTCTTCATGGCCATTTGCACTTTACTGCCTTTTTTCGGAAACTTGCATTTTTCCTCCACTGTTATTATTTGTGAAGCATGAAGGGAGTGATGACAAGCGAGGGATGTCATTAAACTGCGCCGAGAGGAGATGTCAGCCTCCGCGCGAACATCTTCCTGACACTCCGCTTTGAAACGATTTTCAGAAACCGCACTCCGATGATTTCAGGTTGGGCAGGTCTGTCAGTCCTGACGGGGCCCGTGCGTGCGCCTGCGTGCCTCCGACGGCTCGGCGGCTGCGTCTCTGCCGGCTGCCGCAGCACACCGACAAGACGGCACATCATTATTTCACGGCGTCCCGGCCCGGCGTCCCCAGAAGGCACCGCCGCCGCAGAGCGCATGCGCGGGGGCTTCCCGGGCCGTGGAGGTGATGCAAGACAAACTCTGCAAACAGCCCGAAAAGCTGCAGCTCGAGGCCAAAGCTCTCCGTGAGGTCACAGGTCCAGGGTGCCTGGACTTCTCTGAGTGTCATTACAAAAATAAAAGGATGGTGGAAGTGATATCACACACCCTTTGACACTTATGACATCTCAGGAAATGACGCCACACAATGTTTACTCTACAAAAGGAGGCTATGACCCTTATGACATCACAGGAAGTGATAACACACAACGTTTACTCTACAAATGGAGGCTATTGGACATTCAAATAACGGGTGTTAGGTCCTAAGGTTAGTGGATTTAAAGATATTAAAATCCGAGGAAGGGCAGACCAGTGTACTGACCTCACCAGCAACACATATGTAATAACAAGGAAAGCACACACACACGCACACACACACACACACGCACAACACCCTGATTCCTGGCTCATTAATGAGCTGCAGGTATTGGTACTGAACCTGCAGCGTAAGCCGTGCTGCGCGGTTGTCAATAACATTTTGGCGCATATATGCTGTACGGCTGTGGTGGGGCAGTCGGTCTCCTGCTCGACATCAGAGTGACGGTGGTGGTGCCACTCTGTGAAGGCAGCCTGAAACCACCACTGCCACAATAGTTTGGCCTCTACAGTACTTCACGACCACTATTGTAAGCGTCTCTCCCTCTTGAAGTCTTGGCTGCTACATTCATGAAGGGACAGGGGAGCAACTGAATTCCAATTCTGACGTGCCTCAGTTTCCCACCTTTTGTGACTGTGGTGACTTGTTTAGTCGATTACCACGTCATAAAACAGTAATATGCATGAGTCAAAGGCATCCATAACACCAAGGCTTGCAAAAGCCAAGGTTTAATGTCCAAACAGATTTAGTGCTGGGACATTAGGGTGAGATGCAGGGGAGACAGCCAGCAGGGGGCGATAGAGAGAGCTGCAGTTGTAAAGCAGTCCCTCGTGCAGTTTAATGCAAGAATTCGAATGGAGATGGAAGGACACGCACACACACACACAGTCCTTAGAATTACACAGAGATGAATACTCCCCCGGGCTGAGACAAGTCTCAAGCCAATGGCTGAAAGAAGCTGGTGAAAGAAAGCCAATGGTTGATTGGGGTGGAACCACACCCCACTCTTTGTACATTGTGACCAATGGGTCTATTTGATCACTGAGCTGTCAAAACACTGACCTGCAAATAATTCATCAAAACAGTCGAGCGAGGAGGGTACCATTTGAATGCACCTGTCCTAGGATTCAATACAAACTAATTATGTATATTTGCACTTTTGGCTGAGGGCACATGCTACGTTTGACATTTGAATTCGTAGTTTCTTTCTTCAGTGTTCTGTTGAGTATTCAACAACTACATGTCTTCTAATAGGACCTGTGAAGCAATGTGGGTAACTGTGGTCTTATCACCTCTTAACATATGCATCACACGTCTTCCTGTACTAAATAAAGACTTAAGTCATAATTCAGACCCAGCGATAATGAGTCAAGTCATAGTTGTTTTTGTTAATTTACACCATTGCACCAATTAAATTCCTAGAACCTTTGCCTCGAATTCATAAATAAGCTTGAAAATGTGCATGGACGTTTGCAATAAAAAGGATACACACTCATTACTTTGAGCTTGACAGGTTTTGGTTAAGGATTGAACACAAATTCTGATTCATGAGCACAATACTGCTGCAACCATGTCTGGAGAAAGATATGTGCATTTTTAACTTGAAGGTGGGAGGTCGCACTCCAGAGGGTCAAAATGCCCTCTCTCCAAAGCATTATAAATTTAAGATGCAGTGCTCGTGAACTAGTTTGTTTAGTTTGCAAACCTCTTTGCACAGTTCAGGAAGCGCTGGGCAAATTTCTTTTGTACTCAGTGTGTCAAAATAGCACCCAAAAAGCTTCTGAAAAAGTAAAAAGTAGATAAAGACAGGAAACAAAGTATTTAGCTTGGACATGGAAGGACTGTATCGCTGAGAGTGGCTAAGAAGCCCTCTGACCCCAAACAAATCCTGTGACTAATGGATTTCCTGGGTGTAGGGTTAGTTGGGAAAGTACCCACTCCTCTCTCTCTGGGCAAGCACCAACTGGGCAAAGCCAAAGACTGTGTCCCGATGACTCTAGGTTCATGTATGATTGGTTCAGGGCCTATCTGTTGGCCTAGCCATGTTCCCAGAGGTCACTAGGCATGTTAACCATGGTGGTATGGCGCATGGGTATAGGATTGGTCTACGGTCAAGATATTAGCCAAGAGGCAGCTGGGCATATCCAAAATCTATGTCTAGGAGAATCCAGGGGAGAGGGGACTGGCTTTGGCCAAAGGGCACAACAACTGTGCCCAGAGGTCTCTGTGTGAAGCAAAACACTGCGTCCATTGGGTTCTTAATGCCGGGGAGGGCACACCCAGTGTTCACTGACCACAGTCACTGGCCATGCCCAAGAGGTAGTGCAGGCACAGGCCAAACCTATCACTATAAGAATAAAGTAATTAACTCCACATTGTGTTAAATGGATGTCATGGCTGGCTACTAAGATTACAAAAAAGTGTTGTAGATAAACATAAAAAACAGTAAAAAGTTCGATTGCATACGCATCATAGTTATTATCCAATACCTAAAGAATCACTGGACTTCATCAGTTATGGTTAGCCATGAACAGGGCCGGCTCTAGGGCGGTGCAACCGGTGCCACCGCACCGGGCACTGACTTTGGGAGACTTGTTTTCAAGTATATTTTGGTTCTAAAAGCAATTGCTGCATAATTCCTTGCCTTCATCAATTTTCAGGCTGCAATAAAAATGCAAAGATAACTCTGGTGATTGATGGACCTACTGGAGAGAGATCAGAGTTGTATCTAGTGGCACACTTGCTCCGAAGCATGTGTACCGTGCTGATCAAAAAGTGCATATAATGTTGCGAGTTCAGTGAGTTGCTGTTTTTGTCAGAGAGATCCTTTTATTACTTGCATTTTATAGGTTAAATTCCTAATATAGTCCAGTGAACTATTTACTGTCTTTCAAATACCTGCATGCAAACTGCAAGGTGTAGGTTAGAAAGTTATGATATACTCCTAGTGTTTCATTATCCTAAAGTTGTAAAAAGGGCTCAATTGGATAGAAATCACTTCTTATTAGTAAAGACAACCCAAAACCATGGTTTGACGTTTTAAATTCTGAGTTTGTGCTTCTCCAGACCAAGCACTCTTAAACCATACTGTCTACCAGTATCGAAAGGCATGTGACTCCTACACCTTGTAGGCCTCTGTCTTACGTAACATTTCTTATACACTGATTTACACACGTATGATACTTTTTTTCTGATTAATGTGTGTGTGATATAAAGTGCTCTGACATCCTACACTGGTATGAGTGGTGCTATAAAACAAAAGACAGTCATGTGAGGGAGAGAGAGTGGTTATGGAGACTTCGGGGGCATTATTAAAGGGTGATGTGATGGAATCTGTGGTGGAGGCGCTCATTGGGGGGCGCCAACAAACATTCTAGCACGGGAAGCCACGCACACTAAAGCCGGCTCCGGCCATGAATCTATCACACTTCCTGTGACATCACCTGCGACATCAACAATAATGTCACATAGATCAACAATCACAGCCGGGCACTAGATGCCCCACCACAGACTGCACAGAGAGGAAAGGCTGCAATTCCAATGAGCAGATGGTCTCACAGAGAAGGAATAGGGATTGAAACCTGTACGAATGACTCCAATTTAATAATTCCAAAACAAGAATTGTGGTTGAGGGTGGTGGGAGGGACCTCCGAGGCTCTTCCGTCTGGACTCAGACTATGGATAATCACTCCTTTCAAGTAGTAGAATTAAAGATGCTCAGACTTTTCTCTGAGCTCTTTGATGAAAGTAGTTTCAGCTTCCTGCTGTTTTAGTTGGACCCTTCTGCACATGATTATTTTATGCCTTTGCTTCAAGTGGGCAGATCATTCCTCTCGTTCTGGAAATTCCATCAGTGAATCCTCCTACAGAGATAGCCTTTTATACAGAATTGTGAGCCATTAAAATCCAACTTGAAATTGGTTCTTAAGCCCGATTGTCTTATGCTCAATCATAGAACATTTCAGTCTCTTGCTTCAGTAATAAGGCTGTACAAAATCAGGCTTGGTGTGTGCTTTGTAGCAGCCATACTGAATATTGTACAACATCACAGGACATGATTCATATAGAACTATTCATTAAATCTTTAGAGGGCTTCCTTCTGTGGAAGAAGTGTGGCGCAGCGGCCAGGGTGCCCCACTCCGGACCACGGGGTTTACAGTTTGATCGCCGGCGGGAGGTCAGCCCAGCACCATGTGACTCTGGGCAATAGCTCGCTTAATCTTCCCGATGGGCCCCAGCACCGGAAAACCACTTTGGAGGTAGCTGTGCGCTTTACAAATTCAAGGTTATTATTATTAATATTCTTTCACATGGTTCCACTCAGGCCACGCCCTGCACCCAGGGTCTGTCCGTTGAACCCACCGGGTCCAGTCGAGGACCAGCCCATCGGGATCACTTGCAGGCAGGTGCTCTGCCCCAATATTCCACTGAACACAGCCAACCCATCCAGCCATGCCCTGTGCCAGTCCGCCGAGTCCCCAGGACCCGCAGAGCAGATATTTTGGTGTGCACGATGGGATCTAGATGGATGGCGTGAGTTCCAGCCACACCCTGCCTCTGCACATGGTGTGTGTCTGTGCAAATCAGAATCTGTTTGCAGGGCGTGGCTTACTCTGGGCCTGATTTAGAAGTCGGCAAAGGGTATTCTCCCTCACAAATGTGACGTATATTCCGTCCACCGTATTACGATCCCCATTGGATAGAATGTGATTGTAATACGACAGATGGGATATCCGTCACGTTTGTGAAGGACTATTCCCTACCTCTGACTTCTAAATCAGGCCCCCAGTCTCCTGGGGTTCTGTCCTCATATGGGCGCTGTGCTGTTCCTATTTTAGCTAAATTCTGCGGATCTCAGTTTGGTTCTGCGGATTCAAGATGGCGACGGTCATTGTTTCTAGAACCCACATGGCAGTGGCAGAACCGTGTTGCTTGCAGGTGGCACATATGTGGACCCACTCATTCTCTGATGCCGTTTTTTTTTTCTTTTTTTATTTAGATGGCAGGGTCTGCCCTTCCATGATAGTCGTGATTCTCCCTGTGTGGGGTGTTTCTCTGCCAGATCGCTGGAATCCACCGGTCCTCAGAGGTACTGAGGATGGATTATCCCTCAAGCCACATGATTTAATGACCAAATACACACAAAAAAAACCTTCATAGCCTACAAATCTATGTTCAGGCAGAGTTTAATGTATTCCGCTGTTGCAGGCAAGAAGAGGCACATGCTTAGGGACCTAAAATTGGAAATGCTAAATGGCAGGAAATTTGAAGTGAAGGATGTGATGCATTACCATATCGGGGGATCGGAGGGGGGATCTGCTTCATCTTCTTGGCCTTAGCGTTTCACACTTCTATGCAATCAGATTGTACTTTGGTCCTGCCTAAATTACTATGTTTAATAAAAATAAATATGAAAAATGCCCCTGCATAAACTATGTACGCAGATGTGCAGAGTGTAATATGCTATTTATTACTATTATTGTGTAATACAAATATATATGGAAAATGCCACTGCATAAACCATATAAGCAGATGTGTAGAGAGTAATATGCTATTTATTACTATTATTGTGTAATGCAAATATATATGGAAAATGCCACTGCATAAACCATATAAGCAGATCTGCAGAGTAATATGCTATTATTACTATTATTGCGAGAGGTAGGGACATTATGACCCACTCTAGGCTTCGCCTCTCTTGAGTCATGGCACCTGCTCACACTCTGTAAAAGTAATAAATATTATATTCCACTCTGTGCATCTGCATATGTACTATAAATATGCCTACATAGCTATTGGTAGAAGAAAATTTCAATCTACATACTGAGGACTGCAATTATAAAGACACTTTGATCAAAAACGCAATGTTTTCCGCGCTTCACTGACACTGAATTCATGCTGACGTATAGCTGACCTTTCCTTATTGGTGTGTCATTTACTAATCTTTATTTACTGTCCCCTTTGCTGACCTTGAGTAGAATGTTAATAGCTTCTTGGTTAGCGATCAGTATTACAGGCGCACAGAGGCCAAAATAATTTACTGATTACAGTATGTGAATGGCGCATCAATAAGAAAATCATTACGAGAAAGTGCCGCTATCAACCATGTTACAAGATGTCTGACACCCACAGTAAACTCATTCCTGGAGTTTGATGAGTGGCCGCGGTGCATTGTTCTGCAACGGCACAAGCGGGAAACGCGCTCCTTGTTCAGAGGCAGAGACACAACTATGCATTGAAAGCAGTGGCGTAACGAAACTTGAGGCCACCCCCCCCCCCCCCGCAAGGTACAGGGAGGGGAGCAAACCCTCCTCCAGCCTCAGTCAGGAGCTCTCAGGCAAGGGTACTGTGCCGAGGGGGTGCCACTGCAACGGGGGCCCACCCCCGCACCGCGGAGGTTGCAGCGGCCTACGTTACACCACTGATTTAAAGGGACAGGATGGTATAAGAAGGCCTGATTGCTAGAAGCTGCTTGGTCTGCTGTTCAAGGGGGCCTGAATACCGCATCTTCATCAGGGACTAGTGGTAGATGCTTCATGAAAGTAGCTTGAGGCTTAGGAGACATAGCGACCCGAGTGGACATCCCAGTTGACCAGCTGGAAATGGTTTTTAATGGATTTAGTAATCTTACAAAGCAAATACATTGAGCTGTTTCCTCCTTCAAAGCTGGAATACAAGGCCCAGCTAAGCAGTGGGTGCATGCTCTAAATTTAATGAAGGGGGACTAGTGGGCAGAGCTCTGCAGGATCAGGTAGGCCCCCTTTGGCTCAGTGTGATGGCCATGTGTGATAGCAATTTCTAATTTTGACTGTGTGCTTCTTGACCTTCAAATGGGTCCTTTGTGAGCCTAAAGGTGTCACCAAGGAGGCTGGGAGAGTGAAGCTTTGAACGCCTGTTATTGGGGGCTTCTTAGAGCTCTGAGGCCGTGCCATGAACATGTGCCCTAGTGCAGAGCACAGCTAGGAACCTGTTTTTTAAGACACAGCACTGCCTACAGCGCATACACTTAACTCAGAAATTCTCAGATTTAGTGCATGAGCTAGCACAGCTCAGAAACAGGGGGAGGCAACCACTGCTCCATGTCTCCAACCCATGCTACCTGCAGTTCATGCACTAAGTCTAAGTGCAATACTCTAAATCATACTAAAGGGCGCTCAGCTGTGGTCTCTGTCAGTGCATTCGATCACACGGAAGCTCCTGGTGCATTACTGCATGACTCTGGTCTGTCATGGGACGCGTATTGCCACTGGGTTGTGGTGAGTATGCAGCCAGGTCTGATGAGCTGTACAGAGCTGTGGTTAGCATGCAGCCAGGTCTGAAGAGCTGCGCTGGGCTGTGGTTGAGCATGCAGCCAGGTCTGAAGAGCTGCGCTGGGCTGTGGTGAACATGCATCCAGGTCTGAAGCACTGCACCGGGCTGTGGTGAACATGCAGCCAGGTCTGAAGAGCTGCGCCGGGCTGTGGTGAGCATGCAGCCAGGCCTGAAGCACTGTGCCGGGCTGTGGTGAACATGCAGCCAGGTCTGAAGAGCTGCGCTGGGCTGTGGTTGAGCATGCAGCCAGGTCTGAAGAGCTGCGCTGGGCTGTGGTGAACATGCATCCAGGTCTGAAGCACTGTGCCGGGCTGTGGTGAACATGCAGCCAGGTCTGACGAGCTGCACCGGGCTGTGGTGAGCATGCAGCCAGACCTGAAGAGCTGCACCGGGCTGTGGTGAGCATGCAGCCAGGTCTGAAGAGCTGCACCGGGCTGTGGTGAGCATTCACCCAGGTCTGAAGAGCTGCGCCGGGCTGTGCTAAATATGCACCATGGTCTGAAGAGCTGCGCCAGGCTGTGGTGAACCTGCAGCCAGGTCTGAAGAGCTGCACTAGGCTGTGGTGAACATGCAGCCAGGTCTGAAGAGCTGCACTAGGCTGTGGTGAGCATTCACCCAGGTCTGAAGAGCTGCACTGGGCTGTGCTGAACATGCACCCAGGTCTGAAGAGCTGAGCCGGGCTGTGGTGAACATGCAGCCAGGTCTGAAGAGCAGCGCTGGGCTGTGGTGAGCATGCAGCTATGTCTGAAGACCTGCACTGGGCTGTGGTGAGCATGCAGCCAGGTGTGAAGACCTGCGCTAGGCTGTGGTGAGCATGCTGCCAGGTCTGAAGAGCTGCGCTAGGCTGTGGTGAACATGCAGCCAGGTCAGAAGAGCTGCGCCGGGCTGTGGTGAGCAGGCAGTCAGGTCTGAAGACCTGCGCCAGGCTGTGGTGAGCATGCAGCCAGGTCTGAAGGCCTGCGCCAGGCTGTAGTGAGCATGCAGCCAGGTCTGAAGACGTGCGCTAGGCTGTGGTGAGCATGCAGTGAGGTCCGAAAATGCTGCATTAGGCTGTGGTGAGCATGCAGCCAGGTCTGAAGAGCTGTGCTGGACTTTGGTGAACATGCAGCCAGGTCTTAAGAGCTGTGCTGGGCTGTGGTGAACATGCAGCCAGGTCTGAAGAGCTGCGCTGGGCTGTGGTGAGCATGCAGCCAGGTCTGAAGACCTGCGCTAGGCTATGGTGAGCATGCAGCCAGGTCTGAAGAGCTGCGCTAGGCTGTGGTGAGCATGCAGCCAGATCATAAGAGCTGCGCCGGGCTGTGGTGAGCAGGCAGCCAGGTCTGAAGACCTGCGCCAGGGTGTGGTGAACATGCAGTCAGGTCTGAAGACCTGCAAGAGGCTGTGGTGAGCATGCAGCCAGGTCTGAAGACCTGCACCAGGCTGTAGTGAACATGCAGCCAGGTCTGAAGAGCGGCACCGGGCTCTGGTGAACATGCAGCCAGGTCTGAAGAGCTGCGCCGGGCTCTGGTGAACATGCAGCCAGGTCTGAAAAGCTGTGCCGGGCTCTGGTGAACATGCAGCCAGGTCTGAAGAGCTGTGCTGGGCTGTGGTGAACATGCAGCCAAGTCTGAAGAGCTGTGCCGGGCTCTGGTGAACATGCAGCCAGGTCTGAAGAGCTGTGCCGGGCTCTGGTGAACATGCAGCCAGGTCTGAAGAGCTGTGCTGGGCTGTGGTGAACATGCCGCCAAGTCTGAAGAGCTGTGCCGGGCTCTGGTGAACATGCAGCCAGGTCTGAAGAGCTGTGCTGGGCTGTGGTGAACATGCAGCCAGGTCTGAAGAGCTGTGCTGGGCTGTGGTGAACATGCAGCCAAGTCTGAAGATCTGTGCATTCATGTGAAGTGAGGCATCAAGATCATGGTAATGTAGGTGTTGTGTTGAAAGGAACATGTTATGTTCTATTGATTTGTAAAACGCACAAGACACTCATGAGGGTATCCAGGCGCTTGGATAGGTGTGTAGGTGTGTGGTCTCAAGGCGCTTATACACAGAGCCAGGTCCTCAGCTTCTTGCGGACTCGAGCAGCGAGGAGGTTCTGGTGTGTTGACAGAGGTTGTCCCATGTCTTTGCTGCCATGTAGGAGAACGCTTGAATCGCTGACAGGCTGGTTTTTGGAGCTTTGGTGTGTATGTAGAAAGGACGGGTACATGTATGAGATGGCGGTGAACCTTTTGTAGTGCCTTGACCACACATGCATGCAGATAAAAATGCTCCAGAGTGAAATGTGCTCACATGCATGCACAAAGCCTAGGAAGAAGCCAGCGCTAAATATATTTTCCTCCTGATCATAAACAAGGAGATAACTCATCACGCGTTGGCTTCTATCAGATGTGAAAAAAGAACACCAAGGTGTTCAGTATTTATCAGCTGCGATAAATATCGGCTACCACGAGTTTCTTGGGAATAACATGCAGATTGTGTTGCTTACTGCACCAAAATCCACACGTGCTGGTATTTACCCGCCATTTTCTTTCCGATTAATAGAGGCGGGTTCACCTGCTTGGATCTACACAAAACTCATGATTCCATTGTGTGCGGTAATTTCCCAATGGAACAGACGGCTGGGTAACGAAGCCCTAAGAAGCATGTCTAGGCGCTCTCCACAGCTTCCTCACTGCTACAGGTAGCCCTTTGGATGCATTAAAAACTCTGAAGCTGATCAACACGTATGTAAATATTTATTCCAGATGCTCTGACACTTGTAGGACCCGGCTTTTGTCTCAGGTCTTCCTAGTGAGAGAAGAAATACAGCCCTGATCTAGCAAGAAAAAAGGTGGTTATACACTCTTTGCACAAAACGGATTACGTTAAATTGCAAATGTAAACTAAAATATTTATTTTGTTAATGTTTTTATAGAAAATAAACCCTTTGTATACAATAACTAGGGTGGTCGATGCCCCTTAAACATTGATTTAAAACCTTTATTTTGGCATCCTAATCAATCTTTTTTGTATAAAATGATTACGTTTCTATATAAAAAAAAACCAAATGTATTAATCGGAGATGGCTGGGAGGCAACTACCTTCACGCTGTGTTAGCACGCTGGAAATTCGGTTTAAGAAACAGAAGCACGGCCGTGATGGACAGCTCTGGGAAAAGTTCAAGACTTGACTCAGGTGGACGTGCCCTTTCTCTATACCGAGCAGTGCTGCTGGCGAATGCGCCGTGATCGGCAGCACTTAGAAGCCGGCTCTGCTGGGTAGACTGTCGTTTTTCATGGCACCTCGCGAGGCACTGTTGCCTACATAAAGCACTTCCTGTTACGGGGCTACGCCAGACATGCCATCTCATAACCTTGCTTACATTTGCGACCCTCTTTTCAAAGATTTTTTTATGTTACCTGTTGGACTTGGCTCTTTTTGCAGGATCATCCCTGAACTTTTTGCCTTCCTCCTGGTATTGTTTCTGACCTGGTGTTGGTGGTTTTAGGACTCTGGGCACTTTATCATTGCTGTCCAGTGTAAAGTGCATGTGCTCTCTATGGTAAATGCCGTAAGATTGGTCTACACCTGTTTGGCATATTTAATTATTCTATCAGTCCCTTGTAAAGTGGTATCTCAGATACCCAGGGCCAGTAAATTAAATGCTACTGGTGGGCTTGCAGCGCTGCCTGCTTGGCTTAGGCGGTTGCCCTAGCCAACCAGAAATCCAATTTCTAACATTACACTAAACCGGGCTCCGTCTACGAAGCTTTTACTGGGAAATTGATTCAAGAGGTGCACAGCTTCCTTCCAGTGTGGCCTGGGCACTCCCTGGAACCCGAGCTTTTCGGAAAAGGTTGCTCAACAGACAATACATCTTTTTGAATCATTTTATTATACTCGAGCTAGAGGAACACCGAGTAGAGTAACCAGGGGCCATATTATCAAGAAAGGTTGATACATTATCGCCGCTTTCATCGGCAGGAAACTGCCGCTAAAGCGGCAATATTGGGCTTGATAATATGCCCTTGTGAATTCCCATAGAAGCCCAGGTTAACACCAGAACCTGGGCTTCTATGGGAATTCACAAGGGCATATTATCAAGCCCATTATCGCCGCCTTAGCGGCAGTTTCCTGCCGATAAAAGCGTCGATATTGTATCAACATTTCTTGATAATATGGCCCCTAGCTCCTCCTATAAAGCACTTAAAAGAGGGGCTCAGAGTGCATCGCGGACAGGTAGGGATGATAGAGTCCAACCGAATGAGAAAATGCACCATGATCAAAAGCTCGGAGAGAACCCTCACCGTTCTATGACCCCACTGTGGCACCTTTCACTGGTACAGATGCCTGCAGGCACTGGACCATGGCGTGCTACATCAATTGCAATTGGTGACCTTGCAGTGTGACTTTACATTGGTGACCTTGCAGTGTTACACCACTTGCCATTGGCGACCTTGCAGTGTTGCATCACTTGCCATTGGTAACCCTGCAATGTTACATCACTTGCCACTGGTGACCTTGCAGTGTTACACAACTTGCCATTGGTGACCTTCCAGTGCCATTGGTGACCTTGCAGTGCTATATCACTTGCCAATGGTGAACTTGTAATGTTACATCACTTGCCATTGGTGACCTTGCAGTGCCATTGGTGACCTTATAATGCTACATCACTTGCCATTGGTGACCTTGCAGTGCCATTGGTGACCTTATAATGCTACATCTCTTGTCATTGTTGACCTTACAGTGCTGCATCACTTACCATTGGTTACCTTGCACTGCTGCATCACTTGCCATTGGTGACCTTGCACTGCTACATCACTTGCCATTGGTGACCTTGCAGTGCTACATCTCTTGTCATTTGTGACCTTACCGTGATGCATCACTTACCATTGGTTACCTTGCAGTGCTGCATCACTTACCATTGGTGACCTTGCACTGCTACATCACTTGCCATTGGTGACCTTGCAATGCTACATCACTTGTCATTGGTCGCAACCAGCAGGAAGTTCTCACAACCAATGCAAGGTGTCCTGCGCTTTGCACACCTTCGGTGCTTTGAATGCAGGTGAGTGGAGGTCCCCCTCACAAGGGGCCTGAGGCAAACTACTGTATGGAAGAGGAGTGGTGGGCTTTGTGATGGGAGGTGGGGGGGGGCTGATACCCACAAGTGCCCTGCACACCCACCAGATGACGGGCAGCGACCACCAAACTCATTTCATTCATATGGGAGGACAAGCACCCTCCCCAGATCAGTACACAGCCTTTGAACCTAGAGGCGGTGCCTCATAACACGGCGCTAGAATAGGTTGAAATACCCTGGCTGCCCCACAGCCAGCTTCTTGTTTAGCCACAGTTGAGGCAATCCTTAAGCGCAACAATGAGGAATGTGTTTTGGGTCCGAACAGTTCCAAACCTTTCCACTTTTCAGGGAATAGTTTCTAAGGTCAGTGAGTTTGGAATTCAACGGCATAGGAATATTTTGGTAGATAGTCCAACGTGTAAAATGTAATCAAGTGTCGATAGGGTTTCCATGCTCTCCACGTTGTAGAAATATATTTTCTGTTTGTAAAGCTTTTGCAACGTTGAAAAGTTTGCAAAGTTTTTCAACTTGAGCAAATAGTGACTTTTTAAACATTTTACGTTTCATAGATCCGAGTGTGGCACTTTAAAAACGGGCACTTCATATGACCGTCTTCACTGAAAGCAGTTGTCATTCCATGGGACAGAAAAGTCGCCTCTGGGTAAATCGGTTGCTATGTTGCATGGGTGATTTTACAGCCCAATTCTGGGGTTTTGAGGTTGTAATGTGGAATAATATGTTGCTGTGGGTTCACCACACATGCATATATATTTGTTTAATCCATTACTAACCTCCTTTCCCAGGTAAATTAATCCAGGATTCGAGGGGGACTTATTCCTGGTATGCAAAATTGCCTCACAACTCAGAATCAAAAACCAAGCACAAACATTTTTACGTCCAACTTTCATTTTATGGGGGCCCTGGCATGAGATCCGTAGCTGAGTTGACTGACCACCTGACGCCATCACAGACTGTGCTTCCAAGCGCAATCATTGCTCTCAGGTGCGTTGATCTCACTAGTTAAATGGAAAAACGACAACACCCAGAATGCATTGGGGAATGAGAATGCAGGACTGGATACATGTGTATGATGACCTAAAGTCAGGTGGTCTCCCTATCTGCAGGGGCTTATGCTGCTCAGCAAAAGGCGAACCTCAAAGTCAACGTCAACATACGTTTTCTAGATGAAAGTTTTAATAGAGTGAAAATGAATTTGCTCTGCAGTGAAAATGATCTATGACCCTCAGTGGGAGTTGACCTGTAGTTCCACTGGGGCCAATAATCCTTCATTTCTAAGGGCACCCTTGGGTACACCTCGCAGTCCTGGAGTTACTGCTATCCATGCTACGGGTGACTCGGGTAGTGGAGGGGGGCATTCCAAAAGACAGGTCACCGATAATGAGGGTATGTATGTATTGTAAAATGCTGAGTACTGATGACGCTCTGAACTTTGCAAAACTTCACTGGTAAAAATTTCAATTGTGGACTATCACTAAGAAACGATGCAAATGTGTTGCCAAAATGCCCTGAAAATGCGACACGTTGTATTTTAAGCAACAGGAAATGATTAATTGTTTAAACAAAAATGACGTTGCCTTGTCCCGAGAACAGTAAAACGTTGAAAAATCTGGTGTCGTCGAGAAAAAGCAGCATTAGCTGTTAAAATAAATGTTCCACTTAAAGTGACAGGTGTCAGCCGCGGATGTGGTTTATTCATGAAGCAGCTTGTCAGGCCCCATTTAATGAACTTACCCATCCATTCCGCGCGAGACAAGGCAGTGCGGAAAGGAGGGTGCAGAGAATGTATCACTACGAGAGAGACAGCCTGAATATGCACAACAGAAAACGATTCGCAGCGTAGACTGCGTGCGTAATGGCAGGATGTGTGGCTGGCGTAAATAGACCAATGGCGTACTCGAAAGGGTTTCAATGGGAAACACGCTTGGCCAAAGGTCTGAAATGTATCCCGGAGGGAATGCTGCGTCCATGGTGGTATGTAAAGAGCTATGTTCTCGAGCCATGTGGCTTCTTGGCGCTGAAGAGACTGACAACCTCGCGAAACACAAAGGGTCTTATTTACAAGCACCTTGCGACACTTTTGCATCATTTTTAACATGGGAAAAGTGACGTATGGGTGGTGCAAGCGACTTGTAAATATGAGTGCAGACATGGTCTGATTAGTTAATCAGCACAAGGCCAACACTGAAGGGGGCGAGTGTTGCAGAGAAGGGTCAGGAACCACTTGTAGCCTCATACAAGTGGGAATCATAGGAACATCATGGTCGGACGCAGACACAAAGATCAGCGCCCACAATGCACGGCTTGTCCTCAAAGGAGTTGCGTAAGTTAGTAAATCCGTTTTTTATGCAGTGGTTCACTTTAGCCATTTTAAAGCAATCAGAATTCGTAAGATGCGTATTCCCCACCGCAAGGATATTAATACTTCTGAGTGTTTCCATCACTCCCACCAGGTTTGTTTCTGCTTTTAGCTTGCCAGTGCTTGTGCATTTTATACTTTGTATTGTACTTCTGTCTTTCTGAGTATAGTATATAAATAGTCTTATAGATACCTGTCCAACAGTGCTCAAGTTATTGACAGGGCCACTGTAATTATGCGTCAGCGGATGGCCAATTATGCTGCAGGGTTGAGTAAATTATGCAGCAAGAAAAGACAAATGATGCAACATAATGCTGCACATTTTGTGATAGTATTATTTCAGTCTTTTGTGATTTTCAAACTGGTTAACATTGTCTAGGAGGCATTAGTTGCACCTCATTAGTACCAGCTTAACACTTAAATATAACAATGAGCAACCAAAAAATTTAACTAGTCAACCTTTGCAAAGGGCCTTACACTGCGCTGCCACCCTTTGTTACTGCATTTTTAGTAACTTTTAAACAGTTTGTAAATTGATACTTGTATAGCGCACTACTCACCCGCAAGGGTCTCAAGGCGCTTGTACGAATACCGCTGCGGAACCCATCCTGGCTTTCCCTGTGAGGCGTCCCCTCCTGGGCACCCCCAAGGTGGAGGCCAGGCATCCTTAACCTTGTGGGGGCCGTTGTGGGGATTAAGCAAGCTATTTCCCAGAGTTGGACTCCATGATTAGAATAGGCACCGAGGCGAGAATTATCAGGTCCATGGAATATTTTGAGCCCAAGACCCGCCGAGGTGGAAAATTGAACTCTGGTCCCGGGCCAGACCTCTGCATCAGGGTCTGACGCTCTAACCATTGAGCCACACTTCTCCTTGTTTGAGCTAGAAACAATATTTTTCCCTCGATAAAATCTGCAGATTATGCGGCAGATGATGAATTGTGTGGCAAATGCGGCAAATCTATAATTATGCAAAAATGGCCAAAGCCAAACAATTCCAGTGGCCTTGGTCATTGATTGAAGGCTGAGTGGGCCATACAAGGATTCAAACCAGTGACCTGCAGATCACCACACTTTGAGCAGAAAGCATTCACTGACTTAGCCACTCTGTCAGGTCAATGAGCCATGCTGCTAAAGTTGTAGTGTTGCTTAGTGTTTAATTTGTAAATAAATACATACATTCATGCATGAATACAAGGGCACACATATTTCGTTCTAGCGCCGCCAGTGCTGCCGAATGCATGGATTGTGGGACCGAAGTCTGTCTACTTTTGATTCCACCTCAGACACTTTTCTCCCAGGACTCACACTGTCTCATCCTAACTCTTATAATTTCTTTTTCATCTCTGTATTCTCGTTATGTTTATGTTCTATCCTTCTCTACCTCCTCCTTCTTTCCCCCATATCTGCCTTTCTCTCTCTTTATCAAACTTTGATGGGAAAGTCCTGGGTCCCCAAAATTGAGTGCCGGAACCAAGCAGCTGCAACCACCAGTACAAGTTAAGCAGTGGCATTCCTGCATCTAATCAGAACCTTACACGAGTCCAACCAGGCCGCTGTCCCATCCTTACTCCCTCCCTGGAATATAAACCGCCAGTACATGCTGCAACCCCCAGCCGCATGATGGGTTCTATGTACTGGTACACAGGGCTTTAAGTGGGATGGAAAAATTGTGGGGTCTCTCAAAGAGGCGTGGCCAAGTTAATAAAGGGCATGGCTTAAAACACATAAGCTAAAAATTCAGCTCAGCAGAGTGTGCCGCCTGACTTTTTTGCTGTTTCTGTCATTGCATCCAGATATTTGATACAACAACTAACATCATACCTATAACAAGTCAGGACCATTGGCTTTGTCAATGGATGTTAGTTGCATAAGATAAATAAGCAGCAACTATGCCTTGTGTATAATTTTGAAAAAGTTTCTACTTAAAGCCCTGGTGACACTAGGACAATGTTGCTGCTCCTGAGTTTCAAAAAGTGAAGGAGAATCCAGGGAGAAAATGACTCTCTTTAAGGATTTCCCTTCCCCTACAACGCTCACTTGGCATGACGTCATGCCGTAACTTCTCCACTAGTGAGAAGTGAGCAGTGTGAGCATGCACACATTGATGTGCCTTTTGTTACTGCAGTCCAGGAAAAAATTGACAGCCTGTGCCAGGGCACTAAACAGAGCCCGACAGAGACCCGTTTCGAGGCCTCTTGTGAAAACTGCAGGTGTTCAGCACCGGGGAGACCCAGCCCACTTAAAGCCCTGACCATTTACAGGCTTCTAGAATCCACTTTGGTATGTTCCACGGAAAAGATTGGCAAAACAGGGGCTCCAGTCGCCCATGCAAGTTATCAGAGTGCATTTATAAACTATATATACCTTATACTTATAAGCTATAATCAGGGTTCAGTGGGCCTGTCATGCCTCCGAGACCCGGTGCCACTGCACCTCCTGCACCGATGAAAGCTACGCCCTTGGGCAGTAGTATGTCTAGAGATGGAACTTTGGTGCCGATAATTCGAAAAGAAATACATTGCACTGTCCCTTGCGTGCTCGGCCCATTGCCGAAGCAGAGATCAAAACATGTCTCCCAGATGCTTCCTGTGCCCTTGAGGCAATGACAGAAAGTAGCGCGCGCCGCCCGGCCGAGGTGCACCGTGCCATCTTGAGAGGGCCGCGCGGACCCCGCATCACCGTCGCTTTTCATGGCGCCGCGTCCACGAGATGAAAGTAAATTAGAAATGTCCACGGGTCCTCCTGGCCCTGATTGGATTGGGCCCTTCTCTCCCCAGTTTCTTTCTTCCTCTCCGGCTGCCGCGTGAAAGGGCCTTGATTGCATCCGCGAATCCATCTCCGCGCGAGGGGGAGAGAAAATTGCACCTGATTAGCTTCTTAGCGTTAGGTGGACGCGACAAGTCTTTGAATATAGATGAGCCCTGGCACGGTAAGGATCGGCCTTCAGTGGAGGCGGCAAATTAGTGACACCGCAGGTCAGAGGGCAAATATTTCACGGGAGAAGGGATGGATTCTAACAGACAGGCCTTTCTATAGTCATTCGTTTTAGGGCAGTAATTCATCGCCGTCCTTTTTGGTCGCTCTCTTGCAAAACCATTCGGGAATGTGGAGGAAAGCCCGGATTATGCAAGAAAAGAGAAATCTAGGGCTATCCAGAGCAGGGTGGAGAAAACACCACGCTCTGTGCCCCAGCCCTAACACTTTATCTACCCTCACCATGCTCTGTGCCCCCGGCCCTAACACTTTATCTATCCTCACCATGCTCTGTGCCCCGGCCCTAACACTTTATCTACCCTCACCATGCTCTGAGCCCCGGCCCTAACACTTTATCTACCCTCACCATGCTCTGTGCCCCGGCCCTAACACTTTATCTACCCTCACCATGCTCTGAGCCCCGGCCCTAACACTTTATCTACCCTCACCATGGTCTGTGCCCCCGGCCCTAACACTTTATCTACCCTCACCATGCTCTGAGCCCCGGCCCTAACACTTTATCTACCCTCACCATGCTCTGTGCCTCCGGCCCTAACACTTTATCTATCCTCACCATGCTCTGTGCCCCCGGCCCTAACACTTTATCTACCCTCACCATGCTCTGTGCCCCCGGCCCTAACACTTTATCTACCCTCACCATGCTCTGTGCCCCCGGCCCTAACACTTTATCTACCCTCACCATGCTCTGTGCCCCCCCGGCCCTAACACTTTATCTACCCTCACCATGCTCTGTGCCCCGGCCCTAACACTTTATCTACCCTCACCATGCTCTGTGCCCCGGCCCTAACACTTTATCTACCCTCACCATGCTCTGTGCCCCCGGCCCTAACACTTTATCTACCCTCACCATGCTCTGAGCCCCGGCCCTAACACTTTATCTATCCTCACCATGCTCTGAGCCCCGGCCCTAACACTTTATCTACCCTCACCATGCTCTGTGCCCCCGGCCCTAACACTTTATCTATCCTCACCATGCTCTGTGCCCCGGCCCTAACACTTTATCTACCCTCAACATGCTCTGTGCCCCGGCCCTAACACTTTATCTACCCTCACCATGCTCTGTGCCCCCGGCCCTAACACTTTATCTACCCTCAACATGCTCTGTGCCCCGGCCCTAACACTTTATCTACCCTCACCATGCTCTGAGCCCCGGCCCTAACACTTTATCTACCCTCACCATGCTCTGCCCCCGGCCCTAACACTTTACCTACCCTCACCATTCTCTGCCCCCGGCCCTAACACTTTACCTACCCTCACCATGCTCTGCCCCCGGCCCTAACACTTTATCTACCCTCACCATGCTCTGTGCCCCGGCCCTAACACTTTATCTACCCTCACCATGCTCTGTGCCCCAGGCCCTAACACTTTATCTACCCTCACCATGCTCTGTGCCCCGGCCCTAACACTTTATCTACCCTCACCATGCTCTGTGCCCCCGGCCCTAACACTTTATCTACCCTCACCATGCTCTGAGCCCCGGCCCTAACACTTTATCTACCCTCACCATGCTCTGAGCCCCGGCCCTAACACTTTATCTACCCTCACCATGCTCTGTGCCCCGGCCCTAACACTTGATCTACCCTCACCATGCTCTGAGCCCCGGCCCTAACACTTTATCTACCCTCACCATGCTCTGTGCCCCGGCCCTAACACTTGATCTACCCTCACCATGCTCTGAGCCCCGGCCCTAACACTTTATCTACCCTCACCATGCTCTGTGCCCCCGGCCCTAACACTTTATCTACCCTCATCATGGTCTGTGCCCCCGGCCCTAACACTTTATCTACCCCCACCATGCTCTGAGCCCCGGCCCTAACACTTTAAGTACCCTCACCATGCTCTGTGCCCCGGCCCTAACACTTTATCTACCCTCACCATGCTCTGTGCCCCGGCCCTAACACTTTATCTACCCTCACCATGCTCTGTGCCCCCGGCCCTAACACTTTATCTACCCTCACCATGCTCTGTGCCCCCGGCCCTAACACTTTATCTACCCTCACCATGCTCTGTGCCCCAGCCCTAACACTTTATCTACCCTCACCATGCTCTGTGCCCCCGGCCCTAACACTTTATCTACCCTCACCATGGTCTGTGCCCCGGCCCTAACACTTTATCTACCCTCACCATGCTCTGTGCCCCGGCCCTAACACTTTATCTACCCTTCCTTACCTCCTCCCCCCAAACCACCAGGGCTTCCCCTTCATTTCACCTATCAGCTGCTGCCTCCAAGGGTATATGTTGCGCTCTTGGTTCCATCACTTTTACCTGGATCCCGCGAGGACTGCACAACAGCGTCCTCACACTTCAGGGGGCAAACTTTCTTTCACGTTCTCCTGATCCAGCGCCGCTCCCTTTGCAGTGCAGGGACCCCCAAGCTCCAGGGCGACCCCTCAGCACAGTACCCTGGCCTTAAAGCTCCTGAGAGTGTCCGAAGGGAGAGGCTCTCCAAATACTTTGCATGGGGGGGTCCCCCTTAAGTTTCGTTACGCCAATGAGGTCACGCCTTGGCTGAACAGTGACCCGGCTGAAAACCTCAGAGCAGTGACCGGCCTGTGAACACACATTTGCGCCTTGTCCCCTCACCCCAATCACCAATTCAGTTGCTAAACTGGAAGTGAGAGTCCCTGAGAGGAGGCTGAGGGTGGATGGGGAAGTGGGAGAGAGGGAGGCAAAGAAAATGAAAGAAAACATGATTTTACATAGAGCTTGAATGCAATAAACTGAACTGGTGGTCTGGAATACAAGATGTACTCAAGGCAGCTCAGGTCAGTTCCCTGTGCACCCCTGCAAGTAAAGGCGCCCCTGGCCTGAGCCGGGGCTCGCCCATGCCAAAAGCTGGCCCTGTCTGACCCATAAATTCCCCTCCCTTGATCAACTCTTCCTTACCTCACTCCATCTCTCCATGCCGAGGAATGGACAGACAGGTTTGGCTTGAACATGTCTCTGTGTGGTCTTGTGTTATCAGTCTAATGTGCAGAGGGCTTAGAGCAGGGTAGGTATATGTTATTCGATGTATTAACATTTTCTGCTGTGCCAGAGCCTGTCTACAAAAGTAATATTGTACAATACTTATCTTTAAAAATATTGCAGTGGTAATACTTGGCTCAATATATGAGTTCTGGGGGTGAGCAGGAAATGGAATGACACTTAATCAACACAAACCCCCTATAGGTTCTGTGGTTAGATTAACATACCCTGCAGACTCCAGGCCTCCAGAACAGCAGCCCTGTAGGTATTTTAAACTCTACACGCAGCGTGTTGCAGGGTATTGATTGCTTTGCAGGTAACGTACAAGGGATTTCAAATGCTTCCATTGATCGCTTTGCTTTTCATCTTTGTTGACTCTTAAACTGTGTGCGCGGGCAGTCGCCCCCTCCCTGACTTGCTGTAGTACGTTTGGGTGTGGTTCGGCGCAATTTGATCCTGGAACATTGCGCAAGTGATAAGCAGCCCCTAGCACATGTCCTGTGACCCCTAAACATGGAAAAGGCTGGCTGACTCCCAAAATAATTTTTAACTTTTCAGTAAGGCCACAGCAGTGTGGTGCTGAAAATTGTGCCCCAGTGGCATAAAATGTCACATGTGAGCTGCAGTGTGATCTTACATCATCTACCCCTGTGACTTTAAAACATGGCTTCGTGTATTTCAGGTGCTTGCATACATAGTACTGTCTGTATCAGTATTATTTGGTAACTTTAAGGCCATAAAGACAATAAAACCACTAAGGGGTCAGGTGGGCATCTTCCACTTTAATTCACTTATACCCTCAAATTGTTTATTGTTCTATCAGGATCATGCCCGCTATTAACCCCTTCGATGCTTATGACGGAACCGTTCCATCACGGCCACGCCCGTTTCTTAGAGCCTTCAGCACAGCGCGATAATTCGCTCCACGCTGAAGGTGTTAACACTACAGAACATTCCCCAAGGATATAGAGTTCATGTGTTTCTGCCTAAAAATACTACAGAGGCCCTTAACGGGTTTTCATATATTCTTTCCATGCATATTTTTTAGATGTTCCTCAAATGTTTTATAATCAGCCAATCATGGAACGGGCTGACCCCTCCCACCTAATTGTACCTTCTTCCTCTTAATCTATGCTATAGGAAATTAGACTATGTTGGTGTTTATTCTATAAACCTTACTAAACGTGAAAAAAGTTGTGAACGTAGCACAAAATAAACAGGGGCATGTGAATTGACAGTTCTGCCAAAGGGCAATTTATAAGTTTATTTGCATTAATGCTTTTTATAACTGTTACATGTGACCCCAATTATAGTATAAAAGCAAATGCAGAGCTGAAGATTAAAAAGAGTATGTGATGTTGAACCATGCATAGACATGACCTGGCTTCATGGGCCCTGTGGACTTATCAGCCCTCAATGTCTATTTCTATACGTGTCACAAAAATGCAGCTTTTTTTTCTTACAAACCTTCCACCAAATGCCTTCTTTGTAACCACTTTAGAATCTATAAATAAGGAACCCACGCCAATATTGGCCACCCTGGGTGGTCAGAAAAAATACCTGTTTTAGAGTTTGTAAAGCTAAAGCCTCTTGTCATACATATTAGCAAAAGGTCTGTGCAATCGAGCACTGAAGCTTTCTTTAACTTGATCTAGAACAGAGTTCTCCAAAGTTGGTCCTGGAGGGCCGGATTTTTAGCATATCCCCATTTAGATAAATGTAGTTATCTTTAAAAATTTTGGAGAACCCTGATCTAGAACCTACTTATCCATAGTTTGTGTACACAATCAAAAGTGGGCGATGATCAGCTTGTTTCTTGTAGTTTGTGCCAGACTGTCAATGCAGAGTGTAAGTGAAAACGGTGAAAAGGAGCAGTATTGTCTTTTCATGTCTAATATCAAGGAATGTTTTAGTGCTTTTTGTTGAAGATTGAGTGAGCGGGATACACTTGTGCCTGTTGAAGCTTTGGGTTTCCTTCTGAAGAGATGATGACATTATCTGCTGCAAGACTCATTAATGAAAGAGTCGCGATTACATGTTTTTCCCTTTATTTGCAAGATCTCTTCTCACCATCATTGTATAGTATATTGTTTTCGTGGCCAGAATGGGCCTCAACCTGAGCATCTTTGCAAATATAACTGCAAAAAGCCATTTTAGCCTCGAAAAGATGGCAGCAGTATCCAGTAAAATTTGCATGCTTGTTTCTCTTCCTCTTCACCAAGATGGCGGCTTCAGACATCAGAGTGTGGGGTACTGCGGAAGAGACAATTTGCTGATTCCATATTCAAAAATAGACTACAAAAAAGAATAATATTTTAAGTAAAAAAACAGACCCCAGAATCCATCTCAAAAAGTAGAATAGAAGCATTGATGTGCTACTGTAAAATACAGAATATTATTTTGAGAATAAAATGCATCAGGAGACGTTTATTTACACCTGCACAGGCTGCCAAAGGGATCAGCTATCAAGAGTGAATGCAGCATGGAAAGCAGGGATTGGAGGGCTGAAGGTAGAAATAAAGGCCCACATGCCTCAATATCGGCTTTTGCGATTTCTAAATTGCGATAAATAGCGATTCGCAATTTAGAAATCGCAAAAGCCTATGCATGATTATTTTTTTCATTTTTTATGCAATTCGGTAGAAATTGCTATTTTTACCGAATTGCATAAAAAATGCGATTTTCAAATTGCGAATTTGCAATTCCCATTCATTCCTATGGGCCAAAAATGCTTGATGCATGTGGGCCAAAGTCCTATGGGATAAAACTGCGCATGGGCACACAGAAGACCCAATCCCTGCAAAAGTATCATTCCCTCGTTAGAGAGTGAGTGTCAGAAGATGTATTATTGATATTTAAGACATGGTATTAGGAGTGAAGATTGCCTTCGGACTGGGAACGGCGGCACACTTAATAATGAAATCCAATTATTCTTTTCGAGGTAGCTACAAATAATATTTGAGACAAAAATGAACATATAATTAACTGTATGCAAAATTACCTGCATAGTTGTTGATCATTCTGAAAATCCTATTGGGTGTCTAATTTTTGGCGACTCCATGATTTCTGTCCGTTTTGCCGATGTATTATTTTTAACTTGAAGTAGCTGTTGAAGTGGGACATTGGTGGCTAAGAGTAACATTGGTAAAGTAAGTCAAATTTCTGAGAACATAACCTGGATGTATGGTCTCAGGAACATGGGAAAATTGATGAATAGATGGAGGAGCATCAGGTAAACCATCTCTGAGAATCCCTCATTCATTTGAGAGTAAATACGTTCCGGCCCAGGCGGAGCGCAGCTCTTGGGGCTGCATCTTTCTTCGGCTTCTTTAGGAATAGATTGCTCAAGGTTTTCAATTTATCGGTCGTTGAGCTTTGAGAGATTGGGTTTTTCTAGGAAGTCTTTTGTTGCTGCCCCCTTCTTGTCTTCATCTTGTGATAGAATTTTTTATAGCAAGCCTCGGAAAGAGTGAGAATGCTACGAGCACTGTGGTTCGGCATTAGGGGCGAAGAAACCACGATTATGCCGCTGGATCCGTATTATGCTTAGATGAAGGAAAGATCATTTCTATCCAAACCCACTGTGCCTCTGCTTAAAAACACACAATTTATGTATTTATGTCCTAAATTTATATAATGGTCCTGTAGGATGAGCCTTTAGGAGGCCTTAGAAGTAAATAAAGAGGTACAGTATCTAGAAGCAAGGAAGATGGGAACAAGGAAAACAAGAGGCTGGAGCTATTAATGGGATTAGCGTCAGAGAGTAGCTCTCCTAAGTGGTAATAGGACAGCCCATTTAATTCAATCCTCCCAATTGGAAATCTGTGTTTGATATCGTCCATTGTTTTTTGTCAGGCAGAAAACTAGGAAACACTGAGGCCCTCACAAAGAGGATTGTGAGCCTCTATCAACCACCCTAAATTTGTAAAATAGATATACCTACAACTGATAGATGTAGACATGGATACGTTCTAGAACCCAGTCTCTTTTACGTAATGACCACTGGTGGTCAGTATTTACCATTTTACTAAGTTCATCGTACCTAGATGATGGTCATTTTGATGCAATAAAATCTTAAGTATTCAGTTTGGCGGCTAGTGATTTTTGCCGTAAGGCGGTGGCATTTGGGATCCCTCTGCTGTTGTAGTTTATTACCTGCTAATTTAAAGCATTGTGAAACTCAACCAAATACAGTGTCCACAGACTAACTTGTCTCTGGTCAACAAGGATCCAAGAACCACAGAGGTATCCCGGATTCTACAAGTACTATGAACCCACAAAGTGTGGAAATATGCTAAATAAATACATGTATCATAACCTAATATACAAGTGTCGCCCACTATGAGTCGAACACCAGGCCCTCGGGCACCGTTTGGGACATAGGCTTTAGACTGTGAGAAGAAAGGATGGAAAGGAAGAGAGCATTGCCTCATAGTCCCAAAAGTAAAAACCTAGGAGTGAACATGCATCCTTTTTATAAGGCAATTTATGGGCAGCAGCCTAATAGACGAGCCTTGCCTGGTTGGAGTAGAAAACATCGATAACAAGTACAGCATCTTACTCTAAGGCTGCATTTACAGAAAGGTGTGCATAACAGCCACATCTACAGGTGGTTAGCACATAATCACATAGGCTAGAACCCCAGACACAACAAAAAATATTTAAAAAATCATCTTCTAAACAACAAAAGTAGACATATCCTCAAACTACCTACTTCTACTCACAATCAACTCCAGGCACCAGTTTGAGATAGAATCATTAAAACTAGGACAAGAAGGTTCTGAGTCAGACTGCCACTGGAAGGCCATGCCATTGTAAGAATTTGCACCATATACTTATGTCCAATATAAGGTAGCATCTTCTTGTAAAGCTTATACGATGCTCACTTTCTTTACCGTATGTAGAATTACTGTTTGTTGGGTAAATCTGAAGATTTTGCGCTTGTTCTTTTCTCACAGTAAGACCCTCAAACGAAAAAATGATCACACCATCCCGATGCTTTAAAGTTATGCTCACACTTTAACTGAGATTCTCACAAACTCTAGCGATATCTAAAAGAGACTTGTCGCAGCAATCTGTGAAGTTGTTGGAAATCCTGAATAATCCACACTTTCCCGTCTTCTGAAAAGGACTTCGACAAAGTGTGATCTTCCAAGGTTCATGTTGGCCTGGAGCGAGCAACAACTTATGCATAATCAACGCTAAAGAGTCTGATCGGTAAGGATTTCCAACGCACACTTGTCCAATTAAAATAAGAATCACCCATTCCAAATTAGACACTCGTTTGGGTGTATTTAAAGATTTTTTTAAATAACGTTTTTTTTTAAAACAGGGACTTTTTCACTTTGAAATGGAACCATAGTGAGGGAATCCACCCATTGAAATGGAGCTCAAGAGACATGTTACCATTCGGAAGGCACTGTGGCAAGCGGCTAAGAGACGATGGTTCCTTGTTTGTTGGCCGGTGGACTTTGTACACTTTTGCTCCACAGAATCTTCAAGGAGCAGATTTGTGAAAACGTATTTTTCCACAATAGCCTTTTAGCCTTATTTTACTTGGACGGGAAGCAAGTTCCCAGCGGAGGTAGGTTTTAGGACGAAGAGGCCAAATAAACCTACAAGTCGCTCTCCCTCAAATTTTAATCTCAATAGTTTTTGACGTGCTGACTCGCACCTGGGGTTGGAATCGGTGAGTCTGATGCTCCCATGATGATCAGACGAGCGTTTTGACACGGTCTTGTTCAAGCTTTATTGTAAATTCAATGGGTAAATTTCCCTAGACAATGAGCGAAAGATCCCAGAATGCAAGAGTTGCCTTGAGCAAAAGAGTGAGGAACAATGGCGGCCCGCACAGGTAAGAGCTGTAAGGTGGGGCTAGGCCAGGGGGCGGGGGGAGTTGACAGACAACGGGCTAGGTAAAATTAAATAAAAACATTACTAAAACCATTTACCTTGCGCTCGCCACATCACCGACTCAGCGATGCGGCGAAGGCAAGGTATGTGATTTTTTTTTCTTTTAATTTAATTTTACCTTGCCTACCATCTGTCGACTCCTCCCCCACCCCGCCCCACCCATAGCTCTTACCTGTACCGGCCACCACTGCTGAGGAAGAAAGGAAAGTTTCCTGAAGACTCATGTTATTTTGAGTTAAATTATATTTTATATTATATTGTTTTGAGTGAGGTTATCTTATCTTATTCTATCTTTGTGTGGTGAATATTTACCATTACAATTGTCTTGTTGAGCTGTGGGTGGATTCTAGGGTTCACGCGCAGACAAGAGTCTGACGTGACATAGCATTATGGGTTTCATGTACTGAGTTCTGCTTTGCTGAGTCCATTGGGTGGTATTGAAGATGAGCTGCAGGTTTGATTGCATGAGGACCAGTTGTGGCCGCCATGTTGGATTGTAGAGGCAGTGTAACCTTCCTTGAGCTCGAGTGTTGCTAAGGAGGGACAGTTTCCATCATAAAGCGCTTAGACGCAGGCCCAGAACTGTGCGTGTCCAGATCTAGGAAGAAGGAGTCGCATCAAATGTACAGCCAAATTGAAAAAAGTGAAAAGAGACGCCATTGCGAAGATAAATCGTACATGAGTTATAAAATGGACTGTGACAATAGAAAAAGCTTCTTTAAATAGCCAAGCTTTGGGGTTCCTGTTAAAAACGAGAACGATTTTTCGGGAAGTAAACAGACGAAACACCTGCGCTACACTTGTCTTTCTTGAGGGAGACTTTTCTTGTATCCCCTGCCTTTCTTAGTTCCAAAAGATTTTGGTCCAAAAATATTTGTCATGCACCAAACTTTAAGTAGAATCGGAGTCTCATGGGACTGGGAACTGCAAACTCCAGATAAAGTATCCACACGCACAGCCTACACTTTGTCAGTCTGGAAATGCAAAGGAATAGCAAGTCCCGGTTTTTTGAGCTAGATCTGTGGGTTAATGCACCTCCCACTGAACCCAGAACGTCACTACAATTGGAGGCTTCAGATCCAGACCTCAGCTCACTCTCTTATACAGACTAACTGAAACGATAAACAATCTTGAATCTAAAATCTAATCTTATACAAACTTTCTTCCTATGTGCCAGAGACACCATTAAATACCACTGCTTAAATGCCAAGTCATTATCTAGCCACATGCACCTCACTGACCACATCTAGAAATTATTTTTGGGTGGTGAAAAAGTCCATCCCTAATCCACCTTTTGCAACCACTTGATTGTAACCAGAGGTTCAAGGGAATGAATCGAAGCAGGGTCAACTCAGCCTTTCATCATTTGAAGGTTGCTAAAACAAGTGTCAATAAGATTCCAACTAATAATGATGCTGTCACCATATCCTTGAGGCAGAATGTTGTGAAATTGTTAAATCCTAATAATAAAATCTATTGTAAGGGATAATCTCATAATAGTTGTACATCATTTCTGTCCTCCTTGTGAACACTTTTAAGTAGCTCCGCCCTGTGGTAAAGATTCTCTTCTCATTAGCCAGGAAGGTTATAGAGAAGCCTGTGGAGCCACCATTCACTTAAATGATAAAAAAGCAACAGCCAGATAACAGTCAGAACAACAGGACCCCCCTTCAGGGAACAAGGTGGCGGAGCGCGCGTTTTAATTAAAAACCTACCTCCATTGATTTTTGGAGGGCGGTGGGGGAGGCCCTTGAAAGAAACGAAGGTAAAATGAGCCTTTTCGTTCAATGTTACACCTCCTTGTGGGTTTAAAGGAAAGAATAATCCACAAACCACCTTATCACCATCAGAGAAAAGAAAAGATATTGTTTCTACGGGGGCGGCAAACACAAGGGACAACATGGCAGACGGAGGACAGTGGAGAGCGGACCGTCCTGATCTGAAGTAGAGAATGACCAATAAAGAACAGCAGATGCATAGACAAGAAGAGATTAGTGGGGATTGAGGCTGAGCAGTGATGGGACCGGACAGAAAATAAGCCATTGACTGGAGACCGCCAGAAGCGTCGATCACACAAGGCCGGGCGCGCGGTACCACTGCCCGGTTTCATCTCGTATAAGTAGAGCCACCAGACAGTGCCCTGAAATCTAGCACATCATGTTTCTAGGTCTGGGATTACCTAGCACTGTACTTAAGAAAAGGCTGGTCCTAGGGTATATCAATTTAAGGCAGCCGCCTAATGTGCCATCAATAGCAGGGCGCGAAAATTGCCCTGACAAGCGCCATTTCTGGTGGGGAAGGCAGGAAAATTTAACTCTAATCAGGAGAGTTAAAAAAGTTAATACTGCTAACTCTGCCTTAAATTCAGTTTATTTAAGATTGCAAATTCCCAGAATGCATTCTGTTTTTTAAAGAAAAGTCCAAGGACTGGAAGCAATGTTTGACGAGTAACATGGCTCAACTGGCCGGACCTGTCTTTCCTAAGGAATCCAAAATAAATGGGAACTTGGCTGCTTAATGTTTCTCTACACCTAAGCACATCATTTCATTTCAATTGGTAATTTCTTTGTTTTTTTCTTCAATACCCCTTCATAGGGCTTAGGGTAGAACTACATATACAAAGAGAGCCATTTGCCAACTAAAGATAGACACATTTTTAAAACTATATACATATTCCATAGGACATCTTCAGGCTCAGGACTCCACCACACACATTGCCAACCTACCATGGAACTCCAACATCTGGCCCCCCCTAGTGGTGTGGCTCTTGTTAGGCGCCTCATCCTAATTTAAGAGGACAGGTCTTATTTGGTTTTATCACATAAATGCTTTTTGTGGCAGGAGCCCAGGGCCCTTGAAAAGCGCGGGGCCAAGGGGAAAAAACACCCCCTCTGTCCTCCCATGTGATGGACCTATGTGCTAAGTCCATTGCCGAGAGTACGTGACTGCTTACAGAAATCATGATATTACGCTCCCCCACCTCACCAGTGGTGGTATTGTAATGATGCTTTTGGTGATATTGAGTTGGTGGTGGTGGTATTGTATGTCACTGGTGGTGGTTGTATCAGCAGTCATGTTGGTGATGCCAGTGTTGTTGTAGAGGTGGTATTGGTGATATTGGTGGCACCTGCCACAGTTAAAATGTATTGCTTTCTGTGAAGGATGTATATATGGGATAAATAATTGAATGTTGCCAAACCTTTATGAATGAGATTCCTTTTGAAATGTAAAATAGGCCTCTGTGCTTTGCAGTGTGAACACTCCATAGGAGGAAGAATGAGGTGCAAGAGTATTGCATCTTTCAGCTGAACCCTATTGTGATTGACAATTCGGCCAAAAGAGGGCGACCGAATTTGCCGATGGTTTAAGGGGCTGCTCCAAAGTCCACTCTCTCTATACGTCTTGTTGACAAACTGTGCCTTCAGCCCAGACCTAAATAGGCGAGTCTACATACATACATATGTACGTATGTTCGAACTTACGTATGTGTCCATGTATCTGGTATTTCTATAGCACAAATCTAGCCAGCATGTAACGGAGCACTGTTCAGGGTCAAAACCAGGCATAAAAACAACAAGTAACAGTAGAAGTAGCTGGCTTGTGATGCGTTGCGATGTAGTGTTCATTAAAGCACTGCATCTTCAGCTCCTCCCTACATTGGAGCAGCATTATGGCGGTGCCAATAGCTAGAGGGATGTCGTTCCAGATCCTGGGTAAAGAGATGGAGAAGGCCTTCTGCTTAGTGTTTTTTTGCACTTCTTAGTCTGCCGTCTGATGGCGTCCTGGCTGTGGGTGTGCTGAGAGTCACCTGAGGTGGTGAACTTTCCTGCAAGATAAGCAAGTGCAATTTGCAATGTTTTTTAACCCATTCCGTGCTCCTGTCGGCCGTTGGCCGACGGGAGCACTACCTCGCGGGTTCTATTCCCCGCCCACTCTGTAGAACGCCCGCACCATGGCGAAAAAATCGCCGCGGTTAAGGCGTTAAATGATGCACTTGGTTTTGAAGATGGTGCGGGCTGGCAAGGGAGCTAATGGAGTTCCATCAAGATCGGGGATGATGTGATCATATTTCTTCAGGGCCTGGATGAGTTATACCGGTACATGTTGGATGCCAGAGTGGAGTCTGGGATGCTATGAAGCAGGGTATTACCACCATCCAGATATGCGAGTGAGAGGGCTTAAGCAGCGGTTCTGAAGTCGCTTTCTGTAAGAAATGGTTTCTCTGTCTTTATAGGAGAGAGCTGGCCCCTGTCCATTTTTGTTTTTATGGCAATGTGTTCCTTGAGGATGAGGTTCGCGTTCAGTTTGAATACAAGTGCCTTGGCATTTAGTGAAATGTGAAATCCAAAGTTATCAAGCTTTGTGTCGTTGGGCCAGGTTTGTGCTGTTTCTGTTTTTGTTGGACTTAAACAGGAATTCTGTCTTGGCTTCGGATAGATTCTGAACATTGTTATAGTGTTTTTTGAAATATGCAAAATTTGCAAGCATATTGTGAAAATTACTTTTGAATAATTTGACTTTTAATAGTGCATGCAGTCGAAACCAATGAAGTAATGAAGTCGCACCTGAAACAAGTTACCTACTTCACTTAAAAGTGTAGAGCATCATATGAATAGTTATGCTATTAATTTAACATGGAGGCAGTTCCTTGTGTTCTGTTCAGCTTCTCCCGCTCATTCCATTGGTTAATTTGTGAAAAAAGAAGAGCCGGGGCTCTCGTCAGGAGGCAACTTGCACCAGCCCATTGCTCCTATTAGCGCCGCATATAACAGATCTAAGAACTGACCATGAAACCCCAAAAGTGGAGAGAAGATTTGGGAGTAACAGCCAGAGCTGCCAAATTCAGAGCTAGGGAACCAGGTTCGAGTATCACGTAGGCTCAACATTCAGTGATTCTGGGCAAATCACTTAACCTCCCCATGCCTACAAAAAATAAATATGTCCTTAACAGGTGCTCATGAAAAGCGCTCCAAAACCTTTGGGTCGATTTGCTCTATAAGCGCCGGTGTTGATGTTTAACTGGCGATGCTAAGCACCAGGAACCACGGCACAAATTAAGCACTGGCTTATTCCCCCTTCGAATCAGTGTCCAGCTGCAAGAGCCATCTCCCCCGTGCTTTCATGGTGCATCAAGTGAACGACGTAAATATATTAGCGATGTATAACATTGTTAGAAAGCGTGCATCGGGAATCAAGCTTCCATGATGCACCCATAGTATCATTTTCAAGGACTTCTGCACTGAAGACATGTTAGTTCTATGAGCCACTCTTCAAGAAATGTTAGATTTGTGTTATAGGTCTCCACAGTGCAGTAGCTGAGGAAGCAACAGAAGATTTGTCCTACCTTAAGAAATGATCTAGGGCTAAATAATTGAGTAGTTTTTATTATTACGTTGTTGATTCTGATTTGCCATAAGGGTGCTTAACCATGATCATACCATGCTGAATTTGCAGAATCTATAAATAGCTTGTGTGATTTGTCTGGGATTCTGTGTTTCATGAGATTTTCCTATGGGATTTCATTTGCCATTTTCCTTGTAGGTGACTTGTCCTGCTGTCGGTGCCCTTTACTAGTCTCAGACTTTTGTTTAGAAGTTTAGAATATGCCTAACTAGGGTTTTATGATTTTGCATTTATCTGTATTTCTGTATTGGGCCTTCATGGGGCAATCCATGCATTTCTCCTTTGGTCCGCATATTGATTATTCTGTTTTAAATTTTCTTTTTGCCCTCTTTTTGATCTAGAACTCAGTCCTTTATGCATTTAATATTTTATTCCATTGAACTCTGCTAAATTGTGGTTTGCCTGATGAGGAGTGTAGTCTCTAACCACAAGATCAACGAGATACTCTGGGGCCACATTTTATTGGTAAATATTGGAGTGACCACATTTTGGGGCTCGGCTCCCACAACATCCAGGTGTGGATGATGCGCAGGCACCCTTAGAAGCACTGGATGTCTAAAACAGGGGAGATTTTCGAGCTGATTCGTATATGATTGGCATAATGCTGAATTGACAGCGCCATATTTGATGGACACAGTAAACTTCCTTGCCGAGGTGGTTGAGGACACTGAATTACCTCTCTCACTTTAATCCGGCTTTCCCCCTCTAACTCCTTCCTGTTGGGCGGGTCTTCCCAATGTCATTTCCTGTTATTGTGACGTAGACCGTGAACCTCAGAGGAGCCATGTTGCATCGCCAAGGCGTGGTTTAGCGGCCAAGCCCCTCCCATGCTGCGTGTGTGCAGGGCACATTAATGCATACATTGCTATCATATGCATCACTCTGTGCGGCTGGCACACATCAAAGGGCGACCGCATAATCAGAGCACAGAAATAAAAGATCAAACGGCATATCTTTAAAACACATCTGAGCCGCTTAATTTTCTCCCAATGTTACAGAAGGAGAATTTCCCTTTTTTGAATTTTTTTCTCTACTTTCATGGCCTGCTTTGATCTGGTTTGATGTCTTTCGCTCAGCTCTTCATTCAAACAAAAAATCTTTTCAAATCCTTTTTTAAAGAGCTTCCCCACGCGAGGGGAGGGCTTTTCTTTTTTCTTTTCTTTTTATAAATGAATCACTAGCTGGATTTGTTTGGTCTCAGGAGCAGCTTGTCAGAATTGATGGGAAAGGACAAACACAAAATCTTTATTTCTTGGATTTGTGTGGTTTAGCCTGGTCCCAGCTTTCTACAGGCTCACAGCCTTTCACCTGAGTTACTAGCCCGGGTGTGTAGTTCAGGGCGCAGAGAAGGAACACGAGAGGTAGCACTGCTGTCAAGGCACTGGAGTCTGCAAATATCTGGGGTTACATACACAAGAGGGATAGCACTGCTGTCTAAAGCCATGGTGCCCGCAACCAACTGGGGTTACATACACAAGAGGGATAGCCCTGCTGTCTAAAGCCATGGTGCCCGCAACCGTCTGGGGTTACATACACAAGGGGGATAGCCCTGCTGTCTAAAGCCATGGTACCCGCAATCAACTGGGGTTACATACAAGAGAGATAGCCCTGCTGTCTAAAGCCATGGTGCCCGCAACCAACTGGGGTTACATACAAGAGGGATAGCCCTGCTGTCTAAAGCCATGGTGCCCGCAACCAACTGGGGTTACATACAAGAGGGATAGCCCTGCTGTCTAAAGCCATGGTGCCCGCAACCAACTGGGGTTACATACAAGAGGGATAGCCCTGCTGTCTAAAGCCATGGTGCCCGCAACCAACTGGGGTTACATACAAGAGGGATAGCCCTGCTGTCTAAAGCAATGGTGCCCGCAACCAACTGGGCTTACATACAAGAGGGATAGCCCTGCTGTCTAAAGCCATGGTGCCCGCAACCAACTGGCGTTACATACAAGAGGGATAGCACTGCTGTTTAAAGCCATGGTGTCCGCAAACATCTGGGGTTACATACACAAGAGGGATGGCACTGGTGTCTAAAGCCATGGTGCCCGCAACCAACTGGGGTTACATACACAAGAGGGATGGCACTGCTGTCTAAAGCCATGGTGTCCGCAAACATCTGAGGTTACATACACGAGAGGGATGGCACTGGTGTCTAAAGCCATGGTGCCATCAACCAACTGGGGTTACATACACAAGAGGGATCGAACTGCTGTCTAAAGACATGGTGTCCGTAAACATCTGAGGTTACATACACAAGAGGGATGGCACTGCTGTCTAAAACCATGGTGTCCGCAGCACCTGGGGTTACATACACAAGAGGGATGGCACAGTTGTCTAAAGCCACTGTGTCCGCAAACATCTGGGGTCACATACACAAGACGGATGGCACTGCTGTCTAAAGCCATGGTGTCCGCAAACATCTGGGGTTACATACACACGAGGGATAGCACTGCTGTCTAAACCCATGAACTTTGTAACCATCTGTAGTTACATACACGGGAGGGGTAGCACTGCTGTCTGAGGCCATGGCGTCCGCAACCATCTGGGGTTACATACACAGAAGGGAAAGCACTGCTGTCTAAGAGCAGGAAGTCTGTAACCATCAAGGGTTGTATATGCAGGAGAGGTATCACTGCTGTCTAAGAGCAGGAAGGACAGCATTGCAGCCTACATGGAGTCTGCAACCATCAGGGGTTGTATACACAAGAGGGTAGGGGTAGCACTGCTGTCTAAAGCCATGGCGTCTGCAACCATCAGGGGTTACATACACTGCTAGGTCCACAAAGTTGGTAACCATGTGGGTTAGCTAATCAGGAGAGATAGTGCTGCTGTCTAAAGCCATGACAGTATAACCAATTATTGTCTATTCATCGGAGGGAATAAAATGCAGTCTAAAATCACAGAGTCAGTGATCATCTGAGGGTGTAGACACAGGAGAGACAGCGCAGCTGTCTAAGGCCGTGGGGGAGCTGTATGTCAGCCGTCTAAGGCCATTGGGGACCAGTAGTGCAGTCAAAATTATAAAATCATCAATTTCACTATTATATCAGACACCAAAGCATGCTCTCATGTTCGTGCTCACCAACACCTCATGGAAGATAAAACATGTATCATAAAATTCCAACACACTGTGTTGATCAGTGAGGAAACTGAACTGCACGAGACACACCTGCTTCCAATTAACGCTGATGGATATTAGGCTAAATACTGGAGACCCACCACGCTCAGCTCTCCGAGGTTGCTTGTGTGAGGAGGTCTTTCAATGTGCTGGCATACAGGAGTTCGTAAGTAAGGTATAGTTGCACTACTTTTCCAAAAGAGAGTGTTGGTGCAATTTACTACTCGCCAGATCATTACCACCGGTAAACTGCCCCTGTATTTTTATATTTTACACCACGCTAATAAGCGTGTCACCAGGCAAAATACTCAAGGAGTCCTGATTTATACCCTCAGTGGGTACGTTTCCTCACTGATCAACAGATTGTGTTGGAATTTCATGATATATGTTTTATCTCCAATGTGGTGTTGGTGAATTGCACTTTTTAATTCACGGGGCGCATTAGAGAGCGAGCATGAACATGTGAGCATGCTTTCGTGTATCACATTGACCATTTTTTAACAATAGTGACATTGTTGCTTTCATACTGCACTACAGGTCTTCTAAAAAAAATTATTTACTTATATTGATACATGGAGAAGTTTAGGTGGCTGGGAGTAACACAAATGAACTCATATAAATCGAAACCCCAGTCACTGTGTAGATTAGGTTTTTATGGTCCTGAATAAAAGTCGCTAGATCACTCAAATGACTAAGGGCCAGATGTAGGTAGGCTTTTACCGGTCAGTAATGGCCGAAATCGGCCGTTACCCGACCGGTAAAAGCCTTTTCCTATGTAGGGGGCATATTTACCGATTCGGTAAATAACAAATTGGTATTTCCCTATTTCGTATTTACCAAATCATCATTTACCGATTCGGTATTTACCAAATCGGTAAATGAAATGTAGGAAGCACTTCAAACAGTGCTTCTGGGGTTAAAGGATTCGTTATTTACCACCAACTATTAGTTGGTGGTAAATAACGAATTCCTATGTAAATGCAAATATGTGCATTTACACCGGTGCCATGTGACAGACATATGTGTGCCACATGTGCACACAAGCACTAATCAGGGGTGCAACAGGGAGTCAAAGTGACACCCTGCCACCCTTGACTTTTTCCCAATTTTACCGAATCGCTATTTACCGATTCGGTAATTGACATTCATTCCTATGGGCCTCCAGGCCCATAGGAATGAATGGCAAATACCGATTCGGTAATTACCGATTCGGTAAATACGGAATCTTAACGATTCGGTATTTTTTACCGATTTTTTAGCTACATAGCATTTACCGATTCGTAAATACCGAATCGGTAAAATTCGGTATTTACAAATCGGTAAATACTATTTACCTATGAGGCCCTAAATTAGTCTTGAAGCATGTCGACCTCTAGCTACCTTAGATAATCACTTCTAGTAGGTGGCACCACATATTTTAACATAGGCAATAGAACTCAATTATTAAAATATTTCTGTAGAGTACCCCCTGTCCTATTTTTATCCCACTCTTTCACATATTTCCTTAAAATACACCCATTTACTATTTTACCCACACGCCCACACTTCAACATTCAGCTTATAAAAGATCTCCGGCAAAGAGTCCCATTGAGGGTGCCCATCGGGCATTGCAGCGCCGGCCCGACGTGGAGCAAAAGCCCAATGATGAAGACTGACACTTATCTGTCTGTGTGATGGCATTTGCTCCTAAGCAGACAAATCCGTACTTACTAGGAACTGCATACCCCGGTGATCATGATTAGCTAAACGGAGCCTGTATGCTGGGCCTCTATGTGCTCCGAGTCCCTCCCTCTTGATATATATAACTTAGAAGCAAAGACATTAAAACCTGATAACCAACAGATTCTTAGAACTGGGTGAGTTGACGCAACTCTAATGAGGAAGTGCTCTGTCACTATCCACATTTCTTAAACCATGTACGTGCTGTGAAACTTCTGTGAATAACAGAGATTTAAAAAAAGAAATACTTTTTGTGCTGCAAGATATTTATTTATTTATTTATTTATTTATTTATTTGAATTTGTAATGCGCAACAGCTACCCACAGTGGGTTTCCCTGCTCAAGGGAAAGACTAAAGAAAAAAAGGACAACGCAGCAGTGCCATAGGACAAAAGCAGCAATTTATATATTTATTGAAAAAGCATAGTTTTCATTTTTTTCCGGAAACAAAATAGGTTGGTTTCAGATTTCAGAGCAATTGGAAGCGCGTTCCAATATTTGGGACCTAGATGGAAAAAGGCTCGGCCATATTTGTATATGAAGTCAACCACTTTCCAGAGAATGAAGAATGTCCACCAGGAGAGGGTTCCCATTGATGCTAATAGATTCTTTGATGCAGTGGGATGATAAAGGTCTTCTTGAGATGGTTGGCATCTTCCTACGGAGGAGGGTAAGTTTAGAGGTATGGTGGAAAATATTGCAACGTTCAGTTCTGGGGTGGAACTCATGTGTTTATGTGCAGTAAACAAGATAGGTGCTTATATTCTTCTACTTCCAATCACCAAAGCCCAATTTGTTAGGTTGTACTGCCAGGTAAGGGGGGGCAAGGACTTGCCTCTACCCTGTGCTGTACTCTAGACTGACTACTTCTTTTGCTTCAATTCTAGTACAGACCTTGGACAGGAATTGGTTTCCAGTGTCCTAGCTGAAGAGATGGGTGAACTTGCCGCTGCAGGGTCCTAGAGCCCTCATTGTTGCATGACATCTCTCCCCTTAAGAAGAATCCCATTTTAAGTACTCTACTAGCTGTCCACACTAGGCCACATCTCCTATCACCATGTATATGATTAGACTCCTATGAACATGTAGATGTATATGAAGCGGGTGAAGGCCTTTTTCCTCATTTTGAGTCCCTCCCATCCTGTTTACCTCTAGTAAAGCAATCTGATACCCTCTTAGGATCCTATTCATGCTATATAAAACTTTATAAATAAATATATTCCAAGTGATGTCACTACCACATTCCCTATGAAGTAGGATGCACCATGTCTGCCTAGATGGTTGGTGGCGCTCTAGTGCAGAGCAGCCATAGCAGTATTCCCTTGACCGGGTCGCGGCTAAGCCACGTTTTCCTGCACTGGTTTCTGTTTTATTTTCCGAAGGTGTAGTTGACTGATCCGCTGTGGACCGTTGCCACGGCAGTGCCAGACAGAGAAATGGCGGCCATTAAACCAATGGTTTGCGCACTTGAGTCCCGGGCAGGGGAGCAGAGATGGTTTATGTGACGTTCATAAAGCAGAAAGAGCTGTGAATTAAAGGGAGTCCATTTATTTCCACCCGCCTTAGTTAATTGTAAACATTAATTATTAATACCCGTCGCCATATTTCTCTCTGTATGGCAGCAGCTTTTCACAGCACTTGTTATGGGGAGGGCGAAAGTAGGGCCAGCGATGGCTCGTAGAATATGACAGCAATAGTAGCCAACCCATGCAGAAGCATTGTGCTTTTTCTGTAAAAACATACAAAGCAAGGCGAAAACATCACACCTGGACCCTTTCGAAGCACAGAATATATTTTTATGCTTGGATAAAAATGTAGATAAAAATCCTAAAATTAATGTATTTTTTCTTGCTTTGTTTTGCATTGGGTATTGAAATATTGTTGATTTTCTGTGCGTGACACCAATTTGCACTTACTGTGTGTCGCTGGTCAGGACATGGGTGCTACAAGGCGAGGCACTTTGCCCAGCTGTTGAGTCCAGTGGTTTGGACCTGTTGTAGAGCACAAGACCTAAGGTCGGAGACCTGAATTTCAGTGCAGGAGTTTCTAACTATGGTTGTTACAAAGCAGACTGCATGCAGTAGTAGTACCAAGATAGGTTTATTAGAACAGCCCCACACCGGTGGTGGTGCGTGGGTCAGCGGAACATCAGTAATGATAGTTGGTGTCACCGGGGATCAGCTGGGAAGGAATGGAATGTGGGGGGAACCAATGGGGAAGAGGAGAACTCAGAGGGAGCTCACGCGCAGGGGAGGGGAAGGTACCATGCGCTGGGGTACAGGGGGGGTGGCATAAGTAAGATACAACACATCTTCCTCTCTTGAGAGTTTTGACAACTGTGCCACGGAATGTGGTAACCATTAACAAGTGGGTACATAAACTGGTGGGCAATTAGTCACAGACAAAGTCATCCAAACGTTTTGGTCTACGGATGGTTCTACCAAACCTTCCAGAGACCGACGGTAAGTTAGGTGCACATTCGGTGTCAGAATGGGAATCATAGCTAGTTCTGCCGAACCTACCTCTGAGCCTATGACCATCAGACGCAACTTCAGAATCAGAATGAGGGTCATCGTGACAACTCCGATTATATGTCGAAGTGCTGGGATTGACACCTACAGACCGATCTGTCGATTGACCATCATCAGAGTCAGAGTCAGGTTGGAGATCATGTGTGCTGTCTTTTCTAGACATATTACTCTCTTCAACACAAGACCTATCAACATCCACCCACAAATCATTGCTAACCGTAACATGTTGCTGTTGATTGTGAGCCTTGCCTCCAGGATGATAATTTGCCAGTCTGCTCATGTGCCATACTTTTCCATCGCTGAGTCTTGCCGCATTGTTAAACAATTCATCAATGTGAAGAGGGGCAGTGAATCTGCTTTCTCCTTTCTTTACTTTTTTTTTCCAAACGAACTTTCACAAGGTCACCAACCTTAAATGTATGATCCTTTGCGCTGTGTTTCGAATCATACCATTCCTTGTAGTATTTCTGTGCTTTGATAATGTTATTCCTTATGTTTTCTGGTGACCATTCAATTTGTTTGGATTCAGACATCCACCCCAGGTCAATGCTTAAAGGCTGTCTGCTTCTCATGAGAACAAACGGTGCTGTGCGTGTGCTTGCACAAGGAGCTATCCTGAATGCCCAGATAAGTTTGTATACTTCTTCTTCCCAGTTTAGGTTTGCATTTCTGGATAGTTGTATGTGACCCTTCAAGACACGGTTGAAACGTTCAGTGAGGCCATTACCTTCTGGATGATAAATTGAAGTGGTGTGATGGGTGATACAGTTCCTAGCTAGGAATGACTTGAATGCCTCTGAACAGAATTGCGGACCATTATCGGTGAGCACTGATTTGGGTAATCCTTCACTTAGAAACAGTTTGTCCAAGAAATCAATACATTTTGAGCTGTCAATTTCATCAACAATTTTAATTTCCGGCCACTTGGAGAAATGATCTATTGCCACGAGGATGTACTTGATTTCTCCGTCATGTCCTTCGATGGGCCCCACAATATCTAAGCCCAATTTCTCCCATGCCATTTGAGGGGGTTGAATTGGAGAGAGGCTGACTTTTGAAGTTTTGAGAGTTTTGTCTGAGTCACAGCATTCAACACAGTTCCTGACCTGGACCTCAATTTGCTTGTCAATATCCGGCCACCAATAACTTGACCTGACTCTCTGCTTAGTTTTGGTGATGCCAAGGTGGCCAACGTGACACAAACTTAGGATTTTGTCTCTGAGCGTGACAGGGGCTATGGCTTTACCCATTCTGTACAACACACCGTTTTCCCAACTGAGTTCATTCCTTGTTTCCCAGTACACCTTGACATTGTCATGTAGGTTGCGCTTTTCTGGCCATGCAGAGTTGACGAATTTGCATACCTCATGCAGTGTAGAGTCGCGCGGCATGTGTTGACCCCATTCTTCCGCTGATATTCCATCCAGGTCGGTGTTTAAGAGCAGAGCTACCTTCTCCTCGTCTTCTTGTGTGACCATGCTTTCCGTGTGAGGCAGAGGTAGTCTGCTGAGGAAATCTGCAATTTTGTTTTTCACTCCAGGCCAATATTCCGCCGAGTAGTTGTAATCCAATAACTTGATTGACATTTTGCTCAGTCTTGGTGAAGCATTTTGTAGACCAGAGGCAGACAATATCTTGATTAATGGTTTGTGGTCTGTGCGAAGATGGATTTTGTATCCCCACACATATGCTCTGAAGTAATTGAGCGCCCATGAACAAGCCAGCATTTCGCGCTCAATGACTGAGTACTTTTCCTCTGCAGAGGTGAGCGACCTGGAGGCAAAGGCTACAACCCATTCTTGGTTCGATGAGTCCGTCTGTGCTAGCACAGCTCCTATACCTTTGTTTCTTGCATCAGTAGTTAGGTAGATTTCTGCTTTGGGGTCAAAACCTTTGAGGAAAGGCGCCTCGCTGATTTCCTTTTTGATGGTATCAAAGGTGTTCTGACAGTCAGGTGACCAGACAAATTTGGTTTTATTTTTCAGTAATTGTCTTATACTGTAGGTTTTTTCAGAGAAATTCCTTATAAATTTGGAGTAATACTGCTTGAGGGACATGGGGCATTGAGGATTGCGTCCACTAAACCTTGTTTGGGTTTAATTCCTTCTCGGCTGATGGTGTGTCCAAGGTAAATCACTTTGTCTTGTGAGATTTTACATTTGTCTAATTCTACGGTTAAACCATGCATTTTCAGTTTGCAAAATACTTGCCTAAGGCGTGTGTCATGTTCCAATTGGTTGCTGCCCATGACCAGGATATCATCCTGGAAAAACCTGATGCCATCAACACCTTCCAGGATGGATGTCATGACCCTTTGGAAAAGTGCTGCGGCAGAGGCCAATCCAAATGGTACCCTGGTAAACCGATAACAACCAAAGGGTGTGATAAAGGTTGTGAATTTTTTACTGTCCGCATGCAGAGGGATTTGGTGATATGCGGATTTCAAGTCTATTATGGAAAATACACACATATCATTGGTGGCACTAAACATTTCACATATACGTGGTAGAGGATATTGATCAACAATAATGTTTTTATTGAGGTCCCTGAGATCGATGCAGAGTCTAATTTTCCCATTGGGACGTTTCACAACTACCAAGGGGGAAACCCACTCCGCCGATTCCACCACTTCTATAATGCCATCCTTGACAAGTCTGTTTAATTCTGCTTGAACATCACATCTCACTGACACTGGTAGATGTCTTACCTTGTGAATGCAAGGAACAGCTGAGTCCTTTAGTTCAATTTTATGTTCGAAGCTGTTAAGAAGACCAACTTTACCTGAGAACACTTCTGGAAAATCTTTTTGTATCGCCAGTTTACTGGAATCATTTATGGACAAGACCGGATCATCACTATTGGGATCAAGCATGATGCCTAGATCAGCCTGGTCACTCCAGCCAAGGACAGAGGGGCCTTTTTTAGCAACATAAAGTCGGCAAAATGCTCTCCTGTTTTTAAATTCAAATTCCAGATCACGTGTTCCTAGGAATTCTATGTTATTTCCCATGTAACTTCTAGCAATAACCTTAGGTTTTTCAAGAGTTGAGCCAATTTTATCCGTGAATTGCTTCCAAACGTTCTCGTTGATAATCGTGAAGGGAGACCCAGAGTCTGCCATCAGATTGACTGTCACACCTCCCAAATTTACATCACACATGGGTTTTTTCTTCTTTGTTGGCGTGAGTTCTAACACGTCATATTCAACTGAGAAAACATAACTGACGCTGTCGGAGTCAGAATACTCCGAATCCTCTTCTGTGGAATCACTCTCTTCTTGAATTTGTCGGACCTGTCTGCTTTGTTTGTACAATTTCCTATTGCAAACCATAGCGATGTGTCCAGTCATTCCGCATGACAAGCATTTTTGATGTATAGCTGGACACCTTCTTGAATCAGCTAGATGGGTTGGAGACCCACAGCGATAACATTTAAGTTCAGGAAGAATCCCTTGTATTACCACGTCTATCACTGCCATGCTTTGATCTGCTTGGTTCACTTCTTTTGTGATAATCATGACTCGTTTCTTTTTTGTTTCCTTTCTGTTTTAGTTTGCTTGCATTGGAGGACCTTATAGCTTTAATTTCCATTGGTTCATCCATAACTGCTTTGGCACATCTGCCTGTAAGTTCAGCTTTCTTGACAAGGGCAACAACCTTCTTCAAAGAAGCCTCGCCATTGACCCAAAGTTTGTCCTGGATATTGGGGTTGCTCGCGTGCATAATTATTTGATCACGCACAAACTCTTCTTGCAGTGCTCCAAATCTGCAGGTTAAGGCTAAGTTGTTCAAGGCAGCAACGTAATCTTCAATGCTTTCTTCTTTCCCTTGCTTCCTTCTAGAGAATTTGTACCGGTCAACAGCGACACACACAATTGGCGAGAAGTGATCGTCCAGATCATCTAAGGCATGTTGGTAAACATCATCACCTGTTCTCACTTTCTTCTCAATGTTGTTGTAGGTCTTAACTCCGCCAGGACCCAAACAGTACAAAAGTACTTTTTTCTTCTTTACAGCAGTGAAATCATCATCCTCAACAGTCTCAATGTAATTAATAAAATACTCTTTCCACTCTTTCCAAGGCATGCAAGGTGCACCTTTGAGAGGTAGAAACGCCTGAGGTTGCGAAAGATTCAAGGAACTGAGAGCACACATAACGGTAGACAAACTGTTGGCTCAAGTTCTCACTGTGATAGGTTCTAATGTAGTAGTGAATGTCACTTTATACACCTCTTTTTGAAGTGTTAACAGCTGTCACCTTCATTCATTCAGAATAGTCCTTAGTACAGTGCTTGCTTCGTTAAGTTACACTTGTATCCTTATTTGTCCCTTATAAACACATTGCGCAATGTTATATGAATGCAGAGCTTTGGCCATGCTCGAACACTGGGCTTGAAAAATACGATCAATTTCACATGAATTTTTTTTTTTAAATGGCCCCCAGCGCTGCGTTTCAGTGACGTCACACGTCACCAAGCATGCGCAGATGTGAAGAATCAGAAGCGCGAAAACAGCTGACAGGAATTTCCTTTTACGAATGCGCACGGCAAGCGCATACACAGCTGACAGGAGATGGTGCGCGCAAGGGCAGCCGCTGCCAGGGAAGAACGTCGAACACCTTCAGGGTGCACACGTGAAGGAGATCCCTCAAGTGCCGTAGCGGCCCTACCTCTGTGCGGCGCTGCAGCTGGCCGTTCTGAGACACTCAAATCTCGGATAAAGGCACACGGCTCCGCTTCCTTCGACAGCTATGTGGTCCTCATCTTCATCCGCTTATGATGAGAAGACACCTGAATTCCCAAGGTATGAGGAATTGTTCCGATATGTCGATCGATTACTGATCTCAGCAAAGTTAATATCCGTCGGCTGTACCACGGTGTGAGGCTGTAGTTCCGCTGGTAACCCCTCGTCGCCACTGTTACAAAGCAGACTGCATGCAGTAGTAGTACCAAGATAGGTTTATTAGAACAGCCCCACACCGGTGGTGGTGCGTGGGTCAGCGGAACATCAGTAATGACAGTTGGTGTCACCGGGGATCAGCTGGGAAGGAATGGAATGTGGGGGGAACCAATGGGGAAGAGGAGAACTCAGAGGGAGCTCACGCGCAGGGGAGGGGAAGGTACCATGCGCTGGGGTACAGGGGGGGTGGCATAAGTAAGATACAACAATGGTGAAGTTAGGAACAGTGACTTTCTGTCTAGGGCAGGAATTAGACTTGTTTAAACGGGCTACACGGTGTAGAGAAACAAACTGATTTTTTCACCTTTCCTTGCAAGCTAACAGCAGATATTCTAGAATGTTGCTTTGTTTGATGACGTCTTCCTGGCTCTTGAGACAACTGTGATGTAATTTATTACAGGACACCTTTAGGGACAGGTAGTAGGGAGCCCTGCCGTTGTGTAGTAAAGTTATGGTTTATGCGAGAGATAGGGTAGATACCTATCATGGAGCAAGTGAGTTGAAAATTGTTGTATGAGGGAAGATTTAGGATCTCCTGGGTGTTGCAAGAGGTGAGTTTTCTTGTGGCATGGCGAATCTCAGTTTTACTGCAGTTGAAATGGGGTGAGTTCCCGCTTGCTGGTGCATGCCGTCAGTTCTACTCCGGGTCAGAGGACACCTGTTGGAAATTTGAGCTGAGATCTTCTGCTGACAGTGAGTTGAAGGAATTTGAATCTTCTCTAGGTTGTATTAGTTGAATCAGCAGTGGGTTTGGGGAGTTGAGAACTCTTGAGATCTATCATGGGACGGAAGAGTTGAGATCTGCGCTAGGCTGGCGGTGGCATCTACTATGGGTTGTAGTAAGAGACAACTTGTCATGGTCTAATAAATCTTCTTATTTTACTTCGTATTATTAGAAGTAGTAGTAATAGTAACATTAATAGAAGTAAAAGTAGGAACAGCTGTGGTTGTAATAATTATTAATAAGTAATTTATATTACTGTCAACAACAACACCAACAATGCGATACTGCTAGTCTTACTAGTGCTACAACTACTAAATGTAATAATAGGTTTGATGCTATGAGATCTGCTATGATTCGGTTGCAGTAGTCGACCTCTGGTGTAAGCGGGGTATACTTAAGATCCGCTGTGGGTGGAAGATACTGATATTTGCTGCGGTCTTTAAAAGTTGAGATTTTCCGGTGAGTAGGAAAAGTTGCTACTGGCTTTGGACAGGAGAAGCTAAGATCTTCTGTGGGTTGTGAGGATTGAAACTGACTGTGATTGGGAGAGCGGTTTTCCACTAAATGAGACCACTGTTATCTCAACAATGCAGGCAGTGAAATCTAAAGAAAGAGTGGCGTTTGTGGAAGTGTCGCTCTCTGGATATTTAGCTGCGCGGTCTCTAATTTACCATTTGTAACTTTCTTCCAACAAGAAAAAGCTAAAACTAAGTACGAGTCAACCTTGAAATCCTAAAAGTAAATGTTCTGTTGGCGCTTACCCAAGCCCATGCCATGGCATGCCCCGCGTATCACAGCGGCTGGCAGTCAAAACGGTACTCTCAAACGAGCCAGGCGCCGGGCATCAGAGTCTAACCCTCCAAAACTCAATCAGCGGGTCGGCAGAGGCACTGCTGAATAATTCAGCCCTGAATTATGGATCTGTTACCTTGGACCAGTGTAGGATGTAAATAATTCAGCCTTCCTTTTCGAAAACGGCATATCTGGCCGCGGACGCTAGGCGAACACCTGTGCGCTGCTCAGTCTGCCATCTGCAAATGCTTTCAGGAGGGTACCACAGTGTGAAGAACATCCTCTCAACCATGCGGGAACAACACTTTCAAACTTTTTGGAAAAGACTTGCAAAATAGCTTTCCTGTTTGGTACCAGATCAAAAAGCCAATGAAACGTCAGTCTGTCACCGTACCCAATACACAGTGGAAGAAATGGCACTTTTCAGTGGCACCTTTTCAGAGCAGGGTACATTAAAACAAACTAATACATATAAAAATGTACCAGAAAGCTTTGGAATACTTGTGTATCCATGCATGTGAAACAAAGTTATGAAAGTTGTTTGATTAACACTAGGTAGTATGAGTCCTCTCGATGCACAGAATGGGGTATGTGGCCATGTCACACGCTACCTGCAAATACATGAAGCGGGCAAAAAAGGGTATGATTAGATCACTGATGCAACATGGGATCACTTCTCATGCCAAACCTATATCATTAAGCTTAATGATTCTGGTACTCGTCCAACGGAGGAGGGTTCTGCATTGAGCCAAACAACAGAATGTTCTTGGATGAGCTACTGCAGAATTACCGAAATTCTGCTATCTCTTTGCCTTCTATACCCATCAACACCGAAAGACTGCCCAGCAGCCTCTTCATCTTGGACAGCTAAGGAGAATTCTGGCCTATCTAACTGGATGATCAGCAGCCAATCATATTAAGGAAAAGCCCCTATTGGTTCTTGGTATGGGATGCTCCCAGCTGTTCTGTGAGCAGGAACAGGATTCTGCCTTCAATGAACCAGCACTCCGTCTATGGCCAAAAGCCAAGAAGGGGTGAAATGACCTGCTAATCTTCCACTCAGGAGGTCTGTTCTTCACAGTCCTGTATGACACTATAAGATTTCATTACAAGAAAGCCTCTGGAAGAATTTAAAGATGATATCTGTTGATTTGGCTGTAGAGCAGCAAACAAAAATATGCTTAGAGCCCATTCATTCTAAAACCTCTCACTGCTCTGCAGTGAATGGATCTGATGTTTCCAAATGCGTTCCCTCTTTCATCATCCAACGGCTGCTGCTCAGGGGCTTTTCTACGCATTCACTGCAAAGATTATGAAAAAAGCCTAATGCTTCACCCAAGGGCTTCCCTTCCTTCATGCAACACTTCCCTAACTCTCTTCCAATGAACATGCTTCTGCTGTTTGTTAGCCTCAAAGATGTGAATTTCTCTGACAGATTGCCCACCCTCACATCCTCCCCTTGAACATATAGATTCTCATCTCAAAAGACCTTTCATTTAACCTGGCGCCATTTTTGTAGAGCCTGCCCGGGTCCATCTTTATCCATATGGAGATGTGGTCTGAAGCACCTCCAAAACTGAATCACAATTCTCTAGGTGTGTCCATATCGCACTTATACGCACTCCCTACTCTCCGCAAACCATCACCTCATAACTGCTACTTCAATTATCTAACTCCTATTCACACCTTTTAAATATCCTGGGTTTGACACCCCACACCTAAACATATCCTGGGTTTGACACTATATATCTAAACCCATCCTGGGTTTGACACCACACATCTAATACCTGACCACAACTTCCTACAATAATCAAAATGCCAAACTCTCTAAATACCTATGGTAATGTATGTGATATTATCTTTTAATCTGTGCTTCACCACCCACATCATCATATGGAGTCAGTAAATCTTCACAGACCCACTCATCTAAAAATCTCATTAGACACTCTACTGAATTAATGAACCACGCTTCTGGCAGTAGGGCTTAAATGTAAAAAAAAAATGTGAGTAAAAAACACAAAAATAATTTCATTTCCTACACACCAGGGCATAGTCTTCTAGATGTGACCTCCAGAACTAGAAACAATGCTCCAAGTGAGGTTTTGTCTGTAAAGTACACAGGTCTTCCTTCTCCGGGGCTCTTAGGGCACCGGTTCTGGGCTCCATTATGCAACGCTGTAATGCGCAGTACCGCGCATTCGTCTGGGGAGCGCTGCCTCAACGCTGTGCTTGGCAATGTTGTAGGAAGCAGTTGGTAGATGAATTCTCGGACAAAACGAACCATGGGCATGCTGAAAGCTTTCTGAGATACATAATCATCTTTGCTCGTCAGGGTTTGCTGTAGGTAACTGTGTGTGACATTGAAAGAACATGAATTGGATACTGTGATTATAAACTGATGGCTCCTACATGGACAGGAACTGGAAATCTAATGCAGTATTTACTTTATTATCTTTGAAGGCGTGCTTTTGATTTTTTTGTATTTTGTTTTTTCGCTGTGCTGATGCTGCAAATATTTTAGTTTTATCTTTTCAACAGGTACAGCTGATTGGGGCATAGATTGTTTTGTCAGTTGTTGGAAGCCTTGGCTCCAAATCTGAGAAGATGCATGAAATATTAGACAAAGTTGATCATCTCAGATCTCGAGGCTGCATGCACCAGTTAACTTTGGTATGCAATGGAAGAATCCTAAACAATGTATTGTGGGGTTGTTTTTACAGGAGCGGCAGATGTTTGAATATATAGTGGAGGTCTGTAGGGGAGTTATGCCGCTGTGTTTGTGGATGGATGGATTGTTACCTCCGTGTGTGTATGTTTTGCTCTGCATTGGTGCTCGCGTGTGGCCGTTCCACTGAACTTGTTTGTGGCTGCCCGCTCTGCATATTCAACTCATTGTATTTAGTCTGCACTCATGTGTTTATGAGTGGGTACCCCGCTTGTTTGTAAGTAGAAGTCTCCTCGTTTCTTCCGAATGGGTTGTCCCATGCGCTTTATGTATCTACCTGTTTTGTGTGGGAGCCGCAATGTGTTGTTGTAAGAATTTTCTCCTGTTCTTCTGTTTGAGGGAATTGCCCCGAGTTTATCTGTGGATGTGCCATTGTCCTTATATTGTTGTTCCATTGTTGTTTTACATCCATGTTTTCTCAGTCCCCCGTTTGCTGATTAAAGGGAATAATTTTTGTATGAGTATTGGCATGTGCTTATGGATTCGTATTACTAATTTTTCTTGGTTGTTCATATCCGTCTGTCAGTGGGTGCACCTATGTTGCTGTGTGTAAATGTTCACGGATGGCCCTGTAGAAGGCGTTTGCCGAAACGCGTCGGCCTGAGGTGGTATTCAGCCTGGAGCACTTTGTTAGCTAGAAATGAGAAAATAAAATACATATGGAAGCCAGACCGGATATGTGCCATCTCCTATTTTCAAGCCGAGAAACAAAACGTGAGTTATGTTAAAAAGGCTCAGGAATTGAATTTGTGTGTTTACTTGTGGTTAATCTTAAGTGAGTGTTCACATGTGTGTAAGTGTGGCCATACTTATTTGATGCTTGGGTGTATGCATGTGTGGGCAACCCTATGTGTTAGTTTAGAGTATGTCCCTGTGTCCGGGTAATACATCAGTGTTGGTGTTGAACTGTAGTGTTAGAAAGAAAAACATCGTTTACAACCCACGCGTTACAACGCGTGTGATTTCAACAAATGTTTTACAACGTGAAATCCATTACAATGCATGTCATTACATCGCATAATCCATTACAACGCATTACCCAAAGTAACGCCCGGCTGAATTACAATAGTAATTGAGTTGTAATGGATTATGCGTTGTAACAACATGTGTTGTAACGACATGCGGTGTAATGGATTTTACAATGTAAAAAATTAGTTGTAATGACACGCGTAGTAACGTGTGCGTTGTAAAGTGTCATATTCGTTTGAAAGGTTTTGCATCTGTGTGCATGCGTTGTCATTGGTCTTTTTGTGTATATTTAAGTGTATCCATACTTTTGTGCCTTATTTATCTTGGTACTTGTGTGCCTCTGTTTCTTTTTTTCAGTGTCTTTTCAATTTTGCTTGAGGCAATCCCATGTGTTTTTTTGCCAGCATTCCTTTTGTTGCCAATCAATCAGTTCCCCTTATGTTTCATTGTGTTGGTACTCCTAAGTGTCTCTGTGTGAGAGTTTTCAAGTATTTCTAGTGTATCTCACTGTCATATTTGTGTGAATCAGTGAACCACTGTATCAAAGTGCTGACCTACATAGCTGCTGGTGTCAGAGTCCCCTTGGTATTTAGCTGTGTTTGCTTGTGTGTGTGTGTGTGTATCACAACAAGATATAAAAACCTATTGGTGTATTCCATGTGTGTGTGTCTGTGTACAAGAAAGTCTGTGTGTATGTGTATGTGTGTGTGTGTGTGTGTCAGCACCCATACACAAACACATAGGAATGTCCTCTTTGCCATGTGTGAGAAAAAGAGCCTGCATGTGTGTACAAACACTAATCCAGAAACTCCTTAAACTGACCTTTGTGTTTTGGAAAGTCTGTGACTGTGTGCGTATCATTGTGTGTCTTTATGTTTTCCAACGCTCAAAAATAAAAACGTTGGACTACTCTATATATGTTTGTGTGTGTGGGTGCGCTTTTCTTTACATGTATGGATGGGGTACTTATTTTCCTATGAGCTTATGCTTTTGGTGTGTTTATGTCTGTGTTCGTGTCATCACTCATACGCAAAGTCATACAAATGTCCTGTGAATTTGCATGTGTGTGGGGGCTTTCTCAGCCGGGAGTGAATTTTATGCTTCTCTACATATGAGTGTATGGCTTTATGGTGTGTGTGTCTGTGTGTCTGTCCTTGTGTGAGTGTGTTTGTGCACATGTGCAGACACCCATGCACAAAGACATAGGAATATCTCATGCATGTGCATGTATATGTCAAGGAGGTTCTCTACAGTGTGTCTTTTATGCTTCTTTGCCTATAAGCTTATGGCTTTTGTGCATTAGTGTGTGCGTGCAACACTTATACACAGTGGATTGGGTAGCCCTTTTGCCGCCTGTGGCAGTCCCTTCAGTTGCCTCCTGCTGGGCGTAATGTAAGAGTGGGGGGTGTTCGCCGTCCTTTCGTTTGCCACCCGCGACTGGTGCAAGTAAGAGGGGCAAAGCCGCGGCCCGCCCTTCCTACGCCACTGCTTATATATAAAAGCACAGGAATTTCCTCTGCATGAGCATGTATGGCTCTTCTCTACAGGATGGCTTTTCTCTACAGTGTGTGAATTTCAGGATGTTTTGCCTATAAGTGCATGGATTTAGTGTTTGTGCATGTCTATGTGTAGGTGTGTGTGTGCCACACTCATGTACAAAGACATAGGAATATCTCATTCATGTGTATGGGGATGATTTTCTAAAGACTGTGAATTTTATGCTTCTTTGTATATATTTATGCCTTTCGTGTGTGTGTGTGTGTGTGTGTGTGTGTGTGTGGGCAACACACACAAAAGTATATGAATATTCAGGCATGTGTGTGGGGGGCTTTTTTCTCCAATGTGTGGATTTGATGCTTCTTTGCATATATGCTTATGGGTTTGGTGGACATGTGTGTGTGTGTGTGTGTTTGTGTGAGCGCGTATACATGCTGCGTATGTTCTGTATCTTTGTGCACTAATGGTGACACAGCAGGAGTGAGTGAGTGAGGAGGACTCTGCCTTGGTGACTGTGTCTCAGCGCTGCACCGGATCCTGGGGAGATCAGTATATTTTGTGACAGATTAAACTCCATCCAGGCTGTCCATCACTCAGGGAAATCATTTTCCATCTCATCAATTATGGAACTATTAGGCCGTGTTTTTTAAAAGCTGTAAGCACACTGAGTGAGTGACAGAAACTCCCTGACATTTATATTAATAGAGTGAAATGGCTCACCCTCTCCCGGGCGCCTGACCTTGTGCTGTGTGTCTCAGGGGTTGTCAGTGCCTCGGTACAATCAGCCTCACATTGTGCAGCAGAGATGGCAGACCGGTGCCTTGTAAATGCAAGCTCTGGGGCGTCATAAATGCGCAGCTTCGCCGCTTGCATTAATAGTTCTTTGCTGAAGTTGGCGAGGCAACATCACTTTCCATGTAATATTCTGCGCCTGATGTGTGGAAGCGAGTTGAGCTGCGTTTTGTAAGTGTGACAATGCTCTTTTGCTCTTGAAAGTATGGGGTTGGATTTATCAAACTTTGACGCAGCGCAACGCAGCGAGACACCTTGCAGCGCTGCGTCAAATGGAGAGCACAGGAATGCGCCCTGTCTATCAAGATAGGATGCATTCCAGCTCTGTCCTTGCGCTCGTGCACACAGTGCAGCCTAGCACATAGTGCAAGGCTGCCTGCATTGTAGACAGAATTGTTTTTGTGCAAGAAGGGACACCTTCCTGTCTTTCCCATCTGACGTTATCTCTTTCTCAACCCTCCTGTCTACTCTTCTATGTCGCCTGTCTTTCTCACCGATCACCTTATAATATCTTGCGTCTTTCTCTCTCTCACCTGAGCTTCTCACCTGTTCTGTCTCATCTTCACCTCTTTCACCTGTCTCCCACCTCTCTTCCTGTCTTGTCTCTCTTCATCACCTACTAGTGTCTCACCACCGCCTCTAAACCTCTCACCTTTCCTTCCCCCACTTCTCCCTCAACTGTTCTTTTTTATAGCCTATCTTCTTATCTTCCCTTTCACTCTCTCTAAACTGAATAACCGTTGTCTCACTTTCATCCCTGCCACTTAATCACCACTCTCTCAAGTGTCTGCCTTCTCACAATTGTCCACCTCACCACCTCCCATAGCTATCTTTCTAACATGCCTGTTTATCATACCTCTTTGACACCTATTTCCTTTCTCTCTGAGCTGTCTCTATCATCATTGTTTCTACCACACCTGTCTCCCCTACCGTCTGCCACTCCTTTTCCCTGAACACTCTTTCTCACTAGTATCCCACCTCTTTCAACCATGTCCTCACTCTCTCAGCTGACTCTCTATTGCTTTTCTCTTCTTTTGCCCATCTCTGACCTGTAGCTTTCTAACTGCCTCGCAGTTGTCTACCACCAGCTATCTCTTTATCACTTTTCTCACCCCTACCTCACCCTCTCTTGCTGTCTCTCTTGTCTATCTTGTTCTCATCTGCCTCTATCTGTGGCGCAGCTCTCTCATAGCACCCTCCTCTTTCAACAGTCTTCCCCTCTCTCTGATTCTTAGCTGTCTCTTTGTCACCTATGTGTCTGTCACCCTCACCTCTCTTACAAGCTTTCACGTCTGTCTGTATCTCTCTCTCACCTATCATCTCTCTCTGATGTCTCTTCAATCACTCTGTCTGTCTCAGTCACACCCGTCTTTGTCTCTCAATGTCCGACCCATCTCTCCAGTGTCATCTTCCGGCTCCTCCTTTAGTAATTCACACCTCACAGTCTTTCCCTCTGCGCCCACTCTCTCTCTCCTACATTTAATGCATGTTTCACGTGCTAGGGGGCAGAAGTAGACAGCATGGCGCCCCCCCCCCCCCTTTTGACCGGATGTTGCTGAGGGGCACAGAAAGTAAAGAAGGCTCATCAGAGGAGCCTGGTTTCACTCCTGTTTCTGACACTGCCCTTGCCACCTCTGAGGCAGGGGTCGCAACGACAGCGCCAAGGGTCGCAAGAGACAAGCCAGGGGTCACAGCTCAAACCATGACGACACCTAATGACTTCCATTGCAGTTTAGACCATTGTGGATCTGACGAGGATGCCGCTGTGGTAGCCAAGTTGCTGACGGTAAATTCTGCATCTTTTCCCAACTGTGGCACACCAGCCTGTTGCAGACAGGAGTAATTGCCAGTAATTAGTGGAGGTACCAAGGTAAGTACTATTAATGATGAAATGCAAGGCAATGGTAAACATGTAATCACTGCGCATTGTTGCTACTTTAATGGCTTGCGCCGTCTTCTAAACGCGAGCCTTGATGCCCTGTGTTGAGCTGGAGGTGGAAGACGGGTCTACAGTGGGTGACGTGTGCATTTGCTAAATTTGTTCTCATCATCAGCTCGACCCCATTCCATACTAGTACTGGTAAAATGAAGCGCCTACACCCTTCCCTGTCGAACATTTAGAGATGTTGTGGTGGTCAGAGACCCCCGCAAAGAGGTGGCATCATTGAGCCCTTCGAAGCCACATGGTCCAAGACTCTGGAACCATTTCCCTTACCTACTCAGACTTTCAGCCTCTTTGAGGCGATTCAGGAAAGTCCTCAAAAACCCAACTTCACAATCTTTCACCCTTCCCCCGCCCTTTTCTTAAACCTAAAAGATAATGTTCTCTTTTAGATTTTTCACTTAATATGCCTTAACTTCTCCTTGTGATCATGCCTGCACATCTTTCTCTGCTCTCTTGTGGTCTATATTTGTTGCCATGTGCAGGACTCTGTTTTCTTGAAGGCTACTTTCATTATCTCTCTGGTGGCCTTGGGCCACCATCCTTCTATTCTCTTCTCCATCTCCTATTGTCACAGTCCAGGTCTAACCACACCTGGACAGAGTCATCTGATGAGGCCAACGGGACACATAGTCCACCTCCACTTCCAGTTGCCAGGAGGAGGCAACAGCAGGTACATTATTTGAGCATCCATCGCAGATTTCCTGCGCGTACCTGCGGGCCGGGGCGTAGCACCATCGGGCACTGGTAGTGTATAGGCCACTGGCAGTGTTCGTGCCAGGGACCACAGAGGGAGCGTTGGATGGCCAACAGTCCTTCTCTGGCACTACAACAAAGGGACTGCTAGCAGAAGGGCGAGATCAGAATTTGATGAGTAGACAGGTGGAAATGACGTATGGATGGATTCCAGGATACAGCAGTCTATACTCATATGTATAGATATATAGAGGTGAATAAGCAGGTGACTATATGTCCATGGATACCTTTTCCGAATGTAGAATGGATGCATGAGCATAGGTAAAATGGGCACTTTTGGGTATGGGCAAAATACATCATCATGAGCTAGGCATAACATAGTTCAAAGGGAAACAGTCATTCATGGAAAGTAACTTGAGCTGTTCAGTTAGGATACGATATCGACGCACAGAAAATGTGTCTGTTTCAGTGCTTAACTTGTAAACATATAGCTGCCATGGCCGGAGGTATTACTAAGGAGACCACTGTGATTGGCCGAATCCGCGGTCCCTGCCAGCAGCAACAGATACTAGCAATTGCACAATATAAGTGGGAGGTTTTAGACTCATTCTGGTCACATGGACTCGCTGGTTTTATTTTTGACGTATATTGAATACTTTCTTGATAAGTTCTTCTCAAAAGTAGACAGACAGCGCCACTAGCAGGCAGGTTTTCATAAATAATGTTTAGAAATATGTGCCTGTGCCGAGCCACACACCGGCACAAATTGAGCACTGCAAGGGAGAATGTATGGGCATTGGACTGGGCTGTTCCCTGCAGAGTAGCGCATTCCTGCCAGGAAAGTGAGTCAGGCTGCACTTTATCAGGCATGAAAATTCACGGATGGGCAAAGAATAAACCAAGAAAATTTCAGGGCGGTAAATTCACAAGCAGACAATAGCATTAGCCGTGGTTCTCACATCAATAGAACGTTAGGCGAATCTATGAGTCACGGTATGTGAGAGATCCATGATCGCACTGTGGCCAAGTATGCATTTTGAAAGGAGTATGGATGCCCTTTTTAGTGTTGGAACATTCTGGACTACTCCTTGGCTTGCAATAAGGCCTGTAACTGTATTTCTGGGGCTTAGAAGTAACGGGGATTACTCTAGGTCACACACAATGAGGGCCATTATCTGTGAGTATTCCAAAAAGGGAACTTCCTGATTCTTTGTACCTAAGGTGACCTCACACTATCAGTGAGGCTTTCCCTAAGCTTGTTGTCCATGCCTTTGTGGACCATGAGTCATGCTGGTTTATTTTAGAAAGGTAAATTGATGTATCCAGGGCGAGCCAGGCTGCTCTGAAGCATTGAAGTGATCTGATTTGCAGTAAGCAGTTTACTTACTCACTCCCTCATTCATTGACTGTGAGGCGAGCTGTTGGGTTGTGGTTTTTTGTCTGTGCACAAGGCCAGTTGTTTTTTTTAAGTCTATTTAAATCGTTTAAATTAATGCGTGCTCAAAGACTCGATTGCATAGAGTGAACAATGCAGCTTTAATCCAAGGGTGGCCAAAATTGCGTAAACGTTTCCAGAGAAATTGCCCAAAATTCCAGAGTAATTTAGCAACATTGTGGACCATATATATCAAAATGTCACACACCGCACCGTAGCAAGATACCTGGTGTGCTCCGTTGTGTGACAGGGAGAGGACAGCAATGCGACGTATTTATCATTGTATAGCTCAGTCCTGTACTCTCCTTGCGCTGTTGCACAACGTGCTGCCTAGCGCCAGTGCACCCACCCTTGCACGCACCGTGGTGCAAGGGTGCCTGTGTTGGAGGGAGGGTTGTATTTGTGCAGGAAGGGGCACCTTCCTTCAAAAAAACAAGCCTCTGATGCTTTTTCCTCTTTCTACGTGTGCTTTATTCGACAGGGTAAAAACAAGAAGAAATAAACATATATCTCTCCTTCCTACCCCTTCCCTGGGAAGGTGTAGGTTTTAGATGAATTCCAAAGTTTACTACTCATGGTAAAACTGAAAATGCACCAGAATCCGTGGATAGATGCGTGGGAACAACCACGCTCTACCCATGAAACGCCTCCCTGGGGCAGAATGACCTAACACAGTGATTTGTGCTGCATTGCGTTACTCTGGATTTATCAAAGCCATGCAAGGTGGCCTTCCGTGCCATAGTAAATCTTACTCTAAGTTTTGCATCACTTTGCGTCTCCTTGCGTGGCTCAAGGATGGCACAAAACCTTTGCTAAATCTACCCCATTGGTTTTAGAGCAATCTGTGGTTTGCTTATGTCTTGTGTGACTTCTAGAGATGCTGGCAGGGGACCACTTTGAGGAAGAAAATGTCTTGTGACAGATTTTTTCTGTACAAAGATATTTTCTCTCACATGCTCACAACTCCGTAATGTGGAATTTCAAGTCATTTAGCAATGTTGCCTACCCACAATTCGAGAATTATGCAAACTTCACTAGCGTAATTAAAATTTCTTCCAGGCCTACTTTCATCATGCTTCTCTTTCCCTCTCTTGCTGCCTCTTGGGTGGTTTGCTGTGTTTGCATTTCTTGCAGTGTGCTTTTTAAAGCAGTTAGAGCCGTGGGTTTCGGTTTGTGGAAGCACGTTCCGGCTTTAGTGCCATCCATCCCGAAGCCGCCGAGCACCTGGTGAACAATCTGTTATTTTCTCATCCGTGTACCAGGCACAGAAACAAGACGGGAAGCAGAAAAAAAGCAGGCACAAACACCGCCAGAGCTGTATATTCACAGCTTGAGGTTATTCAGTGAGGGAGCTACTGTTCAGTGTAGCATATGGGCCGGTGCATTACTCACTTGTTCCTGTGCATTCTTTGCTAAAGAAGTTGCTTCTTTTAGCATAAAATAAATAATTAGATCATAATTGATTACCCATTACTTTTTAACTCTGTATCAATTTAAAAGGACTGAGGCGAGAGGAATATCATGCTGTGAATGGTGTGGCTTCGATTAAGTTCTGTAAGGGTCCAATTACGAGTTAGGCGGTCTTATCGCAGGGCCAACGCATCGGCGGTCCGAGGAAGACCATGGTGTCGATGGTCTTCCAAATAGTACAAAAAGGGGGACCCCCTCTTAAAGTTAATTTCAGGTCAGGGAGTAGAGGGGAGAAGAAATACCAAGACAACTGAAAAAACTCCCTCTTGACCTATAAATACTTTTATCACGGGAGTAACCTCTCACACACAGGGCATACAGCAACAATGTCTACGCAAAATGTGAATTTTTACTCATTTTATTTAATTTTTCTGTAAAAAAGCCTTTTTTTCCCTTTTTTTATATCATGTTTTTCAAATGCAACAGTTATAAAAATATATACATTATTCAAAGAAACTCCAGGATTTTTTTTTCAATACAATGGAGCTATAAATATATGTCCTTAGTTAAATAAATGCATTTTAAAAAAAACAGAATCAATTAAATGTGCACAACCAGGTAAAGAGCCACACACACATACTCATACATACTTCCTAAACATACATCCATCACAAAAACAACCATAAAGTATCCTATAACGTTGAATCTGTTGTCCAGTTGGTGACCAAAGTCATTAGATTTAAAAAGAAGGAGATTGGTCGACGCGTTTCGGTGGAAAAACAGCAGTAAGGACCACCTTCATCAGGACCAGTCAGAGACAGTGCGGTATAGGATCTCTAAACCTCGAATACGAATCTGAAGATTTTCAGTAGTCAAAGGAACCTAATTCATATTTCTTTTGTTAAGGAGGTTAAAGCAGCTGTTTGCTGTAAGGTATACAACAGGGCAGAACAAGGCAGAGGACGACTTTTCATAATCTCTAAAAATGGCTTATTCTTCGTTCAAGTTGTGGAGGGGACGCCACATTTTTAAATAGTTTTAGTTGCACTTTGTTTGTCCCATACGCCACCATCATACGGTGTCTCTTTAAAATGCAGATGCATTTCCAATAGCACGAAGATTCCTAGTCCCCATCACAAGCCGCCTCCGCCTAAGTCTGCAGTTCATTTCAGTTGTCGATGGTCTTTCAACCGCGGTATTATAATGTTGTGGTTGGAGTACACCACTGCCGTTACCCTGGCGGTATACTGCAGAGTCAATTTCGATGTTCCAGATGGACTGGCGGTCTCTTGGCAGCCGAGTCTCGATGGAGTGACGTTTCTCTACTGTAAAGATAGGTACGTACTCATGTGTGAATATCACAAAATACATAAATATGTTGTTTATGTGTCGTATGCGGGTCATATCCACTGTATTTTTTGTTGCATGTTAAATACCACAAACTGTTACCATGCACTACGTAGAAGACGTGATGTTGAAGCCTACCTTTGATTCCGGCGACAACAGGGTTGCAGAGCGTCGTTGTCAGGTGGCGGCAACACAGGAATGACCTGGACAATTGCGTTCAACAGAGATTCCGAAGTGGGTGCCTAAAAAGAGTTTATCAACCTTTCCGAAGACAGCTCGGCAGAAAGGCTGATAGTTATCTACACAACTGGAAACTTCGCAGGACGCCCTCCTTTCTCACCTCTGGCTCTCCCATCATTGACGCGGTAGCAGGAGTCTCGACAGTGGCTGTATTCCAGTGGCGGTCTTGTAGCCGAGGCCCACCAGGATCGTAATCCTGCGGTTGGACCGCCAAGGCAACGAGCGGAAAGACCGCCGGAAAAGCGTGAGCAGTCCCAACCCGCCAAACTCGCAATCGGGCCCTAAGTCAGCGCATAAATATGAAGACTAAGAAGATATTTGCAGAGCTGAGGTTGATAGACTTACCTCCCATTTTAGGGCCAGAGTCTAAAAAAAAAAGTCAGACATTACTCCCATACATTTACACCTGTGTTAGGAGTACATTTCTGATATCTGCAGAATTCATCGAGATTTTCTCAGGAGTACTCCATGGAGGCAGTTTCAGTTCCCCAAGAGTATTACTTGATAACATTTATAAGCTCCAGGCGATTTCCACGTGAATAAACATATTTTTTGCATGTGTACAGGTAGCAGGTGCACATTAATGCATGTGTAAATATGCCGCTCAATTGCAATGTAACTTTCTCTTTTTTTTCTCGACCGAGAATTTTTTTTTCCTCTTATATAAAAGCCTCCCCTTAAACCACTGTCAATTCGGGGGGTTGGAAGGGGGCACTCTTTCCTTGATCCTGATAAAAGTACATCCTCAGTAGTTTCCAGGTTGTGAATTCGCCCACCACCACCTCCAGGGACACTGGTGAGCTTGATTTTTTTTGTGAAGGAACATATATCAGCGTGACAGGGGCTGATTGGATACAATTTGTGAATAATTAGCAAACAAAGAAACACATTCATCCCGCATCAGAGCCCTTTGTAGATTCCGAAAGGGAGACAAATACTTAGTGGAAAATAATGAATTCTGAGTTGAATGTAGCCTAAATATGATAATTTTTCAAAGTACTCCTTGAGGCGCTGGTGGCGTTTTATAGCTCTGAGTTCATTATCACATGTTTAATTGGGCCGAAGCTCTATTACACTTGAATCCACTCAATGGAAAAATGTCTCAAACTTCATTAGCCAAGCTACCTCCAAGGGACCTGGGGAAGTTATGCAGCAATGGAGATGGGCAACCAGGACAAAGCAATAAAGTCCGCTCCGCGCGCGGCTTGGCAGCGGTTCTTTCAGGCCATTGTCTGAGCGTCTGGAGGCGGCGACTGAAAATGTCTGCGCCGCTTCCTGAGACATAACAATGGGATCCTACGTACTTTTAGAATACTGGTGATGTCATAATGAATGCCCTATCAAAACTTCTGTATTTCATTGTAACCCAGAGTGGTGAGAAGTGATTGGGTTGCTACTTTCTTGCTCACTATAACTAGGCACTTGAGTGAACCCTCGCTGAGGAAGCCCGAAGGACCAGAAACACGTCTGGGATGATGGCAAAATCTAAGATTCCACTGTCCGAAGGCACAATCTTAAGCACAAGAGTGCATCTTCTCACTGCGGAAGAGTCAAGGAAGGATCAATGGCCATTGTGTTGTTGCTATAACGATGCCCATATTTCACTGAGATGCTATGCTGTGCACAGTTGTTTGTTGGCCAATCACACCACCCTAGTCCTGTGCGCACACCAGGAGTGATGGTAGGGCTGCCCAACCACCCAGTTGCAGCACACCATAGAGCTGGATTCATTTTTCGCACCACTTCTCACCATTTATCTTTTCCACCTCTCAGTGTTTCCTTGAAAATGGTGGGGGGTATAATGTACAGTAACAATGGCAACAGAGAGATAGTCTCGCGGGCTGGGATTCTCTTCTTCATTTTCCGCAGCATATATCATGCGATAAAAAGCGAGGTGAGAGGGCGAAGAAGAAAATGAGGCAGCGAAATGATCTTCGATGAATAAGATAAACGGATGAGGTGCTGTGCTAGAGTCCTCAAGCCTCTAATAGAGACAGTATGCAAATGAACTGACAGCCTGATGAATGGCGGTGGCTGAGCACGAGAGTCGCCAAGCATATGAGAGTCCTACCGTACAGGCCTCCCTACGCCGCATCACTGCCCACAGAACAGTTCACCCATTGGCCAATAACGATTTTCTAACTACCTCATACTCTAAAAGGGCAGAAAGGCTGGGTGGATCCATTCAGGTGATTTCTTGCAGTCCCTTGTGTGGTGGTGTCACACACCCCTGTTAACTGTGCACAAGAGAGTCAACACACTTCTTAGTTGTCCTCATTATGTAAGGAGTACCTTTTACACAGGCAGTACTCGCTGGAGTTTGCCGCGGAGAGACCACTCTTCAGTACTACAAACATGGTCCTAAGGCTTCTCCTAAAACATGGAATGGACTTAAGATTTTTCAGCAATCATGTATTCAAAAAAAGGGATTCTTCCCTGATCTGCAAGCTGCATCCAAGTATGAGAAATCCTGATATGAAAAGCCTTTATTGTTCATATGAACCCTGCACATGTCGGTGGCCCACCCAAAGATAAATGAAAAAAGGTACACTCTCACATGGAGTTTTAGAATAGGTGCATTGGTGGCCCCTCATACTTATAAAAGCAGAGAGGAAAGAGTAATGCACCACGCCATAGCTTAATTTGTAAAAACAAAATAAGTGCCGGGCCCTCACCAGGAGGCCACTGCAGTTAGCACGACACATTGCCACTGTACTTACACAACTATTAACCATCACACTGCTACCAGTGTGACAATTTAGACTGTTCTGGGTCACCAGAGCTTTAAGAATGGATTGGGCAGCATCTATTAGCTGTTGTAATGTATATTGAATTAACAAACAACTGTCTTTCTGCTCATATTTAAATTATGCAAACAGTGTCACCATGTGGCAGCTGTCACAAGTGACGGATCCAGCAATTAAGTGCTGGTGCTGAGCACCAGAAACTACGGCTCAAATTAAGCACTGCACCACGACCACTGCCTCTTGTGGGCAGGATTCTGATCCCTGAAATTTCAAACACTGGGTGTACATGCATCTGTCAGCTTCCAGCTCGGTCCCAATTAATGATGAACTGGCAGGGGTTCAGCTCCAGACCAGGAAGCACCATCAGATGATTCCAGGTCTTGCGTAGATGTAGTTCTCCACCTGGCTCTTATTTGTGCTGTAGTGAGGCTTCGCCCAGCTTACAGACTCAGGTTCTGGCAGGTGGAATGTGTTTCACTATCAATCAAGACGGTTTGCAGTGGTCAAACATGCAGATACAAGCCACACATATTGAAATACATTTTGGGGTATTTCTCCTCTCTTGGGTTGTCATATTACAAACCCCAATGAGACACGCGTTTCCTCCTGCTGTTGCTGTGCAGAGCCTGCCGGCTCTATCCCAGTCGAGCAGGTTAGATATTCATTCCAGGTAGGCGAGCGGGAAAAAGGCACATAAAGTTATCCACATGGTCAGTCACTGCTTGCTGTCTCTTAAATATGCTTTCTGCAGAGAAATTTTGAGTTACATGTAAGTGCTTTAGACACGTCAGATGCTAAACAATCAGGGCACCACTCTGCACTAATCCAGTAGAACTGTTTATATGGACCTAGATATTTTATTAAGTTATATGCATTTTCTCATTGTCATTTAATGTTGAGAATTGTGACATAGCAAGTATCTGAAGAACTCTGTATTCACACTTGAGGGGGTACTTTATTCCATGTACTGTACACCAGGAGCAGTACTGTGAAGGCGTGCAGTTGTACATTGCATAACTGTGCACCTGCTTATGCAACTGCACATTCTAAATCTCATTTGCATGAGCTGCAGAGAGCACAGCTCAGAAACAGAGGCAATTACCGGGCACTGTTTCCAATCTGTGCTATCAGCAGCATAGACATTGAGGGTCTGATTGGGAGTCTGTCAGTCCACGGACCGCCAGACTCGCGGGCGTGGCAGTAGCTATCTTCCCACTACCCTATTACAACTAGGCAGTCGGACTCCCATTGCATCATTCTAACTGCCAAGGATCAGTGATCCTTGGCGCTGGAGCAGGGGTCTTGAGGCTGCATATGCTTGGCGGGATCACAAGCGTATTACAAGTTTCCGCTCCACCATAGTTTTCACGATGGTTCCTTCTTTGTGAAAACTGTGGCGAAGAGGAAACAAAGGGGGCCCTACAAGCCCCTTGTTGCCTCAGGGCTATGGGGTGCATGCAGGGGGGCACATGTTGAGACCCCTGTGTGCATACACCCCAGTACCTGCATGGCATGAGCTGCACCAATCTATGCTGTGCAGGCACTGCCTTTGACCTTCCTATTGTGGTGTCTATTTCATAGGCACCGCCGTGGGAAAGCAAAAGAACCGACCGCCAGTCACTGAAAAAGTCATAATCTGGCGGGCGGGGCGCACACGAGTTTGGCGGTGCGGCAGCGGGGCAGTCCCGCTCCTGCACCGCCAAACACGTAATCAGGACCATAATCGGAGAAGTTACCAGGTAAATACATACGCTTTAGAACAGGGGTCTCCAAACCGGTCCTGGAGGGCCGGATCAATGCCAGATTTTTAAAATTACTACATGTATCTCAATGGGGATATCCAAAAAATCCGGCATTCCAGGACCGGTTTGGAGACCCCTGCTTTAGAACATGCACCGCTTAGAAAAAGGCGCGCGTGCCTGTGGCCTGAGGGAGCACACGTCTTCATGAATGGGCCCATGAGCGCGTGGTGAGGGTGTAATATACTGACACCCGTTATACCCCAGGCCCCTGTGATGGAAAGAGCTCACACGGGCAAATGGTTCTTTGACAAGCAGAACTGGCGCACGAAGCGCACTTTACTGTACGCTCCTGAATTGTGTCGTTTTCACAGAGAGCACGATTCCTAGAATTACAGCTCGAAAGTGTAATATTTCTTTTTTATTTTCCAGTTGCTTACTTACAGCCCTGGGTGTTTATTCATCAACATTATTGTGGGTTTCTCCTGTCTGGGAAGACTCGGTGTTTTAAGAGCTCGCCTCCGTCCCAACCTTAAAAGCGCCCCATTTAGAAGATTGTTTTTCCTCTCTTTTTATGAGTAAATGACGGGAATTCGTCTTCCTCTAAGGGGATCACGGCAGCAAAGTGGCTGCAAACTGCTACATTCTGGAGCGTCTATGAGTTTTTATTTTTGCCTCCATTTACATAATCCTTGGTAAGAGTCGATCCGTGCGTACGTGCACACGCACACACTGTAGTGTCCTGCTGGACACGTTCTAATGTTCAGCCTCACTGTACACCCACCCATCACAGGCATCAACGGTCAGGTGACCCTGCTAATAAAAGGGGCCGGGCGCACGTGCCCTGGGCCAGTTCCAGTACTACACCTACTGTGTTGGGGTCCATTATTCCTGAGCATGTGGGCCTAGGGCCCAAGACCCTACACGCACGTCACACTCATAGGGATGTGTGCAAACAGACAAGCGTGCATACATGTGTGGGTTAGCAATGGCTACACAATTAGGAAGACACATTTTAAACAATCAGACAACTACGCACTGTACAGACTAGCACAAAAAATGCTTTCATGGGCAAACATAGAAAAAAAACACACATAAAGAAGCAAACAGATGCACATACTATACAAAGGCATACAAATATACACACAATTTGAAAAAAAAAGTTAGACACATTCACAGCCATTCTAAGACAGTCAGGCAGAAACGTATTCACAGCAATGCAAACCTGTACACACTAGCATACAGATGTACACATCCGGACAGGCAAACACATACCTTTAAACAGAACAATGCTCAAACTTACACATACACACCAGAGTACACACGTACACACATACAGTGGCGGCTCAGGGCACGAGCGTCAGCCCCACTACCTTGAAGCAGTAAAAGAAAGGAAAAAATAAAATGATAACGTAATGTTATTCTCATTTCATGTTGTCCACCTGCTGTGGCAGCTTTGCGTGAGGGGTGGGTTGAAGAGCAGGGGAGGAGTGGTAGAAGCCTCCTGTAAGTGCGCAAAGACTGATTGGCCAGCCCTCTGAGACAGCCCAAAACAGCCATGCACACTTTCCCTGTTCTCTATGCTGGCTACATTACAGACTGTGTGTAGAACATGCCCATCCCTCCAGCCACTGGCTGAACGACATTGTGATTGGCTGCGGCATTGTGATTGGCTGCAGCATTGTGCAGCGTTTAGCACACTGGCGTACACACTACCAAACATGCACTCACTGATTTATGTACAAATGTGCATTAACTCACAATGTACAAACATACAACAAACTCACAGGCACATATCAAAGCTCCCACATGTTGACAGGCACATTCCCAAACATGTACATGTAAAAATACTTGTGTACATACGCAACGATCACAGAAAAACTGACAACTATTGAAACAAAGTCAAGGGCAGGCATTTGCAAGAGCAGGTCTTCTAGTCACCGGAAGAACTAGTGAACAAAGAAAAGGCTTGCTCCTCTTTTTACTGCTCCAGGGGGTAACAGGTAGTGGAACTGTCAAGAAGCAGACTGTGTAAACAGGCATTGGCAAAACCAATTGGTACACCTTTGGGACCTGCTGTCTTTCCCATTGCCTTTCAGCCATGCTCCACAGCACTGCCAGACACTGTACAGCATAGCAAGATTCTAAAAAATTAAGAAAAATAAATCAAGGCTGTGTCATTTTGTAGGCACACGCCTGCTCTATTACGCATGCTTGCCTACAAAATAATGCCTTATTTTACCGATCTGAGATGGATCAGGAATTAAAAAAAAAAGAAATACAAGTAGCACGAAAACTCTTTTAAGGCAGTTATTTGCTGCTGTAACATAAAGAAAATGTGTTTAAAAAAGATCCCGGTTGGGGGCAGCAACACAGAGCAGGCAGGGAGGGGGAACAAATCATAGGGGAGAACCACACTAGGGAAAGAAGAACACACAGAGGGATGAGAAAATGCACAAGAGTAAGAGCAATATGGAACACAGCAGAGGTGGGCAAGCGAAGTACGTATGGAAGACAGCTGGAAAACACATGCACTTTCATGGAGTGCTTTACAAAAAAAAGTAGTTCCTGAAAAGTAAGAAGTGGAAGGGCACAAGTAATGAGGCGATGGTCCATGTAAGGAGGAAACACAGACGAGGAAGGCTTGCACACACAAAGCAATTATTAAAAAGCAAGCTAATGCGAGAAAAAAATAAAGCCATCCAATTCTATGGAATGGGCGGGCTCTAAGTTTACTGATATCTCACAAAACATCTTTCGCAAACAGGCACCTTAAGCTGCCTGGTAGGCTCGACCTAAAACCTACAATTCTCTGGAAGGATGCTGTGTCCATATCTACCAAGCAGCTGGGCCTTTCCACCAACATGTGCCAAACAGGCAACCACCCAGGTAGCACCGGCACACCCAAAGATGCAGCAACGATGACCCTTTCTGAAGCGCTGAAAAGGTATTGGTGTCAGTAGAACCTGTAAAGTTTGGCAATCATGTCCAGCAGTCCTTTGAGGACATAGGCAGAGGCTGCGAGGCAAGGAACGGACCTATGGATGTGGTGTTCTTCAAGGTTGTATGTTAGAATATCGAGGACAAAAATATCAACCTGCCAAAATATTAGGGCCAAAACCTCAGCTATCAAAATATCTTGACGGCAAGGACATATAGGTAAATGAAGATTTATTATTTTTAGCTTCATATACATTTATGTTGAAAGACACACGACCGCCAGCTCGTGATACATCTGGAATAAATTGCCACTGCCCATCTCTGTGCCCACAGCTAAAGACTGCCAACAGTCCAAGTTCACGGGGTGATAATTTAGGTTAAACTAAATCATCAGCCATATATATGCGCACTACCCATACTGCCAAATAGTCTTCCACCTGAAGCGTTGCAGCTCTGATACAGCCACTTTTGCTGCCTGCACCTGGGGTGAAGTCTGTGATATCTGCTGGCATGGTGGCCAATCAAGGTCTCATTACACATCCTTTCAGGACCCCCAGTGGCTATTGAGAAACCGTGGAGCCTGGAGGGCTGCGGTGAGCTCCCACGAAAGCCCAGTTATTGCCTTCGAAAGGTTCACATGAGTGCTTATGAGGCTATCGAAAAGCGCTTGATTTAAATGCATCCTTCCTTTGCAAAGCAGCGGAACCTAATGATTATTGCACATAACCCCGCCATCTTGTAACGGTACATTAAGCTCAAGTCCTAATCTGTTGCGTGGTGATCAGAAAGCGAGTCGTTCTGGGGCACAGACGGTACTCTTGTGACCCTCGTCTAGTGACTGATACTACAAAAACCTACATATTTTATTTACAGGTGCACCTTTTCTGTTCACCAAGGGATGCTAGCTGATTGCTTTGTTGTGCTTGTTGTGGAAGCCATGGTTAGTCCACACTTTCATGCCAAGCACTCTACACAGCATCGACCTGGAATGCAAATATGCAGAGTTCTGGGCTATTCATAAAAGATGGCTTTTAGTGTCTTTTGGGAAAAGTGCAGTCCCCTTCGGATACTGTCACATTTAAGGAACAGTCAGCTCCAAAAGGCAGACAAAGAAAAGGCATCTGGCCTCAAAGCAAACAACTCTTAGTACCAAGTGCCTTTGAATGTGTTCCTATGAGAGAAGCCAGTCCCTTGGAACCTGAACTCCTCATTGTATTTTCAGTTTTAAAGCTTGTGTCGGGCTTGTGGGATTTCTTCAAAGACAGGGACACGCCATCGGATGCAGACGGCCTTAATGGAAATCCTGTCGCACAGTAGGGGGCCCCACCCATCCAGAGCCGGATCTGACTGTCGCCGCGTGGTCCAGAGTGACATCTCCGGCTCCGCTCCGCTCTCGTCGCCTGTCATTCTCTACCAGGCAGCAGGGCTCCGGGTGACAAACCAAGCAGCCTTATCATTGTTATTCTAGTGCATCAATGTAAGCGAGGACCCGCCCCTTTCCTCCTCCCCAGAAGCTCAAGGAAAACCCAACATATTTTTGGGTAGATTTACATATATATATATATATATATATATGTATATATATATATAGCGCCTAGAAACTCTCACGGGTGATAAGCTGCTATATATATATATATATATATATATATATATATATATATATATATATATATATATATATATATATATATATAGTGCAGCTTATCACCCATGCGGGTTTCTAGGCGCTGCCCGAGGGTAAGGGGAGATTAAATGATTTTCCCGAAATCATAGGATCTTGCACCGATGCCAGGACTCGAACCCAGACCCCCAGCTCTCTAGTCAGCAGCCCTGTCCGCTGCGCCTCATCCTCTTCCCCTACGAGCTAAATGAGGAATTTAACCCCATACAAAAGAACAACCTTTGATGGAATGCTTTGTAACTGGACCCACCAATGAGCTACGTTATCTATCCACAAAATGGCTGTCTAAAATGCCCACTTCTATCATGAAACCGTTTGACATGGTAGAGGCGGTTTGCATACACGCCTTGGCATGTCTGTGATTCCAGTGTGTTCAGGGCATAAAGCATGCTCCGCCTAGTTATTTAGAATGCATTTGTCCTGAAAGAACCTGGTGAGGTGGTACGGGCACCTGCGGAGATAGGGATTTTTGCATAGGTGTCTGAGGTTCGGTGTAATGTATGTGGATGCGTGGATGTGGATGTTGCAATCGTCCTCTGTCTGTCAACAATCCCTATCTTTGTACCACAAACATATATGATGAACTGTAAGTCATATCCACAAAGTCTGCTGCAAATATAGCAACCCATCAACGCATTCCAAAGATGAAGACTAGAGGACCTAGCCCAAAACATCCTCCATCATTCACGAGCTGAAGATCCAGGTTTGGGGACTCATTGAAGTCAAGGTTCATCGGCAGCTTCTGTAAAATGGTCACATTCAGGTTGATAGACTGCAAACACCTCCCTCATGTATAGTATTATGTTCCGGACCATCGCTGGGATCCTCCACCGTGGCCAACATTGATGGCACAGTCGGTGGTCGAGGTTAAGAATATCTTCCTGGTAGACCAGTGAGCTCCCCACCTCTGTGCTTTTAGGATCCCATATTAACACCAAGGAGACTGTGATAACAGGCACCTGATTCTATCTTTGATCAATGAGCAGCACACTATGTACAGGTCATCCTGAATTTCCACAATTACGCTATACCCCCTCTCGGATATGCGCCAAACTCCTTGGACCATGCCCGGAGCACTCTCAGAATCTGCATGCTTCAATCCATGCTTTGCATGGGTTCAGGGATGCTGTGCACGCCCTCAGCACAGCTCTGTTGTGTTCTCTTCACATTGCTTAGGCAGGCCTTGTGCTCCCACAGCCACTGAGGCACTCTGTGCAGTCCTAGCTACACGACACTTGCCTCCTTCCCACCACTGGTTGCTTTTTGGACACCACAGGCTGTCCTGTGATCACCTCAAATGTACTCTGCACCCCAGGGATGTTCTCATGTTTATGTTCTGTGCCCCTTGCTTCTTGCCCTGAAGAGGGAAGGAAACAGGAATCAGATCACAACTAGAAAGTGGGAACCTCAGAGGAAACAAAGGGGGTCTAAGAGAGCTGTGCAAGGAAGACACAAGGCGAAAAACAAACACTTTAGCTTCTACTAAGCTTATTCCCCAACCACCACAAGCTTCCACAAAATGTTGAACTTCCTAGTGTGTGCACATGTAAAAATCCTGCAAATGCTTGCCCTACTCATGCACAAATTTGCCAAATCCATACAGTTTTCTTCTTTACGTAGAATAAATTGCCATATATACAGGATGTCTGAGAATGAAGTGCAGTGCTCTGCAGAACACATTGGGGCATTTGAGTTCAACCTTGCTCATGACAGCCTAACCACAGAAGGCAGGGCCTCGCCTCATCATTGACTTGTGAGGTTATGTAGTGAGCAGAAGTGTTGCACACACGCTATACAGCTCAATCTGCCATTATCAACCATTGGCTCAAACCTCTCCAGACCTGGATTACTAACACCTGAAGGGGAGATCCCAATTGTTGGTCTGTGCACAGACCTCAGTCTACACTTTAGTTGGAAGGTGGCAAAAACCACCGTTCCTGTTGAGACATCCGTATTCTTCTGCATGCCTTAAGTATTCTGCATATCCCAACATTTATTTTATTTGTTTTCAGTTTTTTATCGGGCACACTCGACCCGAAGGTATCAGAGCGGTTTACATGAGCACCAGTTGCAATACAGATGGACACATTCATTTTTTTTAGGCCTCTAAGTGATTTGCCCAGCAAGACAGGATGTTGAGCTGCCTGCCAGACTCAAACTTGGTTCCCCAGCTTCCTAGTCGGCCGCTCTACCCGCTAAGCCACACCCCAATTCATTTCTCTTACATGAACAAATTCCACCTCCTGCTTTTGAAAAAAAAAAGCCTGACACTGACTATCGTTGCTAGTTTACCACTCAAAGATTATCGACCCCCAACCGCTTTGTGCCTTCTTAGCTCTGGTGGTCGTATATCTACACCCGGTCTCTTGACGATTGAGATGGTTCTTGGCTTGACACATTTCCAGCTAACCCAAAACCAGAAGATGCACAGCGTGCCTCATCATAATGCAGGATGCATTCTGCGTGCATCCCACAAAATTAAGAAAATTAGGGACCTGATGAGCAAAGATTTTATGATCAAATGTTGTTGCTGAAGTAGGGCAGTGGGGAGAAGGCAGAATTTACAATCACTTCAGAGACTGCAAATCAGCAGTTTGCGGCAGCGCGTTGCTCGAGCCCTGGTGTCCTGATGGGGATGAGCTGTTTGCATACTATATGCACCTCAGCAGAAACAGGCAGGCCTTTCCCCTTGGATTCAAACGCCAACTTTCTTGAAGACGACTGCAGATCTCAAAACTTGCCTGACCAGCTTGTTTCATCTTGCATTCTGATGAAGATGAGTCCTCCGGAACATTTAGTCGCCAATTCAAATTATGCGGATAATACTCCGGCTTCCAAAAATGTTGCTTCTCTCCTTGGCCCTATCAACTTCAACCCATAAAACAAGAGCAGGATATTGAAATGTGAGTCCTCTGCACCCAGCTTTTTACACAGGTAGATACCACTATATCGACAATGCACTTTGTTTCGACGCTGGCCCTTCCGTAAAGTGTACCTATAGGCTAATGACAAGGTCATGAAAGGATATTCACTTGCAGATATTCAGTGCACTATGGGTCTAAAAGAAAACAAAAAACAAGGACACTTTAAATGTACATGAACCAAGAACCAATATCTTACACGTCTAAGATAGCCCATCTTATGCCAGGTTTTTGCTTATTTCCGTCAATTCCTTGACCATGCCAAGACTTTAGGCTATGCTCCAAAATCTGAAATGAACTGCCGCCAAGACTGAAGGAACGCTCCATCATTCCGCTCTTCAAGGCTGCCTCAAAAATGAGTACTCGAGAAATATCTCTGGATGGTGTGTGTCCTTATACCGCCCTTTTTCGTTTCCATCTCTCCCATAACTTAAACAGTGACGTTGCCTCCAAATACCCAATAACAGTCCTTATCAAAAAATCCTTTAATCTATGTATTACTTGCAATTCTCTCTCCAGCCTCTAACCTGTTTGAGGCTGCATAGCTCATGAATTCATGTAGGTCTGTTTATTCTCTCACTGACTGACCTGCCCTCCCCCAACCCCTCCTTAACATTACTGTTCAGTCTCTTCTATATACCATCTTATTATTTCTGCTATGACATTTACGTGTACATGTCTCAGTCTACTGCATGTAACTTTATATTTTCACTGTAACTATATGCATATATGGAACTTCCTTTACATTTCCTCTCTTTTAATGTATTTTTTATCAAACAGCACATCTCTTGTCCTAGGTTCAACTTTATCAACAATATCCTATGAACTATTTTGACCTCAATATCTTTTGTTTCTTTTAGTGAACCCTACTCGTTCACAATTGTTCTTTCTGTTCAGAGCTCTGACGCCCCCTGACAACATACACAAGCCACTTTTGTCCTCTATGAGAACCAAAGTTGCCTTTGCACACCAGCTCAAGCAGAATCTAGAAAACAGGCAGAACACAGATTCTGGTCAGTGGGCAGTCCTACAGCCTCACCGCGCCTCTGCCCGATGGCCCTCCCTTCCATTCTGCAGCACTAGCTGCATTATAGTTAATGAAATTTATGAGGAACACTTGTGATTCTCCAAAACTGCCTTCTGTGGTCATTTCAGCTGGCACAATGTGAATTATGCAATAACCCATCGCCCTAATTAAAACAAATTGCGTTTACTGTATCAGTTGCCGGCTGTAAATCGCTCCCAAGGGCCCCTCTGCAAGCCTCCAACATGCCCTTCTCTTGAAGGATGTTGACAGCAAAATCCATTACCACAAACATTTTTGGATCATCTGTTTCACTCCCCCAAACCAAACCCCCAAACATTTCCTAAGTTCAAATGTCCAATCTCTGAAATTGTTATTTTTATTTGTTGGCGGGAAAATAATCTGCTACGTTGTGGCCGATGGCGGATCAACTCCATTTTGAGCTGTGGGGCCGACATTTTTTTTTTCATTTTCTTTCTTTTCCTTCTCTTTCTTGATGCAGGTTTTGAAGCAGCTTCCCAGAATGCCCTGGAGACAGTGAGCTGAAGTTTATTAATAAACAGCAATAATAGGAATAAAATGTGTCCGCCAACTAATTGTTTCCTTTCGGAGTTACAGGACACAGGAGGATGCTTATCGGAGAGCCCCTAATTAGAACGGACAACAATACACAACCCGATGAGCCCTGTGTGTCAATTCTGTTTATCGCGCAGAATGGCCGGTGGGTACTTTGCATTTATTTGGCCACAAAATTGCTTCTATTAAAATGCGAACTCGGCCCATGACAACGGCGTGTCAAGATGTCTTTCCTGTTAGAACAATCGCCGCTTTCTCTCTGTGTTACGCAGTGCCTCAGAGTTTGCTTCTACGTCTTCTACTAAACAGAATTTGAACGTAGGTCTTCCAGGTCTTTCCCACTGAAGATCACCGCCCATGTTGCATACGGCAGAAACTGAGATGGACCTCAAAGGTTAGAAGAGAAGCAATTCTCTGCTTAAGACTGTGAGGAGATTAATAATCTAGGAACGCTTGTACTATCAGGGAGCGGTAAAAATCCGCCGTCTTTATCAACACTTTTATGACCATAACCAACCGTGGGTCAACAGTTGTGACAAGACTCCATTAAGTGTTCTAGGCTTATGCCACTTATACAATTATTATGCATTGGTATCAAGGGTGCATAAAGGATGCTGCCATAGATTTGTGAAATTTTTAAATCTTCTGGACATTGCCTGCTCTTCCTCAAGTAGCCCAAAATACTGAAATAAAAATATGGCTCATGTGTAGTCATTGTGGCATCTCCTGTAACGAGTCATTTGTACACTGCTTACCAGAGTCACGAAGAATTGAAACAAGTCGGGGCATTTGATCTACAAATGCCTTATTGTTCTTAGAAAAAGGTGGAACCTTGTCTTAGGTTCAGGGTAATTATCTTTGAAGGAAATTCAGAAGAAGATTCTCCTTCAAGAGCCCCACAGTGAGGAACTTCCTTCCACTTCATATGCAGCTGAGCAAGTCACTACACAAGGGCTTTTCTCACTACACCAAGTTCTAGGAGACAGGTTGTGGACTTTAGATCATGGAAACCTTGGTTTCCTTCCCAGCTTGTGAGCTGGACAAACAATCATACAATTCTGGGCAAATTGATTTTTCTTCCTCCGCCTAAAATTGTAAATATGTGTAATGTAGTCAACAACTGTAAGGTGTGATGTCTAATACGGTTCTAGATACACGTTCTGGTTTGTTCTGTTTTCCTATCGACATCACTGTTCTTTGCAATCCAGTATCAACATCACCCCATGTGCCACATTGTTCTATGTGCAATAACTCATGTGCCACATGCACCTGTTGTCTGGTCAGTATTTTGGATCACCTGATTAAGAATTCAGGGACATTGAGGTGGAAAGACTGTTTAGGAAAATGTTTAAAACCTTGCTCTTTGTCCAGTTGACCGCTTACTCGCTCTTATCTTTACCCTTACTGCCTTGACAGTGCCGGGACACTCTTTTGAGTATAGGTACGCTTTATAAATCCATTTTAACATAACATAATACAAGCATAACATAACACAGCCTTTACAGGTCAATTCCTTGGATTTTCACCCACACAATTCTATATTGGCAGTGTATCTGTATGTTTAAACTCTGTCACACAGTCTTCGGCTTCACACAGTCTCCTGAGGGTGTACTAAGTAGGTAGCTGTCTATTTCATGTGTCATACTGAATCTTTCGGCCTCCCGTCGCCAGCTGCACTGCATGATTTAGACACTAATGATATTGACCTGGTTTTCCTGAAATATTTATGGAAAAGAAGCCGAAGGAAAAGCGAATAACAACCTAGAAGTAAACTTGCCACGGGCTGTTATTTCACACTTTCTTCTGCTGCCTTCATGAGAGTCAACGCCTGAGGGCGGCCATTTTAGAAACACTCAACTCCGCGCTCCTTTGCTATTTTAAACTCTGCTTTGCCTTCGCAGCTGAGTCTCTGGATGGAAGGCAAGAGACGTGACACACAACAAACAGACGCAACAAAACCCATGGCAAGAAAGTAATGAGGGATTGGAGCTGCACTGGTCTCTGCACCCCACACAGGGATAACTTACATTAATGAGAAAAAAGACAGACAACGATAGCTAAGACTGTGTAAGGTCCTGCTCTAACAAGAAGCTAAACCAATCACAACCACCCCATCACTATCCAAACAAAGTTTATAACTACCTCCCTCAAGCATTTCTTTACATCAATCCTTTGCATCATTCCTCCAACCTCTAAGAGTGAAAACAAATACAAACCAATCTATGGCAAAAATACCAGCACAAAGAAACCCTTTGGTGTATGCGCACTCTATGTGTTTTCCTATCATATCATAACATAGCAAATGATAATATTCTCTTTATAATGCTATATAATTCAAATAGAATGTAGGGCCTGATTTAGATCTTGGCAGACGGGTTACTTCGTCATAATGGTGACAGATATCCTGTCCGCTAAAAGATAAATCCCATAGAATATTAGGAGTTTTATATTTCGGTAGACGGGTTATCCATCACCGTTGTTATGGAGTAACAACGTCGGCCGAATTCTAGATCAGGTCCTTAGGCAGAAGAAAAGAATCTTAAGAAGGTGTTCATATTATTTGTTATTTTAAATATCATTTTGTTAGTTTTATTTTTTCCCTTGATTTAAATATTACTCTGATATGGCACTTACTGAAGATAAACATGTCAACTTTGTACATAATGGAATTTCTCTCCACTGGAATTGCAGTTATTTTTTCTCATATTTGTCTTATGTTCTACAGAGCTACGTTGTTTTCTAGCAGAGTTAACATTTTCTAAGATTAGTTAATAATCTAAAAATTATAGTGCAGTTGTCAGGCATCTCAGTGGTCCTCATGTTGTTAATCTCAGCAGTAGTGTAACGAAAATTGAGCCTCCCACCCCCACGGACCCAGTCAGGAGCGGTCAGGCCTTGGGCCCACTTCCTGTCCACAGTGTCGGATGGGACCCCCTGGAGCTCAAAGACTTCCCAGCACTGCGGGGGGCTAATACTACGGAACCTTGGACGCATGAAAGACGAGTCAACCTACTGGGATTCAATCCTTTGCCCACTAGTTTTGTAAAAGTCACCTTTGTTGTACTCACCCAAATCAGATGGGTTACTTGCTGAATTTTGAGCAGGTAGTTGGGTGAATTATAGTGCTTCTACATCGTCTATGTTCTTCACCTTCTGCTTTGGAGCAAAATTTGATTCTACTGAATGCATCTGCTACCAGAGATGATAATAAAGGAATTTGCAAAAATCTCTCCATTTTGTTGAAGTGAAGAACTGAATTAGCAGCAGGCACAGCACTGCAAAGAATACAGAGCGCCCATTGGCTTGCCCCCATTGGCATGTCTTCTGTGTTTTGTCCACAAGGGTAAGGGCCACTCATACATCAGGAACACGTGAAGACAGTCTCACTGAAAGTCAATGAGGGGCAGCAATATACAGAAGGGGGTGCCTCCTATCCGCCTACAGGCTCCCACCTTCAGATCTTACCCCAATATGAGAGACCTATACCTGTTTATTTAAAAGATCTCTGGAGTGCAAAAACCCAAAGCCATAATGGTGCTATGCATAGGAGATAATATTCAAATATGATTAAGGCTTCCTGTTTTTTGTTTTTACTGCTTTATTACTGATAAATGCACACAGACAAACATTTTCTTGACTGAATTTATTTTTAAATGTGGATAAAAATTTTAATTGGGTTGCTTTTTGAGTGATTCTAAATACACTCTGCCATGGCTGCCAGGCCAGCAGCTGTGTGGATTATTAGGTAAGGGAGTTAAAAAAGAAAGACATTTTAGTAAAGAGGCTTAAACAGCAGTAGGTATGCACAAGGGTGATACTGAAATGTACATATATTTTCATATAAGTGCATTGATTTATCTTCTGGGGGTGTTCATATCACTGAAACCTGGCAGGCTTTCAAGCATGAGTGTATATTTAGTGGTTAAATAAATGTGGAAATATACCAGTTTCACCGTCATGTTTTTTCACAAAACCACAAATAAATATGGATAAATACAGATAAAATTAGCAAAAAAATAAATATGGATTAATACAGGCAGAAATGTCAACAACAAAAAAATACCATAAAACCTGGATCCCTAATTATGATATATGGAGACCTGCAATCCTGGTATAAAAACATGTCTCTGATTTTCCTATTACAGCCAAACTGTGACGTCTGTAGTCAACTGGAAATAGAAAATAACATAGCTCCTCAACTGTAATAACGTATTACAGCTGAGTTTTGATATCATAGTGCCCTCTGGCCAGAGCCACAAGCCAGAGCATCATTACAGCTGCAGTTTTAACACTTTTCAATCTTATAAACTATTTTTCTAAATTGAACAGTGATCATCACAAAGGTGAAATTTGTGGCAACGTATATCGTTTTTTGCATGACGTACTCCATAGCAGAAAAGATAAAATCTCTCTTTATTGTTGTTACTCATTCTGAGCTCAGCCTTCGCCTCATTCATCTACGTAGTCAGAGAACTCCTTGGTAACTTGTACTATCCTTCTCATGTATGACTCTTAGTACTTTATTCCAAATTTTATATAACTAGTTATTCCACTTAATAAGATCCAAAATAAAACAAGGATTCACTCAGAAATACCAATACCAGCACTACTAAGATTGCACTAAATACCATTCGTTCAGATTAATGAAATGAGTTACAAATACTTTTTGGATTAAAATATCTGCTATAAAAGTTTGATACAAGTTAGGTTTACACATTACGAAAATACACGCTACTATTAAAATACATTTAATATTTTTTATTAGAAATGAATCAAAATATAGCATAAATCGCGCAAATTACTTTAAAAATCTTAAAGACATTAAATTAAAAAGTGCAAAATTTCAGGGAGAATAATCCTAACAATAACATCAAGAATATTAACAATACCATGCTAATAATATGTGGTATATTTTTTTATTATTACCATTGTAATTGTTATGACTTTTTCGCCATGTCTGCCATCAGCCATATGCTACTGATACTTGCAGTAACTGGCATGTGCTTTATAATAACATCTGCATTGAAAGACCTCAGGTGGACCTGTGAAGAAGTAGTCTGTATATTGCTTCATTATTATTTTTCAGTCTTTCTTCGTCTACAATATTGATTTTTAATGGGTCACCTTCTATGATTTTACAGAAAGCTTACACTGTAGGCATAGACTTCAAAATGTCCTTTGGTATATTTACAAGGCTTTGAATACCCTCCATGGAATGGGGTGCTCTTAGTGCGGACCATTATAAAAATGTTCACAGAGGAGAAGGGCAGTGGTTGCTCTTGGGAAGAGTGGGGTTGTGGTCTTTGCTGGCCATTTGTGAATGACATTTTAAGTCGGATTTATCACTTCTGATGACGACTGCTTCTATTCCAAGTCTTGAGATATAGCATCAGCGTGTACTCGATGCCACTGTTTTGTCCTGTGATGTTGTATGATTAATGTTGACTACAGAGCTCAATGCATAGCTTACAGCACTAATTACCTCTGTGCCTCTTCCACCTCACCAATGCTATGTTCAACACCTAGAGCTCGCCCAACTTTTCCAAAAACAAACATCAATGCTCTTGAGGTGTTTTGGATCACCATACTCTTATATCCTTGCCTTTATGTTATTCATGCAATCTCTTGCTCTGCCAGTGAAATGTTCATCAGATGATGTGTTACAGAATGTTGAGAGCCAAAGATGTCAGTGGAGACCACATACCTTCTCCATCAAAATCCTCTTCATCTAGGACATCGAGATGTGCTCTCCTAGACACTGTACATTTTTTTGTATAACCTTTCTTTGTCTGCTCCGTGTCCTGCTTTGATCTGGGTGCAAATTTTATGTGAGCACATATTACGCAAATGAATGTCAAACAGATCTACCGCTGGAATGGACGCACGTCATTAGGAATTACGAATTTTTATTTCAATGGACAAAGCTTGGTAGATTTGTTTCATACGTAGCTTGTGTAACTCCTGAAAGAATAATTAATTCTTTGCATGCTGCACAAAGGCAGGTTTCCATGTGAAAAGCAAGTCTTCTGCACACTGAGACTAGTCTAACAAAATTCACAATAGCCAACGGAGATCTTGTTCCTATTGACAAGTTCTTGGTTGTCGATGGCCTGTTTACCTTATGTTACAATCAGTTTTCTGGTGTGGCTAGGTTCCAACGAATCCAGAATGCGGCAGCTAGAATACTAGTCGGTCTCCCACGCAGATGTTCAGCCAGAGCCACCATCTGCAAACTCCACTGGCTGCCTGTGGAACACCGAGTCAAATTTAAAGCTCTCATTACGATCTTTAAAATTGCCAAACAAGGAAACCCCCCTCTGCTACGAAATCTGGCCTGCCCCTATGTCCCTGGCCGTGAACTACGCTCCTCCAACCAACTTCTCCTGAAAGTACCCAGAACAAAGCGCTGCCGTACTGGAGGCCGTTCCTTCGGCGTCCTCGGTCCCAAACTTTGGAACGATCTTCCTCTCAGCATACGCTCCAAAGATTCTCTCTCTGTCTTTCGTAAGGCAATTAAGACCCTTCTCTTCCCCGCCCCATAGGCTATCTCCCAGCCTGTCCAATAAGGTGTGTGTTTGTCTCTCAGCGCCGGGACGCCCCATTGCTGGGGTAGCTGTTGCGCTCTACCAAATTTAGAATAGAATAGAATAGAATGGTGACTGTTGTGATTACCATAGGATGTGTGCAGTAGAGTTACCCCGAAGGCCTTCTCCAAGTCTCAGATTCATATTTAGTTAGGCTAAGGTGGCAAAGGAAATTTTGAGATAACAAACTATCAATTTGCAATCAGACAGACCGTACTATAGGTGGGCAGAAGATCTCGATCAGGAATTCAAATGATTTGATTTGAGTTTTGTAAAGCGCGAACGAATACCGTGAGGCGTCTCGGCGCTAAGGAGCAAGGAAACATATATACCAAATAGGTTATGATTTTAAAAACAGATGTTGATCCATATCTCTGTATCGCATCAACTTCAACTACAATTGCTAAGCAAAAAGGTGTATTGATTTTTGACTGATTGATTGGTTTTCTTTGATCGATTGATTTGTAGACATTGAATCTCAGTAAGCTATAGCTTCTCTTCATTGTCCTACTTTATCACCTCGCCCACATGGATGCCCACCTCTCATCATGCCGACAGCGGCGTTCCACGCACTCTGCTTCTGCTGGCATAACTCAGTGCTAGAGCTTCGCAAACGCTTTCCGCCGGCAGCTGGGAGCTCTGCAGGATATGTGCATGGTTAGACATGAAGGCTCTAATTGAAGTACGGCTGTTGGAAAATTGCAGACAATTGAATAGACAGCCTAATGAAGGAGTGGGAATAAATAGAAACCAGAGCCAATCATGTGCTGTTTCCATTATAATTTGTGCCATATAATCTTCTTTAATTGTCCCTTTCTCTTGTGATTAGATGCAATTAACAGAGCTGAGGTATAAACCTGTAAATACTGGAACTCGTAACGCGGCACAAGCGCATGTGGCGCCCAATGATGTTGTGATTGTCATTACTTGTCTGGTTAGTTGGCTCTTCATCTTGCAAAAAATGTTTTTGCTCTTGCGCTGATTAGCAATTATCACCAGTGGAGCTGTGCTCCAGTACAATGCTCCAGTCGGAGATGCGTCTTCTCGCGCCACTGGGTACAACCATCTTGATAGAACAATGTTGTCCAAAGGATGTCCGTATCTTAAGTTAGGTTGACCATGTGGCCATATGGCAATGGCACACCATGACTTCTGTCATGGACCTTCCTTTTACAAGCCAATTTATCTTGGATTTTGTAGCCTATCAGTGTGAATCATAATTCCAAGTCCCAGAATGCAACAGATTGTAAAAACTTCTGCCCAGGAATGGTCAAAAGTCATTCCTGGGACATGTAGCAATATAGGCACCCTACTATAACATGATTTGAACAATTTGAACAAGTAGTGTTCTACCCACATTTCTTCATGGTATTCTTTCAGATGGAGCTCTGATAACCCTACTAAAAAACAACTTCACAGCGCAGAGAGGAGATATGGTTTAGTGGTTAATGAGTCAATTGCGGCTCCTGATATCTGGATTTTAAATTTGCCCATTTTTCGTGATCTCGTGCAGGCCTGACAAATTGGTTAGTGCCTCTTTGCCACAATTCTTAGTCTGCCAGAATTGTGAGCACATAGAAACATGCTTAACACCAGTCGTAAGCACTATTTGCATCATTCTGAAACGACCTGCACAGAGATGTTAATGTCCTTGCACAGGTGCAGATATGATTAATCCTGGGAATCTGTGCCAGTCTAGGAGTACCAAGTATAATCCTAGAAAAGTTATGTGAATTCTGTTTCCAAACGTGATTGATAACTTTTTTGGGGTTGTGTTAACTTTTTTAGGGATTGGTTTTCATGGTGAAAATATTTTCCCCATGGAAATATCCCTTTCCTGAAACACTCACAAATGTTAGGGTTGCTCCTTTCGCTTCCCACCACATGAATGTATTTACTCTTGACCTTGACAGGAGTACATCGCTGATCTTTTCCAGGGTGGGAAGTGGTATGTAGGAGTTTTGTAAATATTGACAGATCTGCCAGTTCACTACCCACCATTGGACTAGATTTATTCAGACTGGATCCTCCATGAAAATCCATGTACGCGTCCCAAGCTAATGTCCATGAATCAGGAAAAAGGCTTTGCGTGCATACCTCAGGTTAGTTGCCTGTGTAAGTACGTAAACAAATAATACTAACCATGAAATACATTAAATGACATCATTAAAGATGTGGGTTAACATGTAATCAATCATATCATATGTGTGGTCATAAGCAATGCACGACTAGAACCAAGTTATGGTTAGTTTACTGAATCTTAACTAGGGAATTTGTGTTTTGTTTTTAACCATACCTACACTTTACTTGCGTTTTTTATTGTGAATTTATGAGTTTTTTAAACGTGTTCAAGTGTTATAATCAAAACTTACTATAATTTAGCTTTAACATTTATGTTTTCCACTGAATTCTATTTCTGTGCACGGCTGAGGTCCCTGGACCTGCAGCCATGCACAGCTTAGGATCGGGCGTACTTGCCGTAACTCCGGGAAACAGAAGATTTAGATTACGAATCTGGATCGGATTTGGTTGACCCTCATTGTGGGGTATCTTCCTGGGTTTCTACACATTTATTTCAGTTACTTATTGAAAGTGTTCAATACTCTACTTGATACTTGGAGACCTGATGAAGTTCCTTTGGTCAAAGCAACGAAACGCGTTGGCTGATGGCCATTTTTACTCCTATTACTAATAAAAAAAAAACTGATGGACTTATATATAAAAAATTTACTCCATTTTCCTGGTGCACCTTCAATCTTCAAACAGCTTGCCTTTTCTGGATTCCAGTGGAGCTCAACAGCAGCAGGTTCCGGAAGTGGATGCACTGGACTCTTAATGTTTGTGGATAGGGATTGATGTGGTGAACCTTTGGGCAGCCACTGTATGCACAGCAGGGGTTGGGTGAAAAGGTTGGCTGAGACCAGGCCCTGCCTCCAACAACCTGAGGACAGCCAACCCCTTCAGCACAGAGGTGCTCAGCTCTTGAAAGCACACAGCTTTTGGCCGTGCACAGAGGGTGAGGGCCATAGAGCCTGGCCTACGCTGAGACCCTGCACCCAACCTATCATGGATGGCCAACTTCCCATGGGTGGCAAACCCCTGCTGTGCAAGTTCAAAGGCCAGGATCTTTTCCTAACCTTCTGGGGAAGGCCAACCCCTGCCAGGCATTCTCCAAATCTTCTGGGGGTAGCCAACTCCTGCTTACCTGGCCGAAGGCCATGTACAGCTATGGCGCACCAAATACCTTTCTTTTTTTACCTTATTTTGCATTGCTCACTTGCTTGGGTAGGATTGGACTCCAATTCTAAGGTGTACTGACGGAGATAAAGTAGCATGCCCTGCTGCTGGAGCGTCGAGTTTTGCTAACAATAATGGATTCATACTGTTGCAGTTATAAGTGGCACATAAACACCCCAGGGGAGACTGTTTTACACTTAGTATTAGTGTGTGTTTTTTACACCCAATTATAGGATCTATTCACAAAGGTGTTTCAGAGTACATAAAGTACTATCCCTACAGTATTCATGTATGCACTCTTACATGCCTTTGTGAATTGGCCCCAATTGGACAAATGGAACTAAATTGGACTAAAATGGAAAAAATTCAGGGAAAAATCACAAACAATTAATGCAAACAAAAAGACCTGTGCCCTCTTTGCATTTTTCCTAATGGTGTGTTGAACGTTTCAAGGACGAATCACAAAGTCTCGTAAAAGTACCTGAGAGAGTACTACTGTAGTATTCTTTCTGCGTTAATAAATGATTTTATGAATCAGCCCCTTTTATTTCAGCATTAATCAATGGGTAATAACATATGCAAATGGTGTTGCATCAGAGTTTGTACTTTCTCTTACCCCTACTACATAGTTTTGCTTCAACAGATTCCTCACAGTAGCAGAGCAAAGTGAATAGGTTTTGTATGTTTGTGCTTAGTTTTTTAATTTATCAAGGTGTCCCTTCATGCAGAAAAACAATAAACCCCACAACGCAGGCACCCTTGCAAAATGACGCATGGGTGCCTACGCTGTCGTATAGCAGCCAAATTAGCGCCAGCGTAGAGGAAAGCACACTTATAAGTCGTATTGTTGGCAATACGACACATCCGTGTGCTTTGAAAATGACGCAGCTCAGTGCAGCAAAATGGCTTGTGGCGCTGCGTCATTTTCTTGTGAATGAGGCCCACAGTGAGCTGCTGGACATGAGTACCAATATCGGCAGGGCTGATTCAGCCGTCCATCCTTCTGAGATTAGTAAATTGAGTACCATTAAATTAGGTAACAGCAACACCTGTTATTTACAGAAGTATGTTGCGATACTTAAAAGTATTTTAAAAAATCAGATACACGCTATAGTATGTATCCCACATGGTAAATGGACTGCTGTGAGATTTGCAGCCTCCACACATGTCTGGTAGTTTCTGCTAAAGCTCTTCAGATGGTAGTCAGGCAAGTTAATCATTCACGAAAAGCTCTAAAATGGAAGGTTGCATGCCTGCCAACTTGAAGAACAATCTCACAGTGTTAGTAGGGGCAGGACCTTGATGGGGCGGGGCCTGGTGCTGAGAAGTACCTAGGAGCAGGGCTTTAAGTGGGATGAAAAAACTGGGGGGTCTCTATAAGGGGCGAGGTCAATGTGGCTTAAAAACACGTAAACTAAAAATCTGTGTTTAGCAAAGTGTTCCACCCGACTTGTATTTTGCTGTTACTGTCATTGCATCCCGATATATGACACAACAAGTAAATTATTGCCAATTTTATCGGCAGGAAACTGCAGCTAAAGTGGCGATAATGGGCTTGATAATATGCCCTTGTGAATTCCCATAGCAGCCCAGGTTCTGGTGTTAACCTGGGCTGCTATGGGAATTACCAAGGGCATATTATCAAGCCCATTATCGCCGCTTTAGCGGCAGTTTCCTGCCGATAAAAGCTGCGATAATGTATCGCCCTTGCTCCATAATATGCCCCATCATTCCTACAATAAGTCACGACTATTGGCTTTGTCAATGGTTGTAAGTTGCATAAGATGAATATGCAGCAATTATGGCTTGCATATAATATTGAAAAAGCTTCCAGTTAAAGCCTTGGTGACACCACAACAATGTTGCTGCTCAGGGCAAAAGTCGTAAAAAAAGAAGTGGGGGGACGCTGTCACTCAAGTGATGTCACGACAGGATGTGACGTCACGAAACGTGCCAAGCTCCTCGTCCCAAAGAGGCAAAAGAGTGAAGTCCAGCTGTTTGCAAGGGGGACGGCGTTCCCCCGGTAAAATAAGTGGGGGACGCCGTCTACCCGCGTGGTACCCCGACTCGAGCCCTGTTGGTGCTCCTGAGTTTCAAAAAGAGAAGGGAAATCCAGAGAGAAAATTACTCTTTTAAAGGATTTCCCTTCCCCTACAACGCTCACCTGGCATGACATCATGCCGTACGTTCCCCACTAGGAAGAAGAGAGCGGTCTGATCAGCGCACATCGATGTGCCGCTGTCACTGCTGTCTGGAAAAATAGACCGCCTCTGCCAGGGCACATAACAGAGCCCGATAGAGACCCGTTTCAAGGCTCCCTTTAAAAAACTGCCAGTGCTCAGACCCGGTGAGACCTGGCCCACTTAAAGCCCTGCCTAGGAGGCACTTTTGAGCCCCACAGGCCCTCAACCCCCCTCCTCTCAAAAACAAAGCTTACAGAGGCTGGTGCCGATGTCTTGGGGTGTTTCCACACCCCTTAATGGACGTGGGCAATTCAAAGCCTATCAACAAAGAGCTGAAACCACTATTTACAGTGCTTTTCAGCTTGTTTTCTCTGCCACAGTGTGATATTGGCTCGTTGCCGTGTGACCGTGGGATGGGAGCCGATATCGTGTGTCACACTGGGGCACCATGTGACCTGGCGCGTATGAGGTTGGCCAAACAAATTGCTCAGCAGCATGATTTACGGCATTTCAGTTTGGCCACCCTTTCAACCAATAGGACAAGCTCGGCCTTTGGACAGCTTTCATTGGCTGCTCCCAGCCAATCAAATTAGCCGAGGGTATCCCAGGCCTTTAACCCAATCCGCGCTAAGCGCTTTCCCGCTGTGCGCTAAAGATTCGCAAATACCGAGTTACATGACGAGCTGAGCACGTCATGAGCGTACGATAGGCATACCTCATGACAAGCTGAGCTCGTCATGAGCGTGGAAGGGGTTAAGGAGCAAAGTTTTCAATCCAGAGAGGGTGGCAGCACAACCCCAGACAGTTTTTGGTCTTGAGGCAAAAATCCACCCTTTCTCTGGCATGCCAGTGGGGTGGATTTTGAGGACTTTACAAAACAAATTCCGGCGCAGGGGCAGACAGAAGAAGGACACATTTTACCAGGTTCACATTTCAGCGAGCAGTTTTTCCCAGGCCAGTCCCGACTCGCACAGCTGCTGATCCTAGGCATCTGACCACAGGCAGACAGCACTGAAGCACAAATCACATGCTATATAATGACGTAGAAAGGGGGAATAAATGAAATATAGAGTTCTAACAGCGGTTAGGAGAGTTACATGTTTGTGTTATAGGCTGTGAAAAAGGAGGTTATAATCAGGGCCCCTGAAATTATGCTGCAGGGCAGCACCGATTTATGCGGTAGGGATGACTAAATTACCCAGCAAGAAAAAGCAGATTATGCGGCATAATGCAACACATTTTTTGATACCATCACTTCATTATTTTGTCATTTTTACATTACTGTCTGAGCAAAGATTTCTCCTCATTAGTACCAGTCTAGCAACCAAATACTGGGAAAAAGAAAGGAAAAAGGAAAAGGAACAGAAAGATGACTGGTTAACCTTTGCAAAGGGCCTTTCACTGCGCACAAACCCACGTCGCTGAGTATTTAGTAATTTGTGAACCATTTGAGCTAGAAACATTTTTTTGTTTTTAAAATCTCCAGATTATGCAGCAGATGATGGATTATGTGGCAAATGCGGCAAATCCTTAATTATGCAAAAAAAAAGGTGCGGCTGTGGAATGAATTCAACACTAATCCTTTATGGGTTCCAGAGTAGTGTGCAACTTGCCAAAAAAGTACTTTGGGGCCTCGTATGGGGTTGTAAGCGCTATATAAATGCAATTACAATACAATACAATACACTATTTCAGTCTATAGAATGACAGAATGAAAGGAAGACAGGTACAGCAGCCAACAAGACTGTTTGGATGGGGAGCCGGTGGCAGCAGTAAATTAATTCTTTCATCTTTAAGATTGGCATGTACAACACACCAAGGAACATCATTATGCACCTGGAGCAGAAGGCTCCTCTGGGCTGGCACATCGGCCTCCATGCCGGCACCATGGGACATTTTGTCCCTGACATCAGTCCCCGAAATCTTCCCCTGCCACTGAGGGAAAGGAGCGAGCTTCGCCCAAACACATCAATTATTAAACCAAGGGAAAAAAATAGACTTTTGGCAGGGACCTTGCTGGCTCACCATCAAACCTTTATAATTTTTCACTCACAAGGATTCCTCTGGAGAGAACCTCTAGAGCTGCCTTTTTAATAATGCAGTTTGACATTGGCTCCGAGGACCAGGGCATTGCAGCTCCGCAGACTTTGAACACTATGCCAAGGCCCTTGCCAGCTTGTGCCACCGATGCAGAGAGCAGGGCAAAGCATGCACTCGGGATACAGGGAATTTAGGAATGAAGGCACATTATGGATGCACGGAAGTTTGTGGGACACGGTCAACTTTCTACCTTAGATCGCATTTCAGATGAAATGAGCCCTACGCTGGTATATGATGTCACTTCTAAAAGGCAACTAAAGTTTTTAAAATGTGTTCAGATGGAATATGAGAAGCGGAGCACAGACAGAAATAGTGGTAAGTGAGGCATTGCATCTCTATCGGGATATTTGCATAATTTGTATCACTGTCATTAATAGCGCTCATCAGACACGTGTGGAGACTAAGTGTGGGTGAATAATTGAGCTCCGCTGGCTGAGTTTGCAGAGTTTTGCCTACTCCACATTCTGCTTAGAACGCTCATTTCCTGCAAAACTCCCCCAACCGCCACTTTGCAGAGTTTTTTCTTGCACGCTGCTCAGCAGTGTTAAGTTGCTGAGCGCGAGTGAAAGTTTGCATACCCTACTGGGATTTTCGGGTGCTAGAATGCCTCCTGCTGAGATTTCTCAACACTGGCGGTTGCGGCAGGTTGTGACCATTTACTTTGAGAAAGCTGCCACTATAGTACTCGAGTGGGAGAAAGAAGTTGAGCCCTCTGATGTGCCGTGCCTCTGATGTTCGCTCTGATTTTACAGCACGGAGCAAGCTCCTGACACTAAAAATCAGCACGAGCAGTGCGACGTGCCATATTTGTCCGCTCAAAGAACTCCGCGGAATCCCACTGAGTTTTTTTGTAACTTCGTGGAGTTATGCCCAACCCTAGTAAAGACTAGGCCGGGCTGAAATTTAAATTATCCTGACCTTTGCGAAGTTCCAAAAATTATGCCATTGCACTACTTTGCGTAATTACATGCCATTTATGGTAAAAATGTACCACGAATGGCACCATTCACTGTAAACGCGCACATACAGCATAACGTAAATGTAAATGTTTTTGTACTTGTATAGCGCACAGCTACCCGCAGTGGGTTTCCCGGCGCTTGTACGAATACCGGAAGGGAACCCTTCCTGGCTTTTCCCTGTGAAGTGTCCACTCCTGGGCACCCCCATGGTGCAGACCAGGCATCCCTCGCGTTGTGGGGGCCGTTGTGGAGACTAAGCAAGCTATTGCCCAGAGTTGCAGCATGGGACCCATGATCAAAATAGGCACTGAGGCGAGAATATCCAGTCAGGGGAATTAATGAGCCCGAGACCCGCCGGGACAGGAATCGAACCATGGCCCCTGGCCAGAGCTCTGCATCGAGGTCTGCCTGCTCTAACCATTGAGCCACACTTCTGTACGTGCGTGGCTATTGTTTACTGTGCTTTTGTGCTAATGCCTCCGTGCACCAATAAGTGAACCAAGGATGCATTTGGCACTAAAATATAGCACAAAATGGCAGATTTGCATTTTGCCTAATAATGAATAACTTTGCGTAGTTTTTCCAAAATGTCATATGGTTATTCAAGCGTAAATTACACAAATTTCCCAACCCCTAATTAAGACCCAACCCCCTCATCCTCTGCCCCATCCCTCACTCTTTGCCTTGAGCTGGGCTAGGGTGGGAAACCTAAGGTATTTAAGTCTATTCAGTATAAAAGTTTCAAATCTCTTAGTGTTGATACCCGCTTCCAGTGTCCTGCCTAGTAAGCAACCATTCAAGGCCCTGATTGGACAGTTACAGGGTAAGAATGGGATGTGTTGCAACAGGAAGTGGAGCATTGTTGTGGGACGAATGAGGTCTTTCTCAGAAGTTTAGGACGGAAGTGGAAGTGGATGAGGACGAAGATTTGCGACAGGCTCATGGCGATAAGATGGAAGAGCAACAGAGAAGGGTTTTAGCAATAACAGCCAAATGAGAACTGGCTGAAGGAGTAAGTTGGTGGAACAGTGCTAATGACAGGCAGATGGGTATGAGATAAAAGACTAATGCTTCTGGGGCATGTTGATGGGTGGGTGGTGGAAGGAAAGAGTGATGCTGGGAAATACTTTGTGGAAAAGAAATGGGGCTCATTGTTTTTCCCGGCACCAGAATCAAGTCACCTAGCGGCACGTCAGGGTAGGTGGAAAGACCCAGAATTAGAAATATTAATGCGCCTTCCCAGATATCCTAGGTCCTCTGTAGCTTGTTTCCGTTCCAGGGAAGGCATGGCTTGGCAGTTCGGGCAGGACTGTTCCCAGGAGGCACAGGGTCAGACTGATTTGCATATGGCCATGTCTGAACTGGGGTGGCAGAGTGGGCTAAAGAACGGTGATGGATTAAACCCTGATCTGTTGACTGGGTGTGAGTGTTTGATTGGTTCAGATGCTCCGTTCATCACCACTCCCTTTTGTACCGCTTCCCAGATATGGTCAGTTTTCTACACAGATGTTTGTTTTTACCACGCTGTCATTTAAAAAAGCATTCCTGCAGATTTACACATGTAACCCAGTATTTTGGATGTCTTTCATACATACCAATTGACCTGATTCAGGCAAGAGGCTTCCAATTTTTGAAGCAAAAAATGGCTTTATTTTAGCAGTCTCTCACCTGAAATTGCTTCTGCTTCAGTAGAAGTCAAAGGGGAAAACTCCACGCCTCCCCCATTCTTTTTTTTCAAATCTCCCACTTTCCTTGCTTGAAACGTTGGTATTGTTTGTCTTTAACCATCCCCTGCTCCCAGATGAACTGCACCGCCAGTGCCGGATGTGGAAATGCCTGAAGCAGGGTCAGGAAGCTGAACTCAAACACCTGCTGTGGAGTGTGAATGAAGTGAAAAATAAACCGGGTTCCAAGGCAGGAAAGAGTGCAGGGTCTATAAAGGGATGCTTATGTATTTGCATAGTGCCTTGGAATTAGTGCAACAGATTTAAAGCTCAAATTAATCGCGAGCAATGACAGTGGAACAGACGGTCCCATCTCCATAACTTCAGGACATGATTTTGAATTGTCTTCCCCTCCCTTCTCCACTCCTAGTTCCCTGTTATTTATCCCCTTAATATTCTCTTGGAATGTCTCTGTTCTTCCAAATGTACCTAACAATTGTTATGACTCCAATAACCACATGTGAGGCGAGCATAGTTTGGAACCATCTTTACAGTTTGGTCCAACTAGTTCTCTTTAGCTTCAAGAACATTGGTGCATATTACCAAGCAATAGCGATAATTATCGCTATGCATGGTTAGCGGCTCAAATTATATCGCCGCGCTCCGACGATTTTTACCGCTGAGATACCTTGATATTATCAAGGTTTATCTCAAAAGCGGTAAAAATCCTGCGAAATGCATTAATATCGCTGAAAAATCTGCGATATTCATGCATTATCGTGACAATGCTCTTAGCCATGTTATCCACCTTCCATTGGATAACATGGCTAAGAACTGCTCTGGGCAGGCGTTAGCTTTGGAGATATTTGCGCTTAGCGCGAATATTTCCAAAAGTAAGGCTTTGTTGATAATTGGAGATAGCGATATTAGCGACTGTTTCCAGTCGCTAATATCTTGGCACGCCCACTTTGCATGTCATTAGCGATAAATATCGCTGACATGCAAAGTGGGCTGCAAGATGATAGCTATCTCCTACTAGCTGTCGCTAACTGGTGTTAGCGACAGCTAGGTAATAGGGCAATAAAATTATCCTGCTTTAGCGGGGAAAATGTCCCGCTAAGGCGGCGATAATGGCCCATTGTCCTCCGAGGACAACTAAGCTGTCTTGTCTTAAAGGCTTGTGCATCAGTTCTCTTGAAGTACCTACTCTGCATCCTTCAGATGGCCACCCATAGTTACAAGGCCTCTAACCATGCAGGCGAGGGAATCACAACCTGGATTGTGCACTATTTAAAGTTAATATGATTTAGCATGGACCTAGCTTCAAGGAGCAGGGACGGGCTCTATGGAGACCGTGCTATTGGAAGAGCACTTAGAAGACAATGTGGTTCTAGAGTTAGGTCTGAGCCATCCAACAGGTAACATTTAATTTCAACAGTACCACACAGGTCAACACAGACCATTGTACTAGATTAGCCAGGTTCCCCAGATTATTGGTAGGGCCCACTTTTTTTGCTTTTTTTTAATAGTTTTATATAGCGTGAACTAGACTCGAAGATATCGGGTATCGGAGAGCTTTACATGAGCACCAGTTTAGTTACAGATAACCACATTCATTTTTGTTAGTCACGGGGAGATTAAGGGGCAGATTTACAAGCCCCTTGCGCCTCTTTTGCGCCGCCGTTGCGTCACTTTTTTGACGCAGTGGTGGCGCAAAAGATGCGCCCTGGTGCGGGGTATTAACAACGTGACGCATCTGGGAGATGCGTCATGTTGTAAAGCCCTGCGCCATAAGGAGGCGTTCTGGCGCAGGGGGGGGGGGGCGTTCCTGCGCAGGAACGCCTCCTAAAAGTGGCTGAGTGAAATCTACAAGATTTCACTGAGTCACTTTTAGGCCAATGCTGCGTCAAAACCCTGCGCCTGCTTGAAGCAGGCGTAAGGCTTGAGGCAGCATTGAAAGAATAGGCCCCCCAGAGCATTCCTGGAGCTGCGTCGTGGTTGTGACGCAACTCCAGCAATGCGCCACTTTTACGGCACAGATGCGTGACGCATTTGTGCCGTTCTGGCCCCATGGTGCGCCGCATTGTATATGCGGCGCATCATGGGTGGCGGAGCTGCGGTGCACAATTACTGGCGCATCCCTGCTAATTTGCAGGGATGCGCCAGTAATTGTAAATCTGCCCCATTGTGTTTTGCCCAGAATCACAGGATGTTGAGCATCATGAACCCAGCCTTGAGGTCGACCGCTCTAGCCGTAAGGCTACATCCTCTCACCAGTTCATATGATCAGTTCCATAGGAATGGGAATGGCAAGCCTGCAGTGTGTTAACTCACAGCCATGAGGGACCATGGAATGAAACAATTCATCTGGACTCAGGAAGAATAAACTTACAACGTATTTACTATCGCTTGAGCCCCAAAAGCAATGCCCAAGAGACAGTACCAACTGGAGAGAGTCCAATGACAACACACATGTCATACAAAATATGGGGAAATATTGAGACACAGCCTCTCCCGCACACTTCAGTAATATTGAATTCAGAGTTTCACAATCTAAGTTCTTACATTTCTTCATCATAATGTACTAAAGTGATTATTTGCATTGATTTGTCATACATGTCTATTAACTGTTGATATAGCAGTCAGCCCAAGCCCTGGCTGGTTTCTGTATATATCACTTGTTTAATATATTTGGATGCTAACATTTCTCCTCACCTTCTACGCTTGTAAATTGATTGAAAAAAAAGCCGTTATGGACAGTATGATAACTGCCAACAGACACCGGTTTAGAATTATAACAGCATTCTCTATCGGCAAAAGCATGCCGGAAAGACGCATAAAACAATCTTTGCGTGCGGGCTGGCCCTGCGCGCATGCGCACACGGCTCGCGCGCGCATTCAAGTACCCGCGCGCTGCCTCACCATGAATAATGCAGTGACTGTGTGTGCGGAATTCTGATAGCACGTCATTGATATCAGCAGTTAGGGATAATAGCTGTCTAATTGTGGCCCTTTATTGTGCACCGTGTCAAAGCGTGGGCGAGTAATTGCAACCATCAAAACTCTTTCAGAGTGTCTGGAGAAGCATGACCCGCGCCACCCGCCATCAAACCATCGTCTTCAGCGCGCGCCGGCATCTTCCCTGCAGATGGAGTGTGTTTTTTTTTCTATATAAATAGAGAAAGAGGAGCGCGCGCGATATCTTCTTCTCCGAGAGCTAATTTAGACCGCAGACATCAAAAATTATAGAAAATAACACAGTAACCAGCCGGTGGAAAAAATAATTGATTCTCGCGGACTGCTGAGTGTTCCAATTTGAATGAATTTCCATTAAAACCCATGCAGGGAAAAGAGGGAGAAAAAAAGAGGGGAGGATAAAGTGAAAAATACATTTTCTATAAGGATGTTTGTGGAAAAAAGGATAAATTCTGCAGTGCAGAGCAGAAAGGTAGGCTTGAACATCACCAGACGGGAGTCCACCACTTCAGGTAACCCTCCAGGGCTCGAGTCGGGGTACCACCACGCGGGTGGATGGTGTCTCCCCACTTATTTTACTGGGTGGACGCCGTCCCCACTGCCAAACAGCTGGACGTCACTCTTTGGCCTCTCAGGGACGAGGAGCATTAACAAAATAGATGCAGGTTGACCAAGTGGCGTGCACGTTTATTGGAACAAGCCCACTTCCTCCAGGGACACGCTAACCAGCATAGCTCGGGCCTGAGCCAGGAGTTTCATGCAGTCTAGAATTGTGGCTGCGGGACAAACATCTGGTTGAAAACCCTAGGCCCTACCGCCGTGGATAATCCCACAGCTAGACAGCTTCATGAGTATGTTCTCTTAAATCTGCCCATGTCCGTTGCTCTCTCTTCAGCCATATCTTGCACCTTATTTCCCAAACCCGATGGTGCAAGCCACCTTTCATGACGTCACTTCCTGTCGTGACGTCACTTCCTGTGACAGCGTCCCCCCACTTCTTTTTTTAGGACTTGTGCCCTGTAACCCTCAGAGGGGTTAAGCATCGTGCTGCAGCCATAGGAAGAAGAAAGTAATAGTTGGATGTATTAGCACCTCATTTCAGCACAACAAGTATTGACAAAGCCAATAGTTCAGTCTCTTTGGAGACATTTGTTAAAGGCGAGATCGTGTGGGAGAGGGGTCGAATGGAACCTGTGTTTTGTGGCATGTTGTATTTTGTGAACATATTGATATACTTTCAAGCAGGGAACACAAAAGCCCATTCAGCAGTTCTGATGCATGTGTTACAGTGGAGATGTGTGTGCTAGAGGCAGTGTGCTTATAAAATCTAGAGTAGAAGTAAATGACCTGAGAAGTAGCCATTTGCTGTAGCCCCTCTGGTTGTTCCGGTTTTATCATCCTAACCGGGTCCTATGCTTTTCCCAGAGCCCTGTGAGTTTGTGGTATCACACACATAGATGTATTAATCCATTCAGTCATGAACTATTCAGAGACTTTGGAATATCAATGTGGCCGGATGATTTTACTAATTTCTGGAGAGAGGTGTTTTGTTTGTAGTACTGTTCTTCAATTATTTCTGCATTTCAAATGTCTTGCAGCAGCATGTTTTGTTCCACATCCACTGCTTGTGGTTCATCTACCTCAAAAAGCTGCCAGGTCGGGGGACAATATTTTAAAATAGGTTGAGCCAGACGAGTGCCAAGTCCGGTATCTCTAAGGGATGCCAATCTGGGCAGTTACAGGTGTTCTATTGTCTCCAGGCTCAGAATTCCATTAATATATGATGCAGTGTGGTGGGGTAGCATCCCTAGAATGCAGTGCAATGTGGTGGGTTAGTGTCCTTCGGATGCAGTGCAGTGTGGTGGGCTGATATTCCTATGATACAGTGGAGTGTGGTAAGTTAGTGTTCTTCGGATTCTAATTCCAACAGAAGTCAAAGATTCAAATTCCTGCTGGCTCAGCTTTTTTTCAGTAGTCGATAAAATGAGTATCAATGAGCTTATAGTAAGGCATTTTAGTCTTTTTTGCACCTTATAAGGCTTACAGCTCCATCCTACGCTAGCAGGGTTGGACTGGGACCAAAAATAGGCCTGCGCAGCAAAATAAAAGTTATAAAAATCGGCCCACGTTTCCAAATTGGGGCAGTTTTGAACTTGAAAAGAAACACTGTATAAGTGTTTTGCAGAGTATGGAAGATTGCATGGGTCTGTGTTTGCTTCATGCAAAGTTTGCGGTAATATCTGGGAAATCAACAGTAAAAACCGGCCCAGCAGACATTAAAACAAGTCCACAAACAGTTGAAAAAACTGGCCCTCACACAGAATTTTCATATCAGCCCTGTGCGCTAGGAGAAAGCACTGCAAACTATTCGCAGAAAATGGGAATGCGGCTAAAACCACTATGCTTCCCATGGGAAAAACAGCAAAACTAGACAAAAAGGAACAACATACAAAAAATGTTAAAAACCACATCTAAAGGCAAACCAAAGCCTATAAAGGTGATTTATGTATCTCCTGGAATGGCCCATTAGGGCCTGGTGAAAGATGCCATTGTTTTTGTTTTTTTGTAGTTTTCTATAGCACAAACTTGACCTGAAGGTATTGGAGGGCTTTACATGAGCACCAGGTACGTTACACAAGGACACATTCGTTTTTAGTAGGCACGGGAGATTAAGTAATTTGGCCAGAATCACAGGACACTGAGCCGACAATCCGAGGCTCGGACCTGGGGGCATATTATCAAGACAGGCGATAAAATTATCGCCGTTGTAGCGGCAGAAATCTGCCGCTAAAACGGCGAAAATGGGCTTGATAATATGCTCTCTGGAATTCCAATCGAAGCCCATGTTAGATGTCCGTCACATTTAACATGGGCTTCAATTGGAATTCCATAGCATATTATCAAGCCCATTATCGCCGTTTTAGTGGCAGTTTTCTGCCGCTAAAACGGCGATATTTGTATCGCCTGTCTTGATAATATACCCCCTGGTTTCCCAGTTTCAAAGTTGGCTCTGGCCGTTAGGCCACATCCTTTCATTGCCCTATAAAAAAAGACGGTTGCATTAATTTCAGGTAAGGCACTAATGCGCGCCCCCGCGCTGTTGATTGCTGCCGTCCATCCTTGAGTTACGAAGTCCTCGTGAGTTCCCTGGAACGGCGGCAGCTGGAAGGGACATAACAGTAAAATTCTATGGCTGTAATAAAACGCATTAGCCATCTGAACACTCGTTTCAATCAAATAATGCATCCCATTCATATTTAAACAGGAAATATTGTTTAATGTTTATGATAATGACCAGATCAAAATTTAAAAAATGAAACACGAAATTCAGCGTAACGTGAGGGTTTTGACGTTTGTCACCGCACATCATTGTGGCGTGACACCGTCATAAGGAGGAAAGGTTATTTGTCTGTCCGGTGTGTCTATTGCTATGACCTCTGACCCCAGTGTCAAATCCCTGATTGCTATCAGCGTTAGCCTTAATAGCTTGTAGCTTGCTATGAACACTCTGAACGCCATTTCAGTAGTTGATATACAACTTATTATGCAGGAATACTTATGCAATATTCTTGTTATATCATAGTAAGTATTTAACAGCTCCTTGTGTTTCCAATGAGTCTGGCTTAAGGTGTAGTAACAACTAAGGTGAGTACGTACCACAGCAAGTGAGAGGCACGTGACTAATGCGCCAACTTAAAACCTGGCTATTTGACAAGTAATACACAACCATCCCACAAGCGCCTTTAGACCCTCTGGGTGAGTAGTGCGCTATACAAATTCTTGAACTTGAATACGCCGCGGTGCTTCAGTGCAACTCAACTCTTCTGTGGTAACGTAAGTAGGTCAAGCCAGTCTCATCGCACGTGACTTCCAGCGATTCAATGCGTGTGCCACAGTTCAAGCGCATGGTCCAGAGGTGAATGCCCATTTTTATAATATAAGTTAGACTAATTCCATTAAAATGTCTCTGGGAAATGTGTCGACACACTTCTTCCGATCGGCATCCATCTTGATTTTAGCTTCATTGTCTTAGGATGGGTGACCACACCGACACCCATAGCTGATAATGACTGCGACGCCATCTTTCTTTGGGATGGGTTGTGACCTCTAGGCAGCAGTGATCCTCTGCTGTGCTTCTGCATGTGCCTCTGGTCTCCTTTTTTTTGCTATTTAGGCGGCCAGACCCCTCCAGATAAGAGGGGGTACACAATGCTACCATCTAAAGCTGTGCCATCCCCTCCCCTGTCACCAGGAATCCTGTACAGTGAGACATGGAACCCAGTGGTGCCACTGGCTTCCCTCAGCAGATGTTCCATGGTGCCTTGCAGTGGTGATTGGCACCTGGATTGCAGGCCCCCTTTTTACACCGCCTTTTTTTGCATTGTACTTTGTGAAGGTGGTGGAGTGAAAAAAATGGAGTGGCTATGAGTTTTGAAATTTCATAACTTCACAAAGCCATATTCTGTATGAGCTAGAATGTAGCCCACTGCATAGGGTCTTTATGGCCATTATATTAAAGCAGTGGCCTATCAGGCTGCAGAACAGGTCTCCTCATCTATAAGTATGCTACTTAGCTTGATTGTCACCTGGTGCTCCGTTGTGGCGACAAAGATGGGATCGCGGAAGGCATGACGTGAGGAATGTAGCAGCATACCGGGTCTACGCATTGCTGCTATTACTGTCCCATTCACCAATGCACAATTGGTTGCATCCACCACGTTCTTCATGGGTACTCTATGTCATCTATCTTGGCAGTGAGTGATGCAGAACAACTTAAGGGGGGGCTCTGCAAGGAGGTGGACTTGAAAGAGGAGAAAGCAACTGTGGGAGGCATCTTGGGCTGTTGAGGTGAAGCAGAGAAAGCATCTTTGGAAGGGGTCCAGGAACAGTGAGGCGGTTCATTGGAAACGTCTTTGAGAGGAATCTGGGAATTCTTGTGGTGGGCCGAAGGGAATGTCTTTGCAAGGTGTCCTGGAACTGTTGAGGTGGTCCGGAGGGAGAGTCTTTCGGAGCCCTTGGGAATTGCTAAGATGGCCCAGAAAAGTGTCTTTTTGAGGCATCGTGGGACTGCTGAGGTGGGCTGAGGGAAAGAGACCAGTCACGAAAGGAGACCTGTGGGCCAACAACATTTTTTTTGTAATAGTATGAACAGGAAGCGATGAAAATATTTTGAAATAACCAAAAACTTGGGACTGGCAATCTTCATTACATAGACTCAGCAGACTAAAGAGACTTCAAAAGTTAATTTGTTTTCTCAACGCTGCAGGGTGTTGACAGTGTAAATTAGAAGATATTGAGAAAATAGATACATGTATAAAAACACTTGTAGGAGATTAAAAAAACTTGTAGAAGATACTTTTTCTGGTGACTGTTTGCACAAGCTACTTCGCATTTATCATGCTTGGATGTACCACCCAGAGCCATGCAGCCTCTTTGCAAACAAACCCTGGTGGTGGTTTCTAATTTATAGATACCGGCTCACAAACACAAAGATTTCATGAAATCCTGCTGCTGCTAATCCACTGTGGGTGGAGGAGGTGTGTAATGTAAAAATACAGTATCCATTAAGTAAGACATTTCAGATTCCCCTTATGGCTCTAAGCTAAATGATTTTACCCCGCCGCGGTCTGTATGGCTGCGCCTGTTTTTACAGCTTGATATATGTGCGGGTAAGGCTGCCGCTGGAATTAATATCAAATTAGTGCTGCATCAGAGCTCGAGTAAAGGATGGTTTGATCTTGAAACTCCCTGAAAAGTTGTCAATCCATTTTTCTCCAGCCTTGGCCTGGCCTCCTGGTGATGTAGTGCACATGCCCGCCCGCCGTAAATGGCGGGTACATTGGGAGGTGCTCGACGATTGCACGATTTATCTTAACCCGTGACTGGCAACTCTTCCTTGCGCTGTGCTTTTAATTGAAAATCTTTCCAAGGCCAAAATTCATTCCATCGGCTGTTTAAGATGATCATTGCTTTCAGTTCATCCTTATTAATTTTAATAAACTGCCAATTTACTTTAGAATGTTGTTTTGTCACAATATTTATAAACTTACTTGCTATGTTTACTTTGCCTTTGTGCTGGCACCTTGTAGTGACTAATTTGCAGGTCACTATGTCACATTCGTCTTCAGTCATTGTGTTTTACTGTCATTGTGTTGACCTCCAATCAACTGGGGAATACGTCATATTGAAAGTAAAAACACAGGCAGACAGTAGCAACGATTCATATAGAACTACGAGAGAGTGAAGCAGAGACGGATTGAAAAGGAGACCATTGCCAAAACCGGCCCTTTTTGGCACTGGGCCCATCAGAAACTCTATGGGAACATCTTCACTGAAGTCTCTAAGTCATTGTTCGGGACAGATTACCAATGATTTGATGTCTGAATTTCCAGGTAGTTTTGAAATCAATTGTAGAACTATTGAGTGGGATGTAGATGACCACACAATTCAACTCTCACTGGGATTGGCACTTAGTGGAGGGTTTTAAAGGAAGAGGAGCCCCTGTTTCCTGCTTCCCATTTCCTGTTTCCTGTTTCCTGTTTCCTATTTCCTGTTTCCTGTTTCCTGTTTCCTATTTCCTGTTTACTGTTCAGGGAGAATTGATACTGTTCGAGTGTGATAGAAGCAGTGAGAAGTGTTAGCAGGGACGACCACAAATCAACAAGCGATGTGATGAAGTAACGCATTGCTATAAACCTCCTTTGGATAAGAAATAAAGTACCATGACCATGATAGGGCTTCCTGTTTGAGACACAAAACAGGACAGTACAGGACTTGCAAGTTTCACCGGCCCCTCCTCTTCATTTCTCTGAGGCGGCCAAGCAAAGTGAAATTTGAAGGTCCTCCTACAAATTTTTATAGGGTCCCCCCCCTATCATCCTTACAGATACACCGGGTGGCTGAGGTCAGCCAAGCATCCTTCCAGGATGCTCAACATCCCACCGTCTTTTTAAAAGGGAGTCACGTGGGCAGTTTTTAAGCAGGAAAAATAAACAAGGCTCTACATCAAAACCCTTTTTAGAAAAATTTCTCTGAGGTGCTGTCTCTCAGCCAAATTCATTTCCCATTCTTCCTAACAGTTTACCCTGCCTTGTGTTATTGCTTTTTTATTACAAACCCCACACAATAAACCAGCTCTTTCGGCAGAGTAAAATCTATAAAAAAAATCACCTTTGGGCTCGAGTAATAGATGTCAAGCTGCAAAGATGGCATTTATTTTTTATATGTACGTTTTAGAAATTTATGTTGGGGGCCAAAGGGAGGAAAGAAATCTTCGCGGACACGTGATGGTCCTTAAGGCGGTTGTCACTGCGCATTCATTTCCCTTGCCTGGGTCGCCGGCTCGCGCGCTCGGTCCTAAATGCCATGCTCCACAGCATGGGCAGGCTCGAGCTTCTGTGTCGTGCCCAGAATACACTGGGGCGCGCGGAGCAGCGGGCCTTGATACGTTATGACAGATGTCGGCGCGCATCCCATCAGGGGCGCAGCTGTGTCGGCCCCTCTTGGCTCTCTATGGGGGAGATCAGTCCTTGGGTGCATTACACTTCCTGCTGCTGGCGGGCTGGTGAATGGAGGTACGCGTGGGCCATGCTAATTGTTTCTGACCCTCAGAAATGTCAGTGTGGCTACTGGGATCTAGCATGGGGGGGAGGGTCACAGATGTGTCATACTGAACCAGAGTACTGTGGAGGCATACTTAACTCTTTCCAGGTTCTACCACTGCACTGGCACACACAAATGAGAAAAACACACCCAAATAGTTCATTTCCTCACCTATGCATGAGCCTCACCACATAGTATGTGGGTAGTGAGATACTGTGCGCTTGTGGGGCCGCACGCACGCCTCACGTGCCTTGTAGAATGGCCGCCTTCTCATTGTTCTTCTTTCTTCTTGGTATGTTGCCAAATATTTCACGCCTATGGCACGGAAAAACAAAGTGATAGGATACTGCAAAGGTGTACAGTACCTCCTGTACCCTGTTTACACAGATCCACATGATAGGATACTGCAAAGGTGTACAGTACCTTCTGTACCCAGATCCAAATGATAGGATACTGCAAAGGTGAACAGTACCCCCTGTACCCCGTTTACACAGATCCACATGATAGGATACTGCAAAGATGTACAGTTCCCCCTGTACCCTGTTAACACAGATCCACATGATATGATACTGCAAAGGTGTACAGTATCCCCTGTACCCCGTTTACACAGATCCACATGATAGGATACTGCACAGATGTACAGTACCCCCTGTACCCTGTTAACATAGATCCACATGATAGGATACTGCAAAGGTGTACAGTACCCCCTGTACCCTGTTAACACAGATCCACATGATATGATACTGCAAAGGTGTACAGTACCCTCTGTACACTGTTTACACAAATCCACATGATAGGATACTGCAAAGATGTACAGTACCCCCTGTACCCTGTTAACACAGATCCACATGATAGGATACTGCAAAGGTGAACAGTACCCCCTGTACCCTGTTAACACAGATCCACATGATAGGATACTGCAAAGGTGTATAGTACCCCCTGTACCCTGTTAACACAGATCCACATGATATGATACTGCAAAGGTTTACAGTACCCTCTGTACACTGTTTACACAAATCCACATGATAGGATACTGCAAAGATGTACAGTACCCCCTGTACCCTGTTTATACAGATCCACATGATAGGATACTGCAAAGATGTACAGTGCCCCCTGTACCCTGTTTACACAGATCCACATGATAGGATACTGCAAAGATGTACAGTACCCCCTGTACCCTGTTTATACAGATCCACATGATAGGATACTGCAAAGATGTACAGTGCCCCCTGTACCCTGTTTACACAGATCCACATGATAGGTTACTGCAAAGGTGTACAGTACCCCCTGTACCCTGTTTACACAGATCCACATGATAGGATACTGCAAAGATGTACAGTACCCCCTGTACCCTGTTTACACAGATCCACATGATAGGATACTGCAAAGATGTACAGTACCTTCTGTACCCAGATCTATATGATAGGATAAAGCACAGGATCGCAGTACGGTATGCATATGAAACGCGCAGCACGCAAATCCATATGAAATGATGCGACACAGGTGCACAGTACACAGTGAACACAAATCCATGCGATAGGAAATGGCAAAGGTTTACAGTACCCTCTGTACCCTGTTTACACAGATCCATACGATAGGATAAAACACAAGCAGTACAGTGAGTACACAAATCCATATGAAATGATGCATCACAGGTATACAGAACACTGTACACAAATCCAGGCGATAGGAAACGGTAAAGGTTTACCGTACCCTCTGTACCCTGTTTACACAGATGCACATGATACGATACTGTAAAGGTTTACAGTACCTTCTGTACCCTGATCCACATGATAGGAGCCTGCAGAGGTATACAGTTCACTCCCATCTCGAGGTCAGTCTCACTGAGAGCAGAAAAATAGAGAAATGCCTGAAATCTGTTTCCTCTTGCGTTACACCCAGGCTCGGGCGCTAGTTCTGAGAATTGTAATTTATGAGCTGTCAGAGCCCGAGAAACTCTCTTTCACACCTGGTTATTACAAAGTGTTTATTACAAAGTGTGGCGAGGGAGCAGGTGTATTCTGTAAGGAGCAGTCCAATACACTCGGCATGGCTCAGGAGTAATGTGTGTGGGGGGGGGTTGGCTGAGGGGATCATGCCTTCTCATTATGTCCCTACGCCTCCCCCCTTTCTTCCTTGGTTGTGCCGCCTCTTCCATCTGACCTTCCTTTCCCAGGCACTGGGAGGAGGCCTTCATCAGGACAGGTTCGGCACAGATCAGCTTTACCGCCCTTCTGTTGGATTCAGATGGCAGACTTCTTTACTCCTATAATTTGGGTCCTAGGTGCACGGGAGCTCTAACATTTGCTAGCCTTATTGAATATGTTTTTAGGTGCTGTGTTATATTGTAGCCTTATAGCCCGTCGTAGCGGGCTATACCGGCCATTAAAGGCCCGCACCAGCGTTAAAGCCTTTAACAAGGGAGAGAGACCTTAACCCCTTCCATGCTGGGCCGATTTTGCTGCTGTGCTGGACTTTTAAAGAGTCAATGGGTTTATGACGGCCCCCAGCCGTCATCAGCACACGAGCACTGTAATGCATGACGGATGGGGGCCGTCATCAGCATGGAAGGGGTTAATGGCTGCTAGCCCAGCTAAGAAGGGCTATAAGGCTATTAGAACATTCTGCCACTAGAGGGCAGAGTGTTATAACAAATAAAACAAAAGCATCTCGGAGCCCGAGGGGGTTTAAATCCCCTCGGGCTCCGAGAAGCCTTTGTTCACAGCAACAGCTATGAACAAAAACAACATGTAATGTTGCTCTGCGGGCTTTTACCGGCCAATAGAAACAATGAGCACTCTGGTGTATTACACAGAGTGTTCCACAACCCAATGTTCTAAGACACGTTATGCGCATTTATGCTATATTGTGTAACACTGCCCCTTGGAGGGCTAGGCACCCTTTCTATTCAGTTTTGGGTTCTTACCTAATAATGATTTGTAGAGCAATGCACTACGTTTACAAATGCTTGAGCCAATGCACTTTATTTAATAATATTATTTATTACTTATAAAGTGCTTGGAAGCTGCAAGGCTTCATGATGCTCAGACCAAGGACACAAACCAAGGACACCAAGGCTCGAGCTACACAGAACCATTATCAAAAAGGAACCCTAAATCCTCTCCCTGATATGAGCCAAGGATTTCTGCCTATCCTGGCAGATCTGACTTGGATCCCAGACTCCTGGGGAAAGCATGCACATCTATGGAGTGAAGAGAACAGTCAGATGGCTGGTGTGAATCAATCTAGTAAAGAGAACAAACAAAAGGCTGGCGTGAAAGTATGGAGTGAAGAAAACAATCAAAAAGCTGGTGTGTATCTATGGAGTGAAGAGAACAAACTAAATGCCGGTGTGAATATATGGAGTGAACAGAGCAGTCAGAAGGCTGGTGTGAATCTAAGGAGTGAAGAGAAAAAACAGAAGGCTTGTGTGAATCCATGGTGTGAAGAGTACAAATAGAAGACTGGTATGAATCTGAGGAGTGAAGAGAACAAAGAGAAAGCTGGTGTGAATCATTGGAGGGAAGAGAACAAACAGAAGGCTTGTGTGAATCCATGGAGTGAAGATAACAAATAGAAGACTGGTATGAATCTAAGGAGTGAAGAGAACAAACAGACAGCTGGTGTGAATCATTGGAGGGAAGCGAACAAACAGAAGGCTTGTGTGAATCGATGGAGTGAAGAGAACAAATAGAAGACTGGTATGAATCTAAGGAGTGAAGAGAACAAACAGAAAGCTGGTGTGAATCTAAGGAGTGAAGAGAACAAACAGAAAGCTGGTGTGAATCTAAGGAGTGAAGAGAATAAACAGAAAGCTGGTGTGAATCTAAGGAGTGAAGAGAATAAACAGAAAGCTGGTGTGAATCAATGGAGTGAAGAGAACAAACAGAAAGTGGGAGTGAATCTATGGAGTTAAGAGAACAAACAGAAGGCTGGTGTGAATCTATGGAGTTAAGAGAACAAACAGAAGGCTGGTGTGAATCTATGGAGTGAAGAGAACAGACAGAAGGCTCGTGTGAATCTATTGAGTGAAGAGAACAAACAAAAAGCTGTTGTGAATCTATGGAGAGAAGAGAACAAACAGAAAGCTGGTGTGAATGTTTGAAGTGAAGAGAACAGTGAGAAGGCTGGTGTGAATCTATGGAGTGAAGAGAACAAACAGAAAGCTGATGTGAATCTAAGGAGTGAAGAGAATAAACAGAAAGCTGGTGTGAATCCATGGAGTGAAGAGAACAAACAGAAAGCGGGAGTGAATCTATGGAGTTAAGAGAACAAGCAGAAGGCTGGTGTGAATCTATGGAGTGAAGAGAACAGTCAGAAGGCTCGTGTGAATCTATTGAGTGAAGAGAACAAACAAAAAGCTGGTGTGAATCTATGGAGAGAAGAGAACAAACAGAAGGCTGGTGTGAATCTTTGAAGTGAAGAGAACAGTGAGAAGGCTGGTGTGAATCTATGGAGTGAAGAGAACAAACAGAAAACGGGTGTGAATCTATGGAGTGAAGAGAGCAAACAGAAAGCTGGTGTGAATCTATGGAGGGAAAAGAGGAAACAGAAAGCGGTGTGAATCTGTGAAGTGAAGAGAACAGTCAGAAGGCTGGTGTGAATCTAAGGAGTGAAGAGAACAGTCAGAAGGCTGGTGTGAATATAAGGAGTGAAGAGAACAAACAGAAAGCTGGTGTGAATTTATGGAGTGAAAAGAACAAACATAAAGCTGGTGTGAATCAATGGAGTGAAGAGAACAAACAGAAAGCTGGTGTGAATCTATGGAGTGAAAACAACAAACATAAAGCTGGTGTGAATCAATGGAGTGAAGAGAACAAACAGAAGGTTGCTGTGAATCTATGGAGTGAAGAGAACAGTCAGAATGCTAGTGTGAATCAATGGAGTGAAGAGAACCAACAGAAGGCTGGCTGAGCCACAAGTCAGCTACTACACAGCACTGCTCAGCACAGTCCCGCCAGACCATAGCAGGGTTCTTTAAGGTGGGGTCCACCAGTTTAGTTCTGAGAAGTAAAAAAACAGGACAATATGGCATCTACAAACACAGTACTCCAGTGTAGCCAAATGTATACCTGATTATTGAACTGATAATGAAAGCATTTCCACAGGTGATTTAAAAAAAGAAAGTGCAGGGAAAAGGCTTATCTTATAAAAATGCATCTAACAGAATGCTGTCTTATTTTCTGTCTGTTGCTTGTTCAGTCTATTTTCTGTATGTTGAACCCAGTCCCGCATTTCGTTGGCCACGCCGCCCTTTGTGAGCACAACCCCTGTTTTTACATTAAGTTCATGGGCAACAGAAACCTGGTGCTGGTCCTTCGGAATGTTTCACAGTATAACGATTATCTAATGTAGCAGAAATATGGCCTTTCGGAGAGTAACAGTATGAGAGAACAGACAATGTTTCCCAAGCTCTTCTTGAGAATACGGTGGTTTGATTGGACCTAATGAATACATTATATGGCAGTTCTGTTTCCCATTTGGACTACACATACTATTTATTAATAAACAATAGATGCGTATTGACAGAAAAATATAAAGAGGCATAAAACAAGCCCCACAAAGCTACAGGCTTTCATGACATAAAACAATTAAAAAAAATCATAGAACATGTTATCCATCCGAAGCCAGAGTCCATAGCCACAGGTCTGAAATACTGATTCTGAAAGCAAGGCCGGCGAAAGCTTTGCATGTTCCCGACTCCAAATGAAAGGTTTTGTACAGCATTGTGGCTGAATGTTGAAAGGAGTGCCCATTAAGGCACTCACTTTCTCCCTGGGACATGGACTTGGAGGGAGGCGTTGACCTCGGGCGCGACCTGTTGGATAGTGATGCTGAGGGTTAGAGATTTCCAATTTCTCCTCCCTCTACAAAGTTTTGTGGGTCAGAAGAAGGCACTCTTTGCTCTTCACTTCATCCCACTAAGGTCAAAGCTAGTCTCCTGCCATCCTGGGCAAGCGCAGACTGGCGCTGCTAGCCAATCTGTGGCTTGGATGCAGTGCTGTGCGCGTGAGGGCGTGGCGTGTTGAAGCTCACGGGTTCGGATGGTGTTTGCTGTTGTGTTGAGAGTGTTATGCCGCGAAGTGACAACGCTTTACCAACTTCATGGCATTGGTCCTGTGTCGAGCACCTTCGAGTGTCTGCTAACAAGGTCATTTGTGGTCGAAAATCACAACCTTGACTCACCAATGGGTGTTCTACAATGGACTAGTGCTTGCCACATATGCCTTAACTGGGATAGACAGTCTGGTGGGCACTTTTGGACTCATTTTGTAGTATTTTTTGCCTTGAGTGCTGTTTATAATCGTTTGATAGCTATCTAAACACTTGTTGTGCGTATGTGACATATTCTCGCTAGAAAAGTTCAAAGATTGCAAGCTTTGGAATCATGAATGCACAGATCACAGGGCAGCCACTGAGTGAAGGGGATCATTTGTTTGTGTGTGTGTGTGTTGTGTGCACGCATGTTTTGGGGGTTCAATCACATTAGCAAGCACTCTCTGCTGATGGCAAGTCAAGAGTGCTGTTATTAAAGCTTCATATTAATGCCACCAGGTGAGCCTGGGTGAAGAGCGCTCTCGTGTGCTTCCAGATCACACTTTATTAAAAGCCGAGAGATGTTTGATCTTGTTAGTTTTAAATACCACCATGCTTTCTGTGCCTTTCTAAAGGTGCAGGGGTGGCACTGTATATACCTGCCATGGTATGTGATCGTCTGAGTAGCACTCACATGCCCACTCTCGAGGGCCGCATTGTGTCACACAGTAACACCACTCTTCACGCGGCCACCTGGAGTAGAGACATTACCTCACGGGGAACTCTAAGCTGAGCAGGAAACCCACAGGTTACCAGCTCCAGAGTGGAGGCCCTGGATTCACTTGATCCATGCCAGGTTATCAATCTTTCCTGGACATGAGGGGGAGGGGGTGTAGGGGGCCTGGGGTTCCCTCTGCAATTTCATTTTTAACACTGTGGGCGGTGAGCATGGCAGTACGCAGCATGGTAAAGTGATAGGTGCCAACTTCTGGGCAATCCCTTCCTTCATAGGATCCCCATAGGAACACACAATCAAAGTATTTTCAAAGTTGGCAGGTGTCACAACATTTTGGAAGTGTGACCAATTGGTGCGCATGTCCATCAGTGATGGTGCAATGACACCACTCTGATGGGGACTTTCATTGGTCGCTTGCTAGGTTCTGGAACACAAGGCATTGAGCGGCACGTGTCTCCATCAGTGAGAGTGCACTGACACCACTCTGACGGGGTCTTTCATTGGTCGCTTGCTAGGTTCTGGAACCAAAGGCATTGAGCGGCACACGTCTCCATCAGTGAGTGTGCACTGACACCACTCTGATGGGGTCTTTCATTGGTCGCTTGCTAGGTTCTGGAACACAAGGCATTGAGTGGCACGGTTCTCCATCACTGAGGGTGCACTGACACCACTCTGATGGGGTCTTTCATTGGTCGCTTGCTAGGTTCTGGAACCAAAGGCATTGAGCGGCACGTGTCTCCATCAGTGAGAGTGCACTGACACCACTCTGATGGGGTCTTTCATTGGTCGCTTGCTAGGTTCTGGAACACAAAGCATTGAGCTACACGCGTCTCCATCAGTGAGGGTGCACTGACACCACTCTGATGAGGTCTTTCATTGGTCGCTTGCTGTGTTCTTGAACACACGGCATTGAGCGGCACGTGTCTCCATCAGTGAGGGTGCAATAACACCACTCTGATGAGACCTATCATTGGTCGCTTGCTAGGTTCTGGAACACAAGGCATTGAGTGGCACGCGTCTCCATCCGTGAGGGTGGACTGACATCACTCTGATGGGGTCTTTGATTGGTTGCTTGCTAGATTCTAGAAAACAAGGCATTGAGCGGCACGTGTCTCCATCAATGAGGGTGCGATGACACCACTCTGATGGGGTCTGTCATTGGTCGCTTGCTAGGTTCTGGAACACAAGCTGCGCGGGCACAAGTCCCCTACCTTTCTTGCCATATCACCCAATCAAATTAGTTGATTTATAGGGCCCATTACAAAGAGAGTTGGGTAAGTGCAGACTGAGGGATTGGGAAGCAGGCATAGGAATCAGACAGGTGGAATTTGACAAACAGGCATGATTGTCAAAGAAACCCCATGGGGGGGGGGGAGCGGGTTGTGAAGCAGGCATGGTAACCAGGCAGAGGCAAAGACAAGTAGGATTTGAAAGCAGGCATGCTTCTCAAAAAGCAAGCGCTGGATGAGATTGGGAAGCAGACATCATACTCTGACAAGCAGGGGGACAAGTGGGCTGACAAGCAGGCAGGAAGCAGAGGGATACTCTGACAAGCAGGGGGACAAGTGTGCTGACAAGCAGTCAGGAAGCAGAATGATACTCTGATAAGCAGGGGGACAAGTGTGCTGACAAGCAGGCAGGAAGCAGAATGATACTCTGACAAGCAGGGGGACAAGTGTGCTGACAAGCAGGCAGGAAGCAGAATGATACTCTGACAAGCAGGGGGACAAGTGTGCTGACAAGCAGGCAGGAAGCAGAATGATACTCTGACAAGCAGGGGGACAAGTGTGCTGACAAGCAGGCAGGAAGCAGAATGATACTCTGACAAGCAGGGGGACAAGTGTGCTGACAAGCAGGCAGGAAGCAGAATGCTACTCTGGGAGAGAGGGAAAGGGAGTCCGTGTGACAGGGAGAGAAGAGATAACAAGTAGAGCTGGAAGGGCTGGTGTTGCACCGAGGGAGAGGCTCAACGAAAGGGGATGGACACAGGCATGATGCGAAAGAGCAGGCTGCAGCAGACAGGAGTGCTGGAGACCCGGCACACACGAGGGAATTGAACGCAGCCCTAATCCTCAATAGAAGGCTTAAACAAGAGAGGAATTGAAGCAGGCAGGTTTACTCATGCGAATACATAAACAGGAGGAGACTGAAAGCAGGCAGGATGCAAAGAGCAGCGCACAAACACAAGATCGTTTCAAGCAAGTGTTTCTTTCTTTGTCGGATTCTTTTTATTTTCGTATTTCTTTCTTTTTTTGTTGTTAAATTATATATGATATTTAACTCATGGGTTTTAGCAGTATTCCGTCTTGGCTGGCATTGAAGGCAGACGTAAGACGTACTCGTGGCAATCAAGATACTGTGCAAGCAGGAAAACAGGCATGAAACGCGTAAAAAACAGTTAGAAAGAGACAGCACGGGAAATGAGGCAAGAGGTGGAATCAAGACCACGCAGCCTTGGTATTCGGCTCCCCGACTTTCGATAGCGTCAGTCTTGGGCTTCGTAACACAACTTCAGGCCACGACACTTATTATTTCGCAAAGTAAGCGCTGCGTATGGGTATTAAGAGCAGAGCAGGCCGCACACAGACCCCGCCCTGGGAAACCATCCATAAAGCTGGTGAAACGGCACAAACACGTGCATTTGTAGGCATGATAACAACTATAGGTTAAGGGCATGATAACTACTATAGGTTAAAGGCATTATTACCGCTCTAGGTTAAAAGCATGATAACTGCTCTAGGTTAAAGACATGATAACCGCCATAGGTTAAATGCATATTACCCGCTATAGGTTAAAGGCGTGATAACTGATATAGGTTAAATGCATGTTACCCGCCAGAGGTTAAAAACATGATTACTGCTATAGGTTAAAGGCGCGATAACCGATATAGGCTAAAGGCAGTATAACCGCAATCGGCTGAAGGCATGATACCCACTATAGGTTAAAGGCATGATACCTGCTATAGGTTAAAGGCATGATAACCACTATAGGTTAAAGGCATGATACCTGCTATAGGTTAAAGGCATGATAACCACTATAGGTTAAAGGCATGATACCCGCTATAGGTTAAAGGCATGATAACCTTCATAGGTTAACGGCATGATAACCACAATAGGTTAAAGGCATGATTACTGCTATAGGTTAAAAGCATGTTAACTACTATAGGTTAAAGGCAAGATAACTGTAATAGGTTAAAGGTATTTTAACCTTTATAGGTTAAAGAAGAGGGCAATGGAGGCAGGACTACTATACAAGAGAAAGTATAAGCAGGAGAGAACTGAGAACCAGAAATTAAATCAAATAAAATTCATAAGCAGATAAACCATAGACAAGAAGTAAACAGAAGAATCCTGGAAACAAGAACAAGGGATAGAAGTATGACCAGGACAGCAGAGGAAACCAGGAGGAAAATATGTAGCAGAGAGAAAAAAACAACCCAGAAGTCGCTATAAAGAACCCTATTGCCCTCACGTCCCTGGCTCCTCAGGTATAAAAACCCACATACTTTGAGGATCAGCTGCTGTTTCACTAAGGAAACTCGTCATGGCGTGGTTGAAACGGTTCTTGCTTCCTCTTTGTTTGCAATTGGAAACATCGAAATCATAATTTTATGAAAAGCAAAAGAGAAGGTGTTGCTGGAGAACCCTAATGATATTCTGCATAATTTAAAAAAGCAAGAAATTAGTAAAATAAAAAAAACCTGACAAGAGAAAAGTGGAAATATAAGAGGGGCGTGTGGGTGAATTCTAATGCAATCAGAATGCTGTAATAATGGTAATAACGGAATATATTCAGTCGTCAAGCGAGACACCGAAGGAACGCGACCCGGCAATGCCAGAATTTAAATTAGACATAGGCGGATAATTCTTTTCCCTTTTTTTTTAAACTAAGAAAATGGAATTTTTAAGCACAAGGAGAGAAGGGGATTAAGAATTGGCAGGTTCTCAGCCCTCTGTCTCCCACCGAATCCCATTTAATCACAGAGTTTAATATTAAGGGGGCCGAAGCGTCTGGCACTGGGGGGGAGCAGGGATGATGTATGCGGGAACAGGGGACATAACACTTGGGTTCAAGGCAATTGTGAAGAAGTGTTTCAATTACCCTTACCACAGTCTTTTAAGAATGCGGAGTTTAATTTGATCTGAAATGTCATCTGCGTCTTGGCGAGCAAAATGGCTGCCTTTCCTGATTCGGCTGCACTCAGAGCCCTTGGAGATCAGTGTCCTCCTTCCCTCCCTTCCATTTAAACCTTTCATCTTGCTTTCAGGTGGTGCTTCTTGGTCGTTCATTGTATGTCCTTTATATCCTTCAAAGATCTGCTGTTTTTCTAATTTTCCCCATCTGTGTGTGAGCCATTCTGCTATATATATATATATATATATATGTACATATATATATATATATATATATATATATATATATATATATATATATATATATATATATATATATATATATAAAATTATATATATGTATATATATACATATACATTCCCAACTCCTCACTACAGAGTACGCCGTCGCCTACCAAAACAGCGGGTGTGTCGTCGCAAAAAGGACTTCCGTAGTCCAGTCCTTAACATTGACTTCTCAAGCACGCAGTAGAACAACACGCTTGACGACACCATGTGCTGGCCAAAATTCTTTTATTGAAGTCAGCCCCTCGGACGCGTTTCGCCTGACCTGCAGGCTTGATCACCGAAGGTTTATGCTTTGTGGCGGCCATTATAACCCATGTGCAAAACACCCCGATCACGTGATAGTAAACTACAGCGCGATAGACATAAATAACAGACTCGTAGTTCTGGCTGAGTTACACATTGTCATCGAGTCAAAGCGCTCTTAAATTAAACGCATATGTTGTGGATTGCATGATTTAAATACTTTTTACACAGTGCAAAAATTGTATACATGCGTGCAAGTTATTGGCATAGTTATTGCAACAATTGTAAAATTAGGCTGGAGGAAACCATGTTGCCCCTATACATATACACACACATATATATATATATGCATACATGCGTATATATACATGTGTATATATATATATATATATATATGTGTGTGTATATATATATGTACATGTATATACGTACATACATGTGTATATGTGTGTATATACATATGTATACACACACAAATACACACACATATCTATATATCATGGAAAGCCATCATGTAGTGTTAGTGTCACCAAGGTGAAGTTCACACTTCCGCACATGAAATGATATAAAAGGACCCTATTCCAGTGTCAGTGACTCTGAAGAGATTCAGTGCTTCAGACAGTAAAACATTTATTAGTATAAAAAGCTTATCTTCCAGCCTGTGTTACTATTGATGCCAGTACTTTCATTACTTAGCCTAAAGCTCCACCTTTGTAAATAAGGTATTCAAATCTCATCACAACTATCAGCCAATGAGCTAGTTGCTGGGATGATGCCATAATGGATTGACCTGTGATGCGAGTCAGAGAGGAGGAGCTGCATGGGTCAGCGAGAGAGGACTGTGAGGAACCGCAGGGTCACACCGTTCTCGAGCTAAATGTGGGAGGGCAGGAGGGCTTGGTGGTTTGGTCTTTTGTGGTGTTGTGCAGTGCCCCATCCTGAAATTAAGGTTATCACCCGGCACCATTTTATTTCAGAAATTCAGACCAGGGTACTTCTGATAGGGGATTTTATTTTGTGTGCTGAGGGACACGTAATCGCTTCAATACATACGAGATGCAGTATAGGTATGGTGATAGCTGATCTGCTGAGTTTCATAGCCTGACAGGGCTCTTGGGGTAGCCGAAGTGAGGAACGTCTTGCTAGAAAACACATGACCAAAGCATAACCGGGGACCAGTTTTAGAGTCGACGAGTTGGAATAACATTCCAAAATATGACTCCGGTAAAGAAAATTAGGCCAGATTTATGGCTTGGCTCCAGTTTGGCTGGTCATGCCATCAGGTAATTCCCCCCTATGATAAATTGGATACCGTTCCTTGTGGGATTTACTGTCCCATTCAAGGTTCATGAGGTCAGATTGAGCGCTAACCTGCAATATTGTCCTTTATAAGGGCTTTTGGGGCATGGACCACACCAATAATTTATGGGAAGTGCCCAAGGCTAAGGCCAGGACCTTTCACATTGTTCACTGGCTGAAGGTGTATGAGGCTCCTGTACTGCCAGTAGCCTGCTTTCAGAAAGACCAGTGATCAGCATTTCTGAAGGGTGTCAGACAGGGGCTGCTCCTCCGCTAAGGAGGAGGACCTTCGCCCCACTGCTTTCAGAGCAGTGCAGAGGAAAAATAAAATGATAATAACAAGACGTTATATCAGTTAAATGTTTTCTGTTCCTAAGTGCAGGGAGGGCGGAGTGGTGAGCACACTTTTAGTGTGCATGACTGTTTGGTTTGGCCAGCTGTTTTGGCCCGGCAAAACAGTTTTAGACACTTTACATCTCCCCACCAAGCTGCATTACAAGGCCAGGTGGGGAACATGCCCAGGCTCCCTGTCCCCGCCTGAGCGCCAAACCACCTGATCTATGCCTACACGACTGAAGATCCTATTTAACAATAAGGCGCCAGCTGAAAGGGTGTGAAGGTACTAGCACTTTCGCCACACTATGAGGCCATACAAATTTTGGAATGCACGCTATATAAATCTGCCCAACATAACATAAGATCAGATCTTTTCAGACACAGTATGAGGTCCGCTTCATAGTTTGGCACCCTTTCGAGCTCCGCCATCTTGTTTGGTCAGAAGACCACCTGGAATAGAGCGCAATAGTCCGTCTTGGATTGAGTAACTGCAAACTAGAGTGTGAGTCATACGAAGAAACAGAGCCCTTCCTTTACCTCATTGTTGACCAGTAGAACATATGATAGCTCGGATTGTGTTAAGGAGGAAAGGCATAATGTTCAGTAGGTCTCATTGCAGGAGCAGCACACTTCTCTAAGGAAGCTGTTCTTTTTTTACTGCAAGCAAGGCTTTCTCAAAAATTAGAGGTAGTGTACATAGAACACTGAGGTGTGTGAGTGAAACCCAGTTACAGTAACCCAGATGTTATGGAAAGGGAGAGGATCATGAAACAGAGAGAGTGCCTTGAACGGTATTTGTTATTAGTTTACATCAGTGCTTTAAATGGACCAGAACTGTCTGGTACTGAGTACCGGCACTTTTTTGTTTTGAGATTGAGAGTACCCGCACTTTTCCAAAAAAACATAGGGGCATATTACCAAGCAATAGCGATAATTATCGCTATTGCTTGGTTAGAGACAAAAATTTACCGCAGCGCTGCGGCGATTTTTACCGCAAATATACCTTGGTATTACCAAGGTTTAACGCAAATGCGGTAAAAATCGCCGCAAAGCATGAATATCGCTGAAAAGTCCGCGATATTTATGCATTAGCGAGCTAATGCTCTTAGCCATGTTATCCACCTCCCATTGGATAACATGGCTAAGAACTGCTCAGGGCAGGTGTTAGCTTTTGGAGATATTCCCGCTTAGCGCGAATATCTCCAAAAGTTGGTAATAGGAGATAGCGATGTTAGCGACTGTTTTCAGTCGCTAACATCTTGGCACGCCCACTTTGCATCTCATTAGTGATAAATATCACTGACATGCAAAGTGGGGCCCAAGATGGTCGTTATCTCCTACTAGCTGTCGCTAACTGGTGTTAGCGGCAGCTAGGTAATAGGGAGATAATTTTATCTCCACTTTCTTGGCTTTTAAAGCCAAAAAAGCGGAGATAAACCCCCTTGATAATATGCCCCATAGTACTTTTAATTGGAGAGTACCAGCACTTCTCAGAAACAAGCATAGTATTCTGGTACAGAGTACCTGCACTTTTATTTCTCCATTTCAAGCACTGGTTTACATTACATATATTTACGCATTACAATATTCACAAGGGATTCCAGCTGCACATAGCTACTAAAGGCATGCAAGAGTTAGCTCATGGCGTGTTTGCAGGGTTATGTAACATTTTTATTACGCAAACTAGGCTTGGTGAACATTTCCAATTATTGACTGTCGCATATCTTTCCCCTTTGACTTAATCAGGGGATATTAAAAAAAAACATTTTTATTTGTAAGTGTCAGTGTTTCTAAGAAAGTGGATGTGGCATTTGTCACAAGTGTACTGTTGAACAGGATGGTCACTGGGTTTCATATATTTTCCTTGTGACTTCCAAAGTGGATACATGATTCTGCCATGGGAGAAAGGACAGATAGGTCAAATCAGTACACTGACACATAAAAAACATTGATACAGTGGTGGCACAAAAGGTTTTTTATGACGTTTGCACTGGAAAGATTTTGGGTGAAAATGTGGAGTATGTGATATTAAAGAGAAAAGCAAAAAGTACTATTACTGTTAAAATTAGGAACAGAGAAACCGTCTCAGATTTTTCAAAGTTTTTGCAAGAAATTTTGAAAGGTCACAAGAAAAAGAGCATCACAACTTCATATACCTTTAGGTGTGCATCTATAAAAATGTATATTAATGATTATTTACATTCATGTGGATTTAACAGGGATTTGAAGTCTTTATAGGTTGGCGGCAAGGCTAAAATGTTTTCTTGTCCACTCCTTTGGGATTTCCAGTTTTGAGGGATCGGGACAGCACATGGCGCGGAGACGATATTGGAATGAACATTTATCGGTGTTGTGTTCTGTATCTGTTGATGGTCTACTAATGAAAACACATGTGGGCTTTAGGATCGTATTTATCCTCAAATTCTGTGTTTCTTTTTCTTTATGGCTTTCTACAAGATGGATATTTAGGTGGTATTTTCCTGTGCTCAGGGCAATGACAACGAGCCAAAGGCAAAGGTGCATAGTGAGGGGAAAGGGCAATTAACAGCTGTTATCTCTCAATGGCATATGGGCAACAAGGGTAGTTTATTGGTCCCCTAATCTCGCCATTTTGATTGGCTGAGGTAATCTCAGCATGCCATTCAGAGTGCTAATTAAACTTTAGTCTTCTTAGAATTCTGCATATGCTACTGCTTTGTAGCCGGGCCAGGAACGCCGCCATGTTGGATAGGGATAAGGCTCAAACCTCCTTGGAACGCCCATCCTTTTCTATCTCCTAGGCGGCTCAGCGCCTGCAGCCTCTCTTGCCGCGCCGCTGTACTGCTTTTCCCAGCAGCTCAGCGGGCGGCAGCGTGAAGAGCAAAACTCAATATTTCTGTGTTTAAAAAGAACAAACATTGGAGCAGATTTGACTGGGGGGAATTCAGGTCAGCCATCAAACCTAATTACTTCAGCGCGCGTGCCGCTAGAAAATGACAGCAGCGTTTGATATGCAGTCATTTCTTGAGGGGGGGGTAGTTGTTGAGGGGGTGGGGGCTTTCTTCCATTCTTTAGCTCTTAACTCTCCCACTGAGAAATCAGACGCAGTCTCTGAGGAACAGTGAATGGAGGCTTTGAAGAGCTGCATGTAAATGAGGAAGATGGAGAATGGAGGGAGCAGGGACTCTATGCCTACAGCTCAGTGAGTTAATGCGCATGCTACAGGGAACTGTGTGCAGTCTGTCTGTTATGGGGTTCATTCTGGGTGGCTTTTCTTCTTTTCGTAGTTAACAAAGAAAGTACAATTGAGTGTGGTGTAAATACAATTCATGCTGTTAGACTTCAGGATGTATAGTGCTACACAGTGGTTAACTCAATAAGGACAGATTATCTATCTCTCTAGTCTCTCCAGACCCAGCATTGGCCAACAAGCCTTGGCAAAGCCAATTTGTCTGGCCAGGTCAAGCTAGTGTGATAATTATTTTTTTTAAGCACATGGCACAAAAATATTAACAAGAAGTAAGCAAACCATGCCACTGCCTAAATGTATTAAACATACTTTTGTTCCAGTAGAGCCTTAAAACTTGGCTTTTTAGATAGGTTGGTCTTGGTTCTGAGCTTCTGTGACTTTTTGGAAGTTTTGTGTACTGATTAGCTCTGGGACACTCCTGTTGGAGTAGCCATGCGCTTGATAAATGTCTTTCATTCATTCATCCAACGTAGGTTTTCATGATAACCACATGCAATAAATGTGTATATGGAAACCAGGCATATTAAGAAAATGAACTAGCTATTTAATGAAAAGATGGTAGAATCAGTAAAATATGTTTTGAGCATGCTCAGATTAGTGATCTGATTCTAATGTCTCCAAAATATGGTAAGCATCTCTCAACTTTGTTCCAGAAGACAGAAAACTCTTTGTCGGTATGCTGAACAAACAACAGTCTGAGGATGACGTGCGTCGGCTATTCGAAGCGTTCGGCAGCATCGAGGAGTGCACGATACTTCGAGGGCCCGACGGCAACAGCAAAGGTGGGATATGGATTCCTTTTGTCTCCTATTAGATACCTAGTGAGTCAGAAGTTTGAATGTCATATATTTGCAAAAGATCATGGTCAGAGCTTTAAACGATCCAGCACCGGACCTCACTATCAAGTAGGCCTATTGAATAAGCACTAAGCCTCAGTGTAGCAGGTCTGTGATGTGACCCACATACGTCCCATATTAGTGGTTGAAAACCACCGTTATCCAAAACTACAAAATGACCCTGCACCTGAGAAACGTGTATTCTATTTATATAGCTATCATAGTACAGCTTATTTAAAGGAATAAAGAAACATATCACAAACAGAATGACTTCCCAGATGAAAATACCAAACAGTTGTATGTCTAGATTGTAGTTACAGTAAATCTTTTATTGTAAATCACTTGTCCTCTTTTTTAAAATCACCACACAATTGCTTTGCCAACGCGTTTCATCCCTCTTGGGACTTCTTCAGGGCTAGAAGCAATTACAAAACACTATTTACAATATGCACACATTAAAAACATTCAATAAGTTATACATATACAATTAGATACAATCCTTTGTTGGACTCACATCCTATGACTACTAGTCAGCTAATAGACATGGTTGTTATCTTATTACATAGTTAAAACACTGGGAAGCCATTTAACAAAGTACATGATAGTGACATTGCAAATCAAATCAAATTTGCAATGTGAAGATCATGTACTTTGTTAAATAACAACAACAATGAAATTAACCACTTTGCTTTTGAACCCGCTCAACAAGATAGAATTGAATTAATGGCGGATAGGCACAGCAACAGGGAAGTCTTAGTAAATATTTTTTAAGGCAGGGCTCATGTGCATAGTTTAGTTCAATAAGAAACTAACCCCCCCCCCCTCAAAATGTATGTACCTAACAGTATCCCCATGTCCTTTTTCCATCTCTCTCTCATCCATGTAAGTTATATGTATTCTTCTTCTACTTGTATGTAAAGCGATCTGTGCCCTAGTGGCTAGCTCTGCACTATATAAGCTGGACTATTAAATAGTCATTATGTGATGTGTTCTGATGTATCATGCCATGTCATAGTATGTTGATCTATGTTGTTAGCCGGAGTGTTATTCTGGGCTTGGATAATGGCAAAATAAAGAAATCAATCGAGTCTGTCCACAAAAAATAGGAATTTGACAGATGAATGGATCTCACCCAATCATTGCAGCAGTTAAAACAAGCATTGGCATAGCCAATAGGTCTCGCTTTTGGGTCCTAATAAGTGTTTAGTTATCCAGCACAATATCCTTGGTGCAACAACATCAACTGTTGCATGGCTAAACACTTATGAGGCCCCTAAGGCGAGACCTATTGGCTATGCCAATGCTTGTTTATTTCTATCTCATATAATGAAGGACCATAATGAAGATTCTGCAGCAAGACAACCTTCGATACAGATTAGCCTTTTTGCATGAAATATAGAGAGGAAATGGCAAAGCAAACTTAAAAAGAAATAAAAACACAATACAGTCTTCCTGCCATTTGCTTGAAAAAACAAGCATTAGCAAATACAATAGGGCTCCACTGTGTCAGTTCTTGACGTTGTCAATTTCTTCGAGCCCTGCTGTACAGCCACACCGCTGCTGTGCATCACGGCTGAAAGTTAGGAGAAAAAGTGCAGTGATCCGTTTCTTAGTATGGGGTTATTTTCTGCCTTCACAAATTATTTTTAATTATCTTATGTCCAAGCTAAAGTTTGCGGTGTTGACCCTGCTTGAAAACAGCCCCAAAAAGGCATTGCAGAGCAGGGAGTGCAGCACTGTCTGCATTTTGTAACATCTTGTAACTACTGCCACAACCTTTGGGCACTTTTTGTTCTGGGGGGATAGGATGGGGCAATCCACAAAGTGGGAGGAATGGGGTTGGGCAGGGCAAGCAACAATGGGGAGGAGTAGGGGCAGGGCAAACAAGAATGCAGGAGTGATGAAGGGGGTGCAAGTAAAAGGGAAATGAAAAAAGTACCTTTGAAAACGGAGAACAATGGAAGGGCACTAGGCAAAGGAAACAGTACTTAGGCCATGCTCAAGGGTAGAGACAAACACACAAAGAGGAAGTGAATCCGGCACTTGCTGACCAAAGAGAAGCAAGGAAAGGAGTGATGATGAAGCAAACCAATAGTAAGCAACAGCCAAGGTCTACGCCCCCTGTAAATAAACAAAATGTCTCACAAGCAACAGTGCATGTGCTGTCTCAGGTGAGACCTAAACTATAAGATGTGGCAGGGGCGAGCTCAAACTGTCAAAGAGGTGAAGGTGCCTGCCAAACATGATGAAGGGCATAAAACAACTGGCAGTGCCCCCAAAACACTTAGGGGAGCTAGGATGAAGGCAAAAGAGTGTTCAAGGAAGGGGCAAAGATCTGTCCGGCCTGAGGGGAAGCAGCTGTTACCATGCAGGACTTTCACCACGCAGTATTTACCACACAGGTAAGTATTTGTACTTTCATTACGTGGTACTTTACCACACAGCTAAGCATGTTTTTTTTAAAAAAACATACTTTTTATGTCATTTTTAAAAGTGATTTTAGAATTTAGGGCTCGTTAGAGGTTAAGGGGGGTGAAGATGATGAGTGTTCTGGGATGAGTAGAGGTAAGGGAAGACGAGGGTGACTTCAGGCTCAGGGATGGGTAGTAGTAAAGGGTGGTGAGGATAACTTAAGGCTTTGGGAGAGGGTAGAGATAAGAGAAGGTGAAGGTGACTTGATGCCTCAGAGGGGGGTAGGGGTAAAGGCAGGAACTGGCAAATTGAGGTTTCTGCGGTGAGAAGAAGTACAGGTAAAACATACAACTTTTTAAATTGCAGCATGTTTGGTGAACAGAAAATAATTCTTGAAATTGTAAACGAAGTAACCAACAAATAAATTAAAGTAACAGTTTTGTGCCCATAACATTCGGTGACGAGAGATAACAGAACCATTGTCTCCCCAGAGCCCCAAATCATCCATGAGAGACAAAGGGGTATTACATGTGTGAATGATCTGAAACAGTAAACTTTCCAGCTCTACTGCCTCCAGGCTCCCACATGTGGTACCTCGCACCAGTACTGCCTCCCACTGCCACAGGATTATTTCACTCGGGATCCGCACTCAGCCAGCGGATAAAATAATGGACCTGTATTATCTGAACATTAACTTTATATAATACTTACACTTCTTGGGGGTGCATTGCTCGCATTTCAGTACACTAACAGTGTGCATTAGGAGTGTTGGTTAATGCCATACAAAAAGACAAGGATAGAACCAAAAGGGGTTAAAAAGAACCATCACATTGTCTATTTTTGCATACTGGTGGTCTAGTTGCTGACATATTTTGGCAACAGTCATGATGTAGTGGAGTTGTTCAAACAATAGCCTGTATGCTGTTCTATGGATAACATTTATTTCTAAGAGTGGGCTCAGCGAGATTGGAATGGTTTAGGACTTATCCACACTGTCGACAACTAATCACAAACTGAAGCTTTCTCTGCTTCCAAGAAATGCTCACCGCTGAGATGGAGGTGCAGGAGAGGAAGGGGCAAGAGGACACGGGCCGCTACTGGCTGGAGCGGGGTGAATGCTGTCAGCAACAACTAGCACTAAAACACAAGCGCGGCCCCGCGACCGCAAAAGTTAATTGTGAGAGAGAGGGGGAGCAGGTGAGCCCACAAGTGGTGCGCACGTGTGCACTAGGTAGAGCAGTCTGCTCTTTTTGGAAACACATACTCATGCTTGTGGGGTGCCCCTGCGCACTCCCACAAGGTGGATGCCGCCACAAGCATGAGTATGTGCTACCAAAAAGAGCAGAGCGGCAGCTAAAGGTCTCCTATGCGGAGCATGCACGCTGCATAGGCGAGACCTAAAAAGGAGCATGCAATGGCTCCGCCCATTGGTCCTACCCTTCCATTGAACTGCAAAGGCAGAGTGCGGAGCAGTGGCCGGTCATGACCACCGCTGGATGAGTCTACGATATGTAAGGTCTTTTAAATGTTGCAACAAACAAAATCAATTTTACAACATAAGATATCTGCCGACCCTACTCTCTCCTTCTTAGTCAGAAAAGCAAGCATTTTCATTGCATGTGTTTTCCTTGGTATTTAAACAGGAAGCACTCAGCCAGGATAGGTACTGGAAAAAAATCAAGCTTGTGTACTCAACTGAGAAATGCACAATTACCTTTGATGGACACACAAATGTAGGCACATGGAGATTGAGTGACTTCCCCAGAATCACACGAAGTTAAGTCAAGGGACCTGAAGCTAGGATTCGGACTAGGCCCCAAGGCTCCAAAATCAGCAGCTCTAGCCGCTATGACACATCTCCTCCCTGTGTGCTGGGGTATGCCTAAGCACGCTTGGAGTTTTAGTTCATGAGTGGTTATGGCTATGTTTGCCAAGAAGCCTTAGAGCGTTCAGCTACTATGCTAGCATTCCTATCCTACATGGGCATAAACTATGCAAGTTATAAAATACTGGTGTAAGTGAATACTAGTCGCAGACATTGCTGACACGCTTACTTTGCAACTAATGCTTGGGCGCTTACTATAAACCATTTAAAAGATGTAAGTATGGAGTTAGGAACCTAGTGTAATTGTAATATACTTTTTAACTAGCTAAGCATGTTATCCAAAAACGTGTTTCCTTTACTAAGCTTGCCCTCTGGAAACTGCATATTTGTGTCTGTGCCCCCTCTTCTGCACTACTTCCGGATGACCCATGCACGTGAAAGTTCAGCGAGCAGATCAATCTGGGATATGCACAGTAACATATTGGTAAAGATAAGTTTGCATAGGGTTACACCGAGTGGGAATTTATATGTTTTGTATTCCACTGACACTTATATGAAACGTTCACGTCTGTAGTGTATTCAAGATGTACACTACGTATACGTCTATGTCGCCTTTGTATAGGACAGTAAGCATGCGCTGTATTATGCCTATGCATATATAATGACCTTTTCTAGGCATAAGTAACGTCCAGAGTTACCGACGTTCGAGCTGGGGAATGAGGTTTGAGTCTCGGCGTCGGGTCAACACACCCTATGATTCTGGGCAAATCACTTAATTTCCCCTTGCATAAAAAAAGTAAATTTGTCCTAGTCTAGTGTAACTGGTGCTGATGTAAAGCGCTCCAGTACCTTCGGGTCGAGTTTGCGCTATATAAAACTGCAAAAAAGAAAAAAATAAGTGAGGTGTCTTCATGGTCAAAGCTTTTCTGGTCCAAAATAAACTCTGAAAACCTCAAGTAATGTTTGTTTAAAGAGCAGATCCACAAGAAGGCCTTCTAGTGAAATGAATTCCTTAAAAAAACATCCCCCCTGAAAGAGCAGTTCCAGAACAATGCACAGCAATTAAAGATGTATTAGCTGTGGTTAAATTTAACATCCAAACTTTAAGATGCCCGGTGTCCAAACATTGCTCTAAAAGGTGTTCTATTTCAGAGAAAAAAACATTCTCCGATGAAAATAGCTCAATAACAAAACATCTTGTACAGAAGGAGAAGGGCCTGTAAAAATAGCCCAGAGAGCGTTGTAAAGTGTGCTTCAGAGGACTGCTGGAGAGGGTGCTGCCTGGCTCTGTCTCAAAGACTCCTCTCCTGGAAGACCCAGTGTTAGGAAGCCATCCTGGCGGTTCTGTTCCATAAGGTGAACAGAAAACCTTACGCACATTGTGGGCTTTAACCAGCCTTTCTTCATACTGAATCTTAACAAAGCATCCTTTCCTGCAGGTACCTTTAATCGTGAGGAGCCTGTCACTAATGAAGATTATTGATTAGAGCCTGTGTGACCTCCTCCCTCGAGGTCATTATGGACACTGTTTCCCGCCCTGAACGTTCACATGATCACCTAATGAATTCTGGGTGTTGTAGTTTCACTGACGCCCAGTGAAGCGGGGAATTAAAGGAACGAAAACGTGTTTTCCAATCAATCTTTAAAACTTACACAGGTGTTGCTCATAAAATCTCCACATTTAATGTATTTTTTTTAAATTTAACATTTCTTTGTAGCACTACTGCACCCGGCTGTGGGATATTAATACAAAACACAATAAAACCATCAAAGTACTGGTTCAAAGCTTTGAAACAATCTGAACCACTCGCGCGGGACCAACAAAGTCTTTGCCCATTCATACAGAATTGAAGAAGCACTTTTAGGTCAAGTCTACCAGACAGGGCAGCTGTCTGGTTGCTAAGGACCTATTGTCAGCTTACCAAGAACTTCCAGTGAGCTTAAAGTTCGCCCATTGCTTTCCATTGGTTGGTTTTATTGTCACTCTCATTTGCTTCCTTATGTAATGGCCTGACTAGTCAATCTCGTGTTTGTTCCTCCCCTGGAGCATATCCTCTTTACTTGTATCCTTCCACTGCTCATTTTTAGGGAAGCGACTTTCTTCTTTTTGCTTAAGCACTCCAACAGAGCCCATGTGTTTTCCAGTTGTCTGTCTCGTGCTTTTCTCCCCGTGCTCTCACCTCTGTGCTTCTCTCTTTTGTTTTTCTCTCACTCCGTGCTTCTCTGCCTGCCCTCAGTCCTTGCTCCCTTTTCCGTGTGTTTTTCCCTACTCACCTTCCAAGGTCCTATTTTTTATTTCTTTGTTAATTGGAGGTTTTGGCAGCAAATTGCTGGTGGTCATTTCACTTTCTAAATAAACACATTGTTGTGCTACGTCGCTTTGGTAAATAAAAAGAATTGGCACACGATTCACATGCATATGTCATTGTGCATGCATATGACAACAAAGCGACGCAGCTACCAGCAGCAGTGTCATTGAACCTTTCTTTCCCCTTTGTTCATGCTGTACAGCATTTGTTGATGCATACAGCATATACAAAAGGCATTGGCAAAGCCAGTAGGTCTCAAAGGTGAGAGCTATTGGCTTTGCCAATGCTTGTTTCCAGGAGTTTCTTGCCTTTCGTCATTGCATTTGTGGACCTGACCCCAAATTGCCTTCTCTCTTCAAGAAGAACCAGATCCTTACAACAGCGATGTGGTTTCCACACACCCTCTGTTAAACCCCGAGGTACAGACCTGTACCCATCCTTACGTATTATGCGTACCCTCGACCAGTGGCGTAACTAAGGCCCCTGCAGCGCCGAGGTGTGGGGTGGCCGGGGAGGGGGGGGAGGGGGTGTCAAGCTCCAGGGCCCCCCTCAGCACAGTACCTGACCTGAAAGCTCCTGGTTAAGACCAGTGGTGGCCCCACCATGTACCTTGCAAGGCAGCCCCTCAAGTTTCATAACGCCACTACCCTCGATCTGGACTGGAGTTCTGAAAGGTCCAGAGGGCAAAATGCAGGTACTATATAAAAATCATAAATAAAGATATAAAGGATTGTAATGTGAAATGTATACATAATTTCACTGACAAGCAACAGGACAGGGGTTCACATCGCTAAAGAAATTTTACCAAACCATGTCAACATGTCAGAATGCTACATTCAACATAACTTGGAACTCAGCCTTTCATCCTTGGGCTCTCCTCGCCGAGGGGGACTAATACCCTTTGAACCCCACTACCGTCACACGTGCACTTGACAATTTTATGAATCCCAGAAGTGAGTAAAACCATACAAATCATAGCATACACCTACACAGGTGGTATTAAATTCCCCAAAAAAGCAAATGGGCAACGGACTTATCGAAAAAAAGCTCCTACACAGGTGGTGCTCGTGAAATCTCCCCTTTAAACATGTATTTTTATTTATTTAACATTTCTCTATAGGACTACTGCACCCGTTGAATATTAATCCAAAACAGAATAAAATAGGCAATATAAAAAAATCTAAAAGAATTATAAAATATATAATAAATGCATAAATACCACACCTAATGGCAATTTAATTTAAACCTTGTGTTTTTTGTTGAAGAATACAAATAAAATCATAGGCCGATCACAAAATTGTGTTTTGTCAAAGTGAAAAATGTTGGTGCACGTCAAGTACAGTAGACCTGTTCAACCACACGCAAGCCACCGGTCCAGGGAACATTCCAAGCAGAAACAGGGGCAGAGAAACGGGGAGAGAGAACACCGACGTCTTCCACAGGACTCCTGGCCCTGCCCTGAAGCGCCACGCATCCTTCCCCAGCCCCTCTATGCCTGTCACAGCGGATGTCGCGCGAGCAGTCTCCATTGAGAAGCACAGAGACGCCCTGCTGAGACGCTCCATCGATAGTCCCTCCGCTCGTCACCGCTCGTGCCGCTCGTCACGGAGAGGTGTGAGGGCGCACCTGCCGCGTGTCATGTCACACCGCCGAAGGCATGGTACTATGCACCAACCAGCCTGATGGGTAAACAAACCGGCGCGCGCACCCTTCAGAGACCATTAGTCTGCTGACTGCACAATGTCTCATCTCTCTTCCTGGTGCCCTTAGTGCTTCCGGTGCCTCTGCCTTCATGTTCCGGGTGACGCCACAGGGTATGTGGCAGTGTATAGCCGGTGCCTATGTCCTCCACCATGCAATAAATCCCACGCCACATACTTTGATAGCAAAAAAACACAGCTTTATTATGACAGACCTGCGGTTCATAACGCATTAGTATATAAATACAACATAAGCACCACCACAGTAATTCATCATAAGAACTACTAACACCCCCTTCCTTAAAATCTCCTCAAAGTGCAAACGTTCCCTCAAAGAAGACCCCATACACCAAAACATTCTTCTTCTTCCATTCGCACCCCTTGCATTTCATTCCCAATCACTCTCTCTCACGCCACCACCAAGCATCCCCCACTCAACTCCCATTCCCAGCTCTAACAGGTTTATTCACCAAGTCAACCACCATCCAGTTATCAACTCTGAACATAACTGGCCTTTACCCCACACCACCAACGCAATGAGTAAGGGAAACAATTCCAGAAGCGCTATACTTCTGCATCGTATCATCCAATGATGTGGCCATCTTTCCACTCACCATTGCCCTTCCCAAAATAGACCAAAACCCATGCACCTGCCACATCTGAAAAAAGTTGCAGCTGCCTATTTGTTCTTTCTTCTAGAAAATGCATGGAGATTCCATTAAAGTAATCTATGAATGTCCTCCAAATGCATATGTCTGCCTTTACTGTCATTGTAATCCTCGCTCTATAATGTGGTAATACCGCACCTGACAACCCCCTACAGAAAGTCCTCCCTGCCTTCACCACCCTACAAGCAAGGTTCAAATAGCCGAATAGTTTCTGAACTTTCCTCAGGTCCAGTCCTTTGTCTCTTATTCTCTCCCAAAATGATTTTATTTGAGCCACTTTTTTTTACCGGTCACTTTGCCACCATCTTCCTTGTGTCTAGTTCTGTACTAAGAAAAGTCAGTACTCTGCTTGGACCTTCTGTTGTCACTGGAGCTAATGTTACTCCCAAGTCGTCTGCCGTTCGTTTGAAATTCTGCAAACATTCTCAAACACTTTGAAATTCTGCAAATGTCTCTCAAACACTCACCAGAATTTGGTCATCCTACATGCAAAACATCTTCTAAATAATGTGAATCTAATTCATGGCCTGATTGCTTTGAAATTGCCCTTTACAACAAAGTACTGAAAGTTTCAAACAATGAACAAGATATTGCACAACCCATTGACAAATCTCTGTCTAAATAAATTGCTCCTTCGAATTGCATGCATTATAAAGAGAAATCAGCAGGATGTACTGGCAACAAGCAAACTGCAGATTGTATATCACATTTTGCTAGCTCGCTTCCTTACCCTCCCCCCCTCACTTAATTAGCTTCAACTCAAAAATGGATTTCCTTAGCCAGATTCTTTACCACAATTTATTTTATTTTTCTAGCTGATCTCAAAATATCTCTGACCTTTGTCACTTGATAGCCCAAACAAAAAGTTTATTGAAATGCCCCATTCCATTTTGCTGCTGCCTCCCTATCTGGATATAAATGCAGCCATGCTTTCAATCTATCTACCATAACCGGTATATGTGCCCTTGGCATAGGCTGTGACTTTTAACCCTTTCCCTCCCTGTTCCCTATTGGTCCCCACTGTTCACCAATGCAAAGCATTGTGTGATTGGGTGACTGCACCTACAACTGTCTGTTCTCTATTGGTCTCCACTGGTCACCATTGCAAAGCATTGTGTGATTGGGTGACTGCTCCTACACCTAAGGCATGGCTTGGTAGTTCCGGCTGGACTGTTCCCATGAGGCACAGGGTCAGACTGATTTGCATATGGCCATGTCTGAACTGGGGTGGCAGAGTGGGCTAAAGAACGGTGATGGATTAAACCCAGATCTGTTGACTGGGTGTGAGTGTTTGATTGGCTCAGATGCTCCATCCATCGCCATCCCCTTTTGTACTGCTTTGTTCGCCATAAGTTGGCAGGGTCTGCTCAGACGTGAGTCCCTTGCTCACTTTGCCACTGGATTCAAGCAAGCCTGGCTGAAGACGGCTACAATGCCAGAAACCGGTCCTAGGATGCTTGTTTCCGGTCCAGGGAAAACATGGCTTGGCAGTTCGGGCTGGACTGTTCTCATGAGGCACAGGGTCAGACTGATTTGCATATGGCCATGTCTGAACTGGGGTGGCAGAGTGGGCTAAAGAACGGTGATGGATTAAACTCAGATCCGTTGACTGGGTTTGAGTGTTTGATTGGTTCAGATGCTCCGTCCATCACCATCCCCTTATGTACCGCTTTGTTTGCCATAAGTTGGCAGGGTATGCTCAGAAGTGAGTCCCTTGCTCACTTTGCCACTGGATTCAAGCAAGCCTGGCTGAAGACAGCTGCAATGCCAGAAACCGGTCCTAGGAAGCTTGTTTTAGGTCCAGGGAAGGCATGGCTTGGCAGTTCGGGCTGGACTGTTCCCCTGAGGCACAGGGTCAGACTGATTTGCATATGGCCATGTCTGAACTGGGGTGGCAGAGTGGGCTAAAGAACGGTGATGGATTTAACCCAGATCTGTTGACTGGGTGTGAGTGTTTGATTGGTTCAGATGCTCCGTCCATCACCATCCCCTTTTGTACCGTGTGTGTTGTGGCTAGCAGATGTTTAGGAGACATCTGTTGCAGCCACAATTGTGAATTCACAACCGCCATCACATGTCTGGATTCAAATTTATCCTCGCCTGGAACTCCTCGTCATATCTTTGCCAGGCTTAACCTCCAAAATATATCAAAGCCTTAATTTTAATGTCCACATATGTAAAGAGTGGCACTGTTCTTTCAACTTGTTTTTCACAATATACGCTGGTGTGTATCATGAAAGCCGAGGTCCAGTTCTCAATTGTGATAGGAAGGCTTGGCTGCCTCACCAGCTCCCACTCCTTCTCTTTTGAATCTTCCTTTGACTGAAGATCTTTATGTACTTTTTGAAAACATCTACAAAGTGTAATTTCTAAATTCACCCTTTTTTGTTTGAAAAATGAAAACTCAATGGTATTGGTAGTCCCATGTATTGCAACTTCTTTCCAATTTTGCTTTTTCGTCCCCTACTTTTGCTCGTTCTTCCTTTTGCTTTTTGTCAGCCTCTTCTATCTGTATTTCTTTGTCATACATTGCTTTGTTGTTTTTTTTATTACCTTTATAAACTCATTGAAAAATACAAAGGTTAAAGGGACATTATAGCTAGGTGAAAATGTCATTTACAACAAGCCATTTTAAACTATCAAATGTACTGAAATTCACCAGTTATAATTGTCTCAAGTATCTATACCCTGGTGTAAATATAACTTGCACCTTCACCATACACTAATATATATCTCACATATTACAACGCGCATGACATGTTCATTGACTGCATTGATAACATCACTTCTACATCTCAAATGACATAATTGATGACGACACCGCAGGAGCAGCGTTTGTTTCTGCTCCTGCTGGAGACATCAAAGCTAGATTCCATATCCTGGAGGGGAAATAGTATTAACAACGCGATCTACACCACTCATGCCGTTACAACGCAAGTGGAACAACTCTTGCCTTTACAACGCATATGCCTTAACCAGGCATATGCCTTAACCACGCATATTCCTTTACAACGATTTACGTTGTAAAGGTGGTAAAGGTGTTTGTGTGTTTAAGGCAGTCAGCAGTCTAGCGTTGGAGCGAGTGGGCAGGTGGTGGGAGGGGTTGGAGACTCCCTGCGAATAACAATAGAAGGAACAGCGACTTGGTGAGTACTTTTTTTTTGTATGGTTGACCTGGGATTGAGGTATTTTAGAGGGCTGGGGGCCGAGTTTTAGGATGAAGGGTTAGGGGTATTTTTCAGGACTGGGATACAGGATTTAGGACTCAGGGTGGGATAGTTTTGAAGATTGAAGTCTGGGTAATTTTAAGGAATGGGGGGGCCGGGTCTTAGGGCCAGGGGGGCAGGATATTTTACATAGCTGGTGGCAGGTTTCAGTGTGGAGGGTGGGTATTTTTCAGGGCTAGAGGGCAAGGATGTAGGTCTCAGGGCAGGGGGAAGAGGTAGTTTTGGGGGCTGGGGGTCAAGTTTTAGGGCGGGGTCAGGGTATTTTAGAGGGCTTGGGGTCGGGTTTCAGGGTGGAGATCCGGGTATTTTTCAGGGCTATGGAGCCAGGATTTATGGCTCAGGGCTTGGAGGGTTGTGGTATTTTTTAGGGCTGGGGCCGGGTTGTAGGGCTTAGGACGTGAGGTTGGGGTAGTTTAAGTGCTGTGGCTGGGGTAGTTTTAAGAGCTGGGGTCGGGTTTTAGGGATCAGGGCGGAGGGCTGGGATTTAACTTTTACCACTCATTTACCTTTACCAATCATGCCTTTACATCAAAATACAGTATAAAGGCATGCGCGGTAAAGGCCGGTGTGATAAAGATGTGGTCATTGTTAAGACCGTATTGTTCGACATTAAGTGGGTCCATAATGCAAACGTCCTGGAAAGCGCAGGTAGTGATTTAGATTTCTTTTCCCTGCCTCTGCTCTTCTGAGCATGGAACAACACAGTGTCCCGGTGGAGGGGGTCCCTGGGACACTTTCTGCCATTGGGCTCCAGGGGATGTGGGCCCAATGCCCCCCTCCACTAATAATTAAGATTGCAGACCCAAGGAGATGGCGCCTCCGAAACCACTATATGGCTCAGGGAGGGAGCCACACCCCCTCTCTCCCTAAAATAAATTGGGGTGGGGCAACCCACAGACCATTGCCCTCCCCCAGGGGTTTCAAATTTAAAAGGGCAGGAGTCCATCCTTTTTTAATTTAACATTTTATAGAACTATTAAAAATATCAGATTTTGGCCTCCCACAAGGCATAGGGGTCAGGGTATCCCTACCCTGCGCCCCCATATGTTCTAACATTTTTTTATTCTGAACACAAGGACTTGAGTCCTAAAATACTGCTAAACATGTGAGGTAAGGCAACCAATCCAGTCTAATCTTTTGATCTGCCGGACCTGCAGTACTACAGTGTCTCTAAATATACATGCATTTTGAACTTTAATTTCTCAAAAACTACTGAACGAATTTACACCAAGTCACAAAAGAGCACGCTTTCCTGGTAAAGGTGTAGCTTTCTGTCAAATCGCGTATAATTTCCATTCAGCTGATCTGGCTGTTGCGCTGTTCAATTTCCCTAAGGAATTTGCATGGGGAAAACATGTTCTGGGGCCCCCCTTTTTCTCTGCCCCCTCTTGACTGCACAATACTTGCCATAACTAGTGCCACGCACCATGTAGTTATCTTGATAATTGATTTTGTGTTTCTGCATCATTGCCAAATTTGTGTTTTGAGCATGGCGGATGGCACATGAGTTGTGTGGGTTGAATTTCAGTAGTTTTGTGCGTTTCAGCAAGAACCATAACTGAGTTTTTTAATAGTGTTTTTTCAGTGATTTTTTTTATTTTTATGATTTACTCAAATAAAAACATAACTGCGCACCGCCTTGGCCCTGCACAGCAGTGACATAACGGAACATGAGATGGCCCCCCTGCAAAGTACATGCAGGTGGACCCCACTCTCCGGACACAGTCCGCAGCTCTCTGGCCAGGGGCCTGCCAGTGTCAGGCCCCCCCCGCACCGTGAGGACTGTGGGGGGTTTTGTTGCGCCATTGATGCGCGGCAGGGATTATGCATAGGGCGTTGCATGCGGCTGTGCTCTGCTCTGTGCCTACCTGGGAGACAACCTTTCTGCCATTCTCTGTGGAAGTTAGGAGCAGGGCCTGGCCACACTTCACATCTTTTGACCATGCTCCACAGGGGCTGGCCACAGGGCCTGGTCCACAGCCTCGCCTACGGCCTAGCCTTGCAACCCATCTGTCGTGGATGACCAAACCCCTCTGCCTTACACCGCATGAATGCTATTTTCAGGGCTTTAAGTGGCCCGGCCCCACCGACAGGATTTTAAAGTGGGCCTTGAAACGGGCCCCTTTCAGGCTCTGTTTTCGGCCTTGGCACTGGTGGTCCGTTTTTTTCCCCGACTGGAGTGACAGCAGGCACATCCATGTGGGCGTGCTGACACTGCTCACTTCTCACTAGTGGAGAAGTTACGGCATGACGTCATGCCAGGAGATCGTTCTAGGGGAAGGGTAATCCTTTAAAGTCATTAGAGTCATTTTCTTTCTGGATTTCCCTTCTCTTTTTGAAACTCAGGAGCAACAACATTGTCTTTAGGTGGAAGCTTTTTCAATATTTTATACAAGCCAGAGTTACTACGTATTTATCTTATGCAACTAACAACCATTGATAAAGCCAAAAGTCCTGACTTCTTGTAGGTATGATGTTACTTGTATTATATCTGGATGCAATGACAGAAACTGCAAAATACAAGTGGGCGGCACACTATGCTAAGCACAGATTTTTAGCTTACATGTTTTTAAGCCACGCCCTTGATTACACTGGCCGCGCCCCTTTGAAAGACCCCACATTTTTTTTCATCCCACTTAAAGCCCTGGGTATTTTCATTTAAATGAGTAAAAATAATATATAAATACTGATCTGTCCTACAAATGTGTATTATTGTGTGAGGATTATTTACTGCAGAAACTTTGAGGTAGCATCCCTTTGAGTCGTCTTTTGCAGATATGAATATAGGAAGCGCATCCTACCTGAGGCAGATTACAAACTAAGGCCCCCTGGAGCTGAGCAGCTGAGTCCCTGAGATAAAGGGATTTGCCTGCGATAGCATCACAGCGAGATAAGCGAGTCTGCCTTCAAGGGACAGAGTTGTTAATATAAATATCAAAGCGGAATAGATTACAATGAAAGATGACATAGTCTAAAAAAGTAATCATTAACTATATACTGACGCAAGGAGCTTTAAAGACAGTAAATACCTGATTCACAAGGAATCACTGTAGCTCCCCGAGAGGAAGGGGTTTGGAGTGCGGTAGTAAGGTTCCTAAAATAAATCGGCTTTACATCACTCTTTAAAGGTGATCACTGTCACAGTTTTCAGAGGGAATGTAACAGCATCAGGACCTAAGGTGGAACTAGCAAAGCATGAGTACGGTGACTTCTACTCATTCATAGCTCTTAGAGGCAACACACATTGAATGTATGTCTATACACAGCCTTGCAGTTACCACGCATGTCTTTTCCATGCAACCCTTACCATGCAGATGTCTTTACCGCGCATGCCTTTACCACGGATGGGAAGTACATATAAGATAAGTATGCATTGTGTGGCAAAGACTGCTTGTAAAGGCTCTTACCTCGCCACATTGAATATGCTGTTGGTCTGGTTGGAAGATCTGTTTTCATTAAAGATTGCAATGAGGTGTTACAGGTAGAGGGGTGGTAAAGGGAAACATCCTTTACAACGCAACATTTACCACGCAGTGCCTTTACGACGCAACTATTACAATGCAAACCATTACAACGCAGTGCGCTGGGGGGCGCTCTAGGATAGGGAATAGATTTAATTTACTATCCAACACCTTCCCTAGTGTCCACGGGGACTGGAGTTGGAATAGTAAATTATACTATTCACTATCCAGCACCCCAAAGCACTATGCATTGTAAAGGTTTTGCTTACCTTGTAAAAGCATGCATGGTAAAAGCATGCATTGTAATGTCATACATCCGGTGGTAAATGTTGGTTTACTATAACACAAACGCACTCACCTGAAATCGCTGTCACCTCAACCTGCTTGCCCAGGTGTGCCCCCCAGCACATACCCCATACAGACCCTTCAGCATCACACACACAGATATCAAGTGATACATGAAGTACAGAATCCACTCCGCAGCTCCAAATTCATCCTACCCTCCTACAATCAGTTTCCTTCAAGCACCTACTCTTTCAAATCCTCTTGTAGGTGTGCAAACCTTCCGCCATACCACTGGCATCACCTGGAAGATTCCCCAGAGAGCTCAACCCGCCTGACTTTAAGACTGGCTTAAGGCATATATATTCCCCGCTGGATCATCATCAAAAGAGCCTTCGATGCAAATCCTTAGAGAGCCTGGTTCTACTTTAACGCCATGTAACTGTGCGTAACACAACAACATAACACAGCACAACACAACGCAACATTGACACCTTGACAGTCACTAACGCTAAGATGCTGAGGTCCTGTTTTTTTTTTAATTCACAGTTTTATATAGCGCAAACTTGACCCGAATCGGGTATCTGAACGCTTTACATAGCACCAGTTGCATTACATGAGGACACATTCGTTTTTTTGGGGTTTTTTTGGTAGGCATGGGGAGATTAAGTGATTTGCCCCGAATCACAGGATGTTCAGCGTCATTGTCAAGACGCAAATTCAGTTCCCCAGATTCGAGGTCGACCGCTTTAGCCGTTAGGCCAACTCCTCTCCCCTGTTTAACTTCACATAGCACATCAAACACCCGAGGGTGATGGGAGGATGCTTGCAAGATGTCTGGACCACTGACTCTGGGTAGCATTCCCACCCACTGGTTCACAACGCGCATGCCTGTTGCAAATCCAGGCTGTGGCTGGCTTTTACACCTTCAGCGCGGCGCAGATTCCTGCGCTGTGCTGAACGTTCTAATGAGCCAACGGGCTCATGACGGAACGGTTCCGTCATGAGCACAGGCCAACCGACGCTCATGACAGAACCGTTCCGTCAATAGCATCGAAGGGGTTAAGATGAGTAACATTCATACAGTATTTTACACATTTAGTATACCCTGTGCATTTAAACCATTCACCACAGTGGGAGTAGCCATTCATTTCCGGACAGAGGGAGCTTTCCCAATTCACTATTGTGTCTCCAGCTGCCAAACACTTTCACTAATATTGACACCACACATCATTTCAGAACAGGCCGTTGTGGGTGACTTACCGAACACTCAACGAGGAAATATTTGCTCCCCAAGAGATAGACCTGCTTTCACCTGTAATCAGCTCTTGTATGGCCTGTGTTCCCTGCTTGCTTGAAGAGCTGCAGACAGGGGGGGCATTCTTGCCACAGTGTCTGTGCCTCTTTCTTGCCCTCATTCACACTTAGTGGCTACATGAGCTATTAAGGATGCTTCTGCAGTGGTAGGCAAGGTCGTAGCAAAATAAAAAAGATGCATTTATAAAAAACCTATGATCACCAAGGTAGGTGTGACTATTTAGATAAGGAAGCTAGCAATGGTAATTTTGGGGCTTCCTGGAGATCCTATTGGTTGCCTGGTTTTCGCCCAGGACAAGGATGCTCTTATAGCTCTTTGCTTGGGCATAGCCTGATCCACATAAAGAGGTGGCATTTGCACCCAGAGGTCCCAACTGAGTTTATCTGCCTTTACCCAGAACTATTGGCCACCTAGAAGTAAGAAGTGTCACACTTGTGTTTACCCGTCTACTCAGGATACTGGGTACTTGTCTGAGACAGAAATGGTAAGAAGACTGAAGCAGGCAGAGCATAATGAGCCAATGTTGGTCTATCAGATTCCAGCTCCATGGATAACTTTGTTGGACCGCGAGCGCGACCCTATGGGAGAACTGGAGCTGGTATCCTGGTGGTTCCCTGGATTAGGGGCCACAATGTATGTTAAACCAGGGACATCTGGGTAATGTAGGGTGGGGAGGCATCAGCACACAGCTGCAGAGTTTGGCCCTACGGAGAAGAGTTGGGGCATCCTCATTAACCCGTTTAGAGTGTCGAACGTTCAGTGCCCAGTGCTGAACGTTCGAATAACGGGTGGGGCCGCGTCGGCCAACGGACGTGCGCAGCACTACCAGGGTAGTGCACGCGACGGCCGTTGGCCGAAGGCAGCGCTTAAGGGGTTAAGTCAGTCATGGATAGATTGGGGAAATGCTTTTGTGAATGGTTACCAGTACAACTAGAACTGAATGTACATCTTTTAGAATTCCACACAAGGACAGCAGCTGCACCACCCCTTAACCAAGCGAAAAGAAGAGAAAGCAATCAAAATACTTGTCTTGCGGAAGGGACTCTGTGAAATAAGCAAACGCAAAAGAGGGGGGTTTTCTTGTGTGGTAGGAGATGGCGCTAAGGAAGTGTACGTAAAGTCTGTTAAATGCAAGTGAAGTGGCGCAAACAGGTGAGGGAGAAACCCCTAAGCCCTCCAAAATAGACCACAGGGTCAAAACATGATTTCATTTGTTTGATACATGTACCTATTGATCTTGTGAAAAATTTGTACAAACGTCTTATTGAGCATTGTAATACGAGCGTGTGCATAGGCTTTACTCTGTCAAAGAAGTTCCACAAAAAGGTGAGTATGTATGGATGTAATTATGTATATCTGTATGTATGCAGTATTTGTGTAGCACAAACATAGCCCAAAAGGCAGCAGAGCGCTGTACAGGGCAGTGGTTTTGACTTTGATCAACCCCTGTATGCACTAGTGGTGCTTGCCCTGTGAGAATGTCAGGTGTAGCTGTCTGTATGAGTAAATACACAAATAATGATGTAAATAATAGTTACTAGTTTATTTAATTCCTTTATAGCGCTACTGATTCCAATGTAGGGTATCCAAGTGCTTTAGATCACAAACACACATTATACAGAAACATTAGAGCATACCAGTGTTTAAATCAATGAGCAGGAAATGTTACTTAAGACAATGAGGGTTACAGGGTGTAGAAGTCACATGCCACTCTGCTAGGTGGCATAGGTGGCATAGAACATGGTCTGGAAAAACACCAGATCAGAATTTAAAACATAACTCAGTGGTTGGGGTTGTCTGCAGCAATTAGACATTATTACTAGCCAAAGGAACCCTCTGTAACAACCTTAGAATAACACAGGCCACACCTTGCAGTTTGCATGCTGTTCCTTGATGTCGGTTCATAGCTCACTGTGCTATATTAGAGGACTGCACCTTATGAATTGCAAGAAACAAAGGAATCTCCGTGTCCAAAACAGAAACCCACGTACCCATCTACTTCTAGACGCGCTTTGCAGCAGGCACATCAACACTACGCTACCTTATGAGTCAAAACTGTGACCAAACTTAACACAGATCTCTACAGCAAATCCATTAACCACAAGTAATTCTACTGTTATTATTCTCCCCTTAAAATTGCTAGGTACTCAAATATCTCTGCAGCAGATGCCTTAACCCAATAAGGTTATTTTAAAATGCTACTTTTTCTGGCCAATTAGGTAAGCCAAAAAATGTTTACTATCACATTCATCCTTGTTGCCAATTTCTTTGCACCAGAGGTTTTAAAAATACATAAGTTGACTGCCAACTTTGCTTTCACAATTTCGCCCCTTTTGACTATACCCATTTCTGTTGTCACACCTTTACCCCAATTTAAGGGCTCCCAACGTCATTTTTTTTTCATTTCCAGAACTGCCATGTACACAGCATTAGGGTACAGCCACACTAAGATGGCTGCGACGTGCACGTCTGAAATATTAACATAAATGTCTAGTTTTCATAAAAGCAATTAATTGTGCCTTTAAGTGCTCTTGGTTCTCCCTCAATAGCCCAAGATCACACAGTTTGATCATTCGGGAAAGCTGAGGCTTTTCATTTCAAAGCCAGCACTGAACTACCAGACACAGAGTATGGCTCACAGCCTCCCCTTATTGGTGAAATGTTGCTAAATTGTATTTTGTGTTCTCTTTTGCAGGTTGCGCCTTTGTGAAATATTCCTCGCACGCAGAAGCCCAAGCAGCCATCAACGCGTTGCACGGGAGTCAGACAATGCCGGTGAGTCCTGAGGAAACTTTCGAGCAAATGAATTGTTTGTTTTAGCTTTAAAAAAAGATGGAAGTAAAAACTTTGAGGTGGGTCTGAAGATCTGAACTTATCAGGGGACGTTGAACAGAGTTCGGGATTCGAAACACGAAGTTGTTTCAACACATCACTTATTCTTTTACTATAACTGTCACAATATTATTGTGGAACTGTGTATTCCTTTACAACCACATATATTACGTTTTTTTAAGAGTACCTAAAATGATTAGAGAAAAAAAACACAAACTATTTTAAACTTTACTACTAGTTAAATAGTACATCTTTTTCAGAATAGCACTACATTTAAGGTTCTAATAATTTAAATTGATCCTAATAATAATGAAAATATATACACACACGCATGGTTGTTTGTTAGTATTGTGACAGAATATTATTAACCTAGCCATACCATTCAGTTAAACGTTCAAAGTTTGGACAAAAATGCTTTGCACATACATCTTTTTAATATGTTAGTAGTGAGCACACAATAGCTCATATTCATACAAATCTCTGCATACAAAATCATTCAATTCAGCATGCAACACTTGAATCGAAGAATGTGATCAGCAGTCTGGTAATATTCATTACAGTCCTGTAGTATTCATGTTCACTGATTTTTCTGCATTGTAAATGAAGACTTTGATTAGCAAATAAGTATTTGAGAAGTATTCTGTTAGTGTTCAAGAAGTATCACTCGCATTCCAGTAGTCTTCATACACTAGGCTTCACAAAAAGAATATTACTGAATACTAAAATTGACATAAAATAGCCTTCAAATGCTATAAAAAGTCAGGTTAACCACTAAATATATTATACAACTACTGTAAGGGATGACATGCTGGAAAGAACGGTTCTTGATTGGTTGGAGCCAGGAGGCACGCTCCCTTTGGTCTCTGCGGACCTGCGGGCCGGTAAAGCAACCATACCAACCGCCCTATCAGAAGAACTTTCTGATATGATCGTTCATAAAAAACCTCAACAGTCGCAGGTGAATGGAAAAGGTCATAAGCTTCCTTTTAAAGTGTAGTGCGCATGTGTGAAAGGGCAGCATTATCCCTAAGTGAATAAAATGCTATATTTGGATATTTTTTGTGGAATCAAGTACAGTGCTGGAAACAAGGGGGTTAACTTCTGTTTGGCTACCGGGCCCCCAAACGTCTTGGGCAACAGAGACCCCTCCACCAACCCCGTGGCATGCCACCTGCCAAACAGGGAGTTCCAGGGCAGCATTTTTAATAAACCTTTTGGTTTCTGGGGACCCCTAATGAATGACTACTGGACATTGGGGGCCCCCACCTAGGCAATTTCTACCATTGAAACCTCACAACAATGCACAAGACGACAGAAACAAGTATACATTAAATTAATACATACATTATGAAATATTTTGTTTCATTTACAGACAAGACATATAAAACTCAAAATTCGAATGGGTTGGAGTGTTTCAAAATTTTGATTTCTTTCCCCCCCAAAAAACGATTTACAGACCTTCCAACTTACAAAACTAATTCAGAGTAGGGGGCGTGGCCTAGGAGTGGGCACAGCCTTCTCCCAAGAGCTACCTAAGAGGCACTCTGACCCCAACCTTCCCCCAGAAATAAAAATGTTCTGGGGTGTTTTTACCCCCCTTATTAGACATCAGCAGCCCAGAGCCTTCAAAAACGAACTGGACAATCACACTGTCGAGGGTTTTCAGTTTGTCTTCCCTGCTACTGTGTGATATCGGCTTCTCACAGGTAGCCCTGGGAAGGATGCTGATATTGTGTGACACACATGTGGCACCGTGTGAGTGGCCATGTCTGGATACGATAGGCTCCAGCAGATTACATTGTCTTTTTTGCTTCTAATGTATGCTATGTGGCAGTGTTTATTAGTTCTTTAATTGAGATCTCCAATTGTCATACTACTGTTCATTGTACTCGAGCTAAGTTAACCAACTTAATTTTTGGCTCCTAATTTCAAATTCCTTCACATTTACAGAACGTTATACAATTTTTGATTTTGCGCTTATCTTTTTTTATGTAGATATACTTTATTAACCTGCTAATATTATTTAAATTTTTTAACAGTCGCAGACCCCGTGAGTAGGTGTTGCAAACCCCCAGGGGTCCATTGGACCCTACGTCAAGAATCACTTTTCTGCGCAATATTGGTAAAGGGAATTGGAGGGCCAAAGGGCTGCAATGTCATGGTGGGCCGCGCAGCAATGTAATTGTTTTTTCAGAAACACTCAAAATGGGTTTTTGTTTCTGCAAAGCAAAAAGAAATCTAGCCGCAGTGCAGGGATTTTTCTTACACTGACATTTCTAAATTTTTCATGTTCCTGACTGCCATGGTTTCAATTCGCAGGTGAACATCAAACATACTAAAGAAGGCCCAGCACAAATTAAGCAGGCCTTCTGGTATAATTCTGTGAGTAATCCTGGGACTGTACAACTTCCACAGCTTCCCAGGTGTTCTTAGAGAATTCCCTGTGAATTCCCAAAAAGTCAGAAATATGCATCGATGAGAGTAAATATCCTATTTTTCTCAATTGTGTGTTTAATTTAGCTGTGTAAGCTCTTGTTCTTTATTTCATCTCCTTTTTTCAAATATTGGTCCAGACCTAGTTTCCAAATGCTAACTCTGGCTCTAGAATGCATATCATTTTGGACAGTTATAGAGTTGCTCCTTTTATTCGACACCAGGGGCCAGATGTAGGAAGGCAAATACAAGTCGGTAACGGCCGATTTCGGCCGTTACCGACCGGTATTTTGATTTTGGGATGTAGGGGCATGTTAAAATACAGATTCGGTAATTTTACCGATTCGGTAAAATACCGACTGCAAAATTACCGAATCTGTATTTTGACATGTAGGTAGCACTTAAATCAGTGCTACAGGAGTTTAAGAAGTCGTTATTTACCACCAACTAGAAGTTGGTGGTAAATAATGAAAACCCTTTCAAAAGCATTTTTTTTGCTTTTAAAACAGTGCCATGTTGCAGACATACATGCCCTAAGGACATGTATGTCTGCAACATGTGCACCCATGCACAATTGAGGGGTGCAACAGGGTGTCAAAGTGACACCCTGCCACCCTTCTATGTTTCCCCCAATTACCGAATCGGTATTTACCGTTTCGGTAATTGACATTCATTCCTATGGGCCTCCAGGCCCATAGGAATGAATGGCAATTACCGAATCGGTAAATACCGATTCAGTAATTACGGAATCATACCGATTCGGTAATTAATTCGGAAAAATTACCTACATCCCGATTGCCAATTCTTAAATAGCAAATCGGTATGATTCGGTATTTAACACCATGCGCGCTAGCGGAATTCCGCTCGCACGCTGAGATTTGCGAAAACGCATGTTACGTGACGAGCTGGGCTCGTCATCAGCGTGCGAGGAGGCTACGCCATGACGAGCCCAGCTCGTCATCAGCGTGGAAGGGGTTAAGAATCGGTAATCTGGGATTACCTACATCTCGCCCTAAATCAGTTGTTATCACTAGGGGGCATCCACGTGATTTCTCAGATTACCTTTAATGGGCTCGATTTGTAAAAACCTGAGAAAAAGTCAGAACGTTACACCTCCTGCCTGAAGCTGGAATTAATATTCAACTTCTTGGGACATTTATACTCCATTAAAGGCAGTAGATTTGCTCGTTGCATTCGAGACAAGACAAAACAATAAATAAGGCTTGCACCAGTGCAAAATAGTTCTAAGATTACTGCTTTGTATGTACAATACATGGATGATACTAAGAACTGAGGGCCTTATTTAGAATTTGGCGGATGGGATACTCCATCACAAACATGGCAAAAGTCCTGTTCATCATGCATGTGCTTTGATTGACATTTGTAATATGGTGGATAGAATATCCATCCCATTTTGAAGGTGTTTCCCATCCACCAAATTCTAAATAAGGCCCTAGATGTGTGACGACAGAGTATATTTTTCAAATGTAAAATGGTCCTGAAGGCACGCCAATGGGGAAGAGCAATGCACCCAAACTGGCAAAAGAAAGAAAAAAATCCTGATGTCTGAAGGTTCTTGATCAAAAGGTTGAGCCAGGTCCCCCTAGAATATGTCTGCTATACAATATTTTTTCCAAAAGTAGTGCAAGAGCTATTACACCCCAAACCTAATTGTTGTGAAACTCACATTTAATTCCGCACGTGTACCCAACATCCTTTTCTTGTGCTGGCAGCAGATAAGTCCCATCTTTGGTGGTGAATATCATGGGAAGCTGATGAGATGTTGGTTCGGTACAATTGCAAAAGTGTAAGCAGAACTTGACTCAGTATGGGCGAGTTGGAGCCATATCTCTTGCCAATAAACCATGTGAATAGTATGGTGTAGACAATTCAAGTGCTTGTCCAACTTTCAGGTCTTCTAGGTGGTTTCAAATGTAGTGATTGGGGCACCAAGAGTATAGCACCTCAAGCCGTGAGCTGTGTTCTGGGGTTCAAGTTGGAAATTTGTAGTCGTCAAGGTGAGTTAACCCTGATTAAAAGTTCTGAACCCATGACTCTACCCCTTGTCAGCCCTCTTCAGAGTGTGGCCACTGGCTTGAAGAAAAGTTTATGTTGTTGCTGGCCTTCAGGTGAATTTCGATAAACAGTTGCTTGATTGTCCCCAGATCACCCGGGTTCCTACAAATCACAAGCTGAGGTAGATAGCAGCTCAAAGTCGGTGCAGCAGAAAAGCAGGAGCAGGAGCTATAAAGCATCATGGAAAAAATAAGGGAGACAAATACCCATGTGGAGAACAGTCTGGGCTCAATGTGAATGCAAAGGAGATAAGAGGCGTAGCCAAGAGTCACAATTACTAGGTTCAGAGAACCTATCCCCACCTTTTTTATGATGCCATTTATTTATTTGCCGTACCCTATTCCCCTGGTCTTTAAGGGGTCTCTCTCAACTTTTTCTAAATGTATTTATTTGCCCCTTAAATACAAATTGTCTTCTTATGAAATCCAATGGTGCGCCATCTTGGAATGGGAAGTCACCACTCACCATCTCTTTGTTCTCAGTGCCGTAAGGCCATCTTCAAACACAGTCAATGCAATGTTTATAACGATCGGTCTTGATTCCAAGTTCTTCAGAGGCGCCGAGAGATCCCCTAGGGGATGATTCGTAGCACATAACAAATGATTATGATAATAAATATTAAAGAGGCTAACACAGATGCCATGCTCAGACCAGCCCGGGCTCCTTTCACTGTCCCAGAAAACAGCAGACTGCAGTACAATTATATTTATTGTCCTCCTTTGAGAACCTGTGCCCCACATAGGACGATTCCTGTGAGCTGGATAGCACATGAGGCGAGTCACTAAAACCTGTGAACAGCCCACTCCCTGACACCACCTTGTCTCTTCTTTATGGGTTTCTAGCTTTAAAAGGTCTGCCTGGGACAGGTAAATGCTCAACTATTAGCTATTGTATTTTGTCCTCAAGCTTTTTTCCCCAGACAATGCTGTTAATTCACCTTTATTCAGTATTGGCTGGCAAATAAAGTAACTCTAATGTTTCTCATAACTCTAGTTTGAGAGTAATTATCAAAATCTGATCAGAATTTCTTAGTCCTAATATAGAAATGCATTTTTGAATGTGGTCCGAATTTCAAAGCTGGTACGAGTAAAAAAATAGAAATTTTGTTCACTCAACTCCAGATTTTATTTGAAAAATATATTTTTTGTATAGATAGGGCCATATGCATGAACACATTTTCTCATAGACACACAATGGGGAAAACCCTTTGATGCATCTGGCCCTCAGCTCTTTATTGTTCATGTGGCAGATTCTCAACCTTTGTTTTATATGTTAGAACATTCTGCCCTCTAGTGGCAGAATATTCTAATAGTCCTTCTGTAGCTGGACTATGCCGGCATTGAAGCCCCTCTCCCTTGTTAAAGCCCCCCTCGCCGTCGGTTCGGGCCGTTAGCGCTGGAGGGGGCCTTTAATGGCCGGTATAGCCTGCTATGGCGGGCTATAAGGCTATATTAGAACATTGGAATGTTGAGAGCTCCACTGAAAACAATGAAGTAGCTCTGGGCTTATAATGCCTGCTATAATCTGGGAGCTCCAACATTCCAATGTTTTCATGTTTATCTTTTTTTAATTTAGAACATTCTACCCCTAGTCGGTGGAATATTCTAATAGCCTTATAGCCCTTCTGCATGAAGCAATACAGGTTGTTAAAGGCCCTCTCCCTCATTATAGTCCCTTTCCTGCAGCTCGGGCTGGGGAGAGGAGTTGGCCTAACGGCTAGGGTGTTCGACCTTGAATCTGGGGAACTGGTTTCGAGTCTCGGCAAAGACACTGAACATCCTTTGATTCTGGGCAAATCACTTAATTTCCCCGTCCTCATGTAACGCAACTGGTGCTATGTAAAGCACTCTGATACCCGATTCCTTCGGGTCAAGTTTGTGCTATATAAAAATCCTTAATAAATAAATAACTCACTTTCAGGATCTTTACTAACCGGTATAGCCCTCAACAGCAGGCTATAAGGCTATAGTAAGCTCCATCTCACACGTAGATTTCCAAAAATACTGAATCTGAGTTTACAACGACACCTTTAATGCATCTAAGGGAAAGGTATGTGCACAATATCTCCCAATATTTGCACAATTCTCCTACCTAATTTACATATGAGTATTCATGAGATGCATTTATTGAGTTTTGAATCTTCTACAAAAAAACATGCCGCGGAAGGTCACTCCAGGATGCCTATCCTAGGAGAAGCGTTAAGGCAGGCAGGTTATTTATTTCGCACCAGCCTTACGCGATTAATTATTTTAGGATTAAACCTAGCTTCCAATTAGAGAGACTTCCCAAAGAAGTGCCTTTAGCTAATCTTGGAGCTATCCTGTCTAAGTTGGGGCTTATTCCACAGCATCCGCAGTGACGCATGAGCAGCCGCAATATGGCGGGGTCTTTTCTGCGCATCTTATTTTTTGGCCGGTTTGACGGGTGCATTAGAAGGCAGTGGTGAGATTTACTTTTCGGTTTTGCAGATTAACACGGAGAAATTAAGTGTTTTTTTCTTCCTTGAGGCTGTTCTAACTACATATGTTCCACTTTTGCAAGATCCCTGTCAGGAGCCTAGGAGCCAAGGAAACAGATTGTTGATTGGTTATGCTAAAATGTTTCAATGCTGCAAAACAATAATGCAGGTGTCTTTGTTACGGTGTGGCTGAAAATAATGCAATAAAATAGAATTTCTAATGATTTGTAGAACCAACATTAAGTACCTGATGAAACCAAGTAGATAACTTGATATTACCAGCTCATGGTACCTATACACTAAAGAAAAGAGCTTAGAAGAACCGTGTATTGAAATCTCCAAAATTAAAGAAAATGGTAAGACACCAGCAACTGGTGCCACGTAAAGAGGTGGTTTTTTGTAGTTTTATATAGTGCAAACTTCCTCCAAAGGTGTAGGAGCACTTTACATGAGCACCAGTTATGTTACACCAGGACACATGATTTATTTTGGTAGAGACGGGAAGATTAAGCGATTTGCCCAGAATCACAGGTTATAGAGCAGAGGTTTGAACCCGGTTCCCCAGCTCCAAAGTCGGTAACTCTGGCCATTACGCCACATTCTCTCAAGCATGAACTGAAAATATGTGCACACCGTGAATCCAATTCACAACGTCACTTATTGGAACATGCAATAGTAGTTCTACAGTACTATTCCTGTACTATTGTCTAACACACTCTTAAATGCCTTTGTGAATTGGCACAACACCTTTAAATTGGGAATATTCAGGGAACATTCATACACAATTAGTACAAATATAATGGACTGTTGGCTTTTAATAACATGAAGTTTGTCATTTTGGGACCTGTTCGCAAAGGCAGATGCTCCTGCAGAACTGTTTCACAACCTCATGAATGCCTTTGTGAGTTGGCGCCCATATGTATCAAAGTTAAAATTGAAAGAAACCGCATGAAATGTTTATTCCTTAATGTTAGGACAATTTCTAAAACGTTGGCAAGTTGCTAGCTGGCCATGTTGCATTCATGGAAGGAAAAGAGATATTTAAATTAACAATTAAAGATCCCCTTGGGTTCTTGACTAAGAGGCGGATACTCACTGGCGGTGGTCTGCAGGTTGAGCGCTGCATGTTTCAGTGCCCAGACTCAAAGAGGAAAGCGAAGCATTTGGCAGCGTATCAACATCAGGAAGGCACCCCCAACATATAAGATGGAGGGTGTTTTATCATGCAATGATATGTTGAAAGTTCATGGATTATTAAGGTGGCTTCAATTCTTCGCCGAATGAGTGGCGGTTTGGTTGGGCCAACAACGGTGAGCTTGGACATTCCAAAGCGTGGATTCTGTTGCATGGCGGTTCTTTCTCTGTGCATGCTGAATGGGGACCTTCCTGGTAAATTGTTTGTTTGGTATAACTTGGTGTCAGGGTTCTGGTTGGAGTATATGAAGGGACCTGTGTTTGTAAATGCCCTGGTTCTGGCTTCCTTGTAGCTTTTGACTGATTTGGTTTTCAGAAGGCGGGTGTAGATGATACAGCAGCACCCCACAGAAGACCAGGGCTCTGGTCAGATCTTCAGAGTGGAAAGACTGTAGGCAGGGAATATTCTTTCTGAACATGTTTAACTGGAGTCTTGTTCCTGTGACCACTTCATTCATTTGAGTTGGGGATGATGCTGAGGGGCAGACAGAAAGACCAGATGAATGGGAGCCACCGGGGAGCGGGGGCATGTGGCAGGCAGGGTACCTGCTTCAGACAGCATCGCTTCAGCTTTGTACCTGTTCTGAGGAGCAGACTGCACTCATCCAAAAGTACACATGGTCCAGGTCTTCTGAGATGTTGCCACAGCTCCTCTTTCCATTTCCAGCCACATGGACTGTGTGTTTTCAGTTTATGTCTGCAGAAAGGGATGGTGTAATCCAGTCCGCTGGGCTGGTGGCCACATATAACAGGAGAAGACCAGGGCAGATAGTGAGTGGCCCCTGTGCAGGGCTGGACTGGGAACCCAAAGCAGCCCTGGCAAGTTTGCTGGGCAAGCTCACCCCCGCTCCATGTGTGTGTGTGTGGGGGTGGGGGGGGGCAAGTGTGAAGCATTTCTGCTTTTTTTACTTGGTACAGAAATTTCAGCACCAACCCCTTAGTAACAAAACCGCCCCCCACCAGTGCAAAATTGGCCCCCACCAATGCACAATCGGCCTCCACCAGTGCAAAATCGAGCCCCCCTTCCAACCTTCCAGAGAAACACCTGTTACCTATTACTGCAAGTCCATCCCTGCCTCTGTGGCTGACCACAGTTAGCCTTGGGTTTATGTAGTTGTAACAAACCTACATACATATTGCTGCCTCAACACACAGTAGTAGGAATGAACGAAGTAGTTGCAACATCAGCTGTAGGTGCCAATAAGCAATAATGCAAAGGAGCTTTGTAAACGAATGAACATCTATCAGGAGTACATGTGCCAAAAATGTACATGGCAATGCTTTGAAGTTTACTCCTTTAGATCAGAGGATATATATCCAATGTCAATAGATCCCAAGCCTACTTACTAATAGTATTAAGCGCTACCTAATGTGAACCCACTCATAGTCTTTAAGACAGTTGCACTCGGAATGTCTATGTTCTAAGTGTGATAGTATCACGGAGGCAGGGAAATAGAGTATTAATAAGTGAAAGATTCACATAAAATTGCTGAAGCAATTATAGAGCCTACCGAACATGTAGTGTCACCAGAATTTTAAAGCCAGAAATTTAAAGCCAAAAACCGGGAAATTTCACAAAATAGGACTTCAATTTTACTTAAACCCAGTGCACAGAATGACAGCGCCATTACACCTCCTTCTTGAATGGGAAAATCTCAAAACATTTAACTAATCAGACTCAGAACTCTGTTTCACGCTTAGACAGTTATGTTATGCTAATGAAAATTCCTATAGCGCACATAGGCGTCAGCTGATCGTAGAGCAAATTTGAGGCTGCATGGTGACTGTCAGTGGTGCAGTATCCCTAAACTTTGTTTCTCCATCCCTTGTAACTGTCTTTTTGGTCATGTGGTGTATTTCCTTCATGCAGGCACAATGATGCAATGTGTACACCGTAATGCCTTACGAATGTAACTCATGGGGAAAGTGTACCTCGCACATGATGTCGCGAGTGTAAAGCTCTGAAGAAGCCCTCAGTGACCGAAACGTGTTGGCTATGGCTACACGTCAAAGGATGTCTGGATAACAAATTCTCCAATAAAGGACAATGTGTTAACTTAAATTGTGGACCATTGTGACATCATTAGAGGCATTATTTGATATTTGGACTCATCGCACACTATCTTGGACATTATTGTTATTGAATAAGTCGTGTTGTTAGGTCATACCTTGTGATCTAGTGAGACAGAGTGCTGAGTTATATTGTTTAAGAGTATCAATTAGTGATGCAGGAGCCCCACCCGGCTCTCCTTCGGACACTGTATCATTCTCTTGAACTGGTGCCATTCCAGATTTGAGAGCACTGCACACCTAGGGGCAAGAAAGCGAAAGGAATAAGTCTGCCAGGTGATGAACGGAATGCGGGTGACGCTGGCTTTAATGTCTCCCTTTGCCGGGTTTCCCATCACTTCTGCTAAGGTGGATATAGCGGTGCAGTCTGTAGAGTGCCAAACAGAGGAAGAGATAAGTGTCAAAAGACTTTCAGCCCGATTCATGAAACTAAATTGCGCTCGCAAAGGGCCAGATTCTGAGAATCTGGCCCTTTGCGAGTGCGATTTTTGCATTTGGGATTCATCATCCCAAATGCAAAAATCGCTATTTGCGAAATCGCATATTTGCGAGGAATTGGATTAAAGGAATCTCAATTAGAGATTCCTTAAATGCAATTCATGAACCAATTCTAAATTGCGAATTCGCAATATTTGGTCGCTATTTACCACCAAGTCTGACTTCATGGTAAATAGCGAAAAAATAGTAAAAAGCACTTTAGTGCATTTTTTACTGTTGCATGTTACAAACACACATGTCCTTTAGACATGTGTGTGCGCAACACCTGTTTCAATTTGCATTTCAGGGGTGCTACAGGGTGTCCTTTGGACACCCCTGGCACCCTTGAAATCGCTATCTCATTTGCAATTAGCTAATTGCTAATCGCAAATGAGGAATACTCCCCATTCATTCCTATGGGCCTTTAGGCCAGGCCCATAGGAATGAATGGGGAGTATTCCTTATCTGCGATTAGCATTTAGCTAATGTCAAATAAGGAATGTGTAGGAGTCGCAATTTATTTTGCGATTCCTACATGAATCCCGTTTTGCAAGTCTGTAATAGCGATTCCATGTGAATCGCTATTAAAGACTCGCAAAACGGGTCTTTGATGAATCTGGCTGTAAAAGTCCCGAAAGGCAAGGGATAGGCATGAATAGAAGAAAAAAACTTACCCTAAAAGTGAATCAAATAAAATCTTATTTTTTTGTTTTCTCACGGACTGAAATTGGCACTAAAAATGCTAAAATCTTCTCCACGAGAATGTAAGAAAACGTGAGGGTTTAGTCACCGAACGTAGGTGGCTGCCCACGCCTCTATTGACAACAAATCATGGCTGTGGGCTGATCCCGAGGGCTTCTGACTGGCTGTCAGCAGACAATCACAATGTGTCTAACAGAGGGTCTGATTTTGATTGGTTGAAAGAGTGGCCGCGCGCTCAACCAGGCAAAATAGGTTCATGTGTTAGGAACAGTACGACTGACCTTCTGCTGCCAATCAAAACAGCCTATATGAGACCTGCTCGTGAGCTGTGCAAATACTTTGAATTTCAAAGCCGTCCACAGACTGCTGACAAATTACCACCTACTTTTTTTTAGCCCTATCTGAAGCAGGGAGGGGATGCCATAGATTAGAGAAAACAATTCATCCAAGCCTATTAGTAGGCAACGGTGACGTCATGCCCCTCCATACTCCATTTACCCACCTATGGCGAATGGTGATCTGAGTCGGCCTTGCTGGGATTTGAACTTGTGTCCACAGGATCACTGCTGCTCACTTGAACGGTGAACGTTCAGCTCACTGAGGCATCCTGGGTGCTTACTGTAAATAACTAGTATGTATAGTTTAACACATGGTTAGCTCTGCTTAATTCCTATCCATTGTACAAAACCCTGTATCATATTCAGTATTCAATAACAGGGCACCAATATTTGCAAGACACTTCTCGGGGCATTGTTAAATTTCTTCTAACAGTTCTGAGAAGTTAGGTAAGCTGGATTGTTCTGTTCATGGCCAGTAGGATGAAAAGCAAAATGAACTGTCCATCACCATGAGAGGGCGCTATCTTGCATCTACAAGCAAAACAGGGGACCTTCCTGTTCCATTGCGTGGTACTCACCGGGGCAAAATGTCCTTTCACCAAATGTGGCAAAATCCTTGTATGTTTCAGGTCAATATGGTTGACATCATATTAATGAATAGCTTCTTTAAAGGAATAGTGTGCAGAAGCCCTGATTTGTCTTGCCGGGAGACCAATCAATGCCAACAAAAAGAACATGCTTTTTCCTGGATGGGTTTTCAAAACCCTCTCATCTCTTCATCCGCCAGCGCCTCATTCCCACCCAGAAGTCAACATGCATGTGCACATACTCCTTCAGGAGGAAGGCCAGTGGGCTCCAGCCCAAATGAAGCATTCTCCAATCGATCAGTGAATGAAGTATCTCTGCTTCATCTGCCTTCTCCTCCAGTGGGCCGTCCATCATCATTCCTGTCAGATCGCGCATTGCCGCGTTCGCGAGGCAGGCTCCGCTTCCTCCACAATGGTCAGGATTATTGCTTCACAGCGACTTCCTGTTCAAACGGCATATGTTCCATTAGAATTTCCTCCGCCATCTTTCTTTTCAACAAATCCTTTTTTCCCAGTCCTCCACAATGTTGGACTCAGGCTTTCATGCGGTGTAGGACAGTGTTCTGGAGGGATTATGTCCTTTTCCATCACAAGACTTGGAGGTTTCTGCGGTCCCACCATTAGAACCACCACAGGTGGCTGCACATCAGAAATATGAGCCTGATGTTCCACAAATACCCTTCTTACCTTCCATAAATTTACATCCAAATTCCAAAGTCACTCTAATAGCTTGCTGGTGAATGCTACATATGACCCTAGCTGGATGTGGTGGCTTAGTGGACTAATGCACCCACTGTAGGGGCTTTTTTTCGACCTCATGGTCACAGATTCGAATGCCGGTGGGGCCAGTCAGCCTTTCATCCTTCTGAGGTTGATAAAATAAGTACCATTGTGTTGGGTAACAATAAACATCTGTTATTCAGCGCCAAGATACCCTTCTGTGTAAATGTTCACTTTACTAATACTCATGTTTATGTTTAGAACATATGTGTGATGAGTTACAAGTTTCTAACTCAGGACATAGGGCCAGAGTCTGATGTCGATCGGAAAGCCTTCAAATCGGATTTGGCTTTTCCGGATCCGATTCATAGCCCTTATTTCCAACCGAATCAAACACAGGTCCGAATGACCAAGTATGATGATCGTGTAAGCGCCGACCGAATTGCTTCCGAACCGGATCCTGTCCATACGACTCGTTCGTAGCCGAATCGTGTGCGCAATGGAGCCGGATTCTGACCAAGCGAGTACGCTGTACGATTCGGACAGCGGCATCGACTTGGTGATAGCAAATGACTGTCCGAATCGTACTTCGGGAGGCCATAGCAGGCCCCGCCTTACCCCGGGGCCCTCCGAATCTGTCACGGTGGTGCCCATGGGTCACCCCGATGCAAGCATGCACAGTCTGGCCTGCAAAATGGGGTGCCCGCCACAGTGTGGACTCAATCCTGCACCCTCCCCTTTTTTTGTTTTGGGAGCCTGTGTACGTGTCCGTACACAAGCTCCCATAGAGTGCTATGATAGTCCGGCTGAGCCTGCTAGGAAAGCCTTCTGGGTTCGTACGGAGGACTTTCCTAGCGACTTTGGAATTGGATCCAGAGCCGGACATACTAGTGGCATAAATTCAGAAAAGCACTGTAAAAACCTTGGTTGCACTTCGAATAAATCCTTTCCCCTGTCAGCTACATAACCATATGTTAGATTCCACTTTTTCAAGCCTTTCATTTTTTCCCAATGACTCGCATATAATGCTTCAACCATTGGCTGTGAAGGTCTGTTCCTTTTGATTATACATATTGTCAAATCCCTGAGTCTGTATCTTGCTCCAAGATGTGAGTCTTGCATTAGCTGAACTCATGGCAGTTAATGTGCTGAGCCCTTGCTAAGTCTATGATGATCTAAGGAGGCCTATACTTCAGTATACTAGCCAAAAGTGCACAATGACTGCATATGAAAACAAAGACTGAAAAAATACAGACCGGAAATATGTAGATTCAAAAACACCTACAATCAACATTTTCCCCATACTCAAGTATCACTCTACCTACAGCAATTTCAACAGACACCTACATCATCTACAATGGACCTGCCCTGAAATATGCTTGGACTGAAGTTACAATTACAAAATAACCAAAATTAACGAAATTGTGACGATATTTCCTCATGAACGTCACCAAAACTGCAAAGATTTACAATGAAACAAATAAGGATAGGACATTCCACCTAAAAGTATATTTGAGGGGCAAAACTCTGCAAAAAATACTTTAAGTGCGGGCAATTGTCCCACAAAAACATTTTTTCAGAAATATTCTCTTGCTGAAAGTATTATTTTTTCAGAAACCTTCTCTCACAAACAACATTTTTTTGCTAGGCAAAGTTCGCAAACTCACCCAAGAGCAAACATTGCCAACTTCACAAATGTTCTACGACATTAACTCAATTTTTGCCCATACTCATAGTAAACACTGTCTATGTTCACAAGAATCAAGATAATTTTATATTAATTTCAAAGATTGCTGCCTTGTGTAACGCATATGAAGCCACTCCCTTTAACCTCAGTGGCCTAAAGGCATATGTCACCTAAATGTCTCATGCACAGCCCAGTGGTCAGTCAGGTAGTCAGTCCAGTGTTATTAAGGGTCCTTCCAAAAATGTTAACCATGCAGAGGACAGTCAAGGTCGCGAACAATGTGCAATGTGCATTTCATATAACACTAATGTGTAGGATCTTCTACCAATGGACAGTCTGGAGGTGTCGGGTCAGGGGACGACTCGTGCACCCCCAAATCTACATTTTTCCTGGATTTTTCAATGTGCTCGAGAATAGTTTTGGCAAATGCAAATAAAAAGAGTTCGGTGGTTGGTTGTCATCCGCCAAAACGTGGCAGATATCCGTCCGCCATTTATGAGGGCAATGTTCTCGATGACCCTCTACGGCGGTTGTGGCACCCACCACTTTTTGGCGGATGTCCCACGTTGCCAAAATCTAAATAATGCACCAAATCTCATCAATTTGAGGGGTAAGCATAGGTATCTTAGTCTTACTTTTATTTTGTTACTCAACCGCATTGTTTCTGTTCTTTCTAGGCGGTCGAGATCTTGCATCTGCTCAAAGAGGTACCCCATTCAGGGTACACTGCCAGCCTGACTCATGAGCAGTGTAGCAGAAACAAACAAACAAACAAACAAAAGCTAAATCTTTGTCCACTTTCATGATAAGACACTACTTTTCGATGGTACTGTTGGCCCGGGAGTCTATGCGGTACCTGGGTGGGGTCCAGCAATACTCTTTCACCAATGGAAGTGTAAACGTAGAGAAGTTGTTGTGAAATCCCACAATTTCAGGGTGGAAGCCCACCTTAGAAGAATGCTGATGTGCATCGAAGTTCTACTAGGCCATGCCAGCCACAGAAAGGATGCCATTCCCAAATTCAATTTTCTTGTCAGAAAGATGTGTTCTCCTGAGCAAGTGACTAGCATTGAACCCAGAAGATCTGGCTTTTTTTCCTGGATTTTGCATCTGGGCAAAAAATATAAGAGATTGGTGACAAATTACTATCTCTGCTTTAGCCTCCAGCTGTAAGCATATGCAACGTCTCAATTACTATCTGCCCGTCACATCCTGTTTGCGGAGGTCCGGTCTCACACGGATCTCAGACACCATAGTGGTCTATTAACTGCAAATCACGTCAGAGATATTTCCGCTGCAATTAGAATATATTTATGTAAAAGCATCTAAAAACAAATTGACAAATACACTTGGTGTACTTTTTTCTTTTTAAAGTATAATCTGTGTTGAAATGAAGTATTTAGTCGTTTTCTCATTTTTCACACAAATGTTTTAGAATGTGAACATTGAAAATAGGAGGTGTGTGGCCCACAAGGTAACATTATACAGAGACTGATAGAAATTGGATTGACAAAGACACTCTGTTCTCTGTTCAGTCTCCAGCTGCTCCCCAGCTCCTGGCAGAGACACCCCCTTCCCGTCCTGGGCCTGCCGGTGCGCCCATCCGCTGCAGATGTACGCGGGACCGTGGCCGCAGCGCCGCGGAATACTAATGCGCCGCGAGGCGCTGGCAGGGGCTTGCTTGGATGTCTACAGGTGCCTGCTGGACCTTTTCGCATGGAACGCGCTGACAGACTGTCACCCACTCCAAGCTCTTAGTCACTGCTTTGCATATGGCGCCACCGGGCAGGCGCATGTCTCTGTGAAATTATGTACCAAAGGGGAAAATTTCCACTTAGACGGCAGCTCACTTTTCAACTTTCCATACTGCAGGAGGGGTCTGTATTTTCCATTTTTGTGAAATAACAGACATGTACAGTTCCCCCTATCACAATTCCCTTTATAGACCACTTCCTAATCACTGATTCTTCACCCCACTTGCAATGCTCCATTTAGTATTATCCCCAGGTGCTTGGCACTTTTACCGAATGTTCGTCATTTGTTTTCAAAATAGTAATAAGAAATTTAGGATGAGTTAAAATAAAGCTCCACAAAGACAGAGCCGGGTAATAGAGCTAGCGCTTGGACGCCCCCGGGCAGCAATCGCGCTCTATAAATCCACTTTTCATTTCATTTCATTTTCATTACTGCAGGGTATTAGTCTGTGCACCAAAGTGAATGAATTCATGTTTTCTAAACTTTGGGGCAGATTTACCATTGAGTTTCGTCACCGTTGCACTATGCAAGGGGCGCAAGAGCGACGCACATACCAAGTCAGGTTCAGCAAGCAACGCAAGTCACCGCGCGTGGCCCTGAGTGGCTTGGTAAATCTAGAGTAACACAACGCAGCACAATTCGCTGCGTTGCGTTACTCTGCACCAGAGAGGCATACCTTGGGTGAAGCATGGGTGTTCGCACGCATGCACCCCTTGATTTCAGTGTATTCACAGATTTACCATCACTAGCAGACCCGGGAGAGCTTCAAAATGCTACGCCTCCCCAGGTGAGGCGTAACGAGGACAGATATCTTTATGTCTCCTCGTTTTTTCCCTCTTTCTATGTGTACTGCATTCTGCAGCACAGAAATACAGAGGAAAATGCCCCAGTTTATTTTTTTTGTGCAGGAAGGTGTGCCTTCCTGCGCACAAAAATCCTGTCTGCAGCGCAGGCACCCTTGCACCATGGCACAGGGGTGACTGGATTGGCACTACGCAGGACATTGTGCGCCAGCGCAAGGAAAGGACAGGAATGCGCCGTATTATGTTAAATATTGTGCATTCCAGCCCTTTCATACAGCATAGCAAGGTGATTTGCTGCGCTGCGTAAAATAATGATAAACCTGCCCCTCAATGTCAACCCATGGCAAAGCCCCAAAGCCTGAAGAATTCATCAAATTCACTGGAAATTTCCTCATAGAGGAATCACCAGCAGACTTCGTACTTCAACGACTTAACCAGGTAACAATCCAAGTGTGATCGATGTCAGTACATGTAGACCTGTTCAGGTCACTGTGTGAACCTTGTCAGTTCATGTAGATCAGTTCAGATCACTGTGTGAACCTTGTCAGTTCATGTAGATCAGTTCAGATCACTGTGTGATTCTTGTCAGTTCATGGATGTAGCGTCCTTCCCAGCCCGGGTACTCAGCAATAACTACACCACACACAGAGCTTGGTATAACACATCTTTATTCTTCTGCATGTAACCACAAACCTGCATTCACTTCCCTCCGCTCTAATGCTTATGTCACAGTTCTACAGAGTCCATTAGAAGCCACAAGGGTTCCGTCATTACAAACTCACACAACACTGAATCTCAACACTGCATCTCCTCCTCTGTTAAATTAAAAAGTACTTTTTTTTACAAATATAAACACAATCATAGCTCTTCAGTGAGCCTTCATGGCACTTTGATCATATGTCCCGACCGAGTCTTCGGAAACTAAGGGACTGGAAGTATAAGTGTCCATGACCGGCGCTGGAGATGTAGAAACAGCAGCAGTTACGGCGATTTCACTTGTCTTTTCAGACCCAGTCCTTACATTGACATCAGTGCCTGACAAGTGATGAGCCACAAGTCGGAAATGCATGAAATCTCACGTAATGGACTTCCCATGACGTTTGGCAGTCGCTATGTGTCATTTGCTGCTCACAACATGAAATGTTTCAGCATCAAAAGGAGCATCAGACTTTCGTTTTCTAGGCTGACAAGCAAGTACTCAATCTCCTCTAGTGAACGTAATGTCCTTTGCATGTCAACGCTTGTCGGAATAGGCCTTCATTTCCCTCCTACGGTCTTTGTCTTTAATGTAGGTTCCTTCCTCAGTACTTGATCTTCTGTTGGTCCATTGAGGTAACTTGGTCGTCATGGTTCTCCCGAACATCAAGGTTGCAGGGCTTTCACCTGTCGTTGACTGAACGGTCAAACGGTAAGCTCGAATAATCAAATTTAAGACAGTTTTATGGTGAAGCTTTTCTAGTATAGCATGAGGAACAGCTTTCTCAAGAGTGCTCATGAAACGTTCGGGAAGGTCATTGGTCTGTGGTCAAAGTGGTGTGCTCGTCTGATGCTTCACGTTAAGATGACAGAAAAAGTCTCTAAATTCTTGACTGTTAAAAAGTAGACCATTGTCATATTTTAGCAAGGCAGGAATACCCTATATCACAAAGATGGCATCTAATCTTGAGTGATAGATGAGAGCTCTTCTATCAATGGAAAACAGGAGTATTCAACAATGATGACCATTAGGTGATGTCCATTGTGAAGCGGACGGAAGAAGTCAACGCCAATTCTTTCCCTGTGTTGCAAACTCTGACACTTTTAAGGTGTGTTGAGTGTTTTTCAGTGACAGGCAGTTGCATAGATGACAGACCTTAAATTCTTTTTCAACTCTCTCATCAAGAAGTGGAAATCAGACTCAGTTCTTAGTGATCTCATTTGACTGCAACAATTCCACGATGTCCTTCATGGGCTACTTCAATTATCTGTTGTCGCAGATTCTCCGGATTGACAATTTGCGAACCTCTTAGAATAATACCTTTCTGAGTAACAGACAGCTAATCTTTGACATTTTTAAACCTCTGGTATTATAAATATAAAAATGAAATTTATGAAGTGCACGGCTACCTGCAGATTCACGCTAAAAGGCACATGAAGAACACTATGTAAGGTTAAGGAGCTCTCCTGAAGGCCGGTTCTGGCTCCATCAAGCAGAGGTGGAGAGACATGGCATTCCAGAGCTTCGAAGTTTTAACTGCAAATGCTCTACCGCCAATCTTGCCCTTACGGAAACGAGGAGTAGTGAGCAACTTCATGTGATTTGATCTCAGGACCCGGTCTTGCTTGTAATTTTGCAATCTATGTCTCAGATAGGCTGGGCCCTACCCCTGGTGTCTCAGTTTACCAGAGTAAGTGCCTTAAATTCTATTCTACTGACGGGCAATCAGTGAAGGCTCCGCAGATGGGGAGAGATGCGATGGCGGAACAGCAAATTTCTAATCAATCTGGCCGCAGCGTTTTGAACTAGTTGCAGCCTGCGGACCAGATAGGCTGGTTGTCCTAAATAAAGACTATTAGAATAGTCCAGTCGAGATGTAACCAATGCGTGGACTATGATCATCCTGCACCCCATCGGGAGAAAGTGAAGGAATTTCCTCAAAGCTCGCAGCTTCCGGAAATACGAAGAGGAGACCTGGCGAATCTGAGTCTTGTAAGATAGATCATTATCGAAGTTGAATTCTGGTTTTCTAGCCGAATCCACCGGAATAGGTGGAGAATTCAGCTCTGATGGCCACCAGAGCTTAGAGGGTGGTGGGACCAGTTGGTTGAAAAATAGCACCTCTGTTTTCTCTGTGTTCAACTTTAAGCAATTCTAAGTCATCCAGGCAGAAATGTTAATCAGGCATTGCCTAAAGTTGATAAAAGGCCCCTCGGAGTGTTCTTTGAACGTGGACATCAGCTGGGTGTCATCAGCGGAGGAGATCACGTTCACTCCGAAAGTCTCAACTAAAGTGGCAAGAGTGATGAGGTAAACATTAAAAAGTAAGGGACTCAGTACCGATCCCTGAGGGACCCCATATACCAGAGGCTTCTGGGAGGAAACATACGGGCGCAGAAATACACGTTGTGAGCAGATCTCCAAAAAAGACTGGAGCCAGGGCGGAGTGGTACCCCGTACTCCCAGATGTTTGAGTCTCTCCAGTAGAATCGGATGGGCCACAGTGTTGAATGCTGCGGACAGGTCAAGCAGCACCAGCATTGCTGAGCTGCCCTGGTCCACAGCCTACGCACGCTTTCTGCAACTTCCAGAAATTCTGTCTCCGTGCTATATACCGCTCAAAAGCCAGATTGAGAGTCATGAAACTGATTATTTAATTCTAAGGATTCATGGAGTTGTCTTTGAACTTCCTGCTCCACAGTTTTAACTAGAGCACGCAGGAGAGAGATGGGTCTAAAGTTTTTATGTTGTGCTGGTCGGCATCCAGTTTCTTGAGAATTGGCAGTAGAAAGGCTTGTTTCCATACCACTGCATAGATACCAGTAGTCAAGGAAGAGTTCCAATCTGGTTCAGGGGGGCATTAAAACAGGGGGCCAGTAGTTTAAAAAACTAAGCTGGGCAGGGGTCTCCCGGGGATCGAGATTTACATTTATATAATTCCTCGAAAGACACATCAAGTGGCATTGGATGGAATTCAGACCAAAAATCGTGCAGATCAGGGGTTGGATTTTGTGCAAGCTAAGTCATGTTGGAGGGGAAGGAAGAGTACATTATTTGGGTTTTTCCTGAAAAAAATACAAGTCAGCACAGGGGCTAGGGGAGGGAGTCACAGTATTATCTAAAGCCATGGGTTTAGTGAAACATTGGACAATTTTGAAAAGTTCTTTAGCCGAACTGTACAACAGATTAATTTTGTTAGATAAGTAGTCCCACATGGTGTTACGCTTAAGTCTGTGAATGTTTATTAAAGCCTCTCTATAGGAGCTTTTGGCCTCGGGGTCACATGATTGTCTCCAGGAACGTCCACGTTTCTTACATAGACTTTTCTCTGCTCGTAGTTTCATAGAAAACCAAGGGGCTGAGGGTTTTTTCCTAGAGGATGTCATCATAGATCTGGGAGGGGCTCCTCTATCTAAGGCGTCGGTAACCCAGCTGGATACATCATCTCTTGGGTCACCCGTCAGCTGGAGGGGGCATTTTGAAGCATAGGTACCATAGTATCAATGGTGTCCTTCCCCCAGTTTCTCCTTGTCTCGGGAATTGACTTGGAACTGCAGCCTAGGTTTTCACTGTCACTGGTATGAGGTTGAGGGTTCGGGAACCAAGACTGATGTGTAATAATGTCTTTCTATTTTAGCATGTCACTATCTTGACTTCTGACAGTGACAAATTGTTCTAATGAAACGCAGCTTGGTACTAGATTTCATTATGGTATTTATGTAGGCTTCAGCCATCGTAGAATAGGTGCCAGGACACTGTAGAAGAACTAGTGAGAAGTAGTCAGCATGGTTCTCATCTTACCGTGGATGATGCACAATGGTGTAGTTGTATTCTTTCAATCGCAGACACCAACGTTCACTGTGAGGAGGCATTTTTGCCTTTGGATTGCCAAAGATAGTCACCAATGCTTGATGATCTGTCACAAGTGTAAAGGGCTTCCCTTACAAGAATATGTGGAAATGTTCACAAGCCCACAACACTGCTAAGCTTTCTTTCTCAGGTTGTGAATAAGCACGTTCATTTTGGGACAAACCTCGGCTTGCATATGCCACAATACCTCTTCGAGCATTTGGGCGTCCGCTTTGCTGGGCAAGGATGGCGTCCAACCCGACAGGGCAGCATCAACAACAACCACAGTATGAAGCTTTGGATCAAACTATGCCATTTCAGTATCGTTCTCAATAGCATTTTTGATTTTATGGAAGCTTTGCTCGCATTCATGAGACCAAAGAAAAGAAACATTCTTTTTTGTCAAGTCTCTTAATGGCGCACTGACAGCGGCACTGTCTCATATATATATGTAGAGCAATTGCTGGCCCTGCCAAGTAATGAATGTAACATGGAAACATCTAATGGGGGACTGTCAGCTGACAGTGCTTGCATTTTAGCTGGATCGGATGTCATGCACCCATCAGAAAAGTTATCGCAAAATAATTTTTTTATTTTGTGCTATGGAACTAAATTTTTTTGCATTCAAGGTTAAACTGGTATCAGTAAGCAAATGACACACTTGCATGAGAGCTTTGTCATGCTCCTCCTGTGTTGCTTCGAAAACCAATATGACATCACTATAATTCAAAGCATTCATGACAGGCTGCATGATAATTCGAATGATATTTTGAAATATCTCTGCAGCTGATCTACACCAAAACTTAGGGCCTGATTTCAATGTTGGCAGACGGTTTACGGGATGTCTGTCACCATTGTGATGGACTAACCCATCCGCCAACATCTAAATTAGGTCCATAGTCTTTTGTAAAGGAACAGACCAACATATGTCGAAAAGGTTGTAAGGTATCTGCAATTTTCTTTGAGTTCAAGCTGATGATATCCTTTATTCCGATCAAGGTGATAGAATACCTTTGCACCATGCAATTGTGTTATGATGTCAGCAATGTGCGGACCTGGATGTTCTTCTCTTTCAATTGCCTCGTTCGATTGACACATATACACACAGATGCTTACAGCTCCTTCTCTGTCCTTTTTGTGTACTATCACTATGGGAGAAACCCACGGATTTGGACCAGTGGAATGCTCATTGAGGATTCAAGTTCTTTTTCAACAGTTTCCTCTAAGTGAAATGAAATTGATCTGTGTCTTTGAGCAATAGGACGGAAGTCCTCATTAATGTGTAATTGGACTTTCATAGTCTCAAGTTTTCCCAGCCCATGAAACAATGAAGGGAGTTGACTTACTGTTTCATGATGAGCATTCATGTTATAGTTCACAGATATCAGTCCCATATCAGCAGCTATGCTGAAGCTGAGTAAAGAGGCGCTTGATGCCGTACCTTGAAGTAGATGAATGGGTGCTTGTACTTTTGTTTTCCTTTGTTTCATCCCTCCTACAAATGAGCCTTGACTTTTTAGCGACATTACTGCAGACCACGTATACACTTTAGATTTTGATGATGTAAGTAGGGGCAATGGAGACAGTTTATTATATTTCTCCTGAGGAATAATATTTATTGATACACCAATGTTTGAATGACTTTGGCTCTTTGTCCTGTCGACTTTTCTTGGACCCGTATTCTTCCTTACAGTTGGTCAGTCCAACATGCGCTTGTTTCTCTGAGGTAAACATCAACAAGACACAACCATCTTCTTCACTTTCTCTTGACTTTGATACTGAAGAGTTATTTGATGGAGATTTAGATGTCGATCGGCTTTACTTGGTGTCAATTTGCCTCAGTTGGTGTGGTCGCTTGGCCTTATGAGCGTGCTTTGAACGCCACTTTTGGAATGTTCTAGCAGCCATTTTGTCTTCAAGTCATGACACATACTTTTTTTTTCGCCTTGCAAACCATTACAAAATGTTTCTTGTTTCCTCAGCCTTTGCAGATTTGCCCCATGGCGGGACATGTATCTTCGGGTGGAAACGAAAATACACACATGAAGCACCACTGCTTTTTCTGTGAAAAAATCACACTGGGTCCTTCTGCCTTGGGCTTTAGGTTACTTTTCACATTCATGACTGACTCACTCTGGGCACCTCCGGCGCCTCCATGTTAGCAGCTTGTCAATCAGCATGTTCTTCAGCTCTGGCAGCCATGAGATCTCGCTCCAGACTAAGAGTTTCTCTCAGCATTCGTCGTCTGAACAAGTCTGACATCCGTCAATCACTCTGAGACATATAGCTTCCTCATCACTAAATTAATTGAACATACAGTGTTTGGAGAGTGTATCCAGTCTCTCTACAACTTTGTCGATGTCCTGTCAGCTTTCTATCATTCTTGACTGAAGATGTAACTTTTGTAATCTACATTCGGCATTGGATTGAACTTGTGATTCAAGGCTGCTTTGATTTGACTGTATGTAGTTTTGTCAGTTCTCAGCATTTTCTTTATGACTTTCTTTACACCTTCACCAGCATGATTATTAAGGTACTTGATAGTCTTACTGTTATCTGAGTGCCACTCAGCAGCTTTAGTGGTGTGCCACTTTGTGCATGGGTGGCTCCACAAGCACAACCCCAAGAGCTTCCTTTGCGGTCACTCCCTCCAGAGCTGCGGCATGATGACTCTCTTTAATCATTACTATTTCTATAGTCACCCCACAGGTTTTTTGACTGATGCTACTGATGCTACTGTTTTTTTGACTGAGTGCACTGAGGCCTGCTAACCAGACCTCAGTGCCAGGGCCCTGCCCTTAAAGAGTATGTTGAATTAGCTGTGCCCATATTCCCAGTAAATGGTACCATAGTACCCTGGGCATGTAAGTTGGAGGGGTACCCAGTGCTTGCAGCACTGATTGTGCCACGCTGGGTTTTCCCCAAGTAAAAAGAGTCCGTCACTGCAGACTGGTAAAGCAGTCGTGCACTGCTAGCTCGACTTTGAAAGCAATTTCAAAGCACCCACTCCCCATAGACATGTGTGTAAGTCGCCCCTCTCGCAGGCCCACCGACCCCTAAAGGCAGGGGGCAACTTATGGCACAGGCAGGACATGTACTTTAAATGTCTTGCCTGACACGCAAAACTACTGCTTTACTGTGGAAAGACTTGGTTGCCCAATTGGCGAGTGCAGGGTTACATGCTGACCTTTCAGCAGTGCTAACTCCGGAACTGTGCGAACAAAGTGGACACTCCATGATATCAATACATTTGTTATATTAAGCCCGACTTGTATCTCAGTTCGAAATGAATGTAACTGGTTGCAGTATGCAGCTTTAGCAAAGCTGTCACTTTTTTGCCTTTGAAACTCCCAAGGGCAAGCTCAACAGCCTCTTCCCAGCACAGGGACCCAACAGCTGATGAAACCTGCTGGGGAAAGTTGGCAGCCCAAAGTATTCAAGCTGCTACTAGCGCGACCGTGCAGCACCGAGGACCAAGACCCAATACACTGAGTTGCACCCGAGTTGGCTGAGCCCTGGAGTACTATCGGAGAGTTACTGGGACCTTCAGAAGGGAAGTTACCGAACCAGGAAGGATTGACCTTTGACCGCTATAGTGGGAAACTGATAGTCCAGGGATGACTGGACTTCGGCCAGACCAGAAAGGACTTCATGGGACATCAACAAACAAGACCCCTCACCAGGGCTTTAAGTGGGCCGGGTCTCTCTGGGTCTGAGCACCGGCAGTTTTTTTAAGGAGGCCTCGAAACGGGTCTCTATCGGGCTCTGTTTTGTGCCCTGGCACAGGAGGTAAGTTTTTTTTTCCAAGCGTTATAGAGGAAGAGAAATCCTTTAAAGAGAGTCGTTTTCTCTCTTGATTTCTCTTCTCTTTTCGGAACTCAGGAGCAGCAACATTGTCGTGGTATCAGTAGGGATTTATGTGGAAGCTTTTTCAATATTATATACAAGCCAGAGTTGCTGCTCATTTATCTTATTCAATTAACAGACATTGACAAAGCCAATAGTCCTGACTTCTTGTAAGGATTCACTTGTATCATATATCTAGATGCAATGACAGAAACAACAAAATACCAGTCGGGCGGCACTGTGTGCTAAGCACAGATTTTTAGCTTACGTGTTAGTAAGCCACGCCCTTAATTACATTGACCACGCCCCCTTGAGAGACCCCCCCAGTTTTTTCATCCCACTTAAAGCCCTGCCCCTCACCATCTTCTTGGACCAAGGAATCACTTCAGGAAGACCCCCATTGACTGCTTCACATCCACAGCATCCTTAGAGCACCTTCAGCATCCTTCATCCCTTTCATCAGGACCAATCCATAGAAACTCGTTGCAACGTGAATAAAGTGCCTGGAACTGCTGAAGAACTGCTTCACTTGCGTAGGAAACTGTTCTGGAGGACCTTGCTGGTTCCTCTGACTGGCTCCCTGGCACACTTGGCCATCCCAGGTACTTCTAACAGACTGCAGTGACACTTCCCTAAGTTTTCCTTGAAAAAGTTTGTGTCCAATTAGTTGGTTTCGCCACGGCTTGTTCGCGGTTTGAGTGAAATTGCAATTATTTATTATTGCTTCTAAAATCTAAATCTCCAAAACCCTCTGGTGGATCTTTTTTGTTCTAGAGCCTAAAATCGTATAAAAATACAGTATATTTTTATAAATTGGTGCTGGATTTCTTGAGTGCCATGTTGATTTCGTTTTCAATTGTTTTGGTGCTGTTTAAATGCTATACACGTATTCCTCTGTGTAAGCCTCACTGCTCAGTGCCACAGCTACGCAGGATTGAGCTGAGGGTTTGACAGCCTTGGTTTGTCACCAGCTGTACCATCAGATTTCCTGGCTTTCAGAGAGGGTTGACTGAAAACAGAGGAGGCAGGTTGTTATGTGTTTCAAGGTGTGGTTAGTTAGAAGTTCTTATCAGAAACCAATTTAATTAATATGCATGATACTGGTTTAAAGTTTATAATTTACTTCCGCAGAGCCTCGTCTATCTTTTAATGCAGATGAGTGCTGTCATTTACGTCATTCTGTGCCCCTTGGCTTATGTAAAGAGTAGTCCTTCCTCTATTTCTGTGAAATGACCCAGTTTTTGGTTTTCAAAACCTCGTCACCCTACATTGTGGTCTAGTCATGAATACCAGACTTGGTGCTGACGTCGTACAGTGAAGTTTGAGTCTCCAGTCGACACGGGGGGTGGAGGGGGGGGCGGGGGTTGGTGGGGTGAGCTCAGTTGAATGCAGGGGAAGAGGTGGGCCAGCCAGATATAATGCACTACCCCAGAAGTGTAGCCAGTGTGTCATGGGACCTAGTTCAAGGAAGGAAAGGGTCCCCACCCGTGACTGGTCTATGAACGACCAATAACCAGGGTTCAGTGGGTCCCTCGGGCCTCTTTGACCAGGTGCCACTGCACCTGCTGCACAAACGGGGGCAGCTTCCCTGCTCTGCGCCGCACAGCGAGGCGCCCAATATTAGAGATCAGGCGAGGTGTTCTGGACAGTTATTTTGATATAAACAGCCCAGGACTCGAGTTGCTCGGGGATCCGTGGGCCTGTAATTAGATTTGTGTACACTTTCATAAACCGCGCCGTGATGGAGGGCCGCGCGCCCTTTCTTCCTCTCTCTTGTTAATTGAACGGCTGGGGTGTGCACGGGAAGTGTTGGCTCGGTCGAGGACTATTTACAGAGCCCCTGACAGCTGTACTGTGAAAATTAACAGGAGCCGAGCAGCCTCTGTCACCGCTCTTCCCCCATAAGGGAGTGACTTCAAATTACGTCCCTGTTTTATCATTTCTAGGGGAGAAGCTTTTTTTTCCCTGCCCAGCGTGGGTTGCCATGGCAGCCAGTTATTCCTGACATATTTTTTTAGACAGGTATATCTGCTTCTGCCTTTGTCCGATTGAGAACCATAGGTTCAAAATAAGGGTTTATGCCATTCTATTCAGTACTTCTGCATTTTTATTTCAATGACATCGAAGCATGTTTTATTGGGCTCAGGGTTTCTTCCATACTTTCTTTCCTCCCACCCACCCACCTACCTACCTACCTACCTACCCACCCACCCACCCACCCTCCTTCCTTCCTTCCTTCCTTCCTTCCTTCCTTCCTTCCTTCCTTCCTTCCTTCCCTCCTTCCTTCCTTCTCTTCTTCCTTCCTTCCTTCCTCCTTTCCTACGTATCTCCTTCCTTCCTTCCTTCCTTCCTTCCTTCCTTCCTTCCTTCCTTCCTTCCTTCCTTCCTTCCTTCCTTCCTTCCTTCCTTCCTTCCTTCCTTCCTTCCTTCCTTCCTTCCTTCCTTCCTTCCTTCCTTTCTTCTCTCCTTCCTTCCTCCCTAGGTCTCTTCTTCCTTCCTTATTTCCAGCTTCCTTCCCCCACTGTCCCTCCCTCCTTAATTCACTTCCTGCCTCTCTATCCCACTGCCTGCCTGCCTCCATGCCTCGCTCCCTCCCCTCCCCTCCCCTCCCTCCCTCCGCCCCTCCCTTTCTTCCTTCGTGCTCTGCCTCCCTCCCCCACTGTACTTTCTTCCTTCCTTTCATGACCCCTCCCCTCCTGTGCCCACCATGGATCAGAGAGGGGCTCCTCTTGTGCCCACCGGAGGTCCAAGAGGGGCTCCTCCTGTGGCCACCGGAGGTCCGAGAGGGGCTCCTCCTGTGCCCACCGGAGGTCCAAGAGGGGCTCCTCCTGTGCCCACCGGAGGTCCGAGAGGGGCTCCTCCTGTGCCCACCGGAGGTCCAAGAGGGGCTCCTCCTGTGCCCACCGGAGGTCCGAGAGGGGCTCCTCCTGTGCCCACCGGAGGTCCAAGAGGGAGGGGCTCCTCCTGTGCCCTCTGTGCAGGGCTCAGCCCAGCAGGTGGTCAGCTCTAGAGCATGCCGCACTGATATATTGCCACAGAGTGCCAGGCTAAGTGAGTTCACCAGCTCCAACAAGGACAAGCCTTCATGGCACTATCAAAGAGGCAGCGCGTAGGGATCCATCGAGCGTAGAGCTCACCCCCCTGGAGTGGAAACCAACCCCATGGCGAGTCGTGGAGCCCGGGGATCCGGGCGCTCTATGACGGGGGGGGAGACCTCCGTCAGTCCAGCTCTGCAAAGCACCCTGCAGCCTTTTAGTTCCCTCGTGAGTCACCGTGAATAAGGAGCTATTTTATGTCATCCTGCATTCATCAGCGCTCCTTCCTAGAGGATGAGGGAAATAATCGATGCAGAGTCAATAACACTCAGTTTAGTGTCAGTTAATGCCCTCAGATGGGTGGAGATCTCCCCTCCCTCAACAGCAGTTCATTATGGAGCCCATTTGTCAACTCCAACTGCCTTTAGACAAAAAAAGACTCACAGACAATTTAAAACATGGCGGAGTTAAGAAAACAATGAGAGCGTGGGACACGGCGAACCCCTCCCTTGATGCCCCCGCTCACAGGGGCAACAAACAAAGAAACTGCGTCTGTGGGGGATTTAGAAGGAATATGGAGCACAAATGCACCCATATGAGAGTTTAAAAGGCCTGTGCATGCCAGAATGGCCCTGCATCATATGTAAATCTGCTTCTAGCCAGTGTGTACACACGACCCAGGCCTGCCATTGGACGCGCCCACACCCAGGAACATTTAAAATGATGTGGTTGACAACGGGTCGCCGTGTCTCCTTGTTTTAGCCCACCTTAGGCGCTCAGCAGAACTATCCATTGTCAGGCAAAAACCAGTGTCCCTCATGTTCATGAGGCAGTGGATCCAGCCAGGGAGCTAAAAAGGCAAGATTCCATCTCAACCCTACTCAAAGATGAAAGTTTACACACAGTCCTGTTCCTGACAACTTCTGGCCGGGCTTTCAAATGGCCAATAACCTGTTCTTGGCCCAGGGGCTTCCGGGGCTCCATGCAAAGTTTGGACTTGGGATATTGCTCACATATTCTGGACATTTCCAAAAGTTTATTGATCTCTGCAAGGCCATGGTCTATAAAAGCACCAGGAAGGCAGGAGGAATGACCAGGGCTAAGGAGGCCGGGAAATAGAAGCATCCTTCACCGTAGGGCATCGACGCGGCCGGAGGCTCTGGTCTACAGAGATGTCAGCTCCATGGGTTTCAGGCTGGGATGAGCAGCGGCCTCTTTCATATTAAAGATTTGCACAGAACTCACCCAACTGGAGTGACTCAGAGCCTTACTACATGTGACGTGTAACTTTTAATGGGGCCAGAAACAGGAGTCAGCCCCTATCCGCAATTACAAGTGATGATATTAACAGACCCATTATCTCATGGTGGGGCAATACTGTAAGGTTTAATGGGGACAAATCTTCCGGGTCATTCCTTGAAGATGTAAACTGGAGGACGTCAATGGTAAACAAAATGGGATTACAAGCTTTCATGTGGAAATCAGTGCTGCAATGTAGTGTATTGTGACTGAGAGCATTGTAGTGACCCATTTGTGAAGGTCCTGTCACCTTGTCATAGCTGAGTCCATGAGTTACATCTCAATCCGTGGCACTCCCTTTCTCATCCGTGATCTGTAGGCTCAAGATAGATCTTGCGTCATGGTACCCAACAGCATGGCTGATTACTTATATCCTCCAATCATCAGAGACCGTCTCTCTAAATCTCCACTAATGGACCAACCTAGACACATTTGTAGTCCTACCTTGTCCCTTTGTATATCCAATCAACACATGAAAAGAGATACACCATTGCAGAAGACCCCTCGAGGAAAGAGACTGGATGGAAATTTTGCATCACCAGTCAAAACAACTGACTACTAGAAGCTCACCTTCACAGTTTCTAGAAAAATATAATTCCTGGAAATGGTTTTATTTAATCATAGGAAATATCAACTGTGTCAGTGAGAACAAATTGTACAATGTGTGTGAGTCTAGAGCACAGAAGTCTATCTGCACCAGTAACTAATTTCCAGCATTTGTTAGTCGACCATGGCAATCTAAAGCAAAGGATTTGAGAGAGGGTGTGGCTTAATGACTAGAGCGGTTGACCTCGAAGTTGGGGACCCGGGTTCGAGTCTCGTCAGGGACGCTCAACATCCTGTGATTGTGGGCAAATCACTTAATCGCCCCATGCCTACAAAAAAATGAATGAGCCAGTCTGTAACACAACTGGTGCTCATGTAAAGTTCTCTGATACCTTTGAGTCGAGTTTGTGCTAAAGAAAAATAAAAAAAATTAAAAAAATTGGTTATAGTGCTTTGAAAGCCAGACAACATCTAGAGTCCACTTTGGAGCCCTCACAGAGCTCGCAGTCTTTGTCAGCAGCCAGTCTTTATTTATTTCTGGGCACGTCAACCCCCACTGTCTCGCTATGGTCAACATTTTATGGCTTGAGAAAGAATTATCATAAGGCAATGTTGGGTACCAAACCCTTCTTCTCTCATCATTTGGGTCAAGATCTGGACTAGGCTGGCCCAGTTCCTTGCTTGCATTAACCTCCATGGCCACTGCTTGGGGTGATACATGTTGCATATTGAGGAAGCCCTTTCAAATACCCAGCCTGGCATGATTTCCTCAGAGGTGGGTAGTAATGGGCAATCTACTGACAAAATCACCCCCACCTCTTTCTTTCCCCCCCTTATTTAGTGATGGGGTGCTTCTCTGCCAGATGAAACACATTTGCAACTGCTGTGATACTGTCAGTTGTGCGGCATCGCAACCCCCCATCCTGTTTAGGACAGAACTTCTAGCACTGTCACCCCATTTTGAAATCTCCTACAAAGGACATCTGATGATAAATGTCTTGCATCCTGAATCCATACACTCCTATTTTGAGGGTTTGTCATTGCAAAACATAAAAATGCGCCTGGGTCCATCCCCCTGTCGCCATGGTATGGTGGACTTCCCAACATCACGCATTCCATTGGTCGGCTGAGGGTGGGGCAACGGAGGCGCGGTTTCTGCACCCCAGCGGTTTGGTGGCCCGCCCGCCAAACCTCAAACGAGGCCCTTAATCTGGGTTTAAAAGTCCGTGAGCCCAGCATTATCATCTCATTACAGCCCATCCTTTAATTCCGGATGCACTGAGGCACAGGGCACACTTTATCTACCCTCCCCATTGTTCTATAAATGAGCTAATAAATCAGCTCTTCCCCACCCCTGGAAGAGAGTGCCAGGCAGCCCGACAGCCTGACAGGGGGTATGAATCATGCAGGCACACGAGGCGGCCTTGTGGGGCCTGCACACTCATCCGAGCGGCTTTTTTTTCTCTCCAGTCACATCTCTGCAGCCTTGCAGGCAGCTGCTAGGACAGCTAAGAGCCCCTGGGGGACCTGGCAGGCTGCAGTGGCTGTCGTTTGTTCCCTTCCTTCAAACTGTTCTGTGCTGTGGAATTCATTACCTCCAAATGGGATAAGAGGGAGAGCCCGGCCGCAGGCCTTGCATCCTCGTCTTAGACAAAGGGAGCTAATTGGTTCCATCATGTCCTTCTATGGCTCTGAAGGGACCGCCAACTACATCAACAAAAAGGAGCTCGCCGCCGAAAAGTTGTAGAGGTCCTGGTAGCATCACGCGCGTCCCCCGCAGGGCTTCCTTCGACGAATGCCTGTCTCGTATAGATAACATTGGAGGCCAGCAGAGCTGAAATAACTACTCTTTGACACCTGTCCCTTTGCAGTATTTAAGTTGTGCAAAGGGGAGCCTGGAATATCAGTGAACACCTGCAGACTGTTGATGGGTACTTGGATCCTGGGCTCCTCTCGCCTACAGAGAACATTGGTCACTATCAGCAGCCATGTTTGAGGTGTAGCAACTGAGCGGAGCGGTAATAGCAGCGGGTTCGACTCTGCTTGTGCTGTGGTTGGGTGTGAGACTAGAGCTTCTGAAGGGGTTAACAGGAGGTCCCACCAACCGCAGAGAAGGTTACAGAACTACAACCAGGCAGACAGCCAGGTGCCGGCAAACTGTCTAAAGCAAGATAAGGCGAAATTACCCTCAGTGACATCAGCAGCACTGATGTGGATACAGGATACACCCATGGCCTGAAGCATGAGGGTGGACCACAGCAGATGTGTTACTACTAATAAGGAAACAGCCAATTACATGCGGTAGTGGATCAACCCTTCTTTTGGGCACCTGCTGAACCTAGTGTAAGATGACTGGGGAGCCCATTACTATCTATGTTCTTCATACCTAAGCAGGTTAAAGTAGTGTTTTCCTAGCCTAGCAGAGGGTTTACTGTGCATAATGATTGTTAGCATGGGGTATATTTGTGCCTGCATCATATTTCTACCTTCTGGAGGGGCCCTTATCTTCTGAAAATCCTCTGATGCAGGCACATGCATCTCTGTCTGATGATACCAGTTGTGCTCTCACCGATATAGCCTGTCTGGACGCGTGCCCTGTCACATGTTGTCTTGTTACTAATCGTGACGTGGCAGTAGGGTGTTGCCAACCATGCATACACATCCAGTTCATATCAGCTCTCTGTTCTTCAGATACAGGTGTACTGTTGCTGCACCTGTGTGACATAATCTACAGTGTGCATTTTGCATCGCCTGGCCTCTTATACATTGTCTAGTATATTGTAATCGCTGTATCCGTGTCATCAAATGCATGTCATAGGCCTCTAAAATGGTGGAATGAAAGCATGAACTGGAACCTGGTTAAAGACACATCAAGCCATTTTGATTGTAGCAGGTACCAACCTGCCCTACATAGTACGCATAGTCATAGAAACATAGCTGTATGGTAACGGGTTATGCTACTGAAGAAGGTAAAACTCTACCTACCTGAAGCTGACCTCAGAATGACAAGCCCACGTCCACCAGACAGGGCGCAAGACCCCTAGCCATGGACTTCCTACATCCACGCTGACCCGCTCAAAGTGCATTCAAATAACTGAGGAAATATCCCAACTCTAATGGGCCTACAAGGGCCGAACCTCCCATCAGAATCATCATGATAAGTTGCTGCATCACCGACAAAGAACCAACCACTGCTGCACCAGCATTTCTGGCCAAAAGCCCAACCTACCCTGCAGCCAGCATGACAAAAGGAGTCGTGATGTCCCCAAGCTTGCAATCGAGAGGTGCAGAAATGAGAACAACGGCAGTCTAGCCTGCTTCCTCTACGTATCAAGGGTCTGGGCAAACATTCTTCCTCCCATCAGGCTTGCGCCATCACTCGTGCAGATCAGAAAGTAGCTTCAAACTGACCTCTTCAGAAAGCACGTCATCAATCTTTGGTGGGTCCCCTGGTTTCTTCTGCCTTCCATTCCTGAAACCAAACTCCCATCCCTACCCAGTACTATTGCACATAACCATGAATGGTTCCCTCCTTAGGGTCTGCCCCATCTCTATCACTAAGCAGTACTGTACTCCTTCCCATCTAGGTTTACATAATACAAATACCATTACATAAACATAAGCCAATAGCCTTTGAAGACTATTGATTCTTATGCATGTGATCTAGGAAGCTTGTGGCGAGTAGCAAACCTGCATTGCATAACTCTCCTTGACAATATATATACTTTAGTCTAATGGGGAATGAAGGCAAGCAGTGCTGTCTGTGGCGTGAATGCATCAGTGACTTTGCAGATTGCCTTGTAAGCGAATGTCTATGAAATTCTAAGGGCATCACCAGAGACTCACACTGCAAGGTAGCAATTGCATCGCGGTGTAGGTCACACAGTAGCGATAATGTTTAGCAGGCTGTGTCGGCCACCCAAGAAAAGCAGATCTCTGTGGACAGTCTTGGTCTGTGTGGTAATGAATAGCGTGTCCATCAAATACATCTTTTTTCTTCAGATTCTAGTCTGATTTAGTTCACAAAATGCTTCAGCATGTGTTACATGTGTCTTTGTAGCCATCCTGTGCAGATCCATTTCTAAGGTCTTCATTTCATAGATGTCTTTGGTGTTCATTAAATCAATGGCTGAGTAGATGATGGAGCCTCCTGTGTGTTGGCTAATCCCATATTGTTTTATGTTGCTGTGAGGGCTACAATGCTAAGTCTGCGTTTGCAATGATCTAGATTAGGGTTCTCCTGGAGGGTCAGAGCCGTGCCAGATTTTTACGTTTATCCAACTGGGGATATGCTAGAAACCTGGCATGGATCCAGCCCTCCAGGACTGACTTTGGAGAAACCTGATCTGGATTGTAGGCCTGCATTAAAGCTGGTCGGTAATGAGATATCTGCCGCTTTATGAAGGGAACGCTTACTCCTAATTGACCCCCCAGTGGAGTTTACCCTCTCCTTGGGTTAGTTTACTTGGGGAAATGTTGGTATATTATTGTCTGAATTAAGCAATCCTTCCACAAATCAGGTACTTCTCGTCTGCTACCCAATTGTAAGTCAGGCTCTATTACTCTTTGGTCTTTAGGATTTCAGAACCTTTCTCTCTGTGGTTTCCTTTATGTGTCTGTCATTGCTTCCATGTTTCCAGGCAGTCAGAAAGGGGTGACCTCGGCCACTAATGGCAAGGGTGGAGTTTAGATAAGACACAATGAAGGAGTCATGGTTCTTTTCCTTCAGAGTATGAACTGTACCCCTGGTTGTAGGTCACACTAATTGGATTGCCTCATCTTCTGGACCGTGGGCCAAAATTCATTTTTAAGCAAAATTAAAACTGAGGTAATGCTCCATCAACCATTGCAAAGTGTGCAATGTTTGGTGCTGGCATCCATTACAACGCAACTTTTACAGTGCACTACCATTACGACGCAACTTTTACAACGCAAGTCATTACAACGAATTGCGCTGGAGGGCGCTCTAGGATAGGGAAGAGTTTAATTACTATCCAACACCTTCCCTACGATCCACGGGGACTGGAGTTGGAATAGTAAATTAAACTATTCACTATCCAGTGCCCCCCAACGCAAGTCGTTGTAACAACTTGTGTTGTAAAAGTTGCGTCGTATTGGCATGCGTTGTAAAAGCATGCATTGAAACGTCATACAACCGTGCTGGTCTGGCTCCTGGCTCGTTCTTGTGATTGCTCTGGGTCTGATCACCTAATTCTGGCAACTCCTGCAAACAGATGCTGAATAACCTAGGTTACGAAGAGGAGCCCGTAGTGAGACCTAATGAAGTCATCTACCCAGTGGATTTAAACTTCACTATCTAGTAGCAGTACTTACTGGGGGGTATAGGAGGGAGGGGATGGGGGTGGCACAAGGGAGTATGGAGAGAGGTCAGGACTGTTTGCGACCCAGATTGTCATATTTTTAGAATAACAAATGGAGCAGGCCTTTCTCTGCATTGCCCATACTTTGTAGCGGCTTACGAGTTAGCATGTAGTAACATTCGCAATACATTATCACTCACTTCCTTAAATAGTTGGTTAATGTGTACATACCGGCTAAATAGGAATCCATTCTCTGCACTTAACTCCATTATAATAGCCTTAATCTGTACATTCTACGCCACCTTTGTAGATCAGTTTTACGTTTGATACTACAAGAATTCAATATTCTGATATTTCTTTTTATATCAGCAATCCCAAAGTTGTGTCATCTTTTGGGAGTTGTGTCCTCTAGTTGTGTTGAGTTCTAGAGCTTCCACCTGGTCCCCTATATTTGTCACTTCTTGTTAGTTTACTAGCTCTTCAAAAATCAATAGTAGCTGTCTAGGAGTACATTCAGATAGTGTGAGGACCATCGTCAGTGAGGGACTCTGGGCGCTATAAAGAAAGATCAAGCGACAATCCACACAGATAACCCTCCAAAGACTACACATCAAACAGACTTGAATTCGGTTTTTTCCTGAACCCAAGGAAGTTAAAATACTTTCCTCAAATCAAGAAGTAATACATTCCTACAAGTTACTCTGTGATTTTTTAAAAACTTTCCATCCTATTTTGCTTGCCTCACATTGAGGACAGCAAATAGCAAACTCAAGGGGGACTGGAGGTGACGTCGAAGGGTTTATTTGCAGACTTTAACATCTGGTAATTAAGGGGAAATACAGCTAGGTTACTGATCTGCCTGGACAGAATGAGATGCAATGGGGTTTTTATCAATTGGGCAGAGGCCATTCTCCAGATTACAGAGGTGAAGCTATATGGATGAGCTGTTCGGCTAGAGTTGGGGTTGTCCTCCTAAGTGCATTGCTTATACTGTGTGTGAATGTTATGTCCTGTGTGTGGTCTCTTGAATAAGTGAGCAATATCTTGATTGAACCACAGAGCATCCAACTTCCCTCCTGAATAAGTTACTGACCTAAACTTCATATGTCAATTTCCTGATGCCATGCAATTGTGATTAAGTTTGCCTTTCACGGTTTCGTCTACGCGCTGTACGTGTCATTCAGGACCCCACAGTCTGGATAGGTGTCAGTTCAAGGACCTTTGTAGTCCATGCAGTTGACATTGCAAATTAACTTCCATCCCAAAACGTCAATTGCTGAGGGCCCGGTACACACCTGTAGCAGTGAAGAAAGTGGCACAGGCCCCTGAGTGTATTTTTAATGAGTCTTTGACACTTGCACTGGGTTGGTCCATCAGTCCCATCATGACAGGATCAGAGGGCTTTTCAACCTCCACATATTAAGGCAAGTACAGTCAATATCAATCTACATCAGTGTAGTGGGCATGACTGATTGAGAGGTCTGCATAAGAGTCCTTCATGCGTGGGCCAACATCATGCATGACTCCTTGCGTGCTGCTCACAACACAGCCAGCGATCATTAGAAACAGGCTACCAAACAGCTTTCGGATCAGGGTTAATTAAATGAATGTTGCAATCTAATTAAAGGCTGGAGCCGGGTGATAATTAGCAGGGACTATATGCATTAAAATATGCGCATGTCGATGAGCTGCAATTAAGACTGTGATTTGGGAAGATCGATATTCGGCATCATGTGATTAAAAAGTAGGAAGCAGTCGGCACGAGGGCCTCCGACGCAGTGCCGGCATCGCTGATTTCCATCTCAGAACCATAATAAGTCTTGCACCCTGATCTACATTCTTGAATGGCGCATTCATCTCCCTCTCGCCTTTGTTTCGTTAAGCCATTCATTTCCCTCCTCGTTCATCGCCGCGTGGCTCAAGTGGTTATAGATTTATTAGCAAGCAAGCGAACATGCAGGGGGAGCGAGCGGGGGGAGTGAGAGTGGCAGGTCAGAAAGAACAATCCCTTGCCATTTCAAATTGTTTCATCCTATAGCAAAGGACTGCTTGCTGTATTGCTGCCAGGCATTGTAGAGGCTTTCTTTCATGTCGGCCATTGTTCTGATAGTCACAGATTTAACCTAATTCTGTTTGGGCAGATATTCAAGAAGTGATCAAAAGAAAACAAGCCAACATAGTGTGACAAAGAAAAACTCTCGTTTGCGTCAAAATGCAGATTGTATGTCATATTGAGCGAAGCCGGCATGGGGCACAGTTCTCATGCTATAACATGTCAATTCTAGGCCAAAGAGGGCGCCAGAGCTCACCTATAAATATAAAATATCCCCAAATGTGATCTAAAGAGTCAGAATTTTTTTACTTCCCCTGCATTTCCAATAATCCTTTCCATGGGCCCTGATGGGATGAAACCTCTCAAATATGATAAATCTATGGACCATTGTTTCCATCTTCTACCAACATTGATGCAAATGTTGAGTGCATGCTTACGGAAACTGATAAAAATCATATGTCGGCAATACAGAGTAGTCCTTAGAACTGTAATTGTAAGATAAACTAATTAGTAACATGTATGTTCTGATGGAGCTCTAAGACAAAAAGATAAAGTAGTAGGTGGACGGTGTAAAGGTCATTTGTTCACTTTTATTCTAGCGCATACTTGACAGGGTAATTGTATCACAGCATTTCCATAGCGCTTGTCAAGGACCCAGAGCCCTTAGCGGAGACATTCTTTGCTTGTCATTCTTAGCTGCAAGGATGCGGAAGGGCGTTAGTAGCGGGGTCATGTAATGTTGAGCATTGGTGTTGTGTTTCATGCCTGGAGGGTGTGCTTCTAGCTTAATTTCTGGATTGTTTTTGAAATTACTCATAAATGAAGCATTACATCCCCAGTTCTAATACCTATCCCCTGTTTGCTCCATTGATTGAAGGTTGCCCAGTCTATCCCACACTTCTTTTTGTAATTCTGATGATGGCTTTGGCAAGTTTCTGCTTGATACTTACATTGAAACGACATTGTTAAAAATTACACTAAGCAGAGAGCTCTCCTGATAAACAGATTTAACAAGAAAAGGAAGCTGTACATGGAGAATAATAATTGTGTGAGTAGTGATTTCTACAACAGTGTTGCCATTTTATTGCAGTTTATATAAGAGTGGTTATTGTCACTCAGATAGACTGATTTGGCTCTGCTGGGATTTGAACCTGTGGTATAAACCCAGATCTCATTGACCTGTTATTATTTCACAGATCCACTGTTCCAGCAGTCTGGAATGTCCAACAAACAGGCCTTTAAAATGAATATTGAGGCCCAAAAGCAGAAAAGTGCAGATTATGGCAGAGAAGGCTGGTTGTTTCACTGTTTTCTATGTGTTTAAAATGTTGTATGTTATTCCACAAATATGATTAATTCAGTTCACCCCACTCTCTTTTGTGTGCTGTCTGGTAATGGTTTCAGTCTTACCTCTCAAAGAGCACCAACTCTGATTTTTAAAGGATTCATGCTCTGGAGACTGCCCTCTCCATTGCGATGTCCCTCAAGGCTCTGTTCTGGGTCCTTGGCTTTTCTCTCCTTGTTTTTAGAAACAATAGAGCGGAGTCAAAAGTAGTGCATTGTTGAACAGAATGGAGCATAGAATAGGGTATTGTTAAATATTGTGGACTTTAGAATAGTGTTGCTGAACAGAGTGAAGTGTAGAAGACTGCATTATTTTATGAGCAGACTATGAATTACTGTATTGTTGATTAGGGAGGAGCATAGAATAGTGTATTGTTGAATTCAATTTGCACTAGAAAAGAGTATTGTTGACTAGAGAGGAGTGTAAAAAAGTGTATTAAATAGAGAAGAACATAGAAGCCTGAGGTGTTGAATAGAGTGCAGTATAGAAGAGAGTGTTTTTGAATAGAGAGGCGTGTAGAAGAGTGTGTCGCTGAACAGAGTGGAGTATAGCAGAGTATTGCTGAATAAAGTAGATTATAGAAGCGTGCATTGGTGAATAGAGTAGAGTATAGAAGACTATTGCTATATAGAGTGCAATATAGAGTGGCATATTGTTGCATAGAATAGAGTACAGAAGAGCGTGTTTCTGAATAGAGTGGAGTGTAAAAAAGAGTATTGTGCAATAGAGTGGAGTGTAGAAGAGTGTATTGTGCACTAGAGCGGTATGTAGAATAGTGTATTGTTGATTAGAGCGGAGTATAGAAAGGAATAGTGCATGGAATAGGGTCTTTTTCACAGAGTGGCGCATAAATGACTGTTTTGCTGAATGGACTGGAGTATAGAAAAGTGTACTACTGAAGAAAGTGGAGCATAGAAGAGTGCTTTGTTGAATAGAGCGTAGTATAGAAAAGTGTTATGCTGAAAAAAGTGTAGCGCTGAAGAGTGTATTGTTGAATAGAATTGAGTGTAAAAGCGAGTATTGCTGCATATAGTGGAGTATAGAAGAGTGTACTGCCGAATAGAATGGAAAATAGCAGAGTGCATTGTTGAATAGAGTGGTGTGGAGAAGAGTGCATTGCTGATTAGAGTGGAGTGTAAAATAGAGTATTGCTGATTTGAGTGGAGTACAGCAGAGTACTGCTGAATAGAGTGAAGTATAGAAGAGTGTATTGCTGAATAAAGTACAGTATAGAGGAATGTATTGCTGAACAGAATCCAGTATGGAAAAGTGTATTGCTGAGTAAAGTTGAGCATCGGAGAGTGTACTGTTGAATTTAATAAACAGTAGAAGAGTGTATTTTTAAACATAATTGAGTGTAACAAGGTATATTGCTGAATATAGTGGAGTATAGAAGAGTGTACATCTGAATAGATTGAAGAATAGAAGAGAGTCTTTTTTATTAGAGTGGAGTGTAGAAGAGTGTATTGCTCGATAAAGTGGAGTATAGAAGAGTGCATTGCTAAACAGAGTGGAGTAAAGAGGAGTACTATTAAATAGAATGGCATATAGAAGAGGCTATTGCTTAATAAAGTCGAGCGTTAAAGAGTGTATTGTCGAACACAGTGGAGTATAGAAGAGTATATTAGATAGCCTCATATGGTGCAGATAGCCTCATATGGTGCAGCTTTGTGGGGTTATACTAATCTGGATAGTGTGCAGATAGTAGAGAATAAACTTATCAGACGAATTTTGTCGGTCCCTAACTCCACGCCTACTTACTCCATACATGAGGAAGTTGGCCTACCTTACATCATAGATGGATTGAAAATGGCCCCTTTACTTTTTTGGGCCAATACCTGGTTAAATACCGAGCTGTCCCTAAATCACACAATCCTTAAAGATGTGACTGCAAGGGAGGGGGCAATGAAAATAGCTTGGCTGAGATATATAAAGTCATCATTCACTGCCCTCGGGAGACCTGACTTGTACACAACACCGTCAATAATCAGGAAAGCTGACATTGCATGGATCAAGAAGGAATTCCAGGGGAGGACACGCTTAGAGAGAGAGGAGTCTGAAGTAATCAAACCATTAGTAAGAGCACATTTGGTTTTGTCCTCTTCCCCCTCGATGGAACCATACCTGCAATATGTCTCTAAACCCTTGCATAAATTTTTGCTAACCAGATTTAGAATGAATTTGATCCACTATTCTTTAGGCATCTTTCCTACGTGGGGCAAACCGGAATATGCACCACCCTGTGAGTGTGACCAGTTCTCTAATCAGGACACTTTCCATTTTTTGTTTTTCTGTGCATTTTACAATACTGAGAGGAGAAAATATCTAACTCCCCTCCTGAAAACACTGGGCTTCATTCAAGTGAGACCAGCCTTGTTTTATCTCCAAAGATTACCAGATGCATATGTCACTTTTTGTGTAGCAAGTTTTTTAACAGCCGCATTCAGAGGTAGAAACAAAAGAATCCCTAGAACTGTACTGTTTTAAACTAAAAATTAATATACTAATTGTTATTTTATTGTATATATTATGGTGATTAATTAAGTGACTCTTCTATGGATGCTATGTAAAAACCAAATGAACTGTGGGTACTTTTTAAATGTTTTTAATATATATGTATGTTTTTGCCTTTTATGATTTTAACAAAAATCGAATAAAGTGTATTTTGACTGAGTATATTGTTTGATAGAGGAGTGTATTGCTCAATAAAGTGGAGTATACAAGAGTATTGCTGAATAGAGCAGAGCATAGAACAGTGCATTGCTTGATAGAGAAGAGCATTAAAAAGTGTATTGCTCAACAGAATGACATGTAGAAGAGTGTATTGTTTGAGTATAAAAGAGTGCATTGATGAATACAGTGAAGTATAGAAGAGTGTATTTCTGAACAGAGTAGAGTATAGAATAGACTATTGTTGAATATAGCTGAGTCTTGAAGAAAAATGTGTTGTATAATGAGGAGTGTAGGAGACTGTATTGTAGAACAGAATGGAGTAGGGTTGAGTGGATTAGTGTGTTACATAGAAACCTTTTCTGTGCAATACACTGCTTACTTCCCTGGACCCGCTAGGCATGGTAGGACACCTCAGCTCATTCAGAAATAGATGCCGATAGAGCCAACCAGGGCTATGTGACTTTCATCAGATCTCTAAGCCTATCCAGGAGCAAGGCTCATCTGTGTCTGTGGTTGCATCCTTCATTGACCACAGCATCTGAACAATATTTGGGGTTTCATCAATGTGTTCTCTTCTCAAACTACATCAGGTAGGGTCATTTTGATTTGATGCATAGGTATATGTTATTTCTAAGCTGTCTGTGTATTTCCTTCTACATCCATTGGCATGTTTAAGGAGGGACCCCATGTTATTATTAGTTCACCTCTGGATGTGATATGCTATACCCTGTGTGTATCTTGTCTCAGTAAGTGAATGAAATTATCATGCAGGTTCACAAACCATGAATACATTACAAGAACGTCTCCTTTGTTTCTTTCCTATAGGGGGCGTCTTCGAGCCTGGTGGTCAAGTTCGCCGACACAGACAAGGAGCGCACAATGAGGCGCATGCAGCAGATGGCTGGGCAGATGGGCATGTTTAACCCAATGGCTATCCAGTTCGGAGCATATGGCGCCTACGCACAGGCAGTAAGTTTCTCTGTCCAGTTGGTTGCAATGGGTGGAGGAAAGGGATGTTCACGGGAATTGGGAAAAAATGGGAATTTTAGCCCAGTGGTGCACTCAATGCCTATATATAGAGTTTTGTTCCTTTGATTTCTGGAAGCACTTAGTAAAGTCATAAAACGAGGGATCGAGGATTGACATGAGGAGAGGGGTGGCACTTCCTGGCACGCGCTGCCGGTGTCATGCGCTGGAAGGTACCACAGTTTAGCTGGTCAGCATCCTATCTCACAGAGGAAGAGAACGTTCTGGATAATGAAAATAAAGATTTTTTAGGAATTTGTTTTCTGTTTGTTTGAAAAGAGTCATTCCACCAGCAACGCCCCATATAGTAAGGATCTGGTACAGCAGGACATAGGTGACGGGCTACCAGAGGGAAAGTCTGGGCTAGCAGCTGCTACCCCTGACTACCCCTAATTGAGATCCATGTGACGTCTGAGAAGGAATATCTGCTCAAAGTCTCCCAGACGCGCCAGAGCTGCTTCAGGGCTGCGTCCTGTGTTTGGAGACTGATCTCACTGCAATGGTTCAAGTTGACAGATCTGAACTTCGAAGCCTTAAAGTGCTTCAAGGCCTCGTCAGGGGTAGTTTGCGCTATGTGAATGCATTTACAGTTTATAGTGATTATCCTTTCTAAAGACAATTAGAATGTGTCTACTTGCTCTATTTACAAGCTGTATGTACTCGTGTTTTACTTCTGTAATGATCATGGATTCCAGCCCTAGTTCTTCTAGATGTTGCAGAGTCCAAAGCCCAGAAACTGTGTTCACTGGTTAGCAGTCTGTTGTAGTTGTATATTATGGGTGTGTCCACATTTTTGGCTTTGTGAATTGGGTTCAGTTTGAGCATGTGTCTTCTTCTTGTGTGCTCTTCTACACCCACAGAAAAAATACGTCTATTAGAATGAGCCCACTATTTGCAGCCTCCTCCATTCATGCAACAGAACATGGCATCTCTTTTGGTGGAGCATACGATATGTGTGTCCTGCTCCATACATGTGCACACTGCTACCCATCACTTACTGTGTATCACACAATGTGTGAAGCCTCTTCCGTCTGTGTGAACAAAGCATTCCATCTCTTGCTGCGCCACGCGTGCAATGTGCTGCCTCCGCCATAGATGTGACAGAGCATTCCATCTCTTGCGGTGCCACACGTGCAATGTGCTGCCTCCGCCATACATGTGACAGAGCATTCCATCTATTGCAGTGCCACACGTGCAACGTGCTGCCTCCGCCATACATGTGACAGAGCATTCAATTTCTTGCAGTGCCACACGTGCCATGTGCTGCCTCCGCCATACATGTGACAGACCATTCTCTCATTTGATGTAGTACTCAGTATATGTTGCCTGCTCCATCCATGCTACAGAGCAATCCATCTCATGCGGTGCAGCACGTAATATCTGCTGCCTCCTCTATCTCTGTAACATAGCAATTCATCTCTTGTAATGCAGCACACAACATATGCGACCTTCTCCCTACATGTGCACCCTGCTTCTCCCAACTTACTGTATAGCACAGAACATGTGAAGCCTCCTTTATCCATGCGACAGAACATTCCATCTCTTGCGGTGCAGCACACAACATATACAACCTTCTCCCTACATGTGCACCCTGCTTCACATCACTTACTGTATAGCGCACAATGTGTGTAGCCTCCTTTATCCATGCAACATAGCATTCCATCTCTTGTGGTGCAGCACACAACATATGTAACCTTTTCCCTACATGTGTACCCTGCTTCTCATCACTTACTGTATAGCACACAACATGTGAAGCCTCCTTTATCCATGTGATAGAGCATTCCATCTCTTGAGGTGCAGCACACAACATATGCAACCTTCTCCCTACATGTGTACCCTACTTCACATCACTTACTGTATAGCGCAAAACATGTGAAGCCTCCTTTATCCATGCGACAGAGCATTCCATCTCTTGCAGTGCAGCATGCAAGATGTGCTGCCTCCTCCATCCATGTGACACAGCATTCCATCTCTTGCGGTGATGCACCGATATATGCTGCTTCTCCATACATGTGCACCCTGCTTCCCATCACTTACTGTATACCACACAATGTGTGAAGCCTCCTCCATCCATGCGACAGAGCATTCCATGTCTTGCGGTGCAGCACGCGATAGATGCAGCCTCCTCCATACATGTCCACACTACTTCAAATCACTTACTGTGTAGCACACGTGTGAAGCCTCCTCCATCTGTGCACACATAGCATTCAAATATTGTGGTGCAGCACACAATATGTGCTGCCCCTTTCATACATGTGCACACTGCTTCCCATCAATTACTGTGAAAAAAACAATGTGTGCAGCCTCTCAATTGGATGTGCACAGAGGATTCAATCTGTTGAACTGTACAAATGTATACAAGCAGGCTCCTCCATGACACAGTCTACAGTAATGATGCCTGCAGCCTTGTTCATCGATACACACACACTACATTCCATCACTCACTGAGTAGCACACAGTGTGTGTAGCCTCCACCATCCATGTGCATACTTTCTTTCATTGTTTCCTCTTTAACACAGAATATGTGCAACTCCATTATCCATACACACACCATCTCCCATCTTTTACTGTTCAACACCCATGTGCACAATATCTCCCATCATTTACTGTGAAGCACAAAATATGTACAGCCTCTTCCATCCACGTGCAGACCACGTTCCATTAAACACTCTGCTGCACACGATATTTGAAGCCTCCTTCATCCATGCACAGACCGCTTTTCCTCTCTTACTCTGCAACACACAGTGTGTGCAGCCTCTGCCATCCAAGTGTGCACTACAGGCCATCACTCACTGTGCAACACACAGTGTGTGCAGCCTCTGCCATCCAAGTGTGCACTACAGGCCATCACTCACTGTGGAACACACAATGTGTGCAGCCTCTGCCATCCAAGCGTCCACTACAGGTCATCACTCACTGTGCAACACACAATGTGTGCAGCCTCTGCCACCTAAGTGTCCACTGCAGGCCATCACTCACTGCGCAACACACAGTGTGTGCAGCCTCTGCCATCCAAGTGTCCACTGCAGGCCATCACTCACTGTCCACCACACAATGTGTGCAGCCTCTGCCATCCAAGTGTGCACTACAGGCCATCACTCACTGTGCAACACACAGTGCGTGCAGCCTCTGCCATCCAAGTGTGCACTACAGACCATCACTCACTGTGCAACACACAATGTGTGCAGCCTCCGCCATCCAAGTGTCCACTGCAGGCCATCACCCACTGTGCAACACACAGTGCGTGCAGCCTCTGCCATCCAAGTGTGCACTACAGGCCACCAATCACTGTGCAACACACAATGTGTGCAGCCTCTGCCATCCAAGTGTCCACTGCAGGCCACCACTCACTGTGCAACACACAGTGTGTGCAGCCACTGCCATCCAAGTGTCCACTGCAGGCCACCGCTCACTGTGCAACACACAATGTGTGCAGCCTCTGCCATCCAAGTGTCCACTATAGGCCACCACTCACTGTGCAACACACAATGTGTGCAGCCTCTGCCACCCAAGTGTCCACTGCAGGCCATCACTCACTGTGCAACACACAGTATGTGCAGCCTCTGCCATCCAAGTGTCCACTACAGGCCATCACTCACTGTGCAACACACAGTGTGTGCAGCCTCTGCCATCCAAGTGTCCACTGCAGGCCATCACTCACTGTGCAACACACAGTGCGTGCAGCCTCTGCCATCCAAGTGTCCACTGCAGGCCATCACTCACTGTGCAACACACAGTGCGTGCAGCCTCTGCCATCCAAGTGTCCACTGCAGGCCATCACTCACTGTGCAACACACAATGTGTGCAGCCTCTGCCACCTAAGTGTCCACTGCAGGCCATCACTCACTGCGCAACACACAGTGTGTGCAGCCTCTGCCATCCAAGTGTCCACTGCAGGCCATCACTCACTGTCCACCACACAATGTGTGCAGCCTCTGCCATCCAAGTGTGCACTACAGGCCATCACTCACTGTGCAACACACAGTGCGTGCAGCCTCTGCCATCCAAGTGTGCACTACAGACCATCACTCACTGTGCAACACACAATGTGTGCAGCCTCTGCCATCCAAGTGTCCACTGCAGGCCATCACCCATCTGTGCAACACACAGTGCGTGCAACCTCTGCCATCCAAGTGTGCACTACAGGCCACCAATCACTGTGCAACACACAATGTGTGCAGCCTCTGCCATCCAAGTGTCCACTGCAGGCCACCACTCACTGTGCAACACACAGTGTGTGCAGCCACTGCCATCCAAGTGTCCACTGCAGGCCACCACTCACTGTGCAACACACAATGTGTGCAGCCTCTGCCACCCAAGTGTCCACCGCAGGCCATCACTCACTGTGCAACACACAGTGTGTGCAGCCTCTGCCATCCAAGTGTCCACTACAGGCCATCACTCACTGTGCAACACACAGTGTGTGCAGCCTCTGCCATCCAAGTGTCCACTGCAGGCCATCACTCACTGTGCAACACACAGTGCGTGCAGCCTCTGCCATCCAAGTGTCCACTGCAGGCCATCACTCACTGTGCAACACACAGTGCGTGCAGCCTCTGCCATCCAAGTGTCCACTGCAGGCCATCACTCACTGTGCAACACACAATGTGTGCAGCCTCTGCCACCTAAGTGTCCACTGCAGGCCATCACTCACTGCGCAACACACAGTGTGTGCAGCCTCTGCCATCCAAGTGTCCACTGCAGGCCATCACTCACTGTCCACCACACAATGTGTGCAGCCTCTGCCATCCAAGTGTGCACTACAGGCCATCACTCACTGTGCAACACACAGTGCGTGCAGCCTCTGCCATCCAAGTGTCCACTGCAGGCCATCACCCACTGTGCAACACACAGTGCGTGCAACCTCTGCCATCCAAGTGTCCACTGCAGGCCACCACTCACTGTGCAACACACAGTGTGTGTAGCCACTGCCATCCAAGTGTCCACTGCAGGCCACCACTCACTGTGCAACACACAATGTGTGCAGCCTCTGCCATCCAAGTGTCCACTATAGGCCACCACTCACTGTGCAACACACAATGTGTGCAGCCTCTGCCACCCAAGTGTCCACTGCAGGCCACCACTCACTGTGCAACACACAGTGTGTGCAGCCTCTGCCATCCAAGTGTCCACTACAGGCCATCACTCACTGTGCAACACACAGTGTGTGCAGTCTCTGCCATCCAAGTGTCCACTGCAGGCCATCACTCACTGTGCAACACACAGTGCGTGCAGCCTCTGCCATCCAAGTGTCCACTGCAGGCCATCACTCACTGTGCAACACACAGTGCGTGCAGCCTCTGCCATCCAAGTGTCCACTGCAGGGCACCACTCACTGTGCAACACACTGTGTGTAGCCTCTGCCATCCAAGTGTCCACTGCAGGCCATCACTCACTGTGCAACACACAGTGCGTGCAGCCTCTGCCATCCAAGTGTCCAATGCAGTCCATCACTCACTGTGCAACACACAGTGCGTGCCGCCTCTGCCATCCAAGTGTCCACTACAGGCCACCACTCACTGTGCAACACACAGTGTGTGCAGCCTCTGCCATCCAAGTGCCCACTGCAGGCCATCACTCACTGTGCAACACACAGTGCGTGCAGCCTCTGCCTTCCAAGTGTCCACAGCCTCTGCCATCCAAGTGTCCACTGCAGGCCACCACTCACTGTGCAACACACAGTGCGTGCAGCCTCTGCCATCCAAGTGTCCACTGCAGGCCATCACTCACTGTGCAACACACAGTGTGTGCAGCCTCTGCCATCCACGTGTCCACTACAGGCCACCACTCACTGTGCAACACACAGTGTGTGCAGCCTCTGCCATCCACGTGTCCACTACAGGCCACCACTCACTGTGCAACACACAGTGTGTGCAGCCTCTGCCATCCAAGTGTCCACTGCAGGCCATCACTCACTGTGCAACACACTGTGTGTGCAGTCTCCTCCATCTCCTGGGGTTTGTGCCACATGCCCTGCTCCTGTTCTCTTCCATTTGACCGATGACAGCACCTCTCTTGGAGACCCTGGCAGGCGTAGAGCAGCTTTTCCTACTCTTGTAGGTGGTTGTCGGAGCAGCAGCGCACAGAGCCTGTTTCTAGGGAGATGAACTATCCCCGACCTCCATTGCAGCTGAGCTGTGGAATACACATACAATGTATACAGGCACACCGGGACCAGCGGATCACTCCTGTGCAGAGCACATTTCTTTATAATAACATAACACGGTGCATGATGAATGCATGGAACAACTTTCTGTCCAAAGGATGAGATATTGCCAGCATTTATTGCAATTAAATGTAAAACGTTGTTATGCGGATGCATAATTTTAAATCTACTTATGACCGAAGTCAGAAACTCCTAATAATACCCGCTTAGCCAAATCCTTTGTGGGGTTGTACCTGAAGTGCCCCAGTCTAGGCACCTGCAGCAGACACTGCAAGGAGACCTGGAAACGCATCCAACCTATTAGCCTTTAAAAACCACTGAAGACAAACCGGTTAGCCCACCATCTCGACTTCAAAACAAAATCTACTCTTACTGTCAGGGCCGGCCTTTGCTCAAATCGTGTCCTGTGCAGAACCATATTTGGTGTCCCTTAGCCCCCCTGGTTTTCATCCTAGCTATAGCCTGTAGCTTGAGCTATACAGAGAGCAAACCGTTATCTCCATTAACTTAGCAAATATGTGTTTGCTTTGCATCCTGGTACTTGTAGTCCTGTTTATAAAGTGAGGAGAAGCAAAGTTGCAGGTTCTGGAATGTAAAGAGAAACTGTAGAACTTAAGCACTTGCGTGCTCAGGACGGCCCCGGGGGGCCATCCGAACGCCGTCGATTACCCAGCGTGGCGCAAATTCTGCGCCTGCACTAGAGAATTAATTAGTGGGCGTAGTTCGGATGGCCCCTGGCCATCCTGCGCACATGCCCAGCCGGGAGCCGTCCTGAGCACTTAAGGGGTTACATCCCCTAATTAAATCCCCACACTGCGGCGAAAATCGCACCGCAGGGAAAGGGTTAATAAAGTACCACTAATCAAGTAGCATGGTAGTTTTATATTTGCCAGTATTATGTGATCAGAATGATATCAGATGTTTCATCTTTAGGAAGCAATAATAAAAATGTTGTGTTTATAGAGCTGCTCCCGTCTGAGACCTTCATTGTCCGGCTGTCAGCTGTCCTGTCCGACCTTTTATTCCTCAGCTTTCGGCTCTCCTGTCCGACATTTTCTTCCTCACCGCTGCTACTAATAGAAAATATGATAATGGAGGAAGCAGGGTCAGAGATGGGGGTCGGGCTATTCAGTGCTTAATTTGAGCAAGTGGTTTCCGGTGCTCGGACCAGTACTTAATTATCAGGACTGACACTAGTGACAGTCCACCACATGGGGGCGCTCCCTGTTTAATTATGAGATGAGCACAACAACTGAGTTTACTAAGTCAAATCCGAATTGAAAATGAATAATACCATCCTCTCATGCCATTATTATAGCCTTGTGTTGCCTGAAATAGTCTGAAACGTCACGCTTGTAGGAGTGCGTACTGTCATTGGCTGCGCTGGCAGGGGCAATGTGTAGTGTGCGTGCATGCGTGTGTGCATGCATCCGTCTGTCCATCCACCCCCCACGCTGTGAGGACCTGATCGGTCCTCTTAGTGTGGGTAAACCCTGACAGAACCAAAAACTGTCTTTGTGCGGACCGGTCCCCATGGTGTGTTTAGGTACTTTCGAGTGAGTGTACCAAAAAACTAAAAGTGCAGTTATATTTCCCTCGGTTCCCTTTATAAAATACTCCAGTGTCAAAGTGCGTGTGGAGTTTGAATATTAAATGCATATTTCATTAGGGTCCATGGCTGGTCTGTAGGTAGGTTTTTGTGTGTGTGAGACTTAAATAACGCACAGATCACCCAATTGTCTAGGTTGTAAGATGTAAGAAGAAACGATCGACGCGTCAGAAAGAGCATATGTACTCGTTATGTTTTTTTTTTGTTTTATGTATATCCTGTCTGTAAAAAAAAAAATACAATAAAAATATATTTAAAAAAATAAAAAAAAAAAAAAAAGAAATACAGAACACACTTTCGTATCTTCTCGGCTTGGTGGATCTTTTGCAGCCAAAGGGAGGGTGCATGCAGGGTTTGTCGCATCAACACTTCTGTGGAAGGTGTCCTTTGCCTGCAAGAGGTGGTCCAAGACTTCAATCAGGTTCCTCACAGAGCAGAAGTGTTTTTGTCTGGAAGGAGTGAGAGGAAGAAAATCATAAAAGGACAGGTCTCCCTTTTATATTCATGAGACCCTCCCTCCCTCCCATGCCTGGCCATGCCGTCTGTCAGGACTGGTGTCAAGACTTTAGAAGACGGAGCAGGAGGGTGCATTCTGAGCAGGGTAGTCAAGATCCATACAAATTACTTCAGCTCGTGGTAGCTCCTCTCCCTCTATGCTTTCTCTAAAGTGAGTCCTTCCAAAACGATTCACAAAAGGGAAACTGCCCCCTTTGCAGATCGCTTACCACCCACGCTTAAGAGGTAGCAACCTGTCAATGCTCTGCAGCCATATATGAGATCACAATCCATCGCTAGATTCCTTTGTGATGAGAGAAGAGGAGTGGAAAGCTTTATTCGCATTGGCTCCTGTTTGCGACTCAGAAAGGGTCGCAAAAACTCTTGTACAAGCCGGAAACACGTGATCAACAAATACAGCATGCAGTATGTTCACATTGTACAAAGTCCATTCCTGAGCAGCGGTACCACCATATCTACCCCAAAACAGTGGACCCTGACATCAAGTTATCTGATTTGAGGTAATGCAGCTGGCAATCAATTATCAATTCCCCAATTATCCATTTGATTCACAGACCTTTGCATGGTTCTGTGGGCAGCCACATGATTGATAGACTCGCATCTCAAGTGTGATGTATTGACCCACTGCTCATCCCCAGCCTTCCACGGTGGAGAGATGCCTCTTTTCCACAATGTTGTGCTTTGCAATTGGTAGTCCGAGGTGTATCAGAACAGGTTTATAGCAGGTTGTGTCAATGTTCTAATAGTATATGAAGGAGTAGCAGTTTTGGATTGTTTAATATCTGCCACGTGGTTACTTCTGTCTGTACGCCACGCACCCTGCCCCAGTCGTATCATGGGACAGCCTAATGTGGTGGGCACTAGGTCACCAACCAATCTCCGCGTCTATTCTCCCAAACTGCCACATCTTGTGATGGGTGGAATAGGTCCTGTATAAGAGCATCTTCTCTTCTGAAACTACTGGGCTGAAATTGCTACCTCACACGGACCCATTTTGGCCATCGGCTAGACCTCATCTGAGAGTGGCCCAATGTCCTTCTCCCATATGCACCGGAGGGCATCAGAGGTGTCTGGCGCATGGATCACCAAGGGGTAGTATACCTGGAATAGCTTATATACCCCAATGCCCATGGATTGTGAGTTAATCTCATGTAGGATAGAGTCATCTGTGACGTCTTTAATGTGTGGAGACAGTGCATGTCATGATTACTGATACTTATAGAATTGGGGTTCGTGTAAGTAATATGTGACTTCTAGATGTGCAAAGGAGCTCATGACATTACCAATTCTCATATCCCGCAGATCATATATTCTGATAGAATTGCATCCATGAACCTCTCAAGGGCGCCTACATCATCAAGGGCTCTTCCCATCTAAGTGGTGTCTCCGGGAGTGAGGAAGTCCAGCCGCTGTGTGTCCCTCAGCGTACCCTTCCATTGACTGATGACAATGGTCATAGCGGGCAGTAGGCGTGACCCGTTTACTATAAAGGAAAAGTAGCGGGTGGGTATTTCCTATCTGCCATTTCTCTGTGTCAAACGCAGGATGGTTTCGAAGGTGACACCGCGCGTCATTTATAATGATTAGATGTGCCGCACAATGGTATGTCAAGACATCTGCCGTGCCTGTTCCAACCCCCCCCATCCCCCATGGGGACTTAAAGCTTTTGATCAAAGCAAAGCATGGGGCCCTTCCTGCCACAGGAATATATGGGGATTTATTGATTGTGAAACGGTGTTTCGCAGTCACAAAGCTTGAGTCACTGGCTTTGACACACAAAAGTTCAGAAGGCCCTAAGGGCCTGGTGTACGTACATACATATCACAAATAGTGGTGCAAATTTCTCTTCTACTTTTTACACAATGGCTGCCATTTTGCGATTGGATTTATGTATAAATATGTTACATTGCAAAATATCCATTTAGCGATGGTTACAAAATGCCTGCTAGGTGAACATTAACTGGGCAGCTTCGAATTTGTGACCACCTGTGAATGGCCCCCGAATGCTGGTGTTGGCTTCCAAGGAACAGCAGACCACATCCTTGCACTTGCTTTCCTCAATGGGAAACATTTAAATATTTTTTTAAGCACCCCATGGCCATTGAAGGGATAAGTGATGCTTAGTAGCAAGCAGTGGACGTCTGGGCCACTCTAGAACATCCCGAGGATGCCCGAAATGATTAACACCTTAACCGCGGCGGCAACTCCCCCGCGGTGCGGGCGTTCCATTGAGTGTGCGGGCCCGCGTCGGCCAACGGACGTACGGAGGTAGTGCTCACGACGGCCGATGACCGACGGGCGCAACAAAAGGGTTAACAGAGGATATATTTACTGGGGGCAGCTTACAATAAGGTATCGCCTCCTTTGAGGTGTCGGTGTCTGACCAGTGGTGTGAGATCACTATTGAGATGGCAACCTATTGATACAATCCATTGTAACTCCGAAATAGAAGCCTTTTCTGACTCGTAAAAAAGGGTTTTATACATAGCAATATACTCTTACGCTGTCCCAAAGCCTGTTTTTTGCGATTCGCAGACCTTGGGAACCTAAAAGAGTTTTGTATGAAGAACTTTACTTCTAAATAGCATATTGAATAACATTGCGCCGAGGCCAGTCTCACAAAGGTTTTAGTTGAGATTTTTTGCTATTACAACATGGGATTTCTATTAATGCCAGCTTTTCAGCTCTAAAAGGAAGACACCTTGCTAAGAACTGAAATGTATCTGCTGGGTATAGTGGAATGCCAACATAACAATGCATTTTATATAATGCAAGGGGATTTATATGCCACCCTCGCAATGGCATCATCGCAGTACAGTAAAGCTTTACTATCAGTCACTAATCTTAACAACTGAATTTAAATGTACTTTAAAGAACAGAGGTGCAGATTTAGGAAATCTCTTTAAATCCAGCTCTTGCCAGAATCAAACACTGTCCAACATTGTGAAAATCAAAACTGGGGAATGATATTTTTCTGCAAATATAAATGGAGTACGTTTTCTACAAAGCTGGAGTGTGCACCTGCAGATTAAAATTTCAATTTAGCAGGAACATCAGGTGCTTTTTTAAAATTTAAATATGGAGTATTACGCTCCCTCCCACAAAGCTGAACGGAGTGGATTGTCTACATTGCTTAGCAGTGATTTTACAAATGTTAGAGATTATATAATGTGACGTGCGTGCCACTTGTTGCAAGCTTTTGGGGAAGAGGGGAGCAGCGCAGACCCCTGACACTGAGTTTGTGTGGAAAAGGTTGCTTCATTGAAACAAGTGCCCATCACAATGTAACCCGAGGCCTTCGCCTTACAAAACTACAATCTCACTATACAAAGTTATAAACCTATTGTACTCTACCCGACCACTAAGGTATCGCTCCCCCCCTTCATAACAACTTAATACATCAATATTGTATCTGATCAGTGGCTGTTTGAATGTATCTGACACCTCTAAAATCCCTCCCTCTTTCCTAAATGTAATAACCTGTTATCCCACTAAAATTCCTATCCAAGCTTACACTTCCTGTCTCGACAAGGTGTGAACTTGGTTACCCGTTCCCCTTTCAGCTTGAACTGCCACTGAGAACAACGATAAACTTCAGTAAACCATGGCAACTTCTTTGCCATCCGGCAGTGCGCCTGCCTCAAGCGACAACGCAGCTTAACAGCATGAGCCCCCTTTGCACACCTGTATCAATAAAACGTGCCAGAAGTTGAAAAGAGAAACTGTACACCCTGACAGAAAGCCCTGTATTAGGGATGGGAGGGTGGGGGAAAAAGCTACAAATGCCAGCCACCCTGTTACCTGACCAAATGGTGGCGGGCATACAAAATGCCAGTTTTTATACCCTTGGGCTCCATAAGTAGCCTAAATAAAGCCCAAACCCCTGAGCAGTCGCCCGACTGCTCCACTTCCCCAAATTACCCTGTGGCAGACATCCCTCTAGTCGGCTGCCCCCCAAATCCCTCTTGTCCCTCATACCCAACACACACCCACAAGCCTCCTCAGCTTGCTTATGTCTCCATTCCTCTGCTTTACCATTTTGTTGATCCTGGCAATCATGATGACTGCTTTACTTAGAAAAAGATAAGCCACCTTGACTTCTTTGAATTAATATGCTATTGCTTGGGCTAGAGTTGAGTGTAAACCTATTCTGTCCATCTTCTACTTTCAACATTTTATCCCATATCCTATATTCCTGTTAACCCGTTTACCGCTGCGATAATTTTGACGGACGCAGTGCGGGGAGTTCCATTATGTGGGCGGGATCGTGTCGGCCAATGGACGTGCGCAGCACTACCGAGGTAGTACTCGCGACGGTTGTTGGCCGACCGACGCACTCAAAGGGTTAAGTATATATTTATTGTTATTGTTAATATAACCTTTACTGCCTTTCTAAAATCTTTCCCAAAAATATTTGAGTTGAACTTAAGTCAGTGGAAGTGTGACCACTTTGAGTTCCTTCATAAAATATTTATTAAAATGATGAGCTCCTGACACAAAACAAAACGTGAACATTTACAACTCTGCTTGAATATACTTTTACACTTTCTCCTAATTCACAACCCTCCCGGACTATGCCTTGACTATTGTTAATTGTTAATTGATATTTATATATCGCTAATCACCAGCGGGTCTCTAAGCGCTTTGAGGGGAATAGCCAGAGGGCATGGGCAGATGTATGGCTCAACAGTGTGGTGTGTTTTAACATTATCCAGTGCACCACATCTAGCTCCTGCCCCGTAGATCATGCTAACAATATTTTTTAAAGATGGCGGAGAAAATTGATTTATCCTGTTGCTTCCTGTTGAGGCCGATCACATAGATGCTATGAGAAGACCATCAGATAATCAACATCCTATGGCTTTTGATTGTCGAACGGAGTGGTCGGCTCCATCACTAGCAACAGAAACCTGCAATGTTTTCAATTTTGCAGTAGGGAAATTCAAGGCTGTGGTGTGTTCCACTCCAAGGTTAAGCATATATCCCCAGCCAATCTTCAACTATATTATTTGATGGGACATCACCTGTCTCAATGTGCATCTACCTCACACAGCTAGGAGGAAATGCCCTACATTCAGGATGTCAGGCAGGTTCCACATACTTATAGTGGAAGCCAAGTGCAAATCTACTTAGCCTTTTATCTTTTTCCATGGATCTTTTTGCCCTGTATGTACGTAGCCTGCTAATGCTCAAGAGGACCTGTACATCTCAATAGACATCTTCGCTGATCTAGTAATTCAACTCCTGACACTTTCTGCTGATCGATCGGAACGTGAAATTAACGTGGTGCGATCAGCTTCCTGGCAGGTGGGTAACACTCCTGGGATAAGTACCTTTTGATGCCAGCCATTTCTTTCATCTATGCAAGATCATTAAAATTGCGTACTATTATCTTGGTCACTCGCAACACTTATTTTTTAGGGTGCATTGAAGCAGTAATAGTGCAGTAGTAAATGCTACATCACAAGCACATTTGTATTATGTGCATTATAGAGTCCCATAACATGATAGTTCAAGTTATCACTGGTTTAGAAGGTGGCTGAAGATCACTGCTTTGTGTGACCAGCGTCTGAATATGAAAGAAGCGTGCATGAACTATTCCCTTTGATGTGTCTTGATGTTTAAACTGCTCTCTTAGATTCATTGAGGGCAAAATACGTTTTAGTTACCAAATTACAAATCAGATGCAGATAATCCCCAAATTACGACCATTTCACCCACCGTTCACGTTTCTTACAAAGAACAGGGTCTATCACCAGTGAACTAAGTCGGTTCTGTGCATCTACAGAGCTTGCTCCATCAGCGGTGAGCTAAATCAGCTCTGTGCATCTAGAGAGCTTTCTCCCTCGCCGGTCAACTGAATCAATGCAGTGCATCTAGAGAGTTTGTATCATCACTGGTCAAGTCAATCAGCGCTGGTAATCTGGGGAGCTTGTTGTATCACCAGAAACCTCAATCAGCATCATCACCTGAGGCCTGAATCAGCACTATGCATCGAGGGGGTTTGTTCCATTCCAGTACTTGAATCAGCTCTATGCATCTAAGGAGCATGCTCTATCATCAGCAACATGAGCCAACGCTTTCTCTGGAGACCGAAATCAGCACTGTGTATCTAATGAGCTTCCTCCATCGTTGGACACCCGAATCAGTGCCATCTCTGGAGACCTGAATCAGTGCAGTGTAGCTAAGGAGTTTGCTCTTTCATCTGAGACCTGAATCAGCGCCCTGTATCTAAGGAGCATGCTCCATCATTGGAGACCGGTATCATTACCATCTCCAGAGACCTTAATCACCTTTGTATATCCAAGGAGCACCATCATCGGAGACCTGAATCAGTGGAATCTCCTGAGACTTCATTCAGAACCTTGTATCTAAGGAGCTTACTCCATCATCGGAGACCTGAATTAGCGGACTCTCTTGAGACCTGATTCAGAACCTTGTATCTAAGGTGACTTGAATCTGCGCTGTGTATCTAAGGGGCTTGCTACATCATCGGATACCTGGATCAAAGCCATGTATCTAAGGAGCTCGCTCCATGATCGGAGCCCTGATTCAGAGCCATCATTATCAGAGACCTAAAAGAGGGAACTATCTCTAAGGAGCATGCTCCATCAGCGAAAACATGATGCTCCATCAGCTCTCTATATCTAAAGAGCTTGCTCCAACATTGGAGACCTGAATCAGCGCTCTATAACTTGAGAGCTTGCTCCATCATTGGAGACCTGACTCAGCGCTCTATATCTTAGGAGCTTGCTCCATCATCGGAGACCTGAATCAGCACCATCTCCAGAGACCTTACTAAGCGTTGTATACCTAAGGAGCTTGCTCCATGATTGGAGACCTGAATCAGCAGAATTTCCTGAGACCTGATTCAGCACATCGCAGACTTGAATCAGGGTCATCGCTAAAGACCTGAATCAGTGCTGTATATCTAAGGAGCTTTCTCCATCATCGGAGCCTTGAATTAGCGCCATCATTATCAGAGACCTGAAAGAGAGCTCTATATCTATGGAGCATGCTCCATCTGCAGAGACCTGAATTGGCTCTCTATATCTAAGAAGCTTGCTCCATCATTGGAGAGTTGAATCAGTGCTGTATATCTAAGGAGCATGCTCCTTCATCAGAGACCTGAATCAGGGTCATCTCCAAAGGCTTGAATCAGCTCTCTATATCTAAGGAGCTAGCTCCATCATTAGAGACTTGAATCGCCGCTCTATATCTAAGGAGTTTGCTCCATCATCGGAGACTTGAATCAGCGCTATGTATCTAAGGGGCTTGCTCCATCATCGGAGACTTGAATCAGCGCTGTGTATCTAAGGAGCTTGCTCCATCATCGGAGCCCTGAATTAGCGCCATCATTATCAGAGACCTGAAAGAGGGCTCTATATCTAAGGAGCATGCTCCATCAGCGGAAGCCTGAATCAGCGCTCTATATCTAAGGAGCATGCTCCATCAGCGGAAACCTGAATCAGCTCTCTGTATCTCAGGAGCTTGTTCCATCATCAGAAGCCTGAATCAGTGCTCTATATCTAAGGAGCTTGCTCCATCATTGGAGACCTGAATCAGTGCTGCATATCTAAGGAGCTTGATCCATCATCAGAGACTTGAATCACCGCTCTATATCTAAGGAGTTTGCTCCATCATCGGAGACTTAAATCAGGGTCATCTCCAAAGACCTGAATCAGTGCTGTATATCTAAGGAGCTTGCTCCATCATTGGAGACTTGAATCAGAGCTATATATCTAAGGAGTTTGCTCCATCATCGGAGACCTGAATCAGGGTCATATCCGAAGACCTGAACCTGTTCTGCATATCAAAGGAGCATGCTCCATCATCGGAGACCTGAATCAGCTCTCTGTATCTCAGGAGCTTTCTCCATCATCGAGACCTGAATCAGCTCTCTGTATCTAAGGAGCTTGCTCCATCATCAGCAACCTGAATCAGCGCTCTATATCTTAGTAGCTTGCTCCATCATTGGAGACCTGAATCAATGCTGTATATCTAAGGAGCTTGCTCCATCATCAGAGACTTGAATCCCCACTCTATATCTAAGGAGCTTGCTTCATCATCGGAGACCTAAATCAGCGCTCCATATCTAAGGAGCATGCTCCATCATCGGAGACCCGAATCACCGCTCCATATCTAAGGAGCATGCTCCATCATCAGAGACCCGAATCAGCTCTGTGTATCTAAGGAACATGCTCCATCATCGGAGATCTGAATCAGCGCTCTGTATCTAAGGAGCTTGCTCCATCATCGAGACCTGATTCAGCGCTCTATATCTAAGGAGCTTTTTCCATCATCGGAGACCTGAATCAACGCTCTTTATCTAAGGAGCTTACTCCATCATCAGAGACTTGAATCAGCGCTCTATATCTAAGGAGCTTGCTCCTTCATCAGAGACTTGAATCAGCGCTCTATATCTAAGGAGCTTGCTCCATCATCAGAGACCTGAATCAGCTCTCTGTATCTAAGGAGCTTACTCCATCATCAGAGACTTGAATCAGCGCTCTATATCTAAGGAGCATGCTCCATCATCGAGACCTGATTCAGCGCTCTATATCTAAGGAGTTTTTTCCATCATCGGAGACCTGAATCAACGCTCTTTATCTAAGGATCTTACTCCATCATCAGAGACTTAAATCAGCGCTTTATATCTAAGGAGCATGCTCCATCATCGTGACCTGATTTAGCGCTCTATATCTAAGGAGCTTGCTCCATCATCAGAGACTTGAATCAGCGCTCTATATCTAAGGAGCATACTCCATCACCGAGACCTGATTCAGCGCTCTATATCTAAGAAGCTTTTTCCATCATCGGAGACCTGAATCAACGCTCTATATCTAAGGAGCGTGCTCCATCATCGGAGACCTAAATCAGCGCTCTATATCTAAGGAGCATGCTCCATCATCGAGACCTGAATCAGCGCTCTATATCTAAGGAGCTTACTCCATCATCAGAGACTTAAATCAGCGCTCTATATCTAAGGAGCATGCTCCATCATCGAGACCTGATTCAGCGCTCTATATCTAAGGAGCTTTTGCCATCATCAGAGACCTGAATCAACGCTCTTTATCTAAGGAGCTTACTCCATCATCAGAGACTTGAATCAGCGCTCTATATCTAAGGAGCATGCTCCATCATCGAGACCTGATTCAGCGCTCTATATCTAAGGAGCTTTTTCCATCATCGGAGACCTGAATCAACGCTCTTTATCTAAGGAGCTTACTCCATCATCAGAGACTTGAATCAGCGCTCTATATCTAAGGAGCTTGCTCCATCAGTGGAGACCTGAATCAGCGCTCTATATCTAAGGAGCTTACTCCATCATCAGAGACTTGAATGAGCGCTCTATATCTAAGGAGCTTGCTCCATCATCGAGACCTGAATCAGCGCTCTATATCTAAGGAGCTTACTCCATCATCAGAGATTTGAATCAGCGCTCTATATCTAAGGAGCTTGCTCCATCAGTGGAGACCTGAATCAGCGCTCTGTATCTAAGGAGCTTGCTCCATCATCGAGACCTGATTCAGCGCTCTATATCTAAGGAGCTTTTTCCATCATCGGAGACCTGAATCAACGCTCTTTATCTAAGGAGCTTACTCCATCATCAGAGACTTGAATCAGCGCTCTATATCTAAGGAGCTTGCTCCATCAGTGGAGACCTGAATCAGCGCTCTGTATCTAAGGAGCATGCTCCATCATCAGAGACCTGAATCAGCGCTGAGACCTGAATCAGCTCTCTATATCTAAGGAGCGTGCTCCATCATCGGAGACCTGAATCAGCTCTCTGTATATAAGGAGCGTGCTCCATCATCGGAGACCTGAATCAGCTCTCTGTATCTAAGGAGCTTTCTCCATCATCGGAGACCTGAATCAGCGCTGAGACCTGAATCAGCTCTCTGTATCTAAGGAGCTTACTCCATCATCAGAGACTTAAATCAGCGCTCTATATCTAAGGAGCATGCTCCATCATCGTGACCTGATTCAGCGCTCTATATCTAAGGAGCTTGCTCCATCATCAGAGACTTGAATCAGCGCTCTATATCTAAGGAGCATACTCCATCATCGAGACCTGATTCAGCGCTCTATATCTAAGAAGCTTTTTCCATCATCGGAGACCTGAATCAACGCTCTATATCTAAGGAGCGTGCTCCATCATGGGAGACCTAAATCAGCGCTCTATATCTAAGGAGCATGCTTCATCATCGAGACCTGAATCAGCGCTCTTTATCTAAGGAGCTTACTCCATCATCAGAGACTTGAATCAGCGCTCTATATCTAAGGAGCATGCTCCATCAGTGGAGACCTGAATCAGCGCTCTGTATCTAAGGAGCTTGCTCCATCATCGAGACCTGATTCAGCGCTCTATATCTAAGGAGCATGCTCCATCAGTGGAGACCTGAACCAGCGCTCTATATCTAAGGAGCATGCTCCATCATCAGAGATTTGAATCAGCGCTCTATATCTAAGGAGCTTGCTCCATCAGTGGAGACCTGAATCAGCGCTCTATATCTAAGGAGCATGCTCCATCATCGAGACCTGATTCAGCGCTCTATATCTAAGGAGCTTACTCCATCATCAGAGATTTGAATCAGCGCTCTATATCTAAGGAGCTTTTTCCATCATCGGAGACCTGAATCAACGCTCTATATCTAAGGAGCTTACTCCATCATCAGAGACTTGAATGAGCGCTCTATATCTAAGGAGCTTGCTCCATCATCGAGACCTGAATCAGCGCTCTATATCTAAGGAGCTTACTCCATCATCAGAGATTTGAATCAGCGCTCTATATCTAAGGAGCTTGCTCCATCAGTGGAGACCTGAATCAGCGCTCTGTATCTAAGGAGCTTGCTCCATCATCGAGACCTGATTCAGCGCTCTATATCTAAGGAGCTTTTTCCATCATCGGAGACCTGAATCAACGCTCTTTATCTAAGGAGCTTACTCCATCATCAGAGACTTGAATCAGCGCTCTATATCTAAGGAGCTTGCTCCATCAGTGGAGACCTGAATCAGCGCTCTGTATCTAAGGAGCATGCTCCATCATCAGAGACCTGAATCAGCGCTGAGACCTGAATCAGCTCTCTATATCTAAGGAGCGTGCTCCATCATCGGAGACCTGAATCAGCTCTCTGTATGTAAGGAGCGTGCTCCATCATCGGAGACCTGAATCAGCTCTCTGTATCTAAGGAGCTTTCTCCATCATCGGAGACCTGAATCAGCGCTGAGACCTGAATCAGCTCTCTGTATCTAAGGAGCTTTCTCCATCATCGGAGACCTGAATCAGCGCTGAGACCTGAATCAGCTCTCTGTATCTAAGGAGCTTACTCCATCATCAGAGACTTAAATCAGCGCTCTATATCTAAGGAGCATGCTCTATCATCGTGACCTGATTCAGCGCTCTATATCTAAGGAGCTTGCTCCATCATCAGAGACTTGAATCAGCGCTCTATATCTAAGGAGCATACTCCATCATCGAGACCTGATTCAGCGCTCTATATCTAAGAAGCTTTTTCCATCATCGGAGACCTGAATCAACGCTCTATATCTAAGGAGCGTGCTCCATCATCGGAGACCTAAATCAGCGCTCTATATCTAAGGAGCATGCTCCATCATCGAGACCTGAATCAGCGCTCTTTATCTAAGGAGCTTACTCCATCATCAGAGACTTGAATCAGCGCTCTATATCTAAGGAGCATGCTCCATCAGTGGAGACCTGAATCAGCGCTCTGTATCTAAGGAGCTTGCTCCATCATCGAGACCTGTATCAGCGCTCTATATCTAAGGAGCATGCTCCATCAGTGGAGACCTGAATCAGCGCTCTATATCTAAGGAGCATGCTCCTTCATCAGAGATTTGAATCAGCGCTCTATATCTAAGGATCTTGCTCCATCAGTGGAGACCTGAATCAGCACTCTGTATCTAAGGAGCTTGCTCCATCATCGAGACCTGATTCAGCGCTCTATATCTAAGGAGCTTACTCCATCATCAGAGATTTGAATCAGCGCTCTATATCTAAGGAGCTTTTTCCATCATCGGAGACCTGAATCAACGCTCTTTATCTAAGGAGCTTGCTCCATCATCGGAGACCTGAATCAGCGCTCTATATCTAAGGAGCTTGCTCCATTAGTGGAGACCTGAATCAGCGCTCTGTATCTAAGGAGCTTGCTCCATCATCGAGACCTGATTCAGCGCTCTATATCTAAGGAGCTTACTCCATCATCAGAGATTTGAATCAGCGCTCTATATCTAAGGAGCTTTTTCCATCATCGGAGACCTGAATCAACGCTCTTTATCTAAGGAGCTTACTTCATCATCAGGACTTGAATCAGCGCTCTCTATCTAAGGAGCTTGCTCCATCATCGGAGACCTGAATCAGCGACATCTTGGAAGACCTCTAGCGAGTCGCCTCCCGCACAAATCCTGAACCCGCGCCGTGCATCTAGGGAGCGTGGTTCCTGCGCGTGCAGGTGTTGGGTAAGAGAGGTGGCACGGCTCCTTGGCACGCAGCTGGCAGTACTGGTACGGCGCTGCCGTGCTGCAGACTGCAGCAGGTGCCCTTAGACATCGCACATAATGTACTGCTCGGGTGTGAACACCGAGGGGGCGCTGCCCCCTGTCCTCGCTCGAGGCAGAGTGTCCCGCGGTGCAGGGCCCGGCGTTGGCAGCTCACAGGCAGCCAGCGAAAGGAATCTGTCATGGCATCGGATGTCCGCTGGCGAGATACGAACTGACGCGGTATCAGAGAGAAACACGCTCCGCACTCTGCAAGAAAAATGGTATCAGTCGGAGTCAGATTGTTTTACAGTAGTAACCTCCGTTCACAATGCGCGGGCATGGCGCGATAAGAGATGTACGGAGGCTGACGAGGGGCATGAATCTTCATAAGACACACGCGTGCCTTTCAAATGGACTTACTGGCTGCCCTGCAAGGGCAGGCCGTCCGTCCCATTATTCAAGCTCGAGGCCTCCTTCCTTGCCCCTCTCCTTCCTCCTTTCTCTTTTACGACCCATCACTCTTTCCTCCATTCTTCCTTTCTTCTGTCAGATTATTCTTTTCTTCTTTCCTGCCTGCATTTCGCTCTTTCTTCCTTCCTGTATTCCCCCTTCTTACATTTCACGCTCTCGTTTGTCCTTTACCCACAGCCTCCTCCCCTGCCCAGTACGTCTTTTGCTATTCCATTTCCTCCCCCTACCCTCCTTCTCCCTTCACTTCTTCATTCCTTCTTCATTCCTTTGTTTTTCTCTTTTCTCCTCTCTCTCTTTTCTTCTTTCTTTCTTACCTTCATCCTTCTTTTCTGCTTTTTCTATCCATCTTTTCTTTTCTACTTTGTGCCTGTTCTGCTTCCTTTCTTTTTTCTCCCACCACCTTTTACTCACATTCTCTGTTGCTCATATTTTCTCGTTGCATAGTTCAATGAATCTCTCTCTCCCTTGCTTATTTTTATTCTTTTCTTTCTCATTCATATAGTTATTTACAGCTCCTACATATTATTTTCTTTACCTTTCATTGTGTCCTAATACTTTATGTATGTGTTATGTCATGTTCTTGCCTTTGAAAACTTTTTAAATGTTCTTTTTTCATGGTTCTTCTGCTTTCTTTTCTAAAATGTTCTAAACTTCGACCTCAAAATCTGCTTTCCATTTTTCTTTTACCTTTCTCGTACCCTTTTCTGTTTAGTGTGAGTTACTTCTAGGTTCCCTTTCTCTCTTTTTCAGTCTGTATGCAGGGCAAAGGGCCCACTTTGGTTCAGACTTTCGGTGTTTCAGGCTGGAAGTCGTACCCACTTCTTGTAGGGTTATCAAGTGGAACTGAGAAGCACCAATTTCTCTTAGACGTGTCTAGAAACCCAGAATAGAAACCAATTTGTCAGGAAAAAACACAATGTGCCGGGCAGCATGAGGAACCTCCATCCTAGAACCAGAGGGTTGGCATCTTCAAGTGGGTATCAATCGAAGCGTGTTCTACACACTATTTCTGGAACAATGTCCCATTGAGGAACATTCACTGGTCTTTAGCCCTGGTAGGCGGAGAAAGGGATTGTAGTGTGGGGCATTGGTGTGCTGTACATCTGCAGAAGTTGTCGGATTAAAGTCCCCGGTGGAAAAACAGTGGCACCATCAATTAGCACATTTCAGTATTTTGCCAGCATCCCATCAATGTTGTTCTCATTTCAGTATCCTGGTTGAGATAAACTAATTTCGTTTTTTAAAAACTTTCCATCTATGTCCAAGTTCACCTGGTTTTATTTCCTATACTGTATAAGAATCGGAGCCTTTGTCATTGATTCTTGTTTCTCCTGATAGATGTCGTACGCTTGACCTCCAGCCACTGAGCTGCTTCGTAAGCCACTGTTCATCCACTTTGTGGTCTGTCAACTCCGTCCAGTGTATTGCTGGGCAGGAGAAGAAACATCCGCTTGTTCATACGCAGTCGTTTATGATTCTCTAGCATGCAAGATAGTGTATCCTTGGTACCCAGATGTCTTCCAGCGTTCATCAAGTGCACCACGTGGTGATACAGTTTAATTCTATTTAATATTTAATTAGGTGCGGAGCTGTGGGGCTTTCCCGCCTCCCAATAGAGATCATTGTACGAAATGTTCTGACCTCGGATAATGAGTCACACTAAGGGTAATTAGCCTAGGACCCGCCTTGATGAGTCCATCTAAGTGTTTTAGCGGGCAGTGGGATTTTAATTGAGTGTTTTGTGATAACAGTGACACTTTGGATTTGTTGGTCAGTTGGTGATGATGAAGACATTTTTTTCTGACCACTGGATTTCACCTCCCTCTCAAACAGCCACAACCACACGAGCGATGGCAGTCCTCCTCGGTTCGAAGTATTGAGGTTTTTACACAAACCTCTAAAGTGTCTTCTGCTCTGGATCAGAAAGGCTATTCTGGGCTTTAGATAGGTGTTCCACATCCTCAGTGCAAATGTCTGATGAAGATGAGGCTTAGGAGGATACACTGTGCACAAGAGCGTGATGAAGGAACTGTGTGACCTTCTCCCGTCATTTTTATTAATTCATCATATTTCTCCCATCATCATCCATTGCTGCTCATCTCCTGGACCAGCTGATATGTCCTTCAGATAGTGGTGGGGCACGTTTATGGCATAAATGGGACAGGCTAGTTGGCCCTTGAGGTCTTTATGCACTATCACATTGCACGGTAATGGCTATCCCTCTCAATTTCATAGTATCAACACCCATCCCCATTTCTTAAACAATATTAAGAGGCCATACTATGGGCCTCGTGATAAAGTACCTGGTGGCGGCCCTGGAGTTACTGACACTGGGGTGCGGTTAACTCTGTAGGAGTAGTTAAACAGGTTCCCCAGAGAGATTAGGAATTTCTGGGGGAATCTGATCAATCCAGGGCCAGTTTACCAGCTAAATAATCAATTCCCCACATAGTTTCACCCAAACATATCGTCTGCTTTCAACAGCCACAGTCTCCTGGTGAAATGTATTGGATCCATTGACCTTGTCATGCTAAATCAGGCTAAAAACTCTGTTTCCAGCCCATCTGACATTCAGGTGACCTTCTGATGGGCCTTTCAGAGTTTATGGTTAACAATTTGCACCCAACAGATCAAGGAAAGTGCCACATACTCACTTCGAATATCACTCATTTAGTTTCTCACTCACCTATTTAATCACTTATCCAGGCACTCACTTATGTGGTAACCCCTTCAGTAGCACATACCCTTATGGCCATAATATCTGTCTTGTGTGTTAAAATAGGTTCTTCATTCAGGAAAGGTCTCCATCTGACCAATCCACGAGCTAGTAAGGACAGCTCCGTCATCAAAGTAGCCCAAAACCGTGACTTTCAAGTTCGTGAACACTGTTGGAATTATCACCACATAAGAAAGGAATATTCCAAAGATTGTGGAGCCTTGAAAAAGTCACGGGACGATTTCCCAGTGTATGCGACAAAACATGTGTCGGCTGAAACTATAGGAATAAAGAAAGCAAAATAAAAAACTCAAAATGCTGTGTTAATATTCATGCATACAATGTGCAGGCAAATATTTAGATACACTACAGACATGTGATGAGGATTTCCTTTGTGTACTTACTCTAGCTTGCATATTTATTTACAGACACACTCAGTCATACACTCAATAACTCCGTCATTTACTATTTACCGTCCAACCCTGGGACACATTCTCTTATCTGATCAGTCACTTGCTCATACACTCATTCACACACTCACTCCAACAGTCACTGATTCAGTCACTCATTTTCTTCACTTATGCAGGCATTCTTTTGTGTTGTAACCCGTTCATTAGCACATGCTGTCCCCTACCACCTCACTCACTCTCACTTGTACAGTCACTCACTCACACACCCATCAATCACTCAATGATCCACTCATTTACTCAGCCAGACTGTGACTATTCCCTCATTCGATCATTCACTTGCTCATACTCCCTCAATCATACAGTGACTCATTCACTCACTCAGGCATTAACTCATTTAGTTATTCATTTAGTGGCACATTCCATAACTACTCACTCACTCACGCACAAATGTGTTGACTCACTTTAGCTGTCCATTCATTTACTCACCCATTCTCTGATGTATTCCCTCACCTGAAGACTCACTTGCACTCTCATTCCTTCACTCACATACTCCCACACTCACTGATTCAGTCTCTCTCTCACCTACTCAGCCACCCACTCAGGGGATTATTTACAAGCCCCTTCTGCCGTCGGGGGGTCACTTTTATGTCATAAAACGTGATGTACAGGTGGCATAAGGAGCTTGTACAGAAGCCCCTGAGTGCTGAAGCAAGATATATGCAGTTGGCCCACTCCACATTCCCCGTCTGTTGAATGTGGGGGAGGGTGTCAAGCTCTTACTTAGGCGCTTCTTGGTTTATCTTCCGCTCACTCAAGTATGCATGTCAGCTTCCGCTTAATGCAGGTCATGACCTCGGAAGGGTTGTTCCGCACGGAGCCTTGGAGCTCTATAAGCACCACGGCCTGCGGCGTCGCAGGCAATCTCCTCTGGCAGGATTATGAGAAATAAAGCAAACAAAAATTAAAAGGCAAACCAAGAGGAAAAAAAAGGTCTCAGCAGATGAAGCGATGGGATGGTTAATGCAGAAATAATTCTCAAGGAATTAAGAAAAAGCAAATTAAGGAAAGGCATCCAGTCCCGAACAGACTGCGCGCGATTCTCCGTAGAGGCCGCGGGCTGCGATTACCAGCCACCCTGTTATTGGCGCCCACTGACCCTGTCTAACGCCAGCACATCTACACTTCAAGTGGCATCTTATAATTCCAAACAAGCCCACATCAATTGGGAAGCCTTTATAATGGCCTCTGCCTGCCTTAATCAGGAGCGGCGCTAAGACGCGCGCCTATTATCAAGGAGAGGGAGTCCCGGATGTGATCGCTAGAGGGTGTATTCTTTTCTAACTTGCATGGCTTGTCACTTGCCTCCTTCCCTGCTGCATCTGACCAACGCAAGAGGTGGGAAATAAGAAGCGTGCCTTGTTCGTTTTTTGGGGGGTTGGAGGGGGTCTGAGATATGACCCATAGGCGAGGAGATTCTATTTTAACATCCATGGCTCCTGCCTCCTCTGTTGCTGCATTTCATCACCACACATGAGTCTCTATTAAGTGGAATGCTTTATATAGACACTGGGGGCCATATTTATGGCCAAATCATGCTGTGCAGCACAGCACGTCACCTTGCTGTGCTGCACAGTGTAACAGGGAAAGGTCAGAAATTTGCCTTATTTAAGTCAATACGGCGCATCCTGCCTTTTCCCCTTGCGCCCTTTCGGCTGCCTCGCGCCAATACAGTGTTTAGGACGTGGGGAACCCAATCAACCCTTGTAGGCTTGGGCAATGGTTGGTTTAAGTAAAAGGTGACTACAAGGGATTTTGTTTCACAACTAGTTTGAATGAATTTATAGAAATTTAAATCAGAGGCTCATTAGGTAATTGAGCCAAGTATATCCACAGGATTACTTGAAGATTAATTGTATTATTTCTTAGGACAGAGTATATATAATCTCTTTGGTAATTAAAAACAGAAAAAGAGAAGCGAAAAAGCACACAGCAAAATGAAGTTATGGTTAAAAATCAATTGTATTTGAATCAATCACAAAGAATAAATCATGGGGACAAATGATAGAACAAAACTTGAAAAAAAGTCATGAAAAGCAGTGTTTTAAGGATTCACTTAACAATTCATAACAATTCATCAGCTCCAACAGCAATTTTAAACGAAGAAAGCCAAACACAACATATGTATAAAGGTGTTCTTCAGTACATAAAAACTGGGGAGTTGATGACTCAGGTCGAAGTTTCGGTCTTGTCTTGTTAGTTATGTAAGACCATCTTCAGGACTCGCGCCAATACAAGCACCCTTGCACTATATTGCAAGGGTGCCTGCATTGTAAGGATTGTTTTTGTGCCGAAGGCAGCATACATAGAAAGAGGAAAAAAACTAGGAGAAATAAACATATTTCTCCTCGTTAAGGTTCTTAATCCAAATAACAACAGGTCCAAAGCTACCCACCAGCTCCACCCTGACCTTAACAAACCTCCTGTGGGTACCATAGAGAAGCAAGTGCAAGAGCAGAAGGGCCAAATACTTCCCTGCAACTATAGGAAATGAATAGAAGCATAAAGATTGACGGTATTAATAGTTGTAACTGGTAAACAACGTTTACCACAAAACTTTTTGCCCGCAGGAAATCACAACGCGGTCGATACAACGACCGCGTTGTGATTCCGCATACCATTACTCCGCAAGTCGGAACAACGACTTGCGGAGGAGGAGGGGGGGAGGGGAGAAGGTGTTGGATTTACAATCCAGCACCTTCCCTACTGTCCGCACAGACTGGAGTTGGAATAGTAAATTATACTATTCCAACATCCAGCGCCCCCCCCCCGCCCCCCCTCCGCAAGTTGTTGTTACGACTTGCGGAGTAATGGTAGGCGGAATCACAACGCGGTTGTTGTAACAACCGCGTTGTGATACCCTGCGGACAAAAAAGAGTGCGGGATAATGACACACATTCGTTGTAAACATGAAGGGTAGTGTTCCAGTCTTTAGGCACTTTCTGGTAATCCTTACAAGAGGTATTAAAGCAAGCATGCTCAGCAGAATATCTCAAGCACAGATATCTTTCCTTTCCTTAAACAGTCCACCTGGCCTCTTTGAAGCCTCCTCGAGAGAGCCACTGAGACATGACTTGTACCAGACATCTCGGTGAACTGCATCATGCTATGGTGCTACTCCGCCACAGGAGAGAGTGTAACGAGAATTCAGACATGTTTGAAAGCGAGGTGGTTGTCTTTACTTCTGGTGCCCACAAGGAATAGGTTCTGAAACCCAAGTCTTCGGACTGTGAAACATCTGCATCATTCTGGGCTATAGCATGCATGCGACATCTAGCATTGGTCCCTACTGTAGGACTATTTACCACAGTATATCCCTATGTGAGCAGCAGGAATTATCAGGGCTAGGGTGTGCAGTAGGCAGGTCGATGGGATTCTAAAGACCCTGATTACCCTGGTGGAGTGGGTACTCAAACTCCTGTTTGTGCATCTGGAATTTGGTGGACAGAACATGCTCTCCATATATCCTTCCTAATTTTCCAGAATAAATCTCAGAAAATTGTGTTTTTAATGCATCTGCTGAATACCTCCCTATTGTATCTGTAATTGTGTGCTGCAGTAAATATCAAACCCTCTACCACCCCCCCTGGTAATCAGATCAGACCCTAATTGGGAACTAATAAGTGGGAAAAGTGGACCAAAGCAGGCCAAAGTGAATGTGCAAAGTATTAGGCTTCGCTTTGCAGATGGGCAAAGTAAAATCAACATTGGGCTACATTGAGCTCTGCTGTAGTGAGATCACAGCATGACAAACATTGCTTAATTTGTGCCTGTGGTTTCCAGTGCTCAGCACCGGCACTTAATTGCTGGCACCTGTACTAATGACACTCTATCACATGATGGCGCTGTCTGTCTAATTTTGAAATGAGCACAACAACAGTTGTTTAATAATTATTTATATATTAATAATGACTAATACCTGTTGCCCAAGCCATTCTTGTAGCTTTGAGCGGTCTAGAAGTGTCAAAATTGTCGCCATTGTGGAAGGGTCATGGTTAGTAGTTGTCATTGCCCGCACGGGGGGGCCATGAGTTGTGCAGGCTGCAGGGACCTCCTAACAAGGGCCCTGGCACTTCTTCTTCTTTTTTGTTTTTTAACAAACTAAGCACCGAGACAAAAGCTCAGTTTCTGACCCTAACTATCTAGAATGGTGTGCCACATACATCTTCCTCACAATTACGCTGCAATCAGCATTTAGTTTGATGGGTATCTAGTCATGATTTTAAAAACAAATGTTTATTAAACACATATGTACAGTTAGATTCACTTATTATGCACCAGCCAAAGAAGCTTCTCTAAAGTAGGCAATCCAACCATAAAGGCACTGAACTTGGACTGGAATTATAATAGTAAGGAAAGCAGCTCTAGGATAAGTGAGAAATAGTTTTTGCAGTGACTTCACAATTGTTATTATGTGGGTATTATGGTTGGTGGATATTAAATCATCTAGACATAAATATATTGATATGTGGAGTGGTGGGGCTCACTGGTTAGAGGCGGCAAACCTGGAAGCAGGAGTCGGCCCGGGACCAGGGTTCAATTCCCGACGCGGCAGGGTTGTGGACCATGGTCAGTGGACTCGATAATTCTCGCCTCGGTGCCTACTCTAACCAGGGGTCCCACTCGGCAACTCTGGGCATTAGCTTGCCTAATCTCCACAACGGCCCCATCAACGCCGTGAAGGCCTGGCTCCCCCTTAGGGACTCCCAGTAGGGACCATCCCACAGGGAAAGCCAGGACGGGTTCCCCAGCGGTATACCGCACCAGGATACTCCGGAAGTAGTTGTGCGCGTTACAAAACAGCTTATACCATAACATAACATAGTCGAAGCTTATAGAGTATATGTGTATTGTCGAACTTGTGATGTAGAACTCTTTGATTCACGCCCCTCTCCCCAGCTCGGGGGCTTTTTCAAGAGGGAACTACCAGAGCATCCTTCATAACCAAGCTTTGTCCTTTCGTACGTAGTTTGCCCTAGTGGGCAGTTCCAACCGATACCGCCATCTCTGTGGGGACGCCCTGCCAGTGAATGCATGATATTTTTTCGCTGTTCTCTTTGTTCCAGCTGATGCAGCAACAGGCCGCCATCATGGCATCCGTAGCGCAGGGAGGGTACCTGAACCCCATGGCGGCCTTCGCAGCGGCGCAGATGCAGCAGATGGCAGCTCTGAACATGAATGGCCTCGCCGCCGCACCCATGACGCCCACCTCCGGTAAGGATGCAAGCTCCGCCTGCTGGTAAGGGGTGCCCACTGCTTAGTGCAAAAGAAAAGAAGGCCAGGAAAGGCTTCTCATGAAGAAAAGATTGCCCACTAAGTTGATGTGTAAAATAGTGGTGAGTGAATGAAAATACACTGCTCATAGCACAAGGTAGATAGCAGGCAAGCTTCCAAAAATTAGGCATCTCTGGCTGTGATCATCTGTCTTAGACCAAGAAAGCCAATTCATAAGCTCACACACTGCCAATTGGACCCTGAACTTTTCTGTCAGGAGAAAATAAATTGTAGTCAAGCTACACACCACACCTAATATAAAATCACATAGATCAAAAAATGTAAGTTTCAGCTGTAAAGATTTGAAAGGTGTTACAAAAAACAAAGCAATTTGGATGATGTTACAGACAAAATCCGGAACTGAAATGTTGATACTGGAGTCTGCACAAGAAGGCATTGCAGAAACAAAGCAGGCATTGGCAAATGTTACAGAAATTCTGTAGAATTGTAATCTTAAAGGGAGACACGGGCTAGGGCGAGCTGCAGAAACAAAGCAGAACTAGATCATGGTAACAGAAGCAAAGGAGAAACAGCTTAGAAATGAAATAATGGAAGCATGGAAGTGATGACTATGAAGGCAAATACTGTAGAATTAATTTTTAAGTAGTAAAAGCAGGCTAGAAGGTTATCCCAGAAAAAAACACCTTCATGGCATTACAGTATTTAGAACAGACTATAAAGGTACTAAATAACATGTGTCTATTTGACCTCTTTAATCAGGCTAATAAAGTATTACAGAAACAGACCTAACTTAGCATTAAAGTAATTATGGCATGCTAGAAAGGGAATGTAGAAACATTTCGAGAATTAAATATTTGTGCAAGAAAATAGATGTGAGAAGTAAAGAAAGAGTTGAACCCTGGTGTCTTCCATTAGAATACCACAAAACCAAATAAGAACACACTGAGTTGCATGCTCACCACTTGCTGGTGGCAACAGAGTAACATGCACTGACTACATGTTTTTGGGTTTATTTATTAATTAAGTATGGAAATATATTACATTACAGAAATAAAGAGTAATGTAAATCTCAGCAGCAGAGACTGTATAAGATGTTACAGGGATAGTGCATACATTTTCTATCTAATGGAGGAATATTGAAACTACAAAGATTTTAATGATCAAAGCCTAAATTGGCTTAGAAAACATTACAGAAATAAATTAGAACTGAACTCTAGGCAGTAGACACTGACTTGGATGGTATAGTGGAAATTAGTAGGTTAGTAAAATAGCTGTAAAATGCGCCATCTAGAAAGTTGTCTTAGATAAAGAACGCAAAACTAAAATCTAAGTGGTGTAAACCATCTATGATGGTGTTACACAAGGCAGAACTGAAATCTCAACAGCTAAGACTGTTTGCATAGGTATTGTTGCGATAAAGCAGAACTGAAGTAAATTATTAGCAGATGCTCACTGCAGGAACAAAGCAGAATCAAAAACTATATTAAAACATTGGAATGTTGAGCGCTCCATTGAAGACAATGGAGTGTTCCAGGCTTCTAATATAACCTTATAGCCCCCCGTAGAGGGCTATACCGGCTATTAAAGGCCCTCTCCAGCTTTAAACAACGGAGAGGGACTTTAATAGCCGGTATAGCCCAGCTACGAAGGGCTATAAGGCTATTAGAGGGCAGAATGTTCTAAACAAAAAGAACTAAGCCTTATGGAAGCGTGAGGGGATTGGAATCCCCTCAGGCTCCCTGGAGCCTTTGTTCACAGCTCGGAATGTTGGAGCTCCAGGCTTATACCAGCCATTATAAGCCCAGAGCACTCCATTGTTTTTAATGGAGCTCCCAACATTCAATGTTCTAATGAGCAGTAGAATTCTGGAGAGCAACATTTCAATGTTTTTTAGATTTCACAGCTGTTGCTGTGAACAAAGGCTTCTCGGGCCCGAGGGGATATCAACCCCTTGGGCTCCGAGAGGCCTTTGTTTTTACAAATTATAACATTCTGCCCTCTAGGGGCGGAATGTTCTAATGGCCTTAGATCCCTCCGTAGCGGGCTCTACCAGCTATTGACCAGTTAACCGCGGCGGTAATTCCGCCGCGGTGCGGGCGTTTCCGTGTGCGAGCGGGGCCGCGTCGGCGATTGGCCGACGGCAGCACTGGGGAGGTAGTGTTGCAGTCGGCCTATGGCCGACGGCAGCAATTAAAGGGTTAAAGGCCCACTCCCTTGATAAAGTTAATGGCCGGTAGAGCCTGCTACTTCGTGTTCTAAGCCTATGGTAGCAGAATGAAGCGGTGATGTTAGAACTGACCCAAAACAGAAATGACTGACTATAAATATAATACAGAAACAACGCAGATATGCTCGTCACACGCTGAGGGTTGGTTGACATTGGAAGACATTTCTCACTTTTCCATCTGTCTACCTTTTTAGACATCAGGGCCCTCATTATGAGTGGCCCGTTCTTTTTTTGATCCCTGTGCAAACTATTGTTTAAACAGGAATCGAAATTACAAGTCTTGTGCTAGTTGCTGTGTGCCTTGCAATTTTACCCAGGTTTAGTTCGGCATGTTTCATCTGCTGAGTTTTACAGGGGGGAATACCCGGTAAGTATCACATGCAGATTTTATTGCGCCAAGAACCGAAATCCACATGTTATGCCCCATTTTAAAAGGCAAAACTTGTAATGGGCGCTAATTATCACACCTTTTAAATTTCGATCTTACATTATTTTTAAGCAGTAACATGGTTTACGTTATCAGCACGAATTGTTGACGAGAACGACTTTTCTTTTTCCTTCTTTCAGGTGGGAGTACGCCTCCTGGCATCACTGCACCAGCTGTGCCTAGCATTCAATCGCCAATTGGGGTAAATGGCTTTACCGGCCTACCGCCACCAGCTAACGGGCAACCCACAGCCGAAGCTGTGTTTGCAAATGGCATTCACCCATACCCAGGTAACTCACCCAATGTGGCCCACGCATACGGTTGCGTTAGGCTCAAACTTACTATTGTAGCGGAACTGCCATCTGACAGTGCGCATAAGAGTACTCATGTGTCATAAGTGTTGAGTGGTGTTCCCAAATGTTGCTGCCTTTAACCCCTTCGATGCTGATGACGAGCTCAGCTCGTCATCAGCCACGGGTGGCGTGTGCTGATGACGAGCTGAGCTCGTCATGTATCGCGGTAATTTAAAAAATGCCGCACAGCGCAAAAATCACCGCAGCAGCGATGCGGTTAAAGGAGCTGAACTATAGTATAATTCCTTACGACCCCAGCAATGAAAGAGAGTATGAAAGAGTGAATGAAAGAAATGTCATGGTGAAAGATTTAAAAAAAAAAAAAGACAAAAGGGTGACAATTAGGAAATGATGAAGACTAAGAAATTAAAAAATAAGAAATGGGAGAAGTGGGAAGGATAGTGGCATAGGAGCCTGAATCAAAAAACAATAAAAGGACGGATTTATTATAGAAAGAAAAAGATAGAAAGAAAAAATGTATCAAGAATCGGAAAAGTACAAAGAGATGAGTGGAAGGACAAAGAGCCAATCAATGGAAGATAAACTGAAAAAAAGAAAGAGATCACAAAAAGAAAGCACAAAAGATGCAATTGTGTAACGCAAGAAAATAACAAGACCAAAATGTATAGATCGGAGAAAAACGAGAGAGAGAGAAAATGAGCGAGAAAGGGAATTGCTTAGTTGATGGAAGCATATTGATTGGTATAACTATCTTGGCTGTAAGTTAGACACTCATGGTCAAATGTACCAGCCATTAGACATGCACTTTGGAATAAATGAAATGTTTTGCAGTGTGCAGACGGATGGTACTCACCCAGGGCTCTCTTTCTTGCTTGGCACTTGAGTGTATTGCTTTGCATCTGCCTTAGTGTCGCTTGTAGGCATCAGGTCTAATGTGAGATCACTTAGGGAGGACTTGCTCAGTCACATTCAAGACAGCCAGATGTATCTAGAGATTGCATTACCTTCGTGTCATGCAGGGTCTCCGAGGGCAACGCAATCCCTACGTCAGATTTACCAAGCAATGCAAGGCCACCTTGGATGGGCCTCCTCTGCGTTCTAAATCTGGAGTAGCCCAAGACAGTGCAAGTCACCGCCTTGCATGACTCTTTCTTGGGTAGGCGTGCAATGGGTGGAGCATGGGTGTTCCACGCATCCACCCTTGGATTTTGGCGTTTTCCCAGATTTCCCAAAACACTGGAAAACTTGTGAATGCGTCAAAATGCTACGCCTTCCCCTGGGAGGCGCAACAAAGTGAGATACCTTCTTTCTCCTCGTTGCTTCCTCTTTCTGCAGCACACTTAGAAGGAGGAAGGCATCCCAGAGCAGACAGGTGTACCTGCCTGCACAAAAACAATCCTGCCTGTAACGCAGGCAGCCTTGCACTGTGGCGCAAAGATGCCTGCGTTGGCATTAGGCAGCAGATTGTGAATCAGCCCAGGCAGATTGCTGGGATGCACCATATCTTATTAATTATAGTGCATTCCTGGCATCTCCCTTTCACACAGCGCAGCACGGTGTCTTGCTGCATTGTGTCACATGAAAAAATGATACATTTGGGCCTCAGTATCTAAATTTATGTTCGATTCATGGACACACATATCCAGAGGATATAAAAAGAGGGCTGACAAACAGTTATATCTAATCTTCTGCATATTTCTGTTTCCGTGGGCCCGTTTAGGAGCTGGTTTATATTAGGTGTAGCTTTCTGTCTATTTTTTCCACCCTCCTGGAGTGATGTGAAATTGAATATTGTGCATGAACCTGTGTGAGTGGACTTGTAGTTGGACCAATAGCTCTGAGGCTGAACAAAGAGATTTCCCTCCTCCTACTGAGGAGTCCCTTGTTCCTATAAATGTGTTATCTATCACAAACAGGAACCTTTGTTACATGATATGAGTCCTGCATAATTCCTGTGCCTGAGGGGCACTTTCAGATAATAACCTTATCCCAGCCTCGTCGCCAATGTTGTACTTTGAAGCTGACCTTCAGTTTCAGGAATCATGCATCACATAGCCTGGAGTTGCTGAAACAGAAATGTTTTCAACAGAACATCATAAAGTAATAACATCTTTGCTAAGCATCTATTGAATAATTATAATCTTGCAAAGAAGTTCCCTCTAAATGCCATTTGATCCATAAATGTGACTTTTATTGGCAAAATGTTGGACGATCCTCGGGAACGTGTCTGATCTTCCTTGTTAAACACAGTCATTGAAACAGGAACTATGCTTGATTTTCATTATTAGGTGAGGTGATTCAAATATTGTTCAGAATTCCCATGCACCCAGGAGCATTTTCAGTATCTTTAGAAAATAAATGATAACCATGATGCAGCAATTCAGCATTAATATGACTTGATTAACCTATGGGAGTATGAGACCCTTCTTCTCTCCTTTACTTTCTCACCAGTCCACCAAACTAGTAAAACAGTGAAGGAATGATAAATTAAATGATAAATGCCAGCATTTGTAAAGCGCACAGCTACCTCCAACGGAGGTGTCCCAGCGCTGAGGGCCGTCTGGAAGATAAGGCAAGCTATTGCCCAGAGTCACATGGCGCTGGGCTAACCTGCCGCCAGAGATCGAACCGTGAACCCTGTGGTCCGGAGTCAGGCACCCTGGCCACTGCGCCACACCTCTTCCACCTTTTCCCGTTATGTCCTACATAACCAGCCAGCGTTGCATGCTGCCCGGATCCAATAACCTTCTCATATCAAAACCTCTGATAAAATATAGGTCCTAATTTCTCAACCTCAGCCCAATCCTTTACATGGGGTGGACAGGCAGAGGCAGCATTTCCATGAAGAAGACATGTCCTGGCTTTCCTGTACCTGTGGTCCTCGCAACCTGGTTGACTAATAGTAGGGGGAACATTTATGTAGAGAGGAAATTGGTCCCATCAAATGGGTCATACGCAGTGCTTTAAATGGGCCTGTACAGTCCGGTATTGAGTGCCCATACTTTTTTGTTTTGAGAGAAAGTACCAGCACTTCTCAAGAGAAATGTAATACTTTTAATCAGAGAGTACCGGCTCTTCTCAAGAGAAATGTAATACTTGTAATCAGAGAGTACCAGCACTTCTCAAGAGAAATGTAATACTTTAATCGGAGAGCACCGGCACTTCTCAAGAGAAATACAATACTTTTAATCGGAGAGTACTGGCACTTCTCAAGAGAAATTTAAAACTTTTAATCGGAGAAGACCGGCACTTCTCAAGAGAAATGTAATACTTTTAATCGGAGAGTACCAGCACTTCTCAGGAGGAATGTAATACTTTTAGTCAGAGAGTAGCGGCACTTCTTAAGAGAAATTTAATTCTTTTTATCGAAGAGAACCGGCCCTTATCAAGAGAAATGTAATACTTTTAATCGGAGAGTACTGGCACTTCTCAAGAGAAATGTAATACTTTTAATCGGAGAGAACCAGCACTTCTCAAGAGAAATGTAATACTTTTAATCGGGGAGTTCCAGCACTTCTCAAGAAAAATGTAATACTTTAATCGGAGAGTAGCGGCACTTCTCAAGAGAAATGTAATACTTTTAATCGGGGAGTACCGGCACTTCTCAAGAAAAATGTAATACTTTTAATCCGAGAGTACTGGCACTTCTCAAGAGAAATGTAATACTTTTAATCAGAGAGTACCAGCACTTCTCACGAAAAATGTAATACTTTAATCGGAGATTACCGGCACTTCTCAAGAGAAATGTAATACTATTAATCGGAGAGTACCGGCACTTCTCAAGAGAAATGTAATACTTTTAATCGGAGAGTACCGGCACTTCTCAAGAGAAATGTAATACTTTTAATCGGAGAGTACTGCCACTTCTCAGAAACAAGCAGGCACACTAGCACAGAGTACCACTACCTGCACTTCTATTTTTCCATTTCAAGCACTGGTCATACCAAATCTTAGACCCCAAATTTTGCTTTGTTCTCCATCCAGACAGAGGCATGACGACACTTTCACGTCTGACCCATTTGAAGGGAGTGGACTAGTCCATCTGCAAGCTTCCGCCCCAGCACGCACCATGTCTATGCGTCTGCCAATCCGCGAGCCTCACTAAAGGGAGCTGAGCTGGTAACTCGTACCACCCAAAATGCTGAACCCGCTATTAGACATCTGTGATCTATTTCATTAGCATTTGCAAGCATTATTCCTGTCATTTGTTCTAATCAGCCATGTTCCATAAACCACGCGCCAGAGGAGAGGGGAGAGAGAGCGCGCGCCGGCCCATCTCGCCTCTATAAATGCGGAATGTGAGCAGCTTTTAATGAGCAGAATTCTTCAAAACTCACTCTTTTGCGGTAATGAATAGAGGTCATTAAGTCCGTTCTTGGAAGTTCTTCTAATAAAAGCATTTGTCCTCCGAAATGGGGGAGTTATCAAAATGAAAAATCCATCAAGCCTTTCCCTGCTGCTGGTGCTCGTGACGCTAGCGGCTGCCAAGGCAGACGGGGCTCGCGCGGCAGTGCCCTCCTCATGTTCATTGCAAGGTGATGCTTCATAATGTATGACCAAACAATGGCACTTGGCGTGCGTGGTTCTTTTTTGTGGAAGTGTTTGGTCCTGTGAGCTTTTGTGTTCCTGGTCTGGGTGTGTCGGATTATGAGTATTGTGTGTGTCTTTGAGTTTGTGTCTGATTGTGTCTCTCTATGCACGTGTCTGGTAGTGAGTCTGTGTTAATGTCAATTTGTGTGGTGTAGATAAAATCGATCAAAAAAACTTACTAGCTGTGTGTTTGCGCTTGTCACTACGGGGAGTCTGTCTATGCGTTCGGTGTGTTTGTCTGCGCTTGTCACTTCGGGGTGTCTCTCTATGCTTTCGGTGTGTTTGTCTGCGCTTGTCACTTCGGGGTGTCTCTCTATGCTTTCGGTGTGTTTGTCTGCGCTTGTCACTTCGGGGTGTCTCTCTATGCTTTCGGTGTGTTTGTCTGCGCTTGTCACTTCGGGGTGTCTCTCTGTGCTTTCGGTGTGTTTGTCTGCGCTTGTCACTTCGGGGTGTCTCTCTGTGCTTTCGGTGTGTTTGTCTGCGCTTGTCACTTCGGGGTGTCTCTCTATGCTTTCGGTGTGTTTGTCTGCGCTTGTCACTTCGGGGTGTCTCTCTATGCTTTCGGTGTGTTTGTCTGCGCTTGTCACTTTGGGGTGTCTCTCTATGCTTTCGGTGTGTTTGTCTGCGCTTGTCACTTCGGGGTGTCTCTCTATGCTTTCGGTGTGTTTGTCTGCGCTTGTCACTTCGGGGTGTCTCTCTATGCTTTCGGTGTGTTTGTCTGCGCTTGTCACTTCGGGGTGTCTCTCTATGCTTTCGGTGTGTTTGTCTGCGCTTGTCACTTCGGGGTGTCTCTCTATGCTTTCGGTGTGTTTGTCTGCGCTTGTCACTTCGGGGTGTCTCTCTATGCTTTCGGTGTGTTTGTCTGCGCTTGTCACTTTGGGGTGTCTCTCTATGCGTTCGGTGTGTTTGTCTGCGCTTGTCACTTCGGGGTGTCTCTCTATGCTTTCGGTGTGTTTGTCTGCGCTTGTCACTTCGGGGTGTCTCTCTATGCTTTCGGTGTGTTTGTCTGCGCTTGTCACTTCGGGGTGTCTCTCTGTGCTTTCGGTGTGTTTGTCTGCGCTTGTCACTTTGGGGAGTCTGTCTATGTGTTCTGTGTGTTTGTCTGCGCTTGTCACTTCGGGGTGTCTCTCTGTGCTTTCGGTGTGTTTGTCTGCGCTTGTCACTTTGGGGAGTCTGTCTATGTGTTCTGTGTGTTTGTCTGCGCTTGTCACTTTGGGGAGTCTGTCTATGTGTTCTGGGTGTTTGTCTGCGCTTGTCACTTTGGGGAGTCTGTCTATGTGTTCTGGGTGTCTGCGCTTGTCACTACGGGGAGTCTGTCTATGCGTTCTGTGTGTTTGTCTGCGCTTGTCACTTCAGGGAGTCTGTCTATGCGTTCTGTGTACTTGTGTCTTTTTCTTTATGTATGTGTGTGTCTTTCTTTGCATATTTCTCCATCTTGCAATTCACGAATCGATTAGGATTTGTGACTTTCACGCTTTGGAAATACATTTCCAGAGGAAAGGGCAGAAATTATAGCACGTGGCTGATCCCGAGACAGTGGTAAGGCGACACAATGGTAATAGGCCAGAAAAAAAACACAGAAGACTGCACTATTCTTGTCTCAAAACGCCATTGCAATCTTGACAGCATCCTTTTGTGAAAAAAATTGCGACTGCCATGCAGTTTGTGAAGTTCAGAGAGGAGAAAAAGAAAGTCAGGGAAAATGTGAGACAAAGGCTAGGCAAAGCATGGGATGGGCGTACAGGGGTTGGGCCCCTACGGCAAGTTGGGCACAGGGCATGGCTGAAGGCCGTGGCCATAGGCGCTAGGCGGCCGCTCTGGGTTGGCCACAGGCCTTGTGTAGCAGGGGTTGAAAAAAAGTATATTTTTAAAATACATAAAAAGTCACTGGAGAACCACATTGAAAAAAATAAATTATTGTTCTGGCTTAAATGCACAAAACCACAGAAATGTGCCATTAATGGCATGCAACACACCCATACCTCAGGTCTCCTGCCATGCACAAAAGAGCCATTTGCAAATGGTATTGGAAAAAATTTAACCAAGCAAGGATTAAACATGGCAGGCAACGTGTGTTATGGCGTACTGCTATTTTAAATACTCCAAATGCATGTAGTACTACTCAACATTCTCCAAATTAACTTTTGTGAAAAGGCAGTAAAACAAAAAAAACCCTCTTGAGAAACCTTTGTTTCATACCAGGTGAATCTCAACAAACCGTGTCAACTCAGTCACCCCCTGAGTATATTTCAAAACTTGATATCTATTTGCAAAACAAGTACCACAGCGACAAAAAGCTTTTACGACGTGTTTGCAAATACTATGCCCGATCATAGATAATTTCCATATAATATAATTTCAACAATTGTCTAAAAATATTTCACATAAAAAAGTTGAAAAATGGTTTGACATTACAAAGATTCAAGCAATTTCTCATAAGACCACCCACCAATACGGGACAAAATCAAAACTAAAATAGTAAAAAATAGAGAAAATAATGCAAAGGAAGACGGAAAACAAGACCACCAAGATATGTCTATTAAACTGATTCTGCACACAAAGGCCCCAGAGATACAGATATACATTGCACAATATATAGTGGTATAAAAACTGGTGTAAGATGGTCTAGATTTTGTGGAAATGGCTACTGCAGAGGTTCAGGATTGCACATTATTTAATTACCGTATTTTCTGGCGTATAAGACGACTGTGCGTATAAGACGACCCCCTACTTTTCCTTTTAAAATATAGGATTTGGGCTATATTCGCTTGCTTATAAAATAACCCCGGCGTATAAGACGACCCCAACTTTTGAAAAGATTGTCAAGGGTTAAAAAGTAGTCTTATACACCAGAAAATACGGTAATAAGGAAAAGCATCAAACTTCTCTGAGCTTAGCGGTAGCTCATTTTTTAATTAGCAGTTTATCTGTGAAAGCCAAACAATATGATGACATTCTAAGTGCAATCATGACACATTGATAGACTTGACATTTTATGAGCATCACCTCATGACCTTACTCTTGATGTAATTATAAGTTACATAAACAATGTTATGCACAAGATTACTTATCACATTAGCATTAACATTATCGCAGAGACATCTATGCTATGGCTATTGTATTGTTTTTAGGCTTAGTATGAATTATTTTATTAAGTATTTTTAGTTCTTGTTTCCAATTACTATGCATATTTCAATAGGTCATAAGCATTGGATTTGGTGTATGAGTTATTGTTTGGATAGTTGTTGTGAAAAGTCATGGTGTGTGGATCCAACCCTAACTTCAGTGGTTTTACAGTTTAATTAATAACCATCACTGGACTTTAAAGTGGCTTATTTAAAGTGAATTTCAGAACCTTTCAATCAAAGCTAACAATATTTTTCATTTTAACTGTGTTCTTTCAGTTAATTCCTGTTGTTTGATATTTCACCCAATGTCTATGAATGCTTCCCTTTCTGTGCTGTGCACATCTTTTGGCCCTGTGCAGTCGGATATGGCCTCTGAGCTGGGCCTGTGGCCCACCTTGCACCCAACCTACACTAGCGGTCAACGTCATATGCATATGGCCCTGCGCTTAACTCCTGAAGCCAACCTGCCCTGCCCATGACTACGACCACTGTTGGATTTGGCTCTTTTTGCAGGCTTATCCCAGAACGTTTTGCCTTCCTCTTAGCCTTTTTCTGACATGGCGTTGGTGGTTTTAGGACTCTGGGCACTTAGCACTGCTGTCCAGTGTAAAGTGTGTGTGATCTCTGTGATAAATATGGTAAAGATTGGTCTACATCTGTTTGGCATATTTAATGTACCTGTCAGTACCATGTTCAGTGGTATCTCATATACTAAGGGCTGGTAAATTAAATGCTACTGGTGGGTTTGCAGTTCTGATTGCGTCAGTCACCAAAGTAGCCTTTCAAACCCATCACAGGCCTCTGCCAATGCAGGGCCTGTGTGTGCAGTGTTACTGCCGCTGTGACGTGGCACCTAAAGTGGGTGTCATGTCTTTGACACCCCTTTTACTGCGTGTCAGTCACCCCTAAGGTAGGCCCTAGCTAGCCCTATGGGCAGGGTGCATTGTAGGTAAAAGGTAGGACATATACCTTAAGTGTGTGACATGTCCTGGTAGTGACAAACAGCCATTTTGGTTTCTCACTACTATGGGGCCGCCCATAGGAAGCATTGGGGATTCCCTGATAAGTGTTTCAGTGGTAATTCCTGATATGAGAGGAGCAGCGTGGTCAAGTTTGGTATATTTGGAATAGTTATAATAAATGCTACGCAATGCTGTGCGCAGATTTAAGACACCTATTTTAGAAATGCCACTTTTAGAAGTTGGCATTTCAGTGTGTATGTGTCTGCCTGCCTGATGTGGATTGCTGGCTTTGGAGTGACAGGGGCTGGTGAGGTGTGTGTGGCTCCAGGGAGGGCAGGGTGAGTCAGCGCTAGGCTGAATAGGGCATCTGCATTTGGAGTAGTGGGAGGAGTATTCCCATGACCCTGAATAGGTCTGTGCCTGCCTATGTGAATGCTGGCTCCACCCCCCTGTGGTGGTTCTTATGACGAGCCCCGACCTGACAAAGGGGAAGAGGAGCATTGTCAACAAAGTGCTCCAAAACCCCCCAGAACAAGTTTAGGCTGGTTTCCCCAAGTCCTGTGCTAGGGCAGACAAAGAATGTTGGTATAAATATTGGGGCTGTGACCCCATGAAATGTTGTGCTGTTCCTGTGCTTCCCTGTGACGTGGGGGCTTGCTGCTGCTGGGACCCAGGAGGAACCGCCACGAGGGACTGCCTCCCTGCTGGAGGGCCCAGTGTGCTGGCTTGCCGGGCCATGCCCTGCCCCTTTAATCTTGAGGGCCCTAACGCCTAGTGAGCACTGTGTGTGGACTGCTAGGTGAAGAGAGAGAGCAGGTGTTTGCAGCGCTGGGCTGCGACAGGCTGTGAGGGAACCCCGGCATGGGGGATTCCCCCTGTGCTGTTTATTGGAGTGGGAGCCCACCTCCGTTTTGCCAATAGAACCGGAGCCCCCCCCCGCATTGTGGTGTTCCGTTGGGGGAGCCCACCCTGCCTTGTGCGCTGCTTGGTTTATTTTTGCGCCGGGAACCCACCCCGCAATTGCAGCCGCTATGGAGTTTATCTTATTGGCAGGAGCCCACCCCGCAATGCCTGTGAGTTGGGAGCCTACCCCGCGTTAGTGCCTGCGAGGCGGGAGCCCACCCCGCACTGAGGAGCCGCCTAGAAAAGGAGCAGCTGAGATCGAGCGGCAACTGGGAAGCCAGGCAGGCTGCCTGGTTGTGGGTGGGCCTGCTGCCTCTCGGCCGTCCGGAGCTTCGAGGGCTCCATGTCGAAGTCCTGGGTCCCAGAAGGGGGCCCGGGTGAGGTCAGGAGAAGCCCTGGTGGTGAGGGGACGGTCAAGGCACATTGCCAGTGCCTGTCCTCAACCAAAAGGAGACCAAGAAGGAGCCCTAATGAGTGGGGGCTCTCCAAAGCCTTGTGGTTGCCACCAGGGGCAAGAGAGGAGTCCCTGTACATGGGGCTGAGAGCGGAACCTGTTGAGGCCCCTTGCCAGTGCCTGGAGACCAGAGGAGGCAGAGAACAGCCCCACAGGGTCCCGGGGACAAGGTCTTGGGGGAGATACTCCTTGTCCCAAGGCAATACATTTACATGGGTCACCTATCAATCAATCAATCAATCAATTAATCAATCAATCAGGGAATTCTGAAGCACGCTACTCACCCTGGAGGGTCTCAAGGTGCTAGGGGGAAGGGAGAGCAGCTCTGGTCAGTCAAAAAGCCAGGTCTTGAGGGTCTTCCCAAATGACCAGAGGCAAAAAAAGAGAAGGGTTCAGTTTAAATTGAATCCTAAGGGAGTTAGGAGTAACAGTGCGTGCATCACAGGATAAAAGCCAGTCTAATTAATATTGAATCTCTTAGGGTCAGCTTGATTATCTGGTGTATTTGCCAATTGCTAAATATACATTGAGCCCCTATACGAAGGGAAACAGCATTTACAACACAACTTTTACCACGCACTACCTTTACCACGCAACTTTTACCACGCAAGTTACAACGACTTGAGCTGGGGGGCGCTGTAGGATAGGGAATGGTTTAATTTACTATCCAAAACCTTCCCTACTATCCACGGGGACTGGAGTTGGAATAGTAAATTAAACTATTCACTATCCAGCGCCCCCAAACGCAAGTCGTTGTAAAAGTTGTGTGGTAAAGGCATGCGTTGTAAAAGCATGCGTAGTAACGACATACATCCCTATAAGACAGATACTTTAATACATAATCCAATATTTCACATTATTTTTTAGAGAGTTGCTGTCTTCTCTTGTAAACATTCTCAGCCTAGTGACATTAACCATATAAACAGTCCCCCAGTGTGATGTTCCCTCCTCATCCCCCAATGACAATTGAGCGGAAGCCAAAGATATATCAGTCTTGGTCTGAATGCCCGATACCCTCAGTCCAACCCTTTTCCTGTTTGTTAGATTTGTCCTTGGGGCATGGGGTAATATGGGCAGAGTATCAATCTTTTGGTAAATGGAATTGCTCGATGTACGAACAGAGAACCCAATACTAATGCTCTGTCTTTGGCAAGTGAGAGTAACCCAAGTGAATTCATTTTTGTTTTGGGGGGGGTTGGGGCAGGGAGGATCATGATCTTGCTGTGCCTATCTAATAACCCATTTAAAGTGGGTTGTGGATTAATAAACAATATACTCACTTTTCCTGTGTCCTTTAGACTAACACCTGGACCACATTTTTCAGTTCTTCTATATCACGCACTAATGAGTCAAATCCGGAGTTCAAGAAAACAACAGTTTGGTAGAACCTCTCTGTGCTGCTCTGGGTTTTCTACAGTGCTAAGGTGGTTCTGATCATCCAAAGTAAGTATCAAGTGTTTGAACAGGTAATAGTTGGTTCACGATGCATACAGGGAGTAGAGAGCAATACGGGATCTTCACAGAGAGCCCGATTCACAGAACTATCTGAAGACAAAATCCTAAACTTACTACTTTTGGTATTTACAGAAGGTATTTATTAGTAGTAAAGTTTGGATATTGTCTTAAGTTTGACTTAAGACAAACTTAAGACAGACTTAAGACAGACTTAAGACAGACTTAAGACAGACTTAAGACAGACCTAAGACAGACTTAAGACAGACTTAAGTTAGGATTTTGTCCTAAGTCTGTCTTAAGTTTGCCTTAAGTCAAACTTAAGACAAAATCCTAACTTTACTACTACTAAATGCCTTCTGTGAATACCAAAAGTAGTAAGTTTAGGATTGTGTCTTAAGTTAGTTCTGAGAATCGGCCCCAGAATTTTCTACTGGAAGTGGTCACAGGAGCACCAGTAACTATGGCGCTGGATGTACTTTTCTGAGAGCTGTAGGAACCGGGTCCTTTTTTGCCAAATTACCTTTTTCCTTTCGTTGATAGAAACTCATTATTTTGATAGGGCATTTAGCTTTTTTGGCGAGATTACTATCTTGTCCAAGTAATAGCTCAACCTCTTCAATTAGATCATTAATCTCGTAGAGGGTACAATTTTCTGCTGTGTGGCTTGGGGCCTTGGGCGTTCTGCTTGCTCCCAGTAGTGGCTCGGTTGCTTTAGGCTTGCCCATTTTATACATCTTTCAACAAGTAATTAATTTATATTGAACCAATAAATTAAGTAATAATTAACGGTGTACTACGAATGAAGATGAAAAGAGGGACAAATTAATCCTGAGCATATATTTTACCCTATCAAGCAGCCATTCAGTGAATCCCCAAAATAAATACAGTTTCAGTAATATAATATAATTTAAAAGTCTTGAATCAAAAAGTCACCTTTAGGGCTAAATCATAGAGGGTGTCTCAGTCTCTTTCAGGCGATGACAGGCAAAGACGGGCCTGCTGCTGGCCCAGGCTTTGCTCGGGCGCATCACGCGCTGGAGGAGTACAATAGTGCTTTTGCAACACGGGTGCTGAGGCTCCTCGTCCCTCAGGCAGTGAGGAACAGATGTATCCTGTGACCTCGAGTCCGACTTAACAACAAAAGCGGCCCATGCTGCCGGAGTCCACAGCGTTCTTTTAATATGGGTGTGGAGGTTAGCAGCAAAAAGCATAATATATATCTTAAATATTATATTATATTATATCATATTATATTATATTATATTATATTATATCATATTATATTATATTATATTATATTATATTATATTATATCATATCATATTATATTATATTATATTATATTATATTATATTATATTATAATATTTACATCACTTCAGGCCAGGTCATACCATGCTACGTTATGCTATGTTACATTACATAATGTTATGTGAGGTTACCTTAGGAGTGGTGGTGCCTGTTTGTTCTAGTGAGAGTGGGTGGAAATGTGTTTAAGGCTTGAATGGGAAAGTGTACTCGTTCGCTGACATGCGAATGCAGCAGACTAAAAAACGAAGGATTTGGTGGAATTCCAATTATTTTGGATGGAGAGGGTGAAATGTTTCTCATGGAGTGGAGTCTTCTTGCATATTCCAGAAGGTGAAAATTTAGGAAAACACTGACAGGAATATTTCATCCAGTGGCAGTCATTGCCAATGAGTCTACCCATGGTAACCAGAGAGGGCTCCCGGACAGTTTAAAATATTAATGGATAGGGTTTACTGGCAAGACTAGAATGGCCAGAAATGACAATTAACTGTGTCTAGACCGGATAAGTTTCAAGACCTTGGAAAAATGCTCCTTGTGCGTGTGTGAATTTGAGGGTACGTGCCTTGCACAAGTCTGTAAAGAATGCCGAATTAAAATCCTCTAATACCGCCTCTGTACATTTTGTCCAGAACTGAGGTGGGATGGAGCCGGGCCAGAATTAACGATTCAATCCCTATCCCTACATTTGAATCCAGACATTATGAGCTGAAGGCCCCGGAAGAACAACTGTAATCATTGGGGAATTTGTTGACGTAGAGACCAACTGCAGTCATTGGTGAATTCGTTGACGTAGAGACCAACTGCAGTCATTGGTGAATTCGTTGACGTAGAGACCAACTGCAGTCATTGGTGAGTTAGTTGACGTAGAGACCAACTGCAATCATTGATGAATTTGTTGACGTAGAGATCAACTGCAGTCATTGGGGACTTCATTGATGTAGAGACCAACTGCCATCACTGCTGAATTAGTTGACGTAGAGACCAACTGCAGTCATTGGGGACTTCATTGATGTAGAGACCAACTGCAGTCATTGGTGAATTTGTTGACGTAGAGACCAACTGCCATCATTGCTGAATTAGTTGACATATAGAGGGGACAATAGAAGAAAAATAAAATTCCTTGACTATCTCAAACTCAACTTTGAATGCTACGTCAGACTAGTCCCTGGGTGCTCATTGACAGCCCCAGATCAGGATTTTAATATAATCCCTGAATTTTCACCTAAATCTTGGTTAAATTGGCGTGTATGTAAATTTATCTCAGGGGTATTCATTATGGTAATTCTGGTTGTCTGAATGTATCGGTACTCATTGAATGCACTATGTACCCTATAACTACACAACGGGGTTCGCAAAGCTTGCTGTATGCCCAGCGCAGTGACACTGCAAATGATGCATTTGCCCAGAGCGTGAAGGTGTTATTCCGGTAGATGTTCTCACGTTTCTGATAATTCTCCTTGAAGACATATCAACGCTTCAACTGGTGTCCAACCATGAAGGCAAGTGATGCGAGCTACCGATGACACTTCACTGCCAAATCAGTGCAACTCTTTTGTTATTGCATTCATTGTTGTCTCTGAATACCTAATTAATTACAACAGTTAATGCTGGTGCTGTTAATCATGGCATCAGCTGTCCTAATCAATCTTAATAATAGGGAATCCGTTGTATGGCATCCATGAATTTTAATCTACATAAATTTTCAGAGCCCTCTCTCAAGCTCACTCTATGAAATGATATAATTACGGATATAGATTAAGTTTGCCCGGGGTGAAATAAATTGGATTTGGCAAGGTGAATTGAGCTTCCTTTCCATTTATAGTTCCCAGTTTTAATGACCTTGCAAATGTTGCAGCCTAGGGCAAGGGCCGGCCCATCCGCTCTAGCCTCCCGCCTGCGGCGGGCATCCAAATGTTTAGTGCGGAGGTCTCACTGTGTGCCAAAAAACTTTCTTTCCACCCTTAGGGTTACTGTCTCATGGCCACACCAAGTCCAGTATTTCATATTTAAATCCCAACACAACGTGTCTGGTGTTCGTGAAGGAATGAATGAATTAACTTAAGTCATTTATTCGAAAAGTTTATGAATAAAAAGTTTGTGCAATGAATGATGCTTGCATCCAAAAATACTTTCATACCAATAATGGTCCCCTTCCAAAAGCAGTAGTTTGTTCATCCACTGCAGTTGCAAAATTTGCAAAATAAAAAATCTAAGGGTGTTTTTTGTAAACAACTAGGGGGGTGTAGAATTAACATTTTTGGTGAAGACAACGTCACAGGCACAAAACTTTGGTTGTGTGCAAAAAATGACATAATTGATGTTTTTACTAAAGAATATTCCAGAGAATTTTTTTGGGCGGGACAATTCTCCGACTAATGACCTCATTTGGAGTGCCAGGACTAGCTTAACATTTAGAATTGTGAATAGATTACAAATTGCACTGCCACCCAGGGTTGTGCACATGCACAATCCTCCCTGTATTATCTGGAAGCATGTGCACAGCCAGAACACTGTGCAAAGTGGAATGCCGTCTGGTGATACCGGTTGGGAAGACTCGCTCCATATATTCTCGATTATGCAATGGGAATAAAAATCAGGTGGTAAGTCCACATCAGGTAAAACCATTACTTTGGGGTCACAGTATTTGCCCAGGTCAGTTTTTGAGCCCGGTGGAGCTCCTGCTCCTGTTCTGCTCACCGCTACCTCCAGCTTATGCCTGCCCTGAATATCATCGCCTTGTCCCTCTTCCATCATGGCCTAGCTATAAACCCTGGGAGATTATCAATCAAACATTGGCTTCAAAGCTGAACAAGAAGCAGCCTGCCAGCTGCATATGGCAGCATTAATTTAAAATAAATTCTACAAACAAGCAGAAGGTCACAGACATCTATTTTAAAGGAGATATTAAATAACTGAAACTTCAGATGTGTACATGGCACAATGCTGATGTTTGCATTCAATCCACAGAATCTGATAGATTTGTGAAAGGTGCTATGAGAAAGCCACATGGTGTACTGCATTCAACTAATAGATTAGGATTGTTTACAATCAATTCACAGACCAACACAACTCTTTATTCAGTCAATATGTGCATTTCACCACCAGTAAACCACAAATGTTTACGCTTATTCACAAAAGGATGACATATGTATCTACCTAACCAACGAAGGGTGCAAAGGCAGGTGGTAGCAAAGTTTCAAACTTTGCCTCTCATGGGCATATTACCAAGCAATAGCGATAATTATCGCTATGCATGGTTAGCAGCTAAAATTATATCGCTGCGCTCCGACGATTTTTACCGCTGAGATACCTTGATATTATCAAGGTTTATCTCAAAAGCGGAAAAAACCCTGCGAAATGCATGAATATCGCTGAAAAATCAGCGATATTCATGCATTATCGTGACAATGCTCTTAGCCATGTTATCCACCTTCCATTGGATAACATGGCTAAGAACTGCTCTGGGCAGGCGTTAGCTTTTGTAGATATTTGCGCTTAGCGCAAATATTTCCAAAAGTAAGGCTTTGTTGATAATTGGAGATAGCGATATTAGCGACTGTTTCCAGTCGCTAACATCTTGGCACACCCACTTTGCATGTCATTAGCGATAAATATCGCTGACATGCAAAGTGGGCCCCAAGATGATCGCTATCTCCTACTAGCTGTCGCTAACTGGTGTTAGCGACAGCTAGGTAATAGGGCGATAAAATTATCGCCGCTTTAGCGGGAAAAAGTCCCGCCAAGCCGGCGATAATGGCCCTTGGTAATATGCCCCTCAGTTCGGCGAATTCGCCAAACTTAACCTTGAATCAGTTTTTAAAGTGGATGCTTTCTGCAACAAAAAAAAAAAGCAGAATTATTTTCTCACAAACCTACCTTGCAAGTAAATTCTCCCACCAAGGTGTTTCACCATCATCCACATTGTTTAAAGTAAAAAACTTTTGTATACAAATTGAATGTTTTCCATACAATAATCACCAACTGCTACACATACGCAATAACCACTAGATCAATTTGTGCACTTTGGCACTAATGCTGTGCAACCTACTGTAACTCCATGAAGGTGGCTTATTAGGAATCTCTAAAACAACTTGATTATGTGGGTGGTCCCACAATTTATGTTGTAGAGATATGGTTTCAATTCTTCCAGTGCTTAATTTGTTTAAAATTCTTTTTTTTTAAATGTAAGACCCAAAGTTTGTCTCAGAATCCTTCTACCAGCACTGGTGAATGCTGGAGTTTCCACATATCAAAGATGTCTAGTCTTGATTCCACCGCACCCCTTTTTCTTACACCGCACTTCACTTTCTGTCTGTTTGTCACTCTCTTGCAGGGTCTTTGTCAACCCTGAGATCTCTCATTGTCATTGTTTTCCTATATTTTTCTTCCTTCTTCTTTCTCCCTTTTGTGCCATTTTCTCTGTTGCTCTACGTCAAAGTGTGATTCTGAAAAATAAGTCCGATATCCGTAAATGCCGTGCCCTCTTTTTACAATTTCATGCACAAATAATGCACTACATATAACAAACCACCTTTTCACTGTCATTTTGGTGGATACAAGAAGCACAAAGTGTGGCTTCCTGTTCCTTTTATGTCACTTCCTGTTAAGCCACAATTTGAAATGTAAACAGATTTTTGAAAGTAAGTCATTGGTATCTGTTGTGTGTCAACAATGTTCATAGATGTGGATTTCCAACCCAGGAGTTGTGGAACAAAGAAAGGAACAGCCTCCTTATGAGCATTCTCTTCTCATCAGAGGCTAACCCGTGGTTCAACCATGTGTCTGTCTCTCTCTTGTCTCCATACAGCACAGAGCCCGACTGCGGCGGACCCCTTACAGCAAGCCTATGCCGGAGTACAGCAGTACGCAGGTCGTTAGTATTAACACTTTCTCCTTATACCACTTTACTCATGCCTCCATATGCCTGCTCAGAAACCATTCATCGCTCACACCAGATTCCTTCAGTTCATCATTCTTAGAATTTTGGGGCGGTGCAGTGACAGCCAATAGGGCGAAAGTTACAATATATTTTCTATTGATAGGCCAGCCTTCATCCGACTAACAAAAACGATTAGGTATTATAATAGTGAATTAGCTATCAGGGCCACTGCACAACTGGTGGTTCAAAAGAAAGTACAGTGGCACAGTTATAAAGCGGTAACCAAAAATACATTTAAAAAGATATGAATTTAATGTGGCAACAAGTTAAGAAAAATATTTTACAAAAGAAAAATTTTGGGATGGAAAATTAACAAGGGACTACGTAAGCAATGCCCCATAAAGTCATAATAATGTTTTTTATGCTAAATCAATTTTTTTTAAAACATATCATTAAGACATTAAAAAGAATTCTAAAAGTATGTTTAATAAAAAGAAAAAGAAAGTACAAATAGAATATTAATAACGGCAAATATTTATTACACTTCTTAAAATTAAGTATGTAGAAATTAAAAGGTGTACATTGAGGGGCCGATTCACAGAACTAACTTAAGACACAATCCTGAAATACTACTTTGGGTATTCACAGAAGGCATTTAAGTAGTAGAAAAGTTAGGATTGTGTCTTAAGTTTGACTTAAGACAAACTTAAATCAGACTTAAGACAAAATCCTAACTTAAGTCTGTCTTAAGTCTGTCTTAAGTCTGTCTTAAGTTTGTCTTAAGTCAAACTTAACGCAATATCCTAACTTTATTACTACTAAATGCCTTCTGTAAATACCAAAAGTAGTAAGTTTAGGATTTTGTCTTAAGTTAGTTCTGTGAATCTGACCCTCAGAGTTGGGATGGAGATCGACACTGATGGGATGTGTGAGTAAAGGTAAGGTAGTGAAGTTGGGTAACGCAAGCAAACAGGGTAAAATAATATGAAAAATACAGAAGGGAAGCTCTGAGTGGGTAAAGAGGAGTTAGAATGGGGAGTGTGTTGAGTGTTCTTCTCAAAGTGAAGGAAAGTTAGTCAAAAATAGCATTTTGTATGGTAAAAGTGCTCTTTATTTTAGGTTGCCATTTATTTGTTAATTTAATTAAAGTTTTAATTACGCATGGCTATTTTTGTGTCCTGGTAATCGGTTTTATGTTTGCTGCATTATTTATTTTCACATAGATCCTTTAAAAGCAGGCTTTACTTTCACTAAAGAGTTCTGTTCAGAGTTAATTACTTTTGAGAGAGAATTACGAAGTCAAGCATTGGCAAAACCAATAGGTCTGGCTTGCATTTTGACTCAACTAAAAACAATGTCTTTCTACACAATACATTTTTAAGACAATTTAAGGTGTGATGACTCACAGTTCTTTTGGGATGGTAAAATTATCATTTATGCATTGCCATGCAAGCACTGCACAGGAGAGAATAGCATGAGACGAGAGAAATGTAATCCTTTGAGCAGAGCCAAAGTCCACTCTTTGCAAATTGTGAAGAATTGTTAATAAAGGGTTGTGCTGACCTCTGTTCGGTGAAGCCAGGTTTAAGACAACCTTCTTGAGTGACAGGCTAAAGCAACTGTCTATTTCTACTAAATAAAACCTTCCATTATATATAACCGGACTCCTCATTCAAGATGTGTTAGAACAAATTTGAAAGTAAATAATACGGTTATTATGCGAGCAGTGGAACTTTTCTAAAGATGGCTGGGCAAAGCAATGGTGCTTAATTAGGAAACACACAAAAAGAGCACGGCTTCTGACTGACAGAATTATACCACACCTCTCAAGCGTACACGCACTAGTGCTTCCAAATGTAGGTACTCATCAGCTCTCCAGATTCCTCTGGTTGTCTAGTGATTGAGCACCTAGAAACCGTAATAGGTGAATATGTGCTGTGTAAGAGACACGTTGATCTAACCTAAACCAATGATATGCAGCAACATATAGAGGCGGCTTTTCCGCTTTTTTGTGTATATCTATTTATGAGAAGAATTCCTCCCATATGTAGGTTGCAAGAACTTAGCATGTGTAGATGAAGACCCTTCAATATGTTTAGCATACTTTCATGAATATAGATATATGTATTTATTCAGAAAAATGTATTTGGAGGATCAGGGATGGTAAGACAGACTGCATATAGGAAGTGGGAGATAGAAAGATAGACCAAGGAGATGTCGCCGGCTTCAGAGGCTCTTGTAATGTGCGCTGTAAACAGCAGATGGCTGCAGCGCAGACTTAAATATACAAATATTTTTCTATTGATAAAGGGCCCTGCATGGGGCTATTTTGAGCGGTGACCTGGCACAAAATGTTCCTTTCTGCCTTGCTAGCTTTCTTTTCCCTATTGTGTGTCACCATGGGACCAATGTAGGAGGAACCAGATGCGCGAGTGTGGGACAGGTTGGCTGAAGGTTAAAGGTCAATGAAAAAATCTCAGGCGCTGTGCCCTTCCACTGAGGAAAGACACTACAGGCTAGAAGGCCCACCGACACCCTTGGACAAGTGTTGGGATGTTTGTTGTACCAAACCCCAAACTTCCCTTGCAAAAGGAAAAGAGTAAAAGGTACTGCAGATGTCCTACGAGTGTCTGGTAAAATGGACAACATTGACTGAAAGCAAGTCAATGAAAATACCGCCTGTGTACAAGGGGGCGTTTAGGTGCTTGAAATAACTATACCATATTTAGATGTAGGGTCAGAATTACCAACATTTGATTTATAGAGGCATAATTTGGAATCTATGATTGCAATTGCAAATTCTGTGAGTATTGTTGATAATCCACCTTTGTCACGTACGTTTGCCGCTATTCACAGTCATTGCTAATGGCTTTTATCGCTCATTTTGCACCCCTAACTGTAGTAGTTAGTAAGGGTGCAAATAGGAAGCAAAATATTTTTAAACAGACATATATATTTGGCTATAGATTTCACCAAATTGAAAATTATTTTTCATGTGTAGTAAAAAGATTTGACAAGTTAAGGTGCCTTTGCACCACAACCCTAACTCAAAACCCAACATAGCTCAATGTTTTACGTTTCAGCATAAAAAATAAGGAACGTTTGCAAATGTCAACAACGGAGTAAATTTATTAAATGAGAAGCCTCCTCTTTGTTATGGAAAATGGAAATGTGTAATTAAAAAAATATATCTAAAGCCATTATTGGACATGGAGCAGTTGTACAAGAGTTGTGAATTGTTTGGGTTTGAAAAAGCCCATACTAAGTGGATAGACACCTTCCCCGCAATGAGGTTGTAACAAACGTCATGAAAACCGTAGCCATCTTTAGAAAACTATGACCCAAGGGAGCAAGGAGGGATGATTGTGGAAATGCCCTGTGTATTGCTGTCTAGGTGCTTCCTGGCTATTGGCAATGACACTGTAAAGGAACTGACACTTCCCATTAGACCTTTTAACTAGGGAGTCCACCCTGATTAGCAGAGTGTATTCAAAGAGTGAAACCCTCCAGACAAAACATATTAAGGTGTATCGAGTTAACCGCTTCACTGACTTGATACGCTTCCAAGTACGTGAGTAAACGCCACTGTAGCTCTACAGATGCGAGGCACCAGAAAGGATAGAAGAAGGCAGTCACATTACACGTGCCCCATTTATAAAATACAGTAATGCTTCTTGGTTTAATTTGCATTATGTTACATACTGACAATAGAGCCATCATGCACTATACTCCATGGCCTTTACGTGCTTTCTTGAAGACTCCAGATACATTTTCTTCTGTGTATGCGTAGATCAATTTATCTCACACCACTTTACTTCTTCTCATTCCAACCCTAAATTGGATATGTTGGAAATGTGTTTTATCATTTTCAGATAGGAAGAGAAATTTTGATTGGGGAGTTGAAGGATCACCCATTCCATAGCTATCTTAAACACCTCAGCACAATGTATTGCCAAATTACGGATAGGCTGATTGGGCTTAGCCCACTCCTGTCAGCCACAGAAGCTGACCTGTTCAAGGACCCTCAAGCAGGAATGACCAACACTTCCATAGAAACCAAATTAAATAAATCAATAAGTATGGATAATTATGACTCCATCAGTACCTATTTTTAAAAAAGATGATGCCATTGGAAAGGTATAAAAATAAGTGTTTATATGTGTGGAGATGGGTTTTCACAGGATATTGTGGGAATTATACTAAATCTGTGCAGTGTTTACAGGAAGATGCTGTAGCTTTAGAACAGCAGTTCTTAACCATTGGCCTTCTGAAGACCCCTACTATAACCATTGGAATGTCGGGGTCCATGCTTAAGGAGTGTCTACGATTTGAACCTCACAACAATACACAAATATATAAAAACAAGCATGCAAATTAGAAATATGTTATGTACTACACAAACAAAAAAATATAAATCGTAATTTTAATGGGAAGGTTGGAGCTTTTTAAAAATATAGTTTTATTTCAAAAAGATGAAGGCATGAACTAGACTCTAGCATATTACCATGTCTTTTTGTTTCTCATACATGCTCTCTCTTTGACTGGTGCACACCAGTACTCTAACAATCACCCATTCTAGATTCTGTTTGCTGGACTGCTCCCTAGAACCATGTAAAGGATACTGAATACATTTTTCCCAATCTCAAATTCCTTGACATTTTTTTTTCTCCAATTTATATATATATATTGTTTAATGTAAATATACATACCTGATTTGCTACTATTATTTAATTTTCCAAACTGTTGCGGACCACCTGAATGGGTGTCATGGATAGTTTTACAGTATTTACTTTTGGCTTTTAAAATATGCCTTGTGGACTAGTGTAAGTTGATTACATTTGATTTCACCTAAAGTATTCCATGTTCCACATGCAAGATTACCTGTTAAATTAATTAGTTGAGCGCTTTACACAGAGAGGATCCAATCTTCGGATGAGTTCAGGAAGGAAGGAATTCTGGGGGTACAGCAGTGGACAGATGTTGCTCTTACAAAGCAGATCTACCCTGCCATCTGGTTGGGGATGATACATTACACATCTTCATGCATGTTTGAGACCCATTAATGGTGTGTTATAGATGATATAATGCACCACTCTCTCCATCTGAAGTCATACACTTACACCTCCATACTCATATGAGTGCATCTTGAGCTCAGTGTCACACTTACGACCCATGCCTAAATAGGACTGACTGCTATGAGCTGAGCCACAAATGTATTTGTGAGTACGGAAAGTAGCGCTATAGGAGTACTCCTTTATATACTTTTACATATTCTAGTGAATTAGTCCTGAAATGTCCAATTCTCTATTAGTAAAATACCTTTTACAGTGCTTTCTATTAATCAATGAATATTACCTGAATATTCTCATTGTATTCCCATTTTAAATGTTTTGGGGAAACTCACCAACGTGCATTCGAGTGTGTAACGGAGTACTCCTGTACATACTATAACAGCAGTGTAGTACTTTAAATCAAAGTAAGTGGAATAGGGTTTTTCAGGGATTCCAGAGTGTATTTTGCTATGATTAAACTCTAAAATAATGTCATTGTATTTGCAAATTCAGCATCAGGATTTTTGATTTATCATATATCATGCGTTTCATATTGTAGAGATACTTTAATGCATTGGGGGTATGTTTGGTATTTATACCTATGTGTTGGGGTGCTCACTGACCAAGTTGTGTATGTAAATTCCAGCTTTGATGTTCACAGTAGCCCGTATAATGCAACAACTGTATTTTGTGTCTGTTGTGTTTGTTGCCTCCATCGCCTCGTACTCCTTTGCGCTAGTTCTGCACGTTTGTTTCCCGGAACGAAAGACCTTTGCTGTATCAGCTCTCGTGTCTTGTTGAAAGTTCTCCTTTTAAAGTTCTCTTTTATATCCATCTGTATTCACCAGATGACTGCAACTGTTTCAATACCCTGAATAGACACCAGACTACAGCTGGCCTTTGCTTTCTCACCTCAGAAAAAAATGGCCAACTCTTTTGGGCCCAAAATAAGTGTGAGTAACATTCTGTTTAATGCGGGGGAAACCTTTAATTAGCCGGGTCCAAATTCTCCCTCGTGAATCGCTGGCCTCCATCTCCCTTTACAGCCTTGGGGAAGTTCATGGCTGGAGCCAGGTCCATGTTCATAGCCTGTGTCAGTGACTGTGAGAGTAGAATTGTCCACCTCCAGTACCCATGCCCCTCCTACAGTAAGATGGTCCGCGTACAGAGCTCCGCCCCCTGTCCATAGTACGATGGCGGTACTTGACGCCAAGAGCAGCATTGGTTACAATGCAATGCCATGCAATAAAAGATAGAAAGGAAATGAAAAAGCAGTACTCAGTCAGATAATAGGAATGCCAACTTGATGCACGCTATCCATTAAAAATCTCACAAATATATATGAATGTGTGCACGGGTAAAATGAAAATCGATCCTTTCCAGACTATAGAGAGCAATACGTCCTAATTGATTTCTTTGGAGGTGTAACTCAATTGTTTGCACTGTCACCATTTTTATCCAACTATATTCATATACATATATATCAATCTTACTAACCAAGCAGCCTGTATAAAATGACTGATATTTCATGAAATAATACATATTTTATTGGTCTGACAGAGCCGCTGCCGTATATTGTTTTTTCTATCGTAAATGCAATCTTCTATTCATTACTTTATTTTGCTTGTGCAGATACACAAGATGCAGACGAAAGAGAGCATGTTTGCTAGTTTACCCATCTCTTTCAACTGGAACAGAATGTGTTTTCTCTGTGCTGATTTTTAGTATCATAATTTCCTCTCATAATATGGAAATCTCATTGTATAGTGCATTGTGGGTAATCCGTAAATCATCCATGATTAACTGTTAGGGAGCCAAGGGCATTGTTGCCAGAAAGTGTCATCAGTTGGCAGTAACTTCAGCATGGGAGAGACAGATCTCCTGACTGCACTACATTAATCTGTCAGCCCACACTACTAGTCAATTGCAAATTCGTTAAATGGAAATGTATATAAAAGTAAAACAAATTCACTGTAGGATCTACAAATTCACAGTAGGATCTAGTGCCAAAATGAATATAATATTTCAAATTATTATATTCAAAACAGAGAGGAAACTTATGGCTATGGTTCTTATCTTTCCAATTCCTAATATTTTAAGAGACCCTTTTACCTGACTTGACAATTCACTGGGCCTTTCAGAATACTGCGATACATGTTTGTTTTATTTTAAAAGAATTATAATTTTCGAAACCAATTTTACCAGCCATGTCCAATGGCACACAAGGGGTTGCTAGTTTTCTAATCTAAGACTGTTTAATCAAAATATGCACTTTTTGTTAAAGTCTATTTAATAAATTGCTCATTTTCCTTAAATATGTTTTACCTGGGGTTTGGCAGCATGCTTCAAGAGGATTGTTGCACTGAAAGACAGACTTTCAACTATCTTTGAGACCCTTAAGTCGATGGTTCCCAAAATACACTAATATTAGTGGTTCTATATTGAACATTTTCAAATAATATTGGTTGTTTTGGTCCAATTGCACTGAACTATATTAACTGAACAGTTTTCTCGCTTCCATGAGTTCCCTAATAACCTAATAATGCAAGGCATGTTGAAAGATCAGAAGAAGGGTATTAGACCAAAGAAGGGTATTAGCCGAAGGAGAAGTCATTTTGGTGCTCTGTGTCCTTTAATACAGCTTTTGGTTTGCTCTTTTATCTTAGTCTGTAGAGCGGGATAATGCAGAATCTCACACTGGCCCTGCCGGGGAAAAGGGACTAGACTCCCAACTTAAACAGCCATGATTTGAGAATTGTCAACATAGTTTTTTGCTTTATCACTGTCGATCGTAAAAAAGAAGCTATAGTCGCAGAGTTAACATGGACACTATGGGCTTGATTTAGAGAAATCAGTGATCTATAACTCCTGGATCGACATCCATAGAAATAGAGCCCGGACATTTTAAAGGGCAAAGACCGATCATGAGTGAATATCCAGGATATGCGGCCTTAGCCCTTTCATACACACCGTCTTACTCTGGAAGGGGATTGGGTTTTACTCATGGTTTACACGTTTTTAGACTGCAGCATTTCAGAGTGACTTCATTCAACATTCACTGCTTTAAAAACGGATATAGAAATAAAGGAAGAAAAAAAAAACACGATAATAAAATATATTCCGTCTTCCAAAAATTGATGACTTAATTTGTGCAATAACATTAAATTCTATGGGAAGATTTTCATCAGCGGTAATTTCTTAGTTAAATCCTCCAGTGGAAATTCGCCTATGGAGGAAATTAAGTTACTACAGTTAAATCCTCCAGTGGAAATTCGCCTATGGAGGAAATTAAGTTACCACAGTTAAATCCTCCAGTAGAAATTCGCCTATGGAGGAAATTAAGTTACCACTGCTTTTCAGAAAACAGTACATTACCACCTTACTCTAAATCAGGCATGGTTACATAAACCTTTGCAGAGGGGCAGGCATAGAGGAAAGGCACTCTCCACGTGCTTACTGCACATGTGATGCTGACTAGAACCAGCAGGTTTTGTAGCAGATGAAGCATAAATAATGACATCACACTCAGCAGCTAAAATAGGATAAAGTGTTGTATGCTATGTGTGACTGTTTAAGTAAAAAATAACTTACCGAAAGAATGTTGGAAAATGCTTATACAACATTTTGCATTTATAAAGGGTAAGGAATTTAGTTTGCTTCATTCTTGGTTTTGTCCACGGCAAAAATAGCGAAAATCAGTTTGCTAAATCTAGTGCTTAGTGTAAAATGTACGTAATACAGCACCATCACTTGTTTCAAGGAACTGTAACAAGTTCGACACATTAAGAAAAATAATTTCACAATTTCAAAATTACAGGCTAGGACCCTGAATGAGTATCAGAAATGAATGCTTTTAATGCCTTAAGCATACTAGGGGCTCTAATCACATAACTTCAAAGCGCTGTGGTGTGTGCAAAATTGCAATGTGGGTTTTAAATATTAAGTGGTGAATTGAATTGGGATGGGAATAGGGTGATCAGATTTTCAAAACAAAAAAGTTACAGAAAACCGACATAGAAGTAGAACTACAATCCTAACGCTCCAGCATAGGGCCATAATGACAGGGTGCCTAAAGAACGTGATAGCACAATATCAAATACGTTAATATTGGGTATTTTTGTGCTTATCTCAATGAGGTAATGATATACACATGTTTTCATCCCTGATTCATGTTTTTTTTAAACTATTAACACCTGGCACTGATTGCTTAAATGAACAGAGGGTTATGGGGAGTTGCTGAGCTGGTGCTGCAAGTTACAAAGCAAAATATTTGTGTAAAAGTTATGAAAAATGGGATATACCACAGGGCGTAAACACGCTGGGACATGATGTGTGGTGTGCAACATGAAGCTTGGCTGATGCCCCTTCTGAGGGAAGGTAGAATAGAGCAAAAAAAAAACTTTCAAAACACGCGCGACCCACCCTCTTGGGTGGCTGGTAAAGGAGTGACAGGGGGACCAGGTGATTGCATTGATAAGCTGAGCTTACGTTATCCCACTCTGCCACTGGCCTGCTGATCCTCTCTGTGTACAAGGAGTCACAGCAAGAGCAGAGTAAGGCATGGGCCAAGCGAGCTTCCAAGATGCCCCCAGAGAAAGCGAGGATTCTCTTTAGCTCACTTATGTGTACTTTTCTATTAACCTTTAACATATAATTCAATATTGTTAGCCAAAATTGGGCAATGCAAAGGTCTCTAAAATATTTCTTATCTGGGGCCCCAAAATCCTTAGGGTGGCATTGATTAAGAGAGCAGAAGAAGGAATTCTCTTTAAAAAAAAGCTGCCCTTCCATCCACAGTGCTAAGCAGCCCAACATCCCAGATCCACAGGTTAGACTGCCCTGTGCCAAAATTTAGCGCATACCAGCTGGCGCCTTCACCCGCGCGCCTTATGTAATTCACTTCTACGTGGGGTCTCTGCCCAGAGGTGGAATAGACTGGGGATGCCCTGGTGCCTTATAGTTGATGCTTAATTTAATCGCTCATGTGATGCAGCGGACTGAGCCATAATAAATTCTTCTTTTCTATCTCTTCTTCCAATAGCTGCTTACCCTGCGGCCTACGGGCAGATCAGCCAAGCATTTCCACAGCCACCTCCCATGATCCCGCAACAGCAGAGAGAAGGTAAGTCCAAGAGGCAGCTGGCAAATGATTGGGAGCCCAACCAGGAACACAAAAGTCATTGCAATGCAAAGAATGATCATTACTTAACCCCTTCCAAGCTGTTGACGGAACGGTTCCGTCATGCACGTCGGGTGAGCTGTGCGGATGACGGAACCGTTCCGTCATGACTCCGCCCGCGCAAGGCGGAGTCAGCATGGGCGGGGAATTCCGGCCGCACGGAAGGGGTTAAGAGCAGAAAAGTGTAGCATGCTGATCATTGGTTCATAGAAAACGGAGCATACACTAAACATGTGTTACCACAGCGAGAGTCTGTCGCCAGTCGTTAAGCCGTATGGGTCTATTTTGGGACATGAGCTCAAGTGCTTTGATGGCAGTGCAGAATCATTTCTACTGTGCTTTTTGTGTCACTAAACCCAGACAGTGCCCCAAAGAACCATTCCCACCCTAAACCCAAAAAATGACCTTGCCACCCAAAAAAAACATACCCATCGTAAACCCTAAAAAATCCGTTGCCCCACAAAAACCTTATCCACCCAAAACCCTAAAAAATCTGTTGCCACACAAAAACCCATACCCACCCTAAGCCTTAAAAATTCTCTTACCACCAAAAACTCATACCCACCCTAAACCCAAAAATGTCCTTACCATGTAAAATATATATGTTTGTGTATGTGTATATACACACACACATACACGTATACACACACACATAGATATATACACACATACACATTTATATATGTATGTGTATATATATATATTTATATATATATATAATACACTTACATTTCCGTGGTAATGGTATGCATTGTAAAGGGAGGTCGTGGTAAAAAAACTGCGTGGTAAAGATGCTTGCATTGTTAAACTTTCGTTGCAATGGCATACTTGGTTCCGGCTGCGTTGTATTTGCTGTTTCTCGCTTCTCTGGATCCAAGCATGAGTGATTTTCCGGGAACGCATCTAAGGCACAAACAAATAGCTATTTAGTATGCAGTGTTAGCTTGTTTGAGGCATAGGGAGGATCATTCTTAGCATCATAAGTTTGTGGTTTGCCTTTTTTTTATCACTACTGAGATCTCGAGTGTGGTGGAATGGTTGTGCGTGTGCCAAGGTTTTTTGCTGTCTGCTCAGAAAAGTAGCTCCAATTCCTCAAGACATAGAAAAGGTCATCTGAGTTGTGGGAAATACGTGGAAGACACTAGTTGATGGACTTCAGTAAAATAATTTTCATTCTCATGCCCACATTCCAAAGAGGCCAATGACCAGCCGACTTTTGATGACCTTAAAAGTTATTACATGAGTTTCAAGGAGGATTCAGAGGAAGAAATTCTATCAGAAAAAAAGCAGCAAAAGATGCCATACCATTTCTAGACGATGACATATTCTATGTGACCTAATTAGAAAGAGGCTTGGTGCAAGGTTAGATATCTGCACACACACAACTGCTGCCTGATCATTACACTTAACCGTCCACAAAAAAGGTGGGTATCTGATCCAACCTCCATCATGCGGCAGACATCTTTGGATGCATTTTCAGATGGGTGTGGTCAAAAGTCCTGTTCTTCTAGTTAACTTTCCTCACCTCTCCCTTAGATTCCTCTGACAGTCAATGAGTCGAACATTCTGTGTAGAAATGTCTCATAGAGCTTTTACAGTAAGTTTGCTCCCCCCGTCATCAGCTTTGTGGGAGTATTCCTATCAAACGACAGAAGCCATAAAATTCTCCCCAGAAGGATGGGTGGATCCAGACTGTATCCACCCAGTTGTTAGCCTGTTGTTAGCCTTCATTGTTCCTGCACCCACCCTCTTGTCAGTTTTCAAGATACCCTATAGGGGCCAGGGAAAAGGGTGCAGACCCCCCTCTGCCCCACAGGGGGTGCAGTCTGTAATTGTTCCTCCACATGGGTCGTCATTACCCCAAAGGTAACTGCTGCCACCATGAAGTCCCTTCACTCAGGGGCCACATCGGACACCATACCCTACCACACCTTCCCCAGAGGACAGTAAGCCATCAGCGCCATGCTCACGCCCATTTTGATTGCCTCCATCTTTTCTGTGACCTTCCCAGACACTTGTAAACACTCAACTGTCCAACATTGCTGAAGAAATCCTCTGCAGACCCTTCAACACTCTTCGAGTACAGACTGATATCACTGCTACTACTCCCGGCTAAGATCTTAGAGAAAATCATCAACAGACACCTCACCGAATACCTCAATGTCTACCAACTACTTGACACCACTCTGTCTGGTTTCAGACGCAACCAGAGCAGAGATTTTGACCTCATCGCCGCCATGTATGACATTTGCATTCTCAGGGCAGAAGAGATCATGGCGGCCCTCAACATCCTTGAACTTTTCACTGTGTTTGACAAGGTTTTCCACCTATCCTCATCCAATGCCTACACAACATTGGATTAAGGACACACACTCCTTTCCTGACTGGAAGAATCCAGTCAGTCAGCCTGGCACCATACACCTCAAATGCCTGAGACCTCATCTGCGGAGTTCTGTATAGATCCTCCCTGACCCCATTATCCCTCTAGCCAGCATCTTCTGTTCTCACAACATCAATGTCCTCTCCTATTCCGACGACACTCAGCTCATTCTCTCCCTCATGGACAAAACGCAAATTGCCCGGATCAAGATCCATTCCTGCATGGCTGGCATTGCCCACTGGATCAATAACTACTGTCTGAAGCTGAACACTGACAAGACTGAAACTGAGATCACATCACTATGGGACTCAACCTGGTGGCAAACAGAGCTAGGACCAAGACCCCTCCCACCACCTATGCCAAGATCCTCAGGATCATCATCGACAACAAACTTGGCCTGAAAACTCAAGTCAATGTTGTAACCACCTCATGTTTTAATACCCTGAAGATGCTGAGGAATCATTTCAAATAGCTCCCAATCAGGACCCAGACAGCTGTCATACACGCCCCTGTCACAAGCAAGCTCGCCTATAGGAACTCCCTCTATGCTGTGATCAACCAAAAACTCACCAGAAGGCTGCAGGTCATTTAAAACTTGGCTGCCAGAATCACTCTCAACCTTCCAATGCGGACTCACATCACAACACACCACACCTGAAGGGGCTTTACTGACCTCCAAATACACAAACAAGAGCAATTCAACCTCCTCAACCACACTTTCGAGGCATTACATACCACTGGCCCAGCAAACCTCAATACTCGCTCCTGCTTTCACAAACCTTCCAGACACCCAAGCTCGTTCAGACACCCACTCGTACATGTCCCATGCATACAGAAAACCTACAGCCAGCGATTACTCCTTCTCCTACATCGCTGCTAAAGCATGGAACGACCTGCCACTACACATAAGATGCTTCTCCTCACGCTTGAATTCTGCAAGAAGCTGAATACCTTGCTTTTCAAGGAGTCCCACTACGCCATCGGTTTGTTATACCCACACCTGCTCAGCGCCAGAATACCTTACAAGGTGATAGCGTGGTCTACAAATGTTCATGACATAACATAATATTGTGCTTAAGATTAAAGAACACCCTGATGCCACTGAGTAACTGTGCAGAGCTTCTTGCATTGCACAGAATTGGTGTGTCCTCTTAGAGCCATCGGCTCATGTGTCAGCATCTGCCACAGAAACAGGGAAAAGACATCCATCATTTATATGAGGCCGAGGCACATGCACATGAGGGGACGCCCACTGTTAGGCAGTGGTAAAATGTGTACAGTAGTTATTACAGAAGTGTTGCACAAGGGTTGGATACTAGTTCTGCACTATGAACGCCCTGCCAGAATGAAGAGGATATCCGGCGCCATGCTTCTAAGGCCTTTTGGCCATACCCTGGGTCTCATGCCTCCATGTATAGCAACCAAGAATTTTGCAACTAAGACACGAGTGAAAGCACAGCTAGACTACACAGGACCACTGGAGCTATGCAATTCTGCAGCTGTGATGTTTTCAGCATAGTTATGAATTTGCTGCATTTGCCATATAATCCATCACTGGCAGCATATTATGTAGATTTTAACCAAAAAAAAACATTCTAGCTCAAATGGATCAAAAGTTACTTAAAACCCAGCAGCACTTATTGCTGCACAGTGGAAGGACCTTGGTAACTGTTGATTGGTCACCTTTGAGTTGCTTTTTGGTGTATGTGGGTGTTAAATAGGTACTAATGAGGAGAAACCTTTGCCCAGACAAAGTTAACATAGGTAAAAATGACGATATAGCAAAGTAATGCTGTCACAAAATGAGTTGCATTACGCCGCATAATTTGCCTTCTCTTGTCGCATAATTTAGCCAACCTTGCCACATAATTTGGTGCTCCCTAGTTGCCACATATTTCCAGGGGCCCTGCTTACATAGTTGACCGGTTTTGCGCCTCCATGTTGTTACTCTTTGACCTACCAACAGGAGGAAGCGTCACCGGAAGGCGCTGAAACGTTGAAGCATGTACCAAGACAGCAAGAGGAAAGGGGGGAGCGATTACTGCGAACTAAAAATGTAAAAGAAATAGAGAGAGGTCACCACCCCCGCACCCCCATCTTCATCAGCTAATTATGCTGGAGCGGTGACACCTTCGGATCCCACTCACCTTCAACGTCACCTCTGACCCCAGGGCGCGCTCTTCCCAGCTGACAGCCCTTTTAGCAAATTAGGAGGCAAGATGGTGCTTGGCAAAATATCCCTCCGAACCTCAGTCACCATTAACGCGGGGAAGCGCGCGGCGCCCGTAATGTCAGCGCCGCTGACACCGAGGAATCTTAATGAGCTTTAAATGGGCGTCTGTCAGTCTCCTGGCATGTTTGTCAGTGAGAGGAATAAGTAATGGCCAATAAAGTTTGGGCCGCGCGCGCTGCTCTCATTTCCGCCTGCGAAATGCAAGTTGCGCCTCGACTCTGTTTTGACATTTGAATGTCGTGCCTCGCCTGGAAAGGGCTGTCTTGAAATAATTCCGCTCCCACACACACAACCTCCCCGTCTCCAGAGGGACGAGTGTGATAGACGGTGTACTTGTAAACTACTCTGCAGAAAGTTCTGTGCCTAATCTGCCTGTTCTTCTGCATGCATTCCTCCTCGACAAGAGCCCACGGGCGTCGCGTGGAATATGGGCTTGGAGAAAGGCCAGCCTCCCTTTGCCCTGTCTAGCTTCGGTGTGTGTTTCTTACTCAGGGGTAAAAATAAATATTGCAGCACGCCGGGGGTGGATACCCTGAGGTGGAGCTCGTCGGAGGAGGCTGAGCCGGATTGTTCGTGCTTTTCACTGAAAAGGCGGACGCCTGCCCCCCTGTCACGGCGCGAGGCTGATGGATACGGAGGGGCCACCCGTGCGCTCAGAGGCGCGCTGAGCCGCAGACCCGAAGCGCAACGAGGAAAGGTCTATTTCTGAATCAGCATTACGCACCTAGTGCGCAATTTGGATGAATGTGTGAAGAGCATCTATACTCTGTGCAGTTTTACTCAATGCTGCCATCTGTTGCCCCTGCCACTAAGAGGTGGCATAGCTTGACAAGTGCTCTTGGCTAGTCCAGCTACTGCGGTGGAATTTACAGCAAGAGCGTTTAGCTTTGGGTGGATGGGAGAGGGGTTACACCCCCCCCCCCTAATAAATGTATTATGTAGTAAATAGTTGGGTACAGGGGCTTTCAGTCGGGTATGGAAAAGTGTCGATCAGATTTCACCTTGAATTTTTTAAATACTCACTCACACAAAAATACACACACTCTCCTTTCTGTTTTGAAGATCTTAAAACATGTTTTTTTTTTGTTTTTTTTTTGTTTTTTTTTACAAAATACTGTTTTAAGTCTGCACAATCTGCACTCCATTCCATTGTCCCTTAAGTCCCCTTTAATTCGCTGCTTCTCATATAACAGTATATGATAGGCCAGCGCGACTGTCAGAAAGTCTGAAGCTCAAACCCCTATCCGTGCCCCCCACCCCCAGTCTTTCTGACCAAGCCACCCCACTGATCTACAGAGGGCTGTCCAGGGCTCGAGTCGAGGTACCACGCGGATGGACGGCGTCCCCCACTTATTTAACCAGGTGGACACCGTCCCCCCTGCCAAACAGCTGGACTTCACTCTTTGGCCTCTCTGGGACGAGTTCGGTATGCATCTTTCATGACGTCACTTCCTGTCGTGACGTCACTTCCAGTGACAGCGTCCCCCCACTTCTCTTTTTAGGACCCGTGCCCTGGGGCCGTCTGTCAAGACGACGTACGTTAAAATATAAAGAGCACTGATACGTCTGGCCCACCTCCTCCTCGATATGAAGCTGGAACATAGGCTGAATTTAGAGTAATGTGCTGGGACAGCTGATGAGAAACCAGGACTGTCCCAGCAAACCTGGGGCACCTGGTCACCCCGTGTAAGGGCCAGGCATGCAGCAATAGAGCATAATATACTCATGGGACAGTAAGTCATATTAGAACATTGGAATGTTGGGTGCTCCATTGATAACAATGGAGTGCTCTGGGCCTATAATGGCTGGTATAAGCCTGGAGCTCCAACATTCCAATGTTTCTTTGTTCACAGCTCTGGCTGTGAACAAAGGCTTCAGGGAGCCTGAGGGGATTCCAATCCCCTCACGCTCCCAAAAGGCTTTGTTTTTTTTGTTAGAACAATCTGTCCTCTAGTGACAGAATGTTCTAATAGCCTTAAAGCCCTTCGTAGATGGGCTATACCGCTATTAAAGTCCCTCTCCCTTGTTAAAGGCCCTCGCCTTCGGCTCGGGGCCTTTAACGCTGGGTAGGGCCTTTAATAGCTGGTATAGCCCTCTACGGCGGGTTATAAGTCATATTGTTTGTCCTGTAGGAAGATGGGGCCTGTGTTATGAAGAACCTTATGAGAAAAGCAGAGTCCTTTAAAAAAAAATCTTTTCCACCGGGAGCCAGTGAAGACGAGGAAGTTTTTCAGATACTGAAGAACGGGGTGGAAGATGGAGAAAGAGCCAGGTAGCCACATTCTGCATCATTTGAAGGTGGTGCAGGAGATATTTAGGAAGGCTGAGGTGCAACAAAATGCAATAATATAATGTAGGCAAGGTGAGGGCTGGATGATGGATACCAAGGGGGAAACAAAGATTAATCAGGGTGGGACTGAGGGAGGATCCCTGGAGCCCCCCAGAGATGATTTCTTTGAAAGTAGAGTGGAAAGAGGGAAGAGGGACTGCTTGAGAGCAGCCCACTGAACCCCGACAAGAAGAGACACAAGATGGGATACCGTGTCTGAAGATTCGCGGGGCTCCAGAAGGTTGAGGGGAGCCCGGCCCCTCGAACAACCATAAGGAAGATATTTGTCCATGCAATTGAGCTTTAATAATCATAATTGTTGCAAAATACTCCTCACGGAGTGTGTTAGCACAACTCTAAAGTCTATCGAAGTTCATGCCACCCATGCGTGCATCGGAATATAATACGCAATTTCAGTACTATTTCAAGAATGTCCCACCCACTCTGATTTAAATATGTATTGACTCTTGATGACTCAACAGCACCACAGGAACTTCTTCACCTCACTTGGTATCTCTTGTATTATCAACGGTGCAGTGCCCCAGGAGACAGAAAGGAATTTGATGCACTATGCACATGAGCCAGCGGCCTTACAATAGATATCCTAATGGGCGCTCCCATAGTTCCCGCTTGTGAGGGTATCAGTCTCCAACAAACAGTGCATAAAGGGTTATGTATCTGCTTCGTCTATAGAGTGAGGTGGCCTCTGCAAAGAGACTCTACAGCGTGGGCTGTGCAGGGGCGCCCCGCCCTGCCGATACCTTCGGAATGAACAAAGGTGACTGGAGTTGTGTCCAGGTCCTTGTTATCTGTTTCATTCAATACCAGAAATGAAACAAGGTCCATGAGAGTGGCAGAGTTTGCTATATTTAAAATGTACAACTTGGCAGTGCAGGTGAAGGGTACTCTATACTATTGCAGGTTTGAATTTAACAATTGATCAAAAACCTTAAAAGATTATGGGCCAGATGTAGGAAGCCTAATACCAGTCCGTAACGGCCGAAATGACCGAATTTTGTCCGTTACCGACCGGTATTAGGTTTTTCTGATGTAGGGGCCTAATCTAAGGATTCGGTAATTTACCGAATCGGTAAGTTAAGGAATCGGTAAGTTACCGAATTCTTAAATACCGATTCAGTAAATTACCGAATTCCTAATGTAGGGAGCACTTAAATGAGTGCTTTTCCCATGTTAGGATTCGTTATTTACCACCAGCTACAAGATGGTGGTAAATAACAAAAAACCCCAAAAAAGCAATTTAATGCAAATGATTTCAGTGCCATGTGGCAGACATACATGCCCTTAGGGCATGTATGTGTGCCACAGGTGCACCCATAAACAAATGAGAGGTGCAACAGGGTGTCAAAGTGGCACCCTGCCACCCTTCAATGTTTTCCCCTTTTTACCGAATCGGTATTTACCGATTCGGTAATTCCCATTCATTCCTATAGGCCTCTAGGCCTATAGAAATAAATGGGGAATACCGAATCGGTAAATACCGATTCGGTAAGCACCGAATCTTAACAATTCGGTAATACTTACCGAATTTTTCCCTACATAGCATTTACCGATTCTAAAATACAGAATCAGTAAAATTCGTTATTTTAGAATCGGTAAATGTCCCTCACCTACATCTGACCCTATATCACTTAGTTTATTCCTTTATAGGTATCACTTGAGAGGACTTCTAACTTCGGCATACCACACAGCAAAATAATTATTAAAAATGCGAATGGTTCTAGTAGTAGATAATTCAAAATATTTCACAACTACATCTGTAAAAAAAAAAGGACATCATTGTTACCATGGTACCCCCATCTTTTCCTGTCTGGTTTTCCTGGCCTTTGGACTATGTGCAGTATTCCACTGCTCAACAACGGCAATTTGTGAATTGGTTCATATTAACCATGAACTGTACATTGGTTTAATCTAAATTGCTTAAATAATGTTCTTCTATGGTCGTGGTATACAAGAACTGCACCAGTGACATGGAATTTTAACATGCCATATCTAAACTGCCATGTGCAATTACACCACCCACATGTATGGCAAAATTGTATGACTCCAGAGAGTGCCATTGTGGTCTGGCCAGGCTGCAGTTTAAAAATACTACTGTGTCACGTGACATGGAAAAGTGCCTTTGCCATGTACAATGTTTTTATGTATATTAGCTAAGACACCCATAAAATGTGCCTTAAAAGCCCACGGAGCTAGGTGTTCATGATGTAAAAATGAGGCATCTGAAAATGTGTGCATTCACAACCAATAATTCTAAAAACAGTTTCTAGTATGCAGGTAAAACTTATTTTATATTATTAACAGACCCAGTAATTAATAGTTTTTTCTAACTTGACTTCAGAAAAACATATAGATGGTAATCAAACATTATTTTCCACTGAGGTTTAAAAATCCAATTCACTGGAGAAAGAAGGTTTTTTAAACTTTAGATGGAAAGATACTTTACAAAAAGTGTTTAAAATGGTTTGCCTCAAACTTCTCCCCCAAAGACTTCTTACACATTCCTGGATGACCTCCTACAGGGGCGGCTCTAGGCTCATGGCGGCCCTGGGCAGGGCGCGTAGGTAGGGGGTCCCGGGCGGGGCGGAGCACGGAGGCCAGTGAAGAGGGGTGGGTCAGGGTGTTTGGAAGTGGAACAGAGCCGGAAGCCGCCAAATCCCTGCCAGGGGCTGCCACGCAAATATGTATCCATCCTCAGAGGATTGTTATATTAAGGATATATATTGGCGTGGCGGCCCCTGGGGTTTTGTGGCTCTGTGCAGGTGCACAGCTTGCACATGCCTAAGGCTGTCCCTGCCTCCTAACAACTCAGCCCGTGCCTCCTGTAGGAGTGGTGTTAACAGTGACCGCATAGTAGGGACTAGCCTTTCAGGAGATAGATAGGAACTTCTGGCAGCACCATTGATTCCCAGGGCCACTGTAGATTCTCTGTGTGTGAAGAGAAGGAGGTAACACTGCTCCTGGGACTGACAAAGCGGTAGCATACATCACCTCCATAGCCAATAGACAGAAGGAGGGTTAATACTCCTCCAGCCGCAAGAAGGCTAATGCCAGCTTCGTCAAGATACTTTAGGAAGCATGTCAGTAAACTAAGAAGGGAACTGCTGAAAACTGAGGTGTACATTCTGCGAGAAAGTAGCCAGGAATAGGCGCATGGAATTCTCTAATCACTGGCTCGTGCACAGGATGTGATTGGCACTTCACAAGCACCTCTTCGGAACACTTTTGGACGTGGCTGTTTAGCCTATAATTAGGCACAGTATTTTCAGTATGTTAACAGTTCACTCCATGCCTCTTGCTATGCTACAGCGCTACAGCGCATAGATGCCCACGGGCCTTCGTGCGCTTTATAAATCCTGGTCACTGCTAAGTAAATTTACCTTTGTGCAGACTTATATTGTTTTTTTCAATGAGTTACTTCACAATAAATTTTATAGAGGATGCTATATTCATGAAAAAAACAAGTGATTTATTCAAACATTATTTTTATTATTTTTCATTGTACCTTACGGTTTATATGTTTTTATGCATAAGTACAAAAATGATTTATTTGCTTACAAAAAAGATTTTATATATTTTAAATAACACATTTTATAAATACAGCTATACAAGACATGATTCAATTTGAGCAAAAAGAACTCTATCAAATTTATTGTGAAGTAACTCATTGAAAAAAGCAATATAGGTCTGCACAGAGGTAAATTTACTTAGCCTTACTTTTCCTCCCCCCTCTGGGCCTAAAATTATATTGGGAGAACTCTTCATCTGTAATTCTAAATCCTGGTCATTTCCTTTCATTTCTGGGAGAAAACATCTTGACGAAGGCAGGTAATGCCTGTCTGCTGGAAGAAGAAGAAGACTCCCGTACTCCTGACTCCTGCACTCCTGACTCCTGCTAGCGCCCAAGGATTAGAACTGCTCTCAGGGGACCAAGCCATTGTCTCTTTACCTGCTACCAGGACACCAAAAGCAGAAGGAAAGCCCAGCTGACTACTGTGGAGCGAAGCTGCAGGAGCCCAAACTGGAGCGAGAGAGAGAGAGAGATCTGGTTTCTAGAAGCTTGCCCTGGGAACCTGATAAGTGCAGGAGTGACAAGAATTAACTTCTCCAGCAGTTGTAATTTTCTTTCTACCTGTGGAGCACTCAGACAAGTTAAGGTGACTTCCCAAGGGAGGGTGTGCTCTAGGCAGACAAGAAATACAAGCCAAATAAAATGACTTCAGCAGGACCTCGCGGCAAAGTATCCAGTGTCATGGAGTCATGGAGCCTTACCCAGCAACAGCTTACAGCTTTGGGCCACTGGTGGATTCTGAGATCCAAGAAAGTGAAAAGTGCTAAGAGTAAATCTTGGGGAGAGGAAGTGAAAAGTGCTAAGAGTAAATCTTGGGGAGAGGAAGTGGTCTGACGGCTAGAGCTGCCGACTTTGGAGCTGGGAAACCAAGGTTTGAACCTCGGGGTTTCCAATCCTGTGATTCAGGGCAAATCACTTAATCTCCCCGTGCCTACCAAAAACATGCATGTGTCCTTGAGTAACGTAACTGGTGCTCATGTAAAGTGCTCTAATACCTTTGAGTCGTATTCGTGCTACATAATCTGCAGATAAAAAAACCTTGGACTGGGTCAAGATAGTACATCTTTTCAAGTAGTGAAGGGCTTAAGGATGGCCTGTCTCACTGTAAGAAACCCTCCTTGGCTTCAGCTTTTCCAATTGAGAACTTGAACTTTAGAAAATAAACAAAGTCACAAGGTAATCGGTTTTGCCGACACAACCCGTCTGTCCAATCTGACCCCCCTGTCCATCATGCTCAGCCTAAAATTGCACTGAGGCACTTGTGTCTTTTGTAGTTGTTTTTTGACTCAAAACTTTAACAATCATATCTTCAGTTCTTCTCATCCGATTAGAATTGTTTTGGTGTGATTTTGCTCCATAAGTCTTCTCTGTTTTTCTAAATTGGTTGGGAGGTTGGCTGTGTTGTGTTCTTGACTTTAAAATTGTTTGGAGCGCCATGAATTTAATTCACATTTCTCTCTGGAATAGCCTGGTGTTTGTGCCACTACTACCAGGAGGCGAGCAGAGCTCCCCTTAAAAATGAGTTATAACTTAAAACAGATTTTATTTGTTAAGTTGATAGGTGCATACTCCTGGCAAATTAATAACTCAATTACAAACAGAATGAGATATTCAAAGTTTAATTAATGGAAATAACACCAATTACATTGAGTACACATGGACACCAGAACATAGTACACATCACACATCACCACCAATACGTAGGAATCTGTAAGTGGCAACTGGCACAATTATATGTCAAAGACGTCCCCCCCCCTGCAAATTATTTTTTTCTTTTTACATACTTGGGCCTGGCACACAGAAAGCAAGCTATACTACATTTTGTCATGACACCACTGAATTATGTCAATGGAATTCATCTACCATTGGCAAAGGATATATTTCATAGATGGCAGAACCTGCAAAACACTTAGGTCACAGCACTAGAAAAGACATGTTGGTGAAATCATACCTTACTGTATTTGAAACAATATTGAATCCTACCATGTTTTAGGGAAAGAGAGCAAGCAACGTTAGCAGTGGTAAAGTGTGCAGAGTCCTAAAGCCAGTATAAACAAGGTCAGCAAAATATGAGGGTTGTGGGCAAAAGTTAGAGGAGAACCATGCCAAGGATGCCAGGTCTAACAGTAAAGAAAGAGCTTTATATATATTTGTTTGATCAAGAAAAGCATCATTTAGCCTACAAAAAGAGCTGAAATTTCCACCGAGAACCAGTGAATTTGGCAGTGGTACTCCTTTTTTTGCCAAATGAGAATGTGCTTGTTGTCTTTCAGTTTACACAATTACAAATATACCCTGGAATCTTCATCCCATTGGTTAACAAACATTAGATATAATTCCGGAAACAATCATTGTAGTCTTCTCCTCCAAAATAACACTTAGCTCTCATTTCAAGGATACACTGTGTTAGGGTTAAGTTGAGCACTTTCGCACCTAGAAACCAACATATAGAATTATATAGCGCTCTAGCCACGATTCGGAATTATACTAACATGACATACAGCAACATTTCAAAAGTATTTTAACATATACCATGACCTAGCAGCTAGTCATTGCCTTAATATTTGGTGGAGCTAACATGGTGGCTGCAATTTTATGCATTGTTCTTCCAAGAATGTTGGTGATATGCCGTGAAGTTTTGGAAGTGATGGATTGCAGATTGTCAGGCAGGGAAATTATTTATGAAAAATTATGATATTTTATTTGGATGTATCAAAAATGTAATGTGACATTTCTGTTCTTAAAGACAAAGGAACGCTCTACAGCAGGGGTCTCCAACCAGTAGCTTGTGAGCTACCTCTGAGTAGCTCATCTGTGTGCAACCCAGCTTATTAAGTTAGAAAGATTTTGCTTGGTTGAATAATATACATATAAAGAAATTGAAATTATACTGCACTATTAATATTAGTAGCTGTCATTGTGTTTTATTGAACATAAGTAGCTCTCAATACAGAAAAGGTTGGAGACCCCTGCTCTACAGGAAGACCACTTCTTCTCTGATCCCCTCAACCTCTCCTCTTTCCCCTGCAGGACCCGAGGGCTGTAACCTGTTTATCTACCATCTGCCCCAGGAGTTTGGGGATGCAGAGCTGATGCAGATGTTCCTGCCTTTCGGTAATGTCATCTCCTCGAAAGTGTTTGTGGATCGGGCGACAAACCAAAGTAAATGCTTTGGTGGGTAAAGATAACAAAACAATTAGATTCATCCAGGATAGGGCTTTCTTTAAAACACCTTTCAAACTGCTTATTTTTTTTAACTTCTTACTTTATTTGTTATCCCCATCTTCTTTCTCTCCCCCACCTTATGTTTCATGCTAAGACACTGCTTCTTTTATAGGCGCTGATTTTAGTGATGAAGGAAAAGGTCCCGTGTCAGGGACCCTGAAAAGATGGGGTGGGTGGATCCATCCAAAGACCTCTACTTCGGTCTCATAGTGCAGGTCTTGCTCAACATCTCTGACTTGTTTTTAGACTTAAATTTAGAAAACAGGGACTGTGCATTCCACTTCATTGTTTTTAGGTTGTCTATTAAACAACAGACATGGACCAAACATATACAGATAAGGTAGCCCAATAAACTACTGGACCCATTGTGGAAATCTGTGTCTAACCATGAAGGTCATGGTTTGAGTCCTGGCAGATCCACTCTGCCATTCATCCTTCCAAGGTCAATAAATTGAGCACCACTGAGTCAGTAATATTTCAAACCAATTACCAGCACCTAGCAGATGGCATAAACCATAAAGTGCACTATTGAGGTGTACAACGTATATTTACGTCTTGGGCTTGCTCCAATGAGGACAGACCATCCTGAAGTGTTAGGCCTTGTACTCTCTAACCAGGCACACAAGCAATCCCAGACTTGTTTTGTTCTTTTTTGCCTCATCAGTGAGGTGTAACTTGGGTTAGGTAATTCAGAATGGTCTACCCTTTCAGGGAGGGGGCCAAGACATAAATGCAGATGGTTAGTTGCTCTCTGTAACTGCACAGCGAGCACACATTATTGCTATCCAGAGCAATGGCAGTGGCCATAAATAACTGAGGCATTCCATCTATTACTTTTCATTTATGTTAAAAATGGCCAGGGATATTAAATTGTATTTCTGGTCATTTCAAGCACCGTCTTCAGCGAATCTAACCAGAGCACATTGTTTGACATTACAATAATCCTGACAGATTCCCTGTCACATTTTGGAGGAATTGCAACCTTTCAAAGGCCTTTGTGTCCCCAAGAAATTATGCTACCCCAACAACTACCAAAGTAGGCCAGAATGGAATGGCAAACATTGCATTCTATTAGCCCAGCAAATCTGCCCTCTGAGCTAGAAATGCCTTTGACTTCCAAATTGCACAATATCCAACTTTCCAATTCTGACACTTGATGTGAGGTTTGAGCGTCCTTATTCTCCAATTGATTGATTGTGAGGCCTCTTCATACAATTCTGGATTTCAGCTTAACCCATTTCGATCAATACACTCCAGATGATAAAGCATAATTTTTAGCCTTCCTCCAGCATGTGGGCCTCTAAACATCTGAGGAACAAAACATAAAAATACCTTTATAAGACAAGCCACAACTTCACCGTAATTCTGAATTACAGAAGAACAACAATGTCTCTCAAGGTGTGGGGCAGACAATATCACTGGGTCACCCCTCTCTAACCAACATCCTCAGACCTCCAGTGAAGGCTGCCTGAAGGAGAAAGGTTACTTGCATCTTTTAAAAATGGTTCACCCCAAGACGTAATGGCCTTCACCACTCTAAGGCTGCCCACTCAACAAGGGATGGTAAGACAGCCCAAGTCCACCAACCCTTTCTCTGGTATAGCGCTTCACACAATTTGTGATTGGATTATCTTAAAAATTATAGAAAGTCCTCAAATCCCCAAGCCTTGAACTTTTAACAATTTGATAAACGTTGGCCGTGCGTGCTTGAAGGCAACGATCTCTAAAGCTAGCCTAACCCACTTCAAGTTGTCAGCCCCTATGTCTTGCTGCCTCTTTTTATGACAAACAGGCAGATCACGCTTAGAGTTCTTGACACTGAGTAGAAAGTATCCCTACAATTCACTGGCACATTCCCTTATTCGGTAGAACGCTCTAAGACGCCCATCACTACTAGGCAGCTTGTAGGCAGTCCATCCAAGAGACCATTGTTGGAAATGCTGGGTCAGGAAGTAGGGGCCAGGGTAAATATTTGTTGTTGTTCCAAGTTTGTGGTGTCATGTGTTGATGTGATATAGTTATGCAACGTAATATATGTGTCTGAATAATGTAGTGTTAAGATTTTGCAATGCAATAACCATTTAATTGTTCCTTTGGGTGTGATGATGTTTTGCAAATTACCCTACACATTCCATCCCATACGTTACGTGCTGGTTGCTAATAATGCGGGGCTTTAATGAAAAATTGTGAGCCGTGTTTATGTTATGATTTGCCGCATGCCATGGACCTCTGCCTGAGGGCCAGGAAATGTACTGTAGAAATGAAAACTGTTAGAATCTGTTGCTTTAGGCCAAGCCATGTTCCAGATTTTGTCTTGGCTCCAGGATATTTGTAAATGTTGTTTCAGAGCACCAGGAGATCTATGATGCAATCTTGAATGGAGAAAGGGGTGTGTGGCAGAGATTCTAAAATGATAACAGTCTGTAGTACTTTTTCCAGTTTCCACTGATCTGACATTCTTTCTATCCTGCATTTGAAACTTTGTTACAGAGACAGGGAGTAGTACTGCCAAGAACCTTGTGCAGCTCACAGGCTCCATACATGTATCAATTGAACCATTCTGTAACACTCTTGCTGTGGCCAATACTTACTCAGCCTTCCATCAGTTTGGCCTTGTAGACTCTTTCTCTACTATAGACTGGCACAGGGCCTACAGTCTCACCGACTTACACATTTCCAAAAGGCTCCATTGAAGAGACTGCTTTTACTGGTAATACTTGCATACTGTGCCAAAAGACACAAATATGGGATCCTAGACTTAGGTCTTAGGCCCCGAATATGAGTGTGGGACTTGTGGCGGAGAGATCAAATCTCTGCACAAACAGGACTTTACAGAGGGCTACGAATTCTGCGCTGTATGGTAATTATCACATGGGGTATGTAGGATGGGGCTGGGTATTTACCAAATGCAGTAAATTTTACACCACCAACACACACACACACACACACAAGCTTCCCCTGACCAATTGTTATCTATCAAGCATAATTAAGTATAAATTAGTGTTATAACTACCTGTTTAACATGGAATGCCTTATTCCTGTCTACAAAATTAAGAATAGGAGGAATTTACTGCATTGGGTAAGTACACCACCCCAGAGGACTTGTAAACACCACCCCTTATTCCGATTTTGTCAGTGGCATAACGCAAAATAACCGGACCCACCTGCAGAATGTGCTAAGGGGTCCAACAGTCTCTATTAACTTAAACATATTCATGGGCATAGGTTGGGCTGAATGGGTGCCCCTTGAAGGGCGAAGGGACCCCTGAAGTGTTGAGGGCCCCATGGCACTACATAGGGCTGCTGGGGTCAGTGTTACGCTCCTGAACTGTGTCATGATAACACAACTTTTCAATAGAGTTTTCTTTAGTGTCTGTCACACAACATATTAACAAGAAAGAGGTTTCCTCACCTGCGCTCTAAAAGAGGCCAAAAAATCAGTTTAGAGAATCCAAAAGAATATGTATGAGATGGATATGAATGTGTTTGAGGAGCTAAAATGTGTAGTGTGCCTCCGACTTGGTACTCAACTGGATTCCTTGGTGAGAACGGGGAGGGATCCGTACGATGCACCGACACTAATCTAATTTATGACAGCAGGCAGTGGCTGGACCCATTTCAGGGACCATCTGCTGACCAGGCTGAGTCACCAATTTAAGTGGACGCACCTGCCATTTTGATCGCTCAAATTGTGCATAGCTGGCAGCCTCACTCGCTGATGCCGCGAGAACCACCGGCAGCTCAAAACCATCGAAGGGGCCAAAGCTGGCAGGTAGGCTGCTCCTATTACTGAGACCAGCCGGCTCCACATGTGTTTTTGCCAAACCCTGGACAACTATTGTCCAACACAATTATCAACCACCGTCTCAGAGCTCCAACCAGAAAATCATGGTGGCACAGATAACGGACACCCGTAGCTAATATCACCTCAAAAAAATTAAAGGAAGGAAATGCAGATGCATATTATAGTGATCTTGCTGTGTTTGGACCAGGTTTCCTCTTGTTCAGTGTGGGAAATGTGCAACATGATATTGTAAAGGAGACCGACAGCTCCCGGAGAGAAAATCGTAGCTAGATATCAAAATTAACAAGGTGGGTTCAAATTGGAGGGTTTGCTCTTCAGTCTAAGGGGATTTGCTAATGTTCCACGTACATTTAAACACCATGTTTCCAGCCCTGGACATACATTAATTTATCAAATGAGTTCCTTCTGGGACTGCTATGTTTCAGGTAGTCCAGGTCCCCGTTTGGGAAGCGGGGTGCCGAGATACCAATTGGGCTGCACTCGCATCTTCGAGCGCAAATGAAAAGACTTGCAGACACTTCACTCAAGGAGGTGTGGAAAATTGCCGTTACATGGCTCCACCCCATTTGTTATACACCGGGTTCAGGTGACTTCGGGTCAAACAACTGTTGCCTAAATAAGAGGGGCGCTCATGGAAAAGACCATTACATTCCTCTTAACCTCTTCCGTGCTCATGAGGGCCCGACCCTCATGAGTCACGGTGGGCGTGTGCGCATGGCAGCCGGGGCCGTCCGAGCCACGCCCGAGATTGGAATATCCCAGCACTGCGGTGGAATTCGCGCAGCAGTGAAGGTTTTAACTTGAAACCAAAACAAACTAAACATAAAATTAATACACAAAAATACTGAGTTCTGGGAACGTTCCTTGTACCATCTGGGGACCACTCCAGACAACCCTCTGGGGGTGGTGCTTGACCACATAGTCCTGAAATTGCTGTGATGGAGTAGGGTTCTGACTGAAGTTATATCTTGTGAAACCATGCCCAGAGTGCTTTACTGTAGATCTTGTGAAACCATGCCCAGAGTGCTTTACTGTAGAGGAGCCTGTTGTCAGTGGCCTGGGGCTCAGACATGAATCCTAAAGCACTTCTGAAACATTGGACGGTAACTCTACTCTGTCAAATTCTCCTTCTGTAGAGTTGGGTAGTGGTGTTCTCTCTGTGCACCCAGCGGGTGTGACATTGCACCTTAATGGGCCAACGGGTATCTCATGGTACCTCTCTAAATACAACACATTTTGTGTTACAGTTTCCTGCCCCCTCCTAGCCATTACCATTGTCCCGGTGACACCTGGTCTCCTACTTGGATGTTAGGGACCATAGCCCGCCTGCGTTGGGGCATCTTTTGGTTTTGTGTCAGTCTTCTGTATGGGTTCAGGTTGTTACTGACTGGAGTCTTCGCCCACCGAGGATGGTGTGGTATTACATCTTCCACCCTTCGTCCAAAACAGAGGATGCTGGGAGCTACCCTAGTGGTGGGGTGAGGTGTGAGTCGGTAGGCTCTTAGAAACGCATAATCAACCATTTCCTCGTTTTGCTGCTTCACTTGAGCAATCCAGACTACTTTGTTGATGGTTTGCATAAAGCTTTCAGCCTCCATGTTTGGCTGGGGCCAACGTGGAGTGATTTTGCGTTGCCCAGCAGCAGCCCACCTCCTAGCTACTGAAAGGGGGACCATTGCATGTACGTAATTCCTTTATCCGGCCAAGATTTTTTCAAACTTTGGTATGGTGTTCTCCGCGCATGTAGATGTCACCAATTCCACTTCTGGGTAATAGAAAAATCATCCATGATGACAAGCAGGTATCAACCATCCCGAAGGCTGCTAAAATCTGCACTGGAATGCTGCCATGGAATTTCCAGGATGGGTTCTATGTTTATTGGCGGCAGAGTGTCGAGACAGCCTGTTGTTTGCCATAAGTCAAGTCAAGAGATTTATATAGCGCGCTACATACCCAGAGGGTCTCAAGGCGCTTGAGGAGGGTGGGGAGTTACTTGTCGAATATCCAGGTTTTAAGTTGCTTTCTGAATGTAAGGTGGTTCTGAGTGAGGCGAAGGTGAGTGGGAAGTGAGTTCCAGGTTTTAGCTGCCAGGTAGGAGAAGGATCTGCCTCCCATGGTGGTTTTGTTGATGCGAGGTACAGTTGCAAGGGCTTGGTTGGAGGATCGTAGGTGGCGGGAGGGGGTGTAGAAGGAAAGTTGTGAGTTGAGGCATTCGGGTCCAAGTTCGTAGAGTGCTTTGTGTGCGTGGGTTAGGAGGCGGAAAGTAATCCTCTCGTTAACGGGGAGCCAGTTGAGGTTTTTCAGGTGTCCAGAGATGTGGTCTTTACGCGGGATGTCTAGTATGAGTCTGGCTGACGCGTTCTGGATGCGTTGGAGTTTTTTCTGGAGTTTTGCGGTGGTACCGGCGTATAGGGTGTTCCCGTAGTCCAGGCGGCTCGTGACCAGTGCGTGGGTGACCGTTTTTCTAGTTTCGGTGGGGATCCAGCGGAATGTTTAAAGTCACACTGCTGGATGGTGCGTTCAATCATATCATCCATTCCAGGGAACCACACCATACTGCGCAGTCTATCCGTGCTTTGGACAATTCCTTGGTGTGACTAATGGGCAAGATATACCATCTGCTGTGTTAAATGGGATGGTATTACCAAACAAGGTATCCATCCTCGGTGACTGTTAGGTCATAGCTCACATTATGCGATGATTGTAATGTGTATCGGGTCTCGACTGTGTTGTGTGCCAGGTTGGCAAGTATGTTGGGACATTTCCAGTCTCCAGTCCAGCAGTGGTGGACTGGAGACAGTTATTGGTCCCTGTCGCCTAAATTATGTCAGTTAGGCAGATGGGCAGAGGGTGGGAATGCTTCGCAACCATTTTTACATACTTTCCCATAGCCACAACTTCCCTACCTTCATCAGGAATGGATGACCATGTATTTCTCAACAAATAATCCTATATATTGCGAGACCCTGGCATATACTCAACTGAGAAATTGTATTCTTACAACTGGAGGACCCATTTCCCAACCCTTGGTGGGGGTTTTGTTGCCGACTCCTTGAAAAAGGGAACGAGCGGCTTGTGGGCAACATGGAAATGACTGTAGCCGCAATGTTTTGCTATTGCATCTTTTTCTATTTGGGAATACCTCTGCTTAGTTGGAGTTAGTGCCCTGCTGGCATAGGCCATGGGAGCCCACTTTACACATGGCCCTAATTTGCATCTAGGCACCACTTTGACCCGTTTGAGCAGGCAAAACGCAAAAACCTGTGGGACATTACTTATCCTATTTTGCGAGTCGCAAATCAATTTGCAACTCACAAAATAGGATTAGCGACTCCCTATTAGGAAATGGCGTTCCAAGGGCGTCCTTTCCTAATAGCGAAAAACCTTAAGCTATGTAAGAATGTTTTTCGACCGCAAAACACTCGCAGTTTACAACCTTTCTTAGAAGGATGGTAAAGCACCCGCCAACGATAAGGGGTCCCCAGGGGACCCATCCCATTTTTGAATACATGCGTAAATATTTTTTAAGGGTAGGCAGTGATCCCAGGGACCACTGTCTGCCCTTTAAAATTTTAATTGGAACGTTTCATTTTTATTTTTTTAATGCATCCTGTTTAAAAGAAATAAAAAAAATGCTTTATTTAAAAGCAGTCTCAAAACATGGAGGTGACCCCACCAGGCCACCATCACTGGGAGTACCAGCCATTCCCAATGGGTTTGCACATTTTCTTTGTTTTGCAGCAAAGTATTGTTTTGCGGTCAGGCTTTTGATTTATTCAGCAAGGAATAGAGCCATCTGGTAATTCCACCTGTGAAAGGTACCAGTGAATATCATCGGTGGAAATGTGAGGGATATTTATTTTCTTTCTGACACTGCTGACTGCCAAAAGGCCACAACATTCATTAGTCTGTTCTAGAGCTGTCTCAATGACATGCCGCGCTCTGTGCTAATAAAGTAAATGGCTTGCCTTCTACTGCCTTTCTGAGTCTGGATGCATGCATTTTAGGTTTTTTACAAAAATGCTGATCTTTTTCAGAACTTTGATGAATTCTGATTTTTTATTCAGCTAGAATTTTGAAGCAGTGGAATGGAGCAGATGTCTAAATTACAGATACAGTACATGTAAATATGGTGCGCACCCTGGATATCAACCCCTGAATATTGAGAGGGCACAATATCATGGACAGATTATTGAAATTAAATATCAACAGGTAAGTAAGACTAGATTTTCAATACCTAAATCCCCATGTACGTACCTATGCGGTACGTAGATGTGGAGTTAGGAATAATAAATCTATCCCTCCCTATTTGCACTTACCTTTTAATATTTTATCCCTCAGTTTTCTGTACTCGATATTCTGGTAGGACAGTTTTTGGGGCGGTCGATATGCTGAAGTACAGTCGTAAATATCAACACATCATCTGTGAGAACATCCACACACATAAGCCTTGCTGACAAAAATAACAATTTTCCTGTGCCCACACCACCCCCTGTTTAAAACTGTTTATACTGCCAAAACCCAGGACAAGATCAGGAAAGCAGTCTCTGCATTCACTCCTACCCTCTGGAATGATCTGATCTCTGACGTTCAGGAAAGAGCAGAACCCCCTCATTTTCGGCTTCCGCCTTCCACCACCATGACCTGCTTATGCCGGCAACTTGACTACTCTGGATAAGACATGGCGATCAAAGTCTGATCACTTGACTCCCCACTGTTTCTACAGTGTAGTTCCCTACACTGTCTACGAATGTGTAACTACTCTCCTCATAACAATTTTAAACACCCGCTGTGTACAGGTACCCAGGGTGTTACCCTATGTTCTGTGGATAAAGTTTTCACTGCCTTCTGGGTCCAAGCCTGTACTAAAGAAATGTCTGCAATTAGAAAATAATAAAAGAAAAGGCATAGATAAATACAGTAAGCAATATAGTGAACATGATATAGAAACGAGTATCATAAATCAAACCATGGTCCACATTTACTAGGGGCTTGCATTGCCCTGCTTTACACAAGGTGACACAGCATATAGAATCCAGAGTAACCCAATGTCGCTCAAGCCACTGCCTTGTGATACTCTGACCTGGGAAGGCGTTTCATGGGTGGAGTGTGGGTGTTCCCATTCATCCACCCATGTTTTTTGGCAAAGTCCCAGATTTACTAACACTAGTAAAACTGGGAATGCTTCAAAATGCCAGGGGAGGCGTAATAAGGAGAAATATGTTTATTTCTCCTCGTTTTTTCCTCTTTCTATGTGCACTAGAAGGATTGTTTTTTTTCCATGTATGTCAGGAGAAAAGTGGGCAACAAACAATAGAAAAACAAAACTGGTGAAATTTTCAAGAAAGCCGAACCTCCCTTTCGGATGGCTTCTAGAATGTCTGCAACCGATGCTGGAAACATGATCTTCTGAGCTCCCTCAAATGTGGGAAATTTTTTAGAAAAAATATAAAATTTAATTTCATTCAAATAAACTAAATATACATGAAAACAAGATTTAATATTGCCTCTACTGTATGGAAAAGTGTTAACCAATATATAGTGTGCTCAGCCAGGATGGATGAGGCAAACCCAAAGTTGAAGCATGCCACCTAGCTTGGTGGGCGAGGGTCTGCCTTATATGTTTATTGAGATCCACAGATGAGACATTAGGACACCTCTGAAGTATATTGTTTGGCTATAGCCCTTACATACTGGTTGCCTCTTTGATTCTACTGTACATGATTGTAGAAGAAATCACAGATAGCTTCCCCTCCTCTCAGTCCTCTCCTCTTCTAATGATAAATGTAATGAGCTCAGACCAACTCTGCATTACTCATGCTTATCATCACCGAATACCATTTACTCCCTGATATGCCATTCTTCACGAGTTAAAAAAAGCGGTAATAGCACAAGCAGCTGTATGCTGTCTTCAAGAGTCATTAAGTCTAGAGTAATGATGCTTTAAAGAGGTGGCCTATGGATCACAAATTGTACATAGAAAAAAAAGAACTCCATGATATGAGCAGATCATTACCAGCGCTTGACAGTCCCTCACTTACTCAACACCAAGCAAATCCAGAAACACATAATGCGGGTGCACTCCATCACACCAGCCTTGATACAGTCCAGATGCATTCTTGGCTTTCATACATCTTCCCATCTCCATGGTCTTCCATTGCAGTGTGGACTTTGCGGTTATCTGTATTTTGCAGTTAGTCTACTTCATCGTGTTACGTACAGTCCTTGGCTTATATCCATTATACTCAAGTTCGAAAGCATTGTAGTCATTGTAACTCTCTAGGTAGTAAACCCTCTCACAGTTATATACTACAAAGTCTTTAACTGTTTGCAAAAGTTAGGATCTTGCCATTCAGTCACTACAGTGGCTCAGTGTGATTCATCGCCCTATTATGACCCTATGAGCCGCTAGCGCCATGTAAGGCCTGTTCAGTGGCCTTAGCGCCAGTGATTACTGGTGGCTGTTTGCCCTTTACCATTGAAGCACTAGGGCCTGTGGTAGGAAGGCCAAGACTTTCTTTGTATACTTGACAATGCCGGTAGGAAGGGTACTCCATGAGTTGGCAGTATGCTTGGAACTGAGATACAGCATGACACGAGAATCACAAAAAAGCAAAATAAATGTCAGTCTATTGAATAAACCTTCATTTACATATTGGAAAGATACAGCAGATAAAGAAGAAGATAAAAGAAAAAAAGCAGCTACTTTGTCTCAGATATAATAAAAAATGCTATTGTACAACTGACAAATATAGGTGCTTTGATCATGCTAAAAAGTAGGCATGGGCGGAATGTTCCGGTCTGCCGGCAGAATTGGCTGAATTATGGCTACACAAGTTCTGCCTCTCGCAGCGTGGTGGAATCTATTTCTTTTGCATGCGTCAAAACAGTAAGTTGCCGAGCGTGAGTGAGATTTGATGTCCCGTAGCATGATTTTTGGTTGCTAGGAGGACATCTGGTGGAAGTTTCCCAACGCAGGCAGTCATGGGCAATTGCGACCACTCACATTCAGAAGGCTGCCCCTCGAGAAGAAAATCTACTCGAACGTCAGCAGATTCAACTCGAGTAGCTGCGTTCTCTTGCACGCCGTGTGGTGCTGTTCACGTGGAGCTTTCGGTGTGGGACGCACTAAATCGCAGCACGAGCAGCACAACATGTCTATATCCTCCCGTTGGCGGAACTCTGCGTAATCTCGCTGAGTTATTTGTAATTCTGCAGAATTCCACGAAGTCCAATTCTTTGAGTTTCGCCCACCCCTACTAAAAGCATGAGGTTAAGGGAAATGTTAGTTTCTGAAGGAGATTAGCTGCGACTGTGTAGCCTTCCGATACCCTTCAGTCTTGATGGGTGTTAATAAACTCTGAATCCAAACTCTTAAAAGAGTGTGTGGAATCAGAGATGTTCTAATGTATCTTCCAGGGCTATTATCTGACTGCTGTCATCAACCCTAGTTTCAAAGAACATTACTCAGTGATACTGTTGTAATACTGAGGCACCCATGGTAAATGCCAATGAATTTGCTACACAAAAATGGTCTGAAGTTCCCAATCAACATGAAAAAGGGCTACCAATTAGCATAAGGAAATCTAGTCAGCGTATCTAATCACTGCATTCATCACTGTGTCTACGATCTGTTGCTGGCAAAGGGTAGTTACTTGACTACTTCAAGTATTAGTCATGACTTTAATTGCCCCCAAAGTTAGTTTAAAATGCCAAGTTTTCCTGGCACAGGTGATCAAACTTTGAGGATGGCACCCAAAAGCCTTATTGCAATTTTGGGACATGTGTTACATTACAGACTAAACGCAGTCAAGGTTTTCAGCACTGTAGGAAATCTGAGGGACTGATGGAATTGGCATCTCCTGAGCAGCAATATTTAAGTTTAATAGTGGGGACAGGTAAGACTTGTAACCATGATAGCTTAGGCTCCATAAATCCTAGCACAACATTTTCAACAGTAATGCATTCAGCTCAACCAACCCCGTGCAATGTGAGCTACACAGAAGACCCATCTGTTAGTTTTAGCACTGTCCGAAGGGTCAACCCTAAGCGCTTTGCCTTCACCCCTCCTGTTTTATGACTATTTTGTTTGTTGGCTTGAGGTCTCTGTGTACTGTACCACTGCTAACTAGTGCTAAAGTGCTTGTGCTCTCTCCCTAACAAAAGGTATGATTGGCAGATGTAATGTGCTTCTCAGTTCCTAGTATATGGTACCCAGGGCACGTACATTGAATGCTATTAGTGGTCTTGCAGCACTCATTACACCACCCACTAAAGTAGGAATTTACAACATTTCCCAGACCTGCCATTGCAGCCTGTAGTACAGTTTTAACCTGCCATTTTTGACCAGACAAAATAAACCTTTTTCAATGCCTAACCCTTTCTTTTTAATACATATGTCACCCCTAAAGAAGGCCCTAAACAGCCTATAGGGCAGGGTACATTGTATTAAAATCTAGGACATGTGTTTGTAAGTCCTAGTAGTGGAAAAACTCCTAAATTTGTTTTGTCACTACTGTGAGGCCTATCTCTCCCGTTGGATAACATTAGGTTACCTTATTACATTTAACAAGTGCTAACTTTTGATTGGGAAAAAGACACACAGATGATGAACGGAATGCAGAGCAAATCAAATATTCACCCCCACTTAAGAGATCTGGGTTAAATCCATCATTCTTTTGCTCACCATGCCACCGCAGTTTAGACCTGGCCATATGAAAATCAGTCTTGACCCTGTGCTCATGGGAACGGTCCAGCCCGAACTGCCAAGCCCGGTCCTCCCTGGACCGGAAACAAGCATCCTGAGGCCGGGTTTGGGGCATTACCCCTCACCACACATTTACAAAAGTTGATTTTGAGGTTGTGCGTTCTCATTCATTGCTTCTAAAGCCAGGAACGACCTCACACAATACATCCAAACCTCATTCTCCCCTTCTTGAATTCTGCATGAAGCTTAAGACCTGTCTCTATAAGTAAGCCCTCCCAGGTCAGCCTCACACTCCTATCAACGTGTCAGGATAGCCTCACAGGTGACAGCATAGCATAACATTTTATGTTGTAGATCTACTTCTAAATTCAAAACTAGTACAAGTTATTGGCTTCAAGGATCATGCACAAACTGGAGGATTGTCAAGAAGACATGATTTAATTAGAAAGCGTGCCAGTTTCAAATTTCGTATCTGTAGCCAACACGAATAGGGAGTTTTTTGCCATCACCTTTTCAGGCTTTCTAAAGTTACGGGAGGATTTCAACAAACAGAGAAAGGGAATGCAGATTGCGAGTCATAGGTGACGTATCTAAAGCTGGGTTGAGTTATTACTCGGGTGATCAGTAGACTCAGTTGGTAATGTTTTCAGTAAGGTACTGCTGCAGGCAAGATCTTTGGGTGGATTGTAGGTTGCATCCAGATGGGGATGAAACTACTCCGGGGTCTCTGAGGTGCATTCCCCATGGCTTTTCCAAAGGCCTGGAAGCCTGAATGATCTCAGACTTGATGCAGGGGTCTACCATCTTGTGCAACATACAGATAATTCCATTGGTACAGCATATGTTTGCTGTGAATTTCAGATGTGCCCGTGAGCAAGGCTGTTACCCGCCTAAACGTGTAGGGTTTTTCTGATGGCTTATGGTTTTTACTAATAAACCCTGTATATGAGCACACAGACGGAGTACTAATCATCATTGCCTGTGCGGAGTGCGTGGTACTTTGTGTACGCGAAACTGAATTTCCGATGTAGTACAAACTCTGGAGAAAAAGAAGGATTCACGTCAGAATAGATTTACAGCAAGTTTGACAGACTCCTCTTTCAGGAGTACGGATACAAAGGCCTCTTCCGCTAAAAAATAAATGTTCTTCCATACACAATTAATCTTCCATTAATAGGTAAGGGCACAATATCCTTCCTTCACTTTTGGTACACCCACAGGCCACCTGCCTAAAACACTGGGTAGCACATGTCTAAAGGATGGTGTAGCACCTACAGTGGACTTGCAGAAATGGAAACATACTGGGTCAGTCAGAAAAGCATAAACAAGGGTAAGCTGGCACTGCGCTGCAGACTGTCGGTGGATCTCATTCCCAACAGAACCTAGTAGGATCCAAGCTGTACAAGAGATTGTTCAATTCAAATATGGTAAATGTCTTAGTTGGATTCAACCCAGCTACTATGCCTAGAAGCACACTCTATCTTTGGTAGATATACTTTTAAACAAAATCTTTTTATTGTGTTTTTGTACTGAACAAAACAAAAAGCCTAGAAAGCAGCTTCACCCTGTTATGACACACCCTTCATATTACAGAAAACCTTGAGGGTTAAGACAAGCAAACAAAATCACAAGCTTTTAAATTAAGCCAGATCCCCATATTTCACTCACTGACTCCACACTTTATTAGATTTCATGTAGCAGACCCTGGCCTTATATACTGATTACACGGTCTGAATGCACAAGTCCAGTCCCACCTGCCACTGTGACATGGAGGGTAATTCCACCTACTCTACAACTGGGCAATGTTTCTTCTGGCAACTGCAAGAGCGACGTTGCAGAACAGGCCAGCATTTTTAGGTAGAGTTTGGTCGCCCTATATCTCAAGAGCACCCAATTTCTGTTACAGATCCACCTGTACTCCGGTAACTTCCAAGAGTTGCTGACCCATCTGTGTCCAAAATCTGTGTCCTGAGTACTCCGATACCCATTTGTAAGAGTCTGGTTCTGGGGTAATATGCACAAAGTTGTATTTTTAATTGCACTAACCTGAAGCCTGTCTTAATGGCAACCTCCCATTGGTGGCAAAGTGCCTTCCCCCGTCCTTGTCTGTCATTATCACCGATCCCCCTCTCATCTGCCCCATAGTACCTTAAGGGATAGCTGGTAGTTATTAACTAGCATTTGGGAAACAGAATGTTTGTGTGTGGTTGCGGCTAGGAGTCTGAATTCTAATGGCCTTTCCTCTGCCATTTCATGCAGCAAAGCTTTATACCCCTTGAGGGTGAGTTGAATCTGTCTTTATTCATAGATCTGAGTGGCAGCCAGTTCGAACTGCCTTTGTAACTCAGTACATAAGAGGAGGTCCTGCGGACCACAAATGTCTCCCAAACATGTCCCATTGTTTACTACACTTGCAGTCCGCGGAGAGCTCCCAACATGGCAGATTCCCACAACAGGGTCTGCTTTGTCGGTCACCTTCCCCAGCCCAGTTTTCTAGTGACCATCTTCCATATGATGACCACCAAGTCCATTGGGGATGGACAATAGGTCGGCCTTTTATGATCATAAAGCTTCCTTATGTATCTGCATGAGTAAAAAGAATGGCTGTGAGCCCTGAGTGAGGTTTACTGCAAGGGAGTGAATGCCAAGTCAATAATAACCAAAAACTGTGTGGCCCAATAGTATTGACAGAGGTCAGGTAGTGTTAGCTAGGCCTGGGCAGTAAATTCCGTTCCGCTCGCGGAATTTGCGAAATTCGGATAATTTCATATTCCGCGGTGAACGCGGAATTGCCAAAAATTCCGTGATCCACGGCTTTGCGGAATTTTTTGCTTGTTCGCGCTTTCAAAATGCGTGTTCGCAAGATATTTCCCCCCGAGCACGCAAACAGCATTCACGAACAGGAAAAAAGCTTTGCGAACGGGTGAAACAAGCAATTCCGCATGTTCGCGGAACTCTGCCTACTCGCGGAGAATTTTTACAGTTTCGTGGAGCTTTGCATAGCGGGACTACGCAAATTCCACCCACCCCTAGTGTTAACCCTCCCTCGAAGGAGCTCCTAGTCAATGTGTGTAGCGCTATTCATGTGGTCCCCCCCATCCCACAGCAAAGACGGGGTGACCGGGTAACCGCATCTACTGCCCTGAAGAATTCCTCGGCACCTCGTATAATGTGTATAACTTTGGGAAAACAATCATTTTGTACAGGATTGCCCTAACCATCAGGGACAGCAGAAGGGACCACCATTGACCCATGTCTCTCCTATTATCAGTCCTCAAGGACTCGTACCAAGTTGCTCCGTTGGAACTAACCAGGGGACAAGGTAACCTGTGGTCCACCAGAGGGGACAGGGCAAATCCACACGGAGGCCCCAGTTAGTCAGTATTGAAGCCTCAGAATAATGCTAGCTCATACAGACCCCGAGAACCTCCTGAAAGTGTCTAAGATATGTAGGGCTCCGGGGATGTAGTGTTAATAGTCGGGTCAGTATAGTAACATATCATCTGCGTATAGGGAGATAAGGTCCTCCTAGACTACTTGTCTAGTATATAGGAGATGTATCCAGGAAATTAACTCTTTCCCAAAGGTCATAGTGCCAAAAAGCTCAATCAGGAGCTTCAAGTTCACAAAATAAAAGGCCCTTTCGGCATCCAGGAACAACAATATTGCAGGTTCACCCAGGGTCTCCCTTCTCCTCAAGCATCCAAAGAGTTATCGTAAATTGTGACCAGGGGATTTTTTTTTAGCATAGCTCTATATTCGCAAAATTACAATGTATGTTATGACCTTATAAATTAAATCAGGTGACATCAGGTATGACATCATCAATGACCACATAACTGCAGGTCATTAAAGACATTTTTTCTAGGCGCAAACGTTTTAATTGCAAATCATTTTTTCATGTGTCTCAGAAAAATGAGTTTAATGGAGGGAAAACAAGACTACAACACCCACGGTGCATCTTGTTATCATAAGAAACTCCAGGGCTGGAAACCGCTCAGTACTGTTCTCAAGAAAGAGGTGGTCACCCTAATAGCACGTAGCTTAACTAGTGCTTCGTCAATGGCACTTAGCATAGCCCTCCAACGTCACAGTCAGTACTTCACCCATGGGTAGATACCATTTCATCCACTTCTGTTTGTAGAAACAACCCTCTCAGCAGCCTGCCTTCAATAGGAACCAGGTCCCAAGAAACAAAAAAATGTAAGAAGCACCAAGTCTCTGATTGAGTTGTTTATAGTGGCTTCACAGATTGGAGTGCCAGTTCACCTTTTGATGAAAACATCAGAAAGAGAACTTTCAGGCAAACGTGGCAACATTTTTTTCAAAAAGAATTGTTGAATCAAACATTTTCAAATTGTAGACAGGTCACATATTTGGGGAAAAATGGTACCTAGTTTACACAAAGCTGTTTTAAGGCATGGGTTGGCAAAGTGGGCAATTGTCCCAGGCCCCCACAATCCAGTGGGCCCCTGGTAAAATGATAATTGTGCATACAAATAGGTTTTTCTGTACTTGTATGTCACGACATGAACAGCCTGCCAAACATAACACTCACGCTTTCAGGAAGTTAGTGGCAATTACATTTAAAACATAATCTTTCTGTCTCGCTCTCTCGCTCTCGCTCTCACTCTCTCTCTCTCTCTTATTTCATCTAAACTCTACTAACTACATGAACCGAGGGCCCGATTCACAAAGGTAATCTGAGACAAAATCCTAATTTTACGACTTTCGTTATTCACAAAGTGCATTTAGGAGTAGTGAAGTTAGGAATCCTAACTCTACTACTCCAAAATGCACTTTGTGAATACCGAAAGTCATAAAGTTAAGATTTTGTCTCAGATTACTTTTGTGAATCGGGCCAAGCTTCTCCTCTCTCTCTTGCTCTCTCTGTCTCTCTAACTAGCTCTGTATCTCTATTTACCTAATTTACTTAAACCCTCTTGCAACCTGAAGATTCTGTACATCACCTATGTCTATCTCACCTCGCTCAATACACCTGTCTACCACCTTTTTTCTACGTCTCCCTCTCTCGCACAAGCTAACCTCTCTTTACCTCTCTGTGCCTACTTCTAAATCTCTACCACTCTTCGCTCTCTCGCCCGTAACTCTCTCTCTAACCTCACCCTTCTCTGTGTACTTTACTTCTCTGTTTCCATCTCACCTCTCTGTATCGCCCTACCTTCTACTTCACCTCTTTCTCAAACTCATACCTCTCTTTACCTTACCTCTCATTGTTTCTCTCCATTTCTTGATACCTCGCCCCTCTACCACTTTCTCATTCCTCTTTCTACATCATCTCCCCACCTCACCTCTCTCTTTCTCATTACCTAACCTATCAATTTACCTCACCATGTATGCTGCCTCACCTGTCCACCTCCCCATCTTTCTCTTTCAACCTCTTTTCCATCTAGTTCACCTCCTTCCGCATCTTATTCCATTGTCTTTACTCCTTTACCACCTGTTTTACATCAGTCACATTATTGTGCGTTCAGTTAAATTTAAGTCACATTGTCTGGGTATACTGAAGTTCCGGCATGATAAAATGTGAACCTAACCAGACTTGATTGCTTGTGCAATACAAACGTGCAAGTGTGCTGACACCTAAGGGCAGATTTGAGAACATTTCACACAAGGCAGGCAATACTCAAAGTTGCTGTGCTGCATTGCTTGAAAGGTAGAGAGCAGAACAGCGTCATATCTACTATTCTCCCTCCGCTGGCGCACTTTAGGCAGCCATGTGCCAATGCACAAACCATTGGACTTTTGCAAGGATGTGTGCGTTCTGTCAAGCATAGGTTTTGTCCTGGAAGAAGCCCCTTTCTATACAAAAAACAATGCTATAATATTGCTTCCACTTTGAATGTGTGCTGTACCATGCAGCACACGAGCAAAGTTTGAAATGTTTTGAGAAAAGATAACTTTTCTCAAACCTCACGTCTGCCTCAAGAAGGTGCAGGTTTTTGATGCTATCCATGTCTGCCAATGTTAGTTGATGTGTAGTTGCATCAAAACCAATGGGTGTCTGCATGAAAATGCCCAAGTAGCACCCATGTAACACCCCTCAGACACAAAAAGTACTGTAATATAGTGGATATCCGTAACACTGTTTACCTCACCTCTTTCTCAATACACTTGATTACTTCCCCTCTACTGCTCACTCTCCAACAACTTCTCCTCTCTCTTCCTCTCTGTGCCTACCACTACCGCACTTCTTGCTCTCTCCCTTAACTCTCTCTCTAGCCTCACTCCTCACTCTGTACCTCACTTTTCTGTTTCCATTTGTACATTTTCTTTTTCTTGTTTCTTTAACTCACTCTACAACCTTCCCTAGCTCTCTTTCTTTTTCTCTACCTCTCTGTTTTCTGCTTCTACATTGCCACTTTTAAGTACTGTGACCAGAGGCTCAATGAACCTGTGCTTGAGCTCATGGCCACACGTTTGAATCCCAGCAGGCCCACTCAGCCTTTCATATTACTGACGTCCATAAAATAAGTGATATTGAGTAACAATAAACACCTGTTATTCATCCCCAAGGGGGTGAAAGCGTGCTTTACAAATATGTGCGCTATGTTATCACTTTACAGAATATTTTTCCCTACTTTGCGTATTTCACAAGCTTATCTCTACTTCACCTTCCATTTTTTATTTTTCTCTCTTTCCTTTTTGTTTCTCACTCCCCTTCTATCACTGAAAAGAATCAGAGGTCACATACTTACAAAACATGCATTGGCAATGCAAATATGTCTATCTTTAAGTGAATGTTGTACGGTAATGTGAAGCATTACAAGTAAATAGCATGTAAATGGATATATATTAATGTGTAAGCAAAGAACTGTAGAATATTATTGGATACGGTTAAACGGTCAGGTGACACTTGAACTTTCAAGCCAGACCTAAGCGTTCATGTAGGTTAATGACTGTCCAACTCCCATCTGTGCTACTGCCAGAGAAATATACCATACATTTTCTAGTTATCTAAGACACTTTAATAGCATTCCAGTGTTATGTGTGTTCCCTTGAAAATTCAAGCTCAGGCAGCTGATTAATGAGCGAAATGATCACAGCCGAGTGGAGGTCAAGCGCTATTTTTAGTGGAAGCACACAACTTCTGCCCAATCAAAACATGAACCCTGGCTCCCAACTTGTGGGCGGAGCTAAAGTCCCTCTCTAGGAAAACCTCACATAATTGCCTGGAAACTGTGAGAAAAGTGTGAGCCCCTCTAGAATGGTCAGAATGCTAATTGTAAGTAGGATTGATTTGTGATTACAAATATCTGGCAACTAAAGCTACAATTTCAAGTCCTATGTGCGGAATTCTGATTTTAATATTACTGAACAGCCACCAAGTCACTTTTACCTTATTATCCACAACTATAGGTACACTGCATTCCCCATAAAATATTGTTGCAAGACGAAAAATCTAGACACATGCGTAAACAATATATGGCTTTTATCTATGCTTCCTCTGTCTTTCTGTTGGTGCTACTGTCTGCCGGATGAAATGCAGGTAATGCTACTTTCTCACCGCCTCCATTTCGGAAATTGTAACATTTAATTCAATATTCATCAAGAAAACTTAATTTAGGTGAAAATGAGCAAACAATTCAAAGCTGTTCCAAACAGGTTCCCTAAAATGTAACTTACTGTGCCCTTAAATCATTAATAAAAAAAAAGGCAGTGAATTTCCACAGCGTCCCTTGAGGCTCTTACCTTAGCAATTGATTTACACTGGAACAGCCCAAGGTGAGCAGGAGGCGTGGGAGAAGTTGCTGCTGGGTTTTAAAGGATGCAGCTGATGAGGACAGCATGGATTTCTGGATCAGGGTGGGGGAAGGGGGGCTGCAGAAAAATGCTGACCAGAGTGGAACTGGGAGGGGGAAGAATACTGGATAATTGCCTAATGTAAGGCCAGGAAGGAGTCCTGACAGTCAACCTGGTGATGGGGGTCGAATGTATATCATGACCTTCACACCTTGGGGCATCTTGTCGCTCAAGAACTGTTGTTTTTGACGAACATGATTGTAAAGAGAAAAGAATTCAGAAACCATCCCTGCACTGAGGCTGAGGATATATTTCTGTTGTGTTTTTCAGAGACTTTATTTTTCAGTTTTTTCTTCCGTGGCATCCGTTGTCCAATTTTCTTGACATGTGTTTTGCACTTCCGTTTTCGGTTAAATAATTTCGGTGTTTTCTGAAGTAGTTGGAAGTCTATGAAATGTTAAAATTCGATTTGTGCACTCTACTTCACGACATTGTCTATGGCTGGTCCTTCTCCTAATTTATAAGTAGACAAGACCCCACGGGCACTGGCTATGCAGAAACCCACTGGGTCTCTAGTACCTGGAAGTGTCCACACATTTTGCAGAGACACTCTATTTTGGAAGGAAAGTAAGTTTAGGCAGGGTACTAGAAAGATGCAGACAGTGATGGAACACATTACGTGTGATTGCATTGACTTGAAATGTGAAGGAAAAATGCCACTGTCAAAGGATGCTGCCAGGTTACCTATCTTCAGAGCTCAAGTTGTTGACCTATATATTGTATACTTGTAAAGCGCACAGCTGCCCCAGCAAAGGGGCGTCCCGGCGCTGTATACCACTGGGGAACCATCCTGGCTTTCCCTGTGAGATGGTCCCTCCTCGGCATCTCCAAGGTGAAGACAAGCATCCCCGGTGCTGATGGGGCCGTTAGTAGAGATTAAGCAAGCTATTGCCCAGAGTTGCTGAGTTGGACCCATGGTTGGAGTAGGCACCAAGGCGAGAATTATCGAGTCCGCTGACCATGGCCCAAGACCCTGCGGCGTCGGGAATCGAACCCTGGTCCCAGGCCGACCTCTGCTTCCAGGTCTGCCACCTCTAACCAGTGGCCACACCACTCCACACATATTCTGGCATGGTAAAGATAAAACACCAGGGAACCAGAGGACCCAGAATTTCCTCTTTCTGACCATTGAGACTGACCAGCTATGGATGTCTTAGAGCAATTTCCAACTCTGAGAAACACGTAGATGTGGGTGACCTCTGCACGCAGTTGTGGCGATTATGTGGACCTCCAAGATGTGGGTTTGTGGGACCGTGTTCATTCTGAGAAGCATCAGTGACAGCACAGATCCCTGCGGGACCCCGCTATCCATGACAGTGTGGTCAGACAGGCGATGATATACCTTGGCTCCTCGGGTGTGATTGCTGAGACCCACGACCGGCCGGTTCCACCAACTCCAGAACGTATAATCAGAAGACTAAGCAGCATTTGTAGCTGATGGTGCCAACCAATAAAAGCACGTGATAGGTCATTGTGATGGTTGTTCTGCCTCTCTCAGTACATTTTAGAGTGAATTCTAGATATGTAGATGTGTGTAGGTGACTCTCTACCATATACAACATTTGTTGGATCCCTCATTGATGTTGCAAAGCTGTTGATGGTCGACATGCAGTGCTTTAGACTTAGACTTGCGTCCTGAGCATTGCCCCAGGGCACCAGACTCCTAGAAACAAAACAGTATATAATAGTAACATTATTTTTCATTTTTTCAAGCCAAGGAAGTACTTCTTTGCAGTTACAAATTTGCCGTTTTAGATTCTGCTGGACTAGAAGTACAAACCGTACATGTGCAAGATGTTGGTGAACAGGACAGGCCATGAAGGAAGCCTGTGTGCTTTGGTGTTGAATCAGGTCCTCGGTTTTGCATTTACTTTCAGGTTTTTGTCAGTCACGTTATTGTGTTTTCTGTTGATTGCTGCTCAATAGCAAAACCACTTTTTCTTGGGTGTACTGAAATTCATGGGGAGAGCTGAACCTGAGCAGACTTGATTGCTTGTCCAGTACAACTGTGTAAATGTTCTGGCCTCTAAATTCTTGCTGATGTATGAACTCAGCTTGTCTGGCAGAGCCCATAGAGCCATCTTACCTACAACAGCTTTCACACTCTTTCACTTCTGTGCAGTCTAAGCACAGTCAGCCTGATTCACAAAGATGTTGCCTTCAGTTATTGTGACTTCCCCTTGTAGCAGCTGCAGCAGGTGCAAGTAAGAGCGGTGGGGCCAGGTGGGGGAATATTTTGATGGACGATGACGAGGGAAAATTAAATAAATAATTAATCATTCCAGATTATTACTCCAGATTATGACTTACCTTTCTGCCGACATTTCACTGACAGGGACACTGCCATGCGCGAGTCTGCAGAAAGGCAATAAATAGGGTGCAAAATTGCCTTCAGGGCGAAGGTGCCCATGCAAAATGTATCTGCTGCCCATGTTGAGCGCTTCAGTGCCCTCTGGTTGGGTGGGAGCACTGTTTCACTTGCACAAAGTGATGCAAGGAAACAATGCACCCTGCAGTATATCCAGCATTGGCTTCTGACTCTTACCTAGAGCCAAAGCGTGCCACTGCTATGACTGCACGGCCCAAACACTGCCAGCCCTCGCAGGAAACTCGTCATGCGGCGGGCGGGATGACGCAGGCTTGGCAGTGTTTTCTCGACAGCTGCCACGGCGGGCTAGTGGAGTCAGTCGCTCTGGTGCTGTGCTACATCTCTCCCGCCAATGGCACTTGAGAAAGCAGACAAAACAACACAACCAGAAAACCCTGCACTCTCCCAAACACAGACAGTCAACAAGAGTTCAAGGAGCAATAGACAGGGATGAGACTGTCAGAATTCAGGACCCACACTCCGGAACTTGTCTGTTCATCTTTTAACAAATTCAGAGTGCAGTGGCTCTGAGGGAGATTATTTATCCCTCAATGAATGTAGATCATCAGTACCCTATTTGTGCTCTTCAGAAGTTTTTAAGAGGAAAGGAAGAAGACCAATCTTTTTGGAAGAGGAAGCCTCACCCGCAGTAAGTGGCATGCTTCATCATAGGCAACTTCTCCCCACCCCAGTAGCATGGTACCACCTGGGCGAACCCACCCTCCAAAAAGAGAGGGTGGAAGGAGTTCTCAGATAAAGTATTGTTGGACAGTGAAGGATCCAGATAAACTAAAAATGCCTTGAGGTACGTAGGTCAATACCTATAATATCCAGGGGGATTTGATGTATAAGTCAAGGGATACTGCTGCCATTCACACAAGGGTATGGGAATAGTCATTCGGTCCCTCCTGTCAAATACCTGGACAAGGGTGCCCCCGCCAGACAAAGGGCTGCCACCTTCAATTTACTGGGGGTCAAGAAATTGCTAATGGCGTGCTTGAGAATTAAGACAACCCCAGGGGATTTTGCCATTTAATCTATAGATATCAGTAGGGAGTCAATACACCCATCTCTGTTAAAAAATGAGGAGAGGTTTTGTCATGTCTTTTTACAGGGTCTACATTTTTCAAAGATAAACCTCTTTATGTCTTTCTCAGTGTGCCCTTTTTCACTACAGTGTGCAGTTAACATAGTTGCATCATGTTTTCACCTAATGGTGCTGCAGTGTTCGGTTATCCTTGCACGTACACTTCTTGCCGTAATGCCGAGATGCACAAGGTTGCACGTGCATGCATAAGCACCCTTAACGGCAATCAGAAAGGGAGAGGAATGCATATTTGGTAGGAGTACTAAATGAGAGAAACACTATATTTTATAAAATAAGCATGGCTTACACAACAGAGATGAGAGTGTGTGCGTGTTTTTGTCAATGTGTGCATTCAAAAATCCCAGGTGGTCTCCGACTCCTCGCCATACCTGACTGACAGCATCTTCACCCAACTATTCATCGGAAAATACATTTATTAGGGGGTGAAAGCAGTGCCTAATTTGAGCCAGTGATTTCCATTGCTCGGCACTGGCACTTAATTTACAACAGAGGCACTTATGACAGCTGCCAGATGGTGGCGCTGTTTGTATAATTTAGAGATGACCTGAACCTCAATGGCTTATTAATTCAGTATGCATTAAAAACAACTAATACCTGCCACCCAAGCTATGTTCATTGCTTTGGGGGCCAGGAATAGTCAGAATTTCATTACTTTTAGCAGGGCACTGGATAGTAGTTGTGTAGTTACTGTTATTGGCAACGCTGGCAGTGGCAATGGGCAGTGCAAGCTACAGAGGTCTCCTGACTAGAGCCCTGGCACTTATGTTTTTTTACAAATTAAGCATTGGGTGTAAGACCGCAACCCCTCCCCCGTCCCCCCCCCCCCTCCAACCCACACCCTGAAGCTACGCCCCTGACTGTAAGAGAGACTTAAGCAAGACTCTCCGGATGGGAACCCTCCAAGCATTCTGACTCTCCTGTGAGATGAAGTTTGCCCTCTCTTCGTAACTCCACACCACCGCAGCCAGCACGCGCTGCATTGTTTCACTAGTGCTCTAAAGAACACCTAAGCTACCGGTGCCATCCACGGACACTGCTTTATGGTTCTTGTCAATAACACAATCATACCCTACAATTTACAATCACTGCAACTTGTTACTTCAGTTGACAAACCTTGCACTTTACAAAGATTGCAGCCTGCTAATTTTATTTGTTTGTCAAAATCCCTGCGAAATGCTTTGCAAATAATTTGCCAATAAAAATATTTTATTATAAGATTCCCTCTCTAGAAATGTCTTTTGTGGCAAATCGTTTCAGGCAAAACCTACCTTTGTAATGTAATTTTTTTCAGCAATATTTTTTTTTACTTGCCAATCTTCGCAAAGCTTCAAGTAGTGGAGTAAGAAAATAAAACTCTGTGAAGTTTGGTTTGGTAAATCCCCAAAACTGACAGAGTGAGAGAGATAGCTACAGAGAAAAGGAGAAAGCAAGATAAAACACTTTTGCTTTACATACTCTAGTCTAGACACTTCTTTAGAAAGCCAGAGTTCTTGTCGCACGGTAAAATGCCCTCAAGGGGCTGCACTACAACACGTTTGGGAATGTAGGAAGGTAGAGCGCCCTCTTGTGGCCGCACTGCAAAATGTTAGGTGATGTAGGAAGGTAAAGCGCCCTCTAGTGGCTCCACTGCAAAACGTTTGGTAATGCATAATGCACTTGAAATGCATCTATTTAGCACTAATGAACATTTCCTAAAACAGCTTAGAAGTGTTCCCTGGTGGTAACGTGAACTGCCCCCCTGTGATGATCAAGAGCTGTCCTTTCTGAGCCCTGCCCCCTTCAGCCTCCCCTGACTTAGGGCAGACATTAGAGACGCTTGTTAGATACTTAAGCAAACGATAATTAATCTGATGCTTAGATTAATTTCTATTGCACTCTCGAAGGTGCAGGGAAAGCATTTTCCTTTATTATAATGTTGATTGCCTATTGGATAGATAGATCTTGCTGTCAGTGACGTACTGACGTCGTGCAAACTTAAGGACCTTGCAAGCCCATGGATTTAGGGAACCGCTGCTAGCGCAGCCACCATTTACACAGGTGAGTCGCCAGCTCCAACTTTAAGGACAAGTTGATATCTTTTGGGTAGTCATTGTCGGTATATTGCAGCACGTTCATATTCCATCATGACCTAGCAAGACCCTACACCTTGTATAGGCTCTTGCTTAGGGTCATGTAAGGTCATGATGAAAAAGATTGAAATACTGTGAGCTCATTGGGTTTGCTTACTGTTTCCATTAAGAATTGTTTGTGTCTTTTGAAGCAGGACAAAGAGGTCACGTTAGGGTCACAGTGGGATCATGGGCATAGAGAAGGAATTTGTGGCGTGTGTTTGCCATGGCGATTATTTTATCCCCTCGTCTGTATTCCCCAGCCCAGTCTGTGCGTAAATGCGGTGAACCTCACCGTTGAGACAGTCAACCTTAAATAATTCAATTGGGAAGCAGGTTGATACCTATTCTGAAAACAGATTCTGAGTCTTTCTTCCCTTTCTATGAGCAGGCGGCGCCTCCCTCTCCCATAACAGTTTTCTAGGCCCTCCTGTGTTTGTCTGTCTCCCTTCAGCAACAGTAACCTTTGTTATCCGAACGCCAGCAATAGTGGGATTCTGGCGGTAAGTGCTTTATTTTTTTATACCTTCTTGTTTATAGCTGTGCTTGGCAGGCCAGGTTAAAAGTGCGGTTGGGAGTGTGGGCGCGATGCACCCCGCTCAGGTGCTGTAACTTGGAGGGGATCGGATGCTGCTGCGTGTCCATGTGCCACTAGTCGCCCCGCTCCAGCGAGCATTCCGCATCACCGCTGTCTCTCAGTGATGGTCAGCGTACAGCACCCTCAGGTCCTGGCGCCTGACATGGCGGCATCTCTGTTTCAGGAGGCACCTCCTCTAGGGTCTTGTTGGCAGTGATGATAGGGTCTATGCGGAAAGAGAAGAGTGAATACTTTGCTGCTGATCTACTATACTCCGAGGAGTGGTAGGGAGGGCTTCTTTTAGAGCTATATGTACCAAAGGGATTTACCCATTCTGTGTCTATGGGAAGAAGTGTTCATACAGATGTCCGTGTAGGGTCTTCACTGCACTACGTGCTCTTGAGCCTCCCCGCCCACTCTTCAAAGCTGTTACAGGTGAATGTGGATCCAGATGAAGAACTCAAGCCCTTGCCCAAGAGCAAGAACGTGCAGATGTGAACAGGATACCACTTGGTGAGGTGTAGCCACATGTGCGGGACAAACTGGGTTACCAGAGCCCGCTGCAGGAGGAATCTATGGCTTCTGGTCCCAGTTTAAAGCTCTAGTAGCTGATTCCCTACCCATCCATCGCTTCATTAGAAATGCCCTGCTACACAAATGGAAGCGCCTTGTTGAATCTTGGAAGGGTGAGATTTTGATCAATACCTTATCACTATCGATCTAAAACCCCGGTCTGGTCGACTGAACCTTTATTGCCTGTCTTTGAGGAAAGAAAGTGCATCTCTTACCAAGTTAGTTCTCCCAATAAAGGACTCTGCTCAAAGGATCACAAACAACTTCTAGCTTTCAAAGGTTTATTATAAAGTCAAGATAAGTTGCAGATACAAGCATCTCAAAATGAGATTAACCAGATACACAGGCCCAACTACGTACATGTGTTCTCTGAAAGCCCTCAGACGAACAACGGAAATTACCAATACCAATTCTAAAAACAATAGTGCTATTAGCATAGACACATATTGAAATCTGTCGGTCATTACAGGCGGAGGGAAAATACAGGTTAGGCTGTCCCTACCCTGCTCTAGATGGTATCCCTACTTAACCAGGTCCCAACCTATCAAAAGGTGTCAGCAGTGAATGACCCCCAAAGGAAGTCACCCACTCTCAGTCTCTTGGTGAAAACCTAAAGTCCTCCAGTCATGGCCCCTCTCTGCCTACCCATCCGCTCTCTAAAGGGTCCTCAGGCTTCTGCTCTAACTCCACCCAGGGGTGCTGTCCCTAATACAAAAACACAACAACATTTAGGACGCCCCTCGCGAGACGCCCCTCACGTGGTGTAGCTTCTGGCTTTTTCCATGATGAGGCCTTGTGGTTAGAGTCGACCTTGCTTCTCAGACGCTTCTCCGGCCCGCTGATACCCCTTAAACATTCCGGAACCCTCCTCCATGTCTGGTCCATTTCAAGAACAGGCTTCTATTCATTATTAATAATTGAATACCCCCTTTTCTCTTCCAGACAGACATTTGGAGCCAAATCCCAATTCTCATGGTTTTCCAACCGCGTTGCAACATTCCCCGGCCCAGACTAATATGTGTAAATCAACGTTTAAGGCTTTCCAGCTCTACAACAGTTTTATAATATTCAACTTCTTCTTTAATTGTTAGCATGTTAATACTCTTATTCTACTGATTAAGTAAACACATCTATAAATCAAACCTACTCATTATTACTAAACATTAGTGCAATCCACATTGCGCAATTTACTCTCCTTTCCCCTCCCTCTTAGCTCTGGCCCTGAGGCCTACCACGTTCAACGTTTCCGTATGCCATTTTACATTTTAGCAGCTACACAACATGGATTCAGAAATAATCACGTTTAATAAACCTTATTACTACACACATTTCTGTATTAGTTCCACTTCTATTTAAACTTCTATATTAACTACACATCAGAATATAACTGTGGCTACTATCAGCACTCATGGCATTTCTCTTCATGATTTGTGCTTACTACGTGTAAGTGTGATGCATTTCTACATTTTGGTCAGTTTGCGCTCTCTCAGTTCCCCCCTTTGATGACCTCTCGGGGTCATCACTAAATATTTAAACTGCGGTGATTGCTAGCATAACTCGCTTCTGAGTTTCCAGAGCCCTCAGACTCCGGTACTGACTATCTTGTATGGCAGCCAATCTCTGCAGCTGTTTTCTCTGAGCCCTCGCTGACCTTCTGGCTTTGTTCCATTTAAATACCCTCACCAAACCCCATAACACGATTCCACAGATCAATATTATGATGATAGGTTTTAGTATTTTCCACACAAAGCTTTTGCCTAAGGCGGTGAGCCAGCTTCCAGCTTCACTCATTCCTTGGCCCACCTTTTCCCAGACATTTTCTCTGCTCAGGTCTTCAATCTCCTTGTGAATATCAGTTATATTTCTAATAACTTTCTCAAGGGGCTTTGAATTGTCTGGAATGTAAGTACAACATTCTTGGACCTTCAAAGCCTTACAGACTCCGCCCTCTTTTGCTAATAGGACATCTAACGCAAGGCGGTTTTGAAGAACCATAGCCCTTATCGATTGCATCTCTCCTTCTACTAGCATTAAGGACTGAGCAGTGCTGGCAGACAACCTGTCTACGACTGTTGCTAGCCGTCTAATTTTAACATCATTAAGAGCTAATCCCAGAAGTGGGAACACAGCTCCAAAGACATCTCCAACCATTTCTGCACCCACATCCCTCCTTCCTCTCGATGATGTCTTGCCCTCAATGATCTCTAAGTCTTGGGCATGATATATTTTAGGGAAGATAATTGCCAAGTAACATGAGCCATACCAATTATCAGGTAGCCTCACGTAGGCATTTCTCCCACATACAAAATATACGTTAGGAATCACTTGCATTCCCTTCAGGAAGTCTTTGGTGTAGTACTCCAAATTGAAAGCATGTTCACAGCTAACCTCCCCCACGTATACATTTTCATAATACGTTTTGGCTCTATGAAGACATAACTTTCCCCTCTGCGTTCTATCTAAAGCTATTGGACCACTACTACCCTTTCTCTTGTGTGCCTTTTCTTCTTCGGTCCAATCTGTTTTCCATTGTCCCGATTTTTTCAAAATCTTTTGTCTCCTATTCCGATCATCCACCTTCCCTATGAACTTTTTCTCGACTTCTGACACCTTACATGTCAGGTTATTTCTGCGGGCATGTGAAGTATCTAAAGTAATCCAAGGAATGAAAAACTTTGCCAACCTGTCTTCACTCTTCCAGTAGTCCCATTTATTCATTTGTTTATAATTTGGGACTTCTGGTAACACTGCATCATAATTGGAGAAATAATAGTCAAAACTATCTCTCCCATAAAATATACTAAGCAACAAGCTACATGTAATGCCATATGTCAGCGGGAGGTGATGATATCGAATGCCTTCATCTACAGACGCCGGCAACTGCATGCAGACGTAACAGTCCTTAACCTCCATGGCATCCACGTATTCATACAATAATTTAGCATAAGCATTTGACCTAAAGTCACCTTGGGACTCATCCACGTGTAACCTGCGGGCTTCTGCAGCCAATAACGCTTTCTCGTGTGTGTTTTCCCCTTTCTCACCAGCAATGGTAGGTGTAAGCGCTTCTGCAGATGCCACATCAGTTACCTTTGCCTCCTCCTCACGTCCCTTTACATAAGAGACTGTTACCACTAAAGCTATTAGTATTATCACTCCTACTATTAGTGTACCTATTATACATTTCGCTCTGCGGTTCTGGGTACCGGCCTCCATTTCGTCAGATAGTGTGGTTCTCTTTCAACTCAGCACAAAGTTCCTTTCTTTTTCGCTCCTTTACTGTCTCTTTTTTTTTTCTCCTTTTGTCCTGAGAACCACGCAACTGGAAGCTGACAACCCTTTCCGCCAAAGTTCTTTTTAGTTCAAATACAGACAACCCTAGCCCTTCTCCATCATCTCAGGGAGTGTCCCTAAGAATCTCTGCTTCCTAGGCGCTAGGTAATCTTCTTTTCTTCACGCTTATTTACAAAGTCTTTTAAGCATCCACTATCAGGCGCTCGCCTGCAGCTTCAACAGCAAAATTCAATATTTCCAGACGAAGATTGTGCTCTTCTGCGGCGGATATCTTTGTACCAAAATCGGGGAATTGCAATTCTGTGAGAAACATGTCCTTTATCTTGCTGAGGCGGGGAGGTCGGGGAAGCATAAATGTCAGTGACCCTTCTTGTTCAACTCCGGGTACTAACAGTCGTATCTCCACTGTTACGATGGGCTCAGAACTGGACACCACCACCGCTCGGATCCTCCCTGTCACTGGCTTCGAAGCCATCTGTCGCCAGGTATGTCCACTCAGGGGTGGAGTATCTTCTGTTAGGCACACGCACTCTTCTTGACCTCCTCAACTCCGGTGCTTCAGCGCCCTGAGCACCTTCTTCGGGGTCTGAGTCTTCTGATATCGGAGGAAGGGTTCTCTCCGGAGTTGACCTTAGGCTAGAGCTCCCTCTTTGCGGCCAATCAGCTTCTCCACGTACCCTTCTACTCCGTTTTCTTCTTGTTCTTTCACGCTCTCTGTCAGACCTGTCAGCGTCTGACTCGTACTCCCAGCTACTTTCACCTTCCGTAGCGTCGTCTGTCTCGCTGTTGTACTGACCGTCCTCAGCTTGGTCAGATTCGTTCCCTGCTTCCGCTGGCACCTCTACAGCTTGGCTAGCCCCCTCTGTGGCTTCTCGGTCCTCAGCTGGACGTCTATCCGAGAGAGGAGCTGTTTCTTCCAGAGGTGCTGGAACTCTCCGCGTGTGCGACGCGTGGATCCAGTTGGGCAGGCTTCCCACCTTCACTGCCGTATTTGTGGTCAGGATGATCTGGAAAGGCCCACGCCAACGAACATCCAGGCAGCTGTTTCTCACGTGCTTTTTCACCAGGACCCAATCCCCAGGAAGCAAGTCGTGACAAGGGTCCTGGCACGATGGTACCTCGGCAGCCTGCACCTGAAGGGACACAGAACGAATGGCGTCAGACAGCCCCTTACAATAGTCCAGGATCATATCATCTGTGATGCTAATCAGTGCAGCAGTTGGAACAGATGGTAACCTCATTGCTCTTCCCATTAACACCTCATGTGGTGACAGCCCCGTTCTTCTGTCTGGGGTACTGCGGAGGCTCATAAGAACCAATGGCAACGCATCAGGCCAACTCAAGGATGTTGATGAACACACCTTTGCAATTCTGGCCTTGATGGTGCCATTTATTTGCTCCACAATTCCTGAAGCTTCTGGTCGATAACTGCAATGTAGTTTTTGGTCTATATTTAAAGCGGCACAAATCATTTTCACAAGCGAGCTGTTGAAATGCGTTCCCCTATCTGATTCCAAAGAGGCCGGCACCCCGAAGCGCGGTATAAGCTCCCTAAGCAGTAACTTAGCCACTGTGAGGGTGTCGCACCTGCGTGTAGGATATGCCTCAACCCATCTGGAGAAAACGCAGACAACCACCAGGATATAACGGAGGCGGCTGCACCTTGGCATTTCGATAAAATCTATCTGCATTCTATTGAATGGACCTCCTGACCTCCCTATGTGGCTCAGTGCAACTGGTGTCTTTTTCCCTACATTCAACTGCTGGCACGTCACACAACGCTGGCACACTGCTTCGGCTGCTACTCTGAACTTGGGGTTGTACCAGGTCTGTCTAAACACTCTCAGCATAGCATCTCTTCCTAAGTGGACAGGACCATGTATGTGTCGGGCCATTGGGCTCACCATCTCGTTGGGCAACACTGCTCTGCCATCTGCTGAGACCCAGAAATGGGCCTCACCCACCACACATCCTGCCTTTTGCCATGTTTCTTTTTCACAGTCAGGAGCATTCTCTTGCATCTCCTTCAGTTCGTCCCAAGTATCAACAGTTTCCAATATCATAGCTAATTCAGTCCTTACATTTATTCCACCCACTTCCACCTCTGTGAAAGAGTATCCTGTCTCCGCGCAATACCGTGCGACTTCGTCGGCATATCTATTGCCTTGTGACACGAAGTCCATATTTCTGGTATGCGCGGTACACTTCACAACTGCAATACCTGCTGGACATTGCAATGCCTCTAACAGCAGGCGCACAAACTCTCCATTGCGAATGGGAGAGCCTGAAGAGGTCATGAACCCTCTTTGAGACCATAACTGCCCGTAATCATGAACTACCCCGTAACCATATTGACTATCAGTGTATATGGTGACTCGAATTTGATTGCTTGCCAGGCAGGCACGTGTCAGGGCAATAATCTCGGCTACCTGAGCGGAGTGTACTCCTTCCAGGCATCCAGCTTCCACTACTCCAGTAATTGTGCAAACAGCGTAAGCTGCTCTCAACTGCCCAACTTCGTCTCTTACACATGAGCCATCGACAAAGAAAATTTCATCTGGGTCGGTCAGTGGCTCATCTACGATGTCGGGTCTTGGTTTGGTGCATAGTTCAGTCACATCGAGGCAGTCATGGTCTGTACATTCATCATCATCTTCAATATCGTTTGGAAGTGGCATCAAGGTAGCAGGATTTAAAACAGAGCATCTCCTGAGGGTCACGTTCTCTGCAGCAAGAATGACTTGCTCATAGCGCGTGAGCCTGCTGTTTGTCAGATGCTGTGTTTTGGTCCTGGTCATCAACAGTTCAACAGAGTGGGGCACATGCACCTCTAACGGGTGCCCCATTACAATATTTTCACATCTCTCAATGCTGACACCTGTTGCGGCAACGGATTTGAGACATCCGGGCAACGCTGCGGCTACTGGGTCTAAAGTAGCCGAGAAATAAGCGACTGGTCTACGGGCATTCCCATGGATTTGGACTAACACAGACAGCGCGCATCCCTCTCTCTCACAGCAGTAGAGCAAGAATGGTTTATCGTAATCCGGCATTCCCAGAGCTGGAGCACGACACAAGTCCTCTCTCAGCTGCAGGAACGCCATCAAACAGTCCTTGTCCCATGGTACCGGATCACTCACTTCCTTGTGCGTCAGTTTTTGCAAGGGCTTTGCTTTCAGTGAAAAGTTTGCAATCCACTGTCGGCAATATCCCACCATTCCTAGGAACATTCTGACTTCTCTCTGAGTTTTAGGCGCATTCATTTTCATGATGGCCTCTATCCTGTCTGGTGACACCTTTCTCTTACCTTTCTCAATTCTGTGTCCCAAGTACTGTACCTCTGTCAGGCAGTACTGCAATTTCCCCGGGGACACCTTATGCCCATTTTCCGCTAGGTGATTTAACAAAGCAATAGAGTCCTGTCTGCAAGCTTCTTCTGTTTCTGACGCCACAAGGAGGTCGTCTATGTACTGGACCAGAACTGACCTCTGGGGCAGCACTAGACTTTCAAGATTTTTCTTTAAGAGCTGGTTGAAGATCGATGGGCTTTCTGTATACCCCTGAGGAATACGACACCATGTTAGGACGCGACCTTCCAGCTTAAATGCGAAAAGAAAATGGCTTTCTTCGTCCAAAGGGATCGAAAAGAAAGCCTGGCAAAGATCAATCACAGTGAACCATTCTGCTTGGAACGGTATCTGAAACAATATCACTGATGGATTCGGTACCACTGGACAACACGAAACGACTATGTTATTAATCTTTCTGAGGTCCTGCACTATCCGGAATTTCCCATTTGGTTTCTGCAAACCCATAATCGGGGAGTTGCATGGACTACCCACGATTTCCTTCAGTATTCCCTGCTTAATCATGGACTCAACCACGGGTTTTATGCCTGCAATCGTTTCTGGAGTCAATTTATACTGAGGGGTTCTTGGGAACTCAGCATGTGGTTTCACTACAATTTTCACTGGGTCCACTCCTTTCACCAACCCAATCTCTTCCCCAGTGAAATCCCACACTTCTGGAGCAACTGTCTCTCTCAAGTCCCAGGGGAGCTCGTCTACTGTCAGAGTGGGATACAACTCCACACATATTCTGGAATTGGCGACTTTAAAGTCTGCATCATCATCATTTGTCAGTACCTCCACTCCTTGCGGGGTACAGTATATAGTGCAGTTCAATTTGCACAAAAGGTCTCTTCCTAGCAGACATACAGGACTAGAATCGCAAACCACAAACTGGTGCTCCTCACTGTACCTCCCTATTTTCACCTGCACGGGCTCAGTCAAAGGACTGATCATTCTCTTATTAGCGACCCCCACCACTTGTATGGTCTCCCCAGACATGGGCAGGCCTGGAACTGCGGCTGATCTGATCGTGGATCGAGTGGCTCCGGTGTCCACTAGAAATGTCGTGGGGAACCCTGCCACTTCGGCCTCAACATAGGGTCCCCTCTGATCTACCTCCAGAGCTGCCCCGAGGATGCAGTCATCTCTTTCCACTTTCTGTCCAGTTAGTGGGTCCACATAATAGCATTCCTCTCCTCCTACAAACAGGGGCATCTGTCTATATGTCTTACCCATAGTCCCTACTCTGGGTGCTTGCGGGAACTGGGCTCGGGGAGGAGGCCCCCCTCTGAGCACCTTTCCCTGGTATCGCGTTATCCCTCCTGTAGGCGCACTCTGGGTCTCTTCCTCTTCTACCTCTTGGTCTCCTATCTCAACATTATAGGGACACTCGCGTTTCCAATGCCCCACCTCGTTACATTGGTGGCACCTAGTCGTTTTCTTTAAGGCAGCTATATCTATCCTGGGTCTAAAGGTGGAGTTCTCCTCATTGGCCTTGTTCTGGCTGTACTGTTTCTTTCCTCCAGTACCTGTTCCTTGTTGTTGTTGCTGTTGTCCCCCCTTCCCTGCTGCCTGCATCTGTACCACCATCAGTTTCTCCTTTAGTTTCTTAGCCTTGGAGTCTATCTCATCACAGCAGTACCTGGCATACCTCAGTATTTCGTCTAGGGGTTTATTTTGCCAACAAATCAGGTGTTGCTGGATCATTAAACTGATATCCGGTCTCAGGCCTAGGACAAATTTGGACACAAACTGCCCTATGTCCCTCGGATCCATTACATCCAGACCGCTATACTGTTTAAACGCCTTCAGCAATCTCTCATAGTATTCGTGTACTGTCTCTTTGGGTTCCTGTCTTGTTCGGTCAATTTTTACCCAATCTATGTCTTGCATTGGCACTTTTTCTTTCAGCCACGTCATTACTCTTTCGAATTTTGCCATCACACTTTCGGACGGCCCATTAGTCCTAGCATCTCTGTCTGGCTCTATGATGGGCCACTCAGCGCTAACCTTGCATGCGGTCCACAAATCTCCTGGCACTACTATGTCAAACAGCGTGTTCAAATCTATCCATAGGACCTTTGAGATTTTTACGAATCTCTCAACTTGCTTATACCACTCCACAGGTTTTTCCCGCAGTTTGGGGAATGAGGTGGTAAAAGCAGCTAAATCCCCCCTACTCCAAGGGACGTGAACATAAGTCCCATTAGCGACTTCCCTCAAAGGGTACGTTTCTACTCCCTGCTGTCCTCCTGGCGTCATCCCAAGTGTACTTCTCCTAACGGTCCCCCTCTTGGACCACCTCTCTTCCCACTTATCTAGGGCCCTCCATGTCCTTATTCCAGTGATCAGTTCCCTTATGTGTGTTTTCAATCCGATGGTCCTCCTCTCATCTAGATCTCGGTCTGTGTAATGTAGCCTGTGGTTGCCCTGTAACGCTTTGGTTCTTGACAAGTCTACCATATATTTGCCTGCTAGTTCGACTAATTTCTCATGGGTTGCCCTCGCCTTTCGAGTTACGTCCTTTGCCATGAACAGAATTTCATCCTGCTCATACATGTCCATTCTTTCTAAGGGCAGGATACCGTCTACCATGTCATCCAGATCTGACTTTAAGCTGGAGACATCGAGTCTTTTGGCTTTTATTTCTGCTCGCAATAATTCCTTCGAGGGAGGTTGACAGGTGTCTCTCCCATCCCAACTCCGGGCCCTACGTTTGGGTTCTGGAGAGTTGGGGAGTGCTCTCTCTTGTTCCCATCTCTCCAGATCCCATGCTCGGCCATCCGATCTTGGAAGGTGATGGAACACGGGCCTGTTACCCCCCTTCTCACCTTGCCCATTCTCTCCTCTCTTCTCACAGTAAGTCTCTCTGCTTCTCTCCCTTCGGTCCCCATTCTCCCTCGGCCTCATATCACTCAGTATCTGATACGATCCTTCCTGGTTTCCCGTATTCCCTGGGCTGCGCTCATGTCCATCTTCACAAGGACTATGGTGTGGTCTCACGCAACCCCCGCTCTGTTCTCTCCTGCCGGGCACACAGTGGATACACTTAAAGCTGTCCCTGTACTCCCGAGCCCTCCTGTCTTCTTCATTATGTATCGGGCGAGACACCCCCCCGTTCTCTGGGCCCCCATTTTCCAGGTCGGATCTATCTTCACTCCGGGCCCAATGGGTGAATCTCCTACTGTCCTTCTCCCTCCCGTCCCACTCCGGACTGCTCTCTTCAGCCCCGCAGTGAGTCCGGGCCCTGCTGTCCTGACTTTCCCTTTCAGCTTCTGCCGCTATGATGTTCTTTTGAGCCTCGACTGCCTCATCCCATTTCTTCATGTACTCGTTGAACTCTTGAAAAGATTTCCGTCCTGGTCCCCTCATATCCTCTGGCCATCTAATATCCCCCAGCTCTCCTGTTGTGTGTACTGGGGTGCTCCAATCTCTTGGCATCGGCAACTGACTTGGGGAGTTGATCGTATCTTTCCTTCTTACCATCTCTGCTCTTTCTCTGTCCCTTCTTACCAGTTCTTCCCCTCTAGCCCTGTCTGGGTCATATACCGACACTATAGGACCTATGGTAACAGGTACCTGTAGTGCATCAGGTAATGCGTAGGATGTGGCACACGCCGTTTCTGGCGCTCTTTGCACCACAAACCTCCCGACCACCTGTTGCACTTGGCTAGGCTGGGACAGTTCTTTCTTTGCAGCGGGACTCCAATCGGAACTGGGAAGCGGCCCATGCTCTCCTGCATTGCCCCCCCCTTTCTCGCCGTTCTCGGCATCTCCCCCTGCTCTGTTATACGGAGGTGGCCTGTCTGTCAATAATCTGTTTATCAGGCTGTCCTCTGTCTCGCTCTCGTCATCCTCTTCTAGGGGGCTTTTGTTCCCGGGCATCTCTAACACTGGATATAATTTATTAACTTCCATGTTATGCACCCTCCATCTTTTAGCATCCTCATCCCACTTGGCATCCTGTAGTGCCCTTACCGAACGTTTCACTCTTTCTTGCCGTCTGTTCATGTTCTTTTCATGCGCTGCCCTAATCCATGCATTAAGGGCTTCAAACTGAGTCGGTCTAGGCAAGGGTCTAGTTGCGGTCATAATTGCTTTTAATCTGTGCAACACCTCTAATCTGAACGTCCCGTACTTCGGGAACGTGAGTTCCTCATTTCCATCTGTCATCCTACTCCACTCTGAGATCCACAGAATCGTGTGCAGCCCAACATTTGTCCCCATGAAACGCGCTGGCGTACCCTCCGGCGGGGCTTCTTCCCCTTCATACGAACCCCTGCGCTCTCTTTTAAACAGCGCTCTTAACCACTTAAAACACTTCATAATTACGCGCAAAATTTCCAGCTTGAATACTTTGTTTACTTCCTGATGACAATCCACCAATCCTAGCGCGGCTTTGCTAGCTGGCCTATCGCAGTGCGGTCTTTCACCGGCCGGCCAATCCCAGCGCGGCACTTCCTGACGTCACTAGTCTCCGCTTCGCAGCAGCACCCCTCCTTTCTCAGCTCTCCTCGCGGTCATGCATGCGTCCCATTCATACTCCAAAAAATGACTACTTCCGACCAAGCGGTCACTTCCCTCGACTGTACGTCCACAGTCTATCTGTAATTGTCAACTCAACTGACGAGATGTCTATCGTCTCTCTGATAGGTTCTTTTCACACTCAGTAACTTCCGACCAGCGTCCGTTACTCACGCACTCACTCTTACGTTCCCCCTATCTGGTCCTTCGGGTGATCATTGGTACCTCATGACCCCCTTCACACTAGTTAGCAATTACTCTGAGTGTCCGATACACCCGAACCACTTAAGCTCTCCTTGAGCTTAAGATTTCCACCGGTTGCGCGCGCTCACAACCTGTTCCACAGTCTCTCTACGGTCATTCAACTCCGCCAGACATTACAACATAGATACAATACAAAACACCGCAATCTTAACACGCATGACCTTGTATACTCACTCTCGACCGATACTGCTGCTTTTCTGTCTCACGTCATCCGGTCCTTCTTCCGCGGGCGGTTCTTCCGATCATCGATCTCTAGGGGCCTGGGGGTAATCTAACCTGGCCTAGATCACCTTCCTCAAGAAGGCAACCATCCTCTATAGCTACCAACTGGAAGGGTGAGATTTTGATCAATACCTTATCACTATCGATCTAAAACCCCGGTCTGGTCGACTGAACCTTTATTGCCTGTCTTTGAGGAAAGAAAGTGCATCTCTTACCAAGTTAGTTCTCCCAATAAAGGACTCTGCTCAAAGGATCACAAACAACTTCTAGCTTTCAAAGGTTTATTATAAAGTCAAGATAAGTTGCAGATACAAGCATCTCAAAATGAGATTAACCAGATACACAGGCCCAACTACGTACATGTGTTCTCTGAAAGCCCTCAGACGAACAACGGAAATTACCAATACCAATTCTAAAAACAATAGTGCTATTAGCATAGACACATATTGAAATCTGTCGGTCATTACAGGCGGAGGGAAAATACAGGTTAGGCTGTCCCTACCCTGCTCTAGATGGTATCCCTACTTAACCAGGTCCCAACCTATCAAAAGGTGTCAGCAGTGAATGACCCCCAAAGGAAGTCACCCACTCTCAGTCTCTTGGTGAAAACCTAAAGTCCTCCAGTCATGGCCCCTCTCTGCCTACCCATCCGCTCTCTAAAGGGTCCTCAGGCTTCTGCTCTAACTCCACCCAGGGGTGCTGTCCCTAATACAAAAACACAACAACATTTAGGACGCCCCTCGCGAGACGCCCCTCACGTGGTGTAGCTTCTGGCTTTTTCCATGATGAGGCCTTGTGGTTAGAGTCGACCTTGCTTCTCAGACGCTTCTCCGGCCCGCTGATACCCCTTAAACATTCCGGAACCCTCCTCCATGTCTGGTCCATTTCAAGAACAGGCTTCTATTCATTATTAATAATTGAATACCCCCTTTTCTCTTCCAGACAGACATTTGGAGCCAAATCCCAATTCTCATGGTTTTCCAACCGCGTTGCAACATTCCCCGGCCCAGACTAATATGTGTAAATCAACGTTTAAGGCTTTCCAGCTCTACAACAGTTTTATAATATTCAACTTCTTCTTTAATTGTTAGCATGTTAATACTCTTATTCTACTGATTAAGTAAACACATCTATAAATCAAACCTACTCATTATTACTAAACATTAGTGCAATCCACATTGCGCAATTTACTCTCCTTTCCCCTCCCTCTTAGCTCTGGCCCTGAGGCCTACCACGTTCAACGTTTCCGTATGCCTTTTTACATTTTAGCAGCTACACAACATGGATTCAGAAATAATCACGTTTAATAAACCTTATTACTACACACATTTCTGTATTAGTTCCACTTCTATTTAAACTTCTATATTAACTACACATCAGAATATAACTGTGGCTACTATCAGCACTCATGGCATTTCTCTTCATGATTTGTGCTTACTACGTGTAAGTGTGATGCATTTCTACATTTTGGTCAGTTTGCGCTCTCTCAATCTCATTTTCATCATTTTCAGTCACAACGATATCATTTGAGGGGTTTGAGGACAGGCTTCCACAGGTGCTTAAGGTGAACCCCAGGTTTTCCATTGTGGCTTCTTCATCTTCATGACTTCTGAAGAAGCTTCCTTGTTTGGTCCATGCAAAGCAAGTGGAAGGTGCTCTGTAGTGTTCATTTCCTGCCTCAAACTTTGTCATCTGTGCTAGTGTCTGCACAGCTTACCTTTTTAGTCACTTATAGACGGATTTTCCAGTCCTGTTTTGAGTGTTTGCAGAATTTAGAGAATTCATATTCTTGCTGGAATCATTAGAAATGCTACCACCTTTCCGATATATGCTAAGGAACATACAGAACCTAAGCTTTTCTGTTCAGGCACCCCCTTTGAGGAATTCTTTACCTGGTTATCTGAGGTCAGAATATAGCTATACAACTTTCAAGAAATTGCTCAAAATCTGTCTGTTTAGACAGGCGTACTCGTGCTAGTGTGACTCTAAAGTTTCCATCTGCTCCCTTAGCCTTATAGCACCAAGGATCCATCGGTGAAAGTGCACTTTAGCAAGCTCAGTTAACATAATATAATATTTCACCAGATGTTTCTTCTGGAAGCCAGACATCACCTGTGGATGAAGCTGTGGGAGCTGCATGGCAGCCAGGAGCTCTTGTGAACCAGTTGCCATTTATGTTTGGTTCTAAACTTAATTAATTGATCAAAAAGATGCCAGGTGAAAAGGAGATCCCGCAGCCCTTCCAGATCACCCAGGTTTACTCTAAGCATCTTATTTCCAGGAATGCTACCCAGGGATCCCAACAGTGAGGTATCCGTGGGATGGCCAGACTGGTGGCCGAGGACTACACTAGATAATTCCCCGTCCTTCCCGCTTTCCCAGCAACCTCGCAAGACATGACTGTGCTACTCCGGGATGACTCCCATTGAGTTCTCTTGGCTTAAATTCATTTTTTGCCTATGGCTTGGAAGACTCTCGTGCAGGACTTCAGGGTTCTAGACATTGTGAATACGGGTTATGCTACCGACTTTGTTGTGCCTCCTCCCTAGTCACAGTCCTGTCCAACTCCTCTACCCGGGTTGCCAGTGAGCTGTTGTGCCCAGCTGGAGAGGATCGAATTACGGTTGTCCAGAAGTGTCATTGCTCCGGTGCCTCAGCGGAGTTATAGGACATGCTCCATTCTCTTCCTAGTCCCAAATCCTGGAAGGGCCTTCCTTCTATTCGGGACCTACTGTCAATACATTTCTTTATCAAGGGAGTTTCCGATAATGATGCTCCTGGACCTTCCAGATGAAGCTTGTGATGTGGTCCAGCCCTTTCTAGTTCCATGTGCTAGCCTTTGCTCTGAGCTTTCATGAAGGTATTGTTTCTCTTCAGTTTGAGCAGTTTCAAATCTTCCCACATTGGGATGAATCACTGCTCCTTCTTTTTCTAAGTGGGAGTCCAACACAGAAAGGACCTCTATTATCTTAAGAGTGAAGTCTTGCTTGGTTCCAGCAACGAAGAAACGTTTTAGAGCCGCTATGTTCACAGCAGAGTTTGGGGTTGTGTTCCCACTGTGAGGGAGGAGGATGTGTCCAAGAGGACAGTCTAGGGGCTACCTTGCCATCTTCAGCAGTATTGACCTGCAAATGGCTGAGAGTCCATGTTACCTGACAACCACAATGGTGGTGGTCCTTTGGTCTAGTCTTCCTTTGAGTTTGCTCTGGCATCCTGTCCTGTATCAGTAGAATCCAGAGACCATGGACTATGAGGCACTGGTTCTGTTGTCGCTGGAGATGTCAGATGTCCTGGTTAGGTGGTTGAATTCGGCACACCTGCAGATGGGGGTTCCTCTGCTTTCTCCGGTTCACACCTTAGAGGGTGTGGAACTGCAGTGTCATTGGAGGTTTTTCAAGGGCCCCATCACTCAAATTGAAGAAACTTTTGGCCATCTTCTAGCCCTTCAGAGGTTTGCTTTTCACTTGCTTGCAAACTGTACTGGTGCTCACAAACAGGTGGCAAAGTCATATTTGATCCACCAGTGAGGCATTAGGTGTCCATTGCTGGCTGGGCTGACACAGACACGCTGCTCTTGAGTAGAGGCACATCTGTTCGTGTTCAAGGCTTCTTACCTTTCAGGGCAGACAATTCCTTGGTCAACCCTTCAGGATCTTTCCTTCAGCAGTGCCTTTTATGCTATCTCAGGAGGCTTTTTAGCTGCTCTCAGCATGGTGGACTTGCCTTTGCTTGGATCTCTTTGTGTCACTGCCCTTCAGCCTCACTTTTAAACTGTGGTCTAGTGTGTGGAGGCATGGGGTGGGATGTCCTGCCGTTCCCCTAAACACAGGGGTTGCTTTATGAATTTCCTCCCATTCCTCTAAACCTGTAGATGCTGGAGAGGAGATCGGAAGAGCCAGTAGTGGTGAGTTAGTGGCACGGTTTTTACTGCACCATGATGGCTTGTGGTCCTGCTCCGCTTCTCCATATGTCCTCCTGTCACCTTTCCATTCTTTCATTCTCTCTTGAGGTCTACTCTCTGCCAATCTCTCTGCTATGTTTGCCTCTTAGCCTGTACGTTGTAAGGATTGGTTCTATAAAGGTAGTCCTCTCACACCTGCCCTACCATTGGATACAGGTATGGTTAACATTGGTCTCATTTTGAGACCTGGCGTAATGGTATCCTTCCTTATTTGTGTGATCCATTCCACTTTCTGTGATTTTGAGTGATGGCTTCGTCAAGGGATTGACTATTTCTTTCTTGCATTCCTGCAGTTCTATTCCGGAAGGTGTTTCTTCTAAGCATCTATAACCATAGCCTTATGGTCATCTCATTCTTTCGCAGAATCTTCCTTTAGTCCTACGTGGCTTTACACAGTTCTTCCTTTAAGCCTCTTGCCTAAGTTCCCCTTCAATTGCTTTCAGCAATGGCCGCCTCTTTAGTGGCAGGTACATCAGCTTGCAGATGGAGGGAGTTGGAATATATGGTGGCATCTGCCATTTTTTGTGCTTCTTTTCCCACAGGGTATTTTTTGCCCTGACTCTGGTTACACCATGAATGTTTTTTTCTCTATTCCATATGCCACAGGAGATTGTCCTACCAGTGTTCTCTCCTGAGGCTCAATATGATGGTGTTTCTGTTCTTTCCCTTGATGTTTATAGGGCTGTCCTAATCTATATGCATCAGACAAGTAAATTCTAAGTCTCAAACACCGTCTTTGTCGCTAGTGGGTGCCAAGAAACCCACTACAATGGCCATGAGTCCTTGGTACACTCTGGGATTCTGCAGGTCTATCTAATTTTGGATCAGACTCCTCCAGTAAAGGTTCATGGTGACTCAACCCATGGTGTAGAGGCCTCCTGGGTCAACACTAATGGCGCTTCCTTGCGGGAGATCTGCATGACTGCCACTTGGCTACCCTTTATCATGCGACTGTGCACAGGTCTTCTGGGGACTCATCTGGTGCATGGGTTTTGAGTGCTGCTCCTATAAAATTTACATTTTTGTTGTTAATAAAGTCTGTTAGCACTGTTTCCTGTATCCTGTTATGTCTGAGTGCTCTGTCGGTTTCAGGCTTCACTCGTCCTCATTTCCCGTTTGGACTGGGGCGATGAAGATAGACAAGGGGGTAATGAAGAGGTGTAGGGGATGTTTGAAGCTCTCCAGAAAGTGAGAGACTGTTGTGGGGGAGCGGCGGGGCCTCTTCGTGGAAAGAAAAGAAAGGCTCAGAATCTGTTTCAGAACAGGTATCAGCTATCTGCACAAGTGAGTTATATTGGGTTAACTGTCCTGGAGGTGAGATTTACCTAATTTATATAGCGACGGGCCAAGGAAGACTAGAGCTCTGAGTTATGAAGATTACTAGTAAATCATTAGGATATCATCCTCTTTCCCCTCCCCCACCAGCCCTTTCTCGATCCCTCCTAGACAGTATGGAATTCTGTGAACCACCCCCAACTCTGAATGTGCGTTGAGTGGGTAAACGGCTGTGCAGTGACATCAATTTTTGCTGTTGACTACACAGCTCTACTAACTTCTGTTGCTGGGGCAGAAGATAACCAAGCAGTGGTTATTATTATTATTATTATTATTATTATTATTATTATTATTATTATTATTAAATTAGTTTTGTAACGCACGCAGCTACCCAAAAAGGGTTTCCCGGCGCCGAGCACACAAATTGCTAGAAAAAGAGCAGTCAAGAACCATTTGCTACTAAAAGAGCCAAGTTTTAAGATTTCTTCGAAAGCTGAGATAAGACATGTCATTCTTCAAGGTTAGGTTACCTAGGGGTGTCAGGTTAAACATATTTTTATAGCACTGTGTACAACAAGATTTTTGTCATTCAGGATAATAGGAAGATGAGGTTCAGGAACATGGGTTCAGCTACCACACTATGACATTAACAACCAGGCTTTCAAGGTCCTTTAAAAGATTCAATAATAAATGGAGAATATTCAACTCGATCAATGGACAATAATCTAGAATTTTGCCGCCGTAGCCAAGACCATTCTATCTCCAGCTGTGACAGATGTCATAAGGGGGATCGACTAGGAGGGAATTGATTGTGGTCAATGCCGCCGACCTTAGGCTGGAGGGATGAGACTTGTGTCCTGGACCTCACAGGTAGCATCAAGAAGATGCCATTCTGCACCCTTGTGACCTTAGACGGGTCAATGGGCTTAAAGCCTTTCTCCAAAAGAGTGCCCGAAGGCTGGAGACCAGCTTCTGGGGTGACTGCCTCCCGAATGACACAAGCAACTCCATGATGCCCTTTAGCTACCACGTCCAACATGAAGATCACCGCATGGGACATTTACCCAAGCTGTTTAATCCATTAAGTGTTATTAGAAAATGTTACTAGCATATGATTCTTATGCAAGTATCATGTGCTTGCCTGTCCAGTCCAGAATAGGGACAAGATATTACTGTGGAAATGTCTCAATGCATCACTATTTTTCTTGCATTTCCTTTGCTGATATAACCCAGCGATCTGTGAAAAGTTCAGCAATAGTTAGTCATAAGCAACATTTTAATAATTGTCGGTGTTGTTTATAAGTCGAACTCGAAAAGCACTGTACTGAATAAACATACGTTTTACAGCAGTTTACATACATATTAGCTAGTCCTGTATATACTATAGAAATATTTATAAATATGTATTAGTATTTTTTTAGCATGGAGGTCACTTATTCTGCAACATCACACCCAAGACATGGAACAACCACCCTCTACACTTCTTGAGTTCCGCAAGAACCTGAAGACCTGGCTCTTCATATAAGCACTGTGGGGACCTCACACCTACACACCTGCCCAAGCTCCTAGATATCCTCTTAGGTGATTAGTGCGCTATACAAATCAATATAACATAACATAACAAACATAGCATATGTACAACCTCAGTCTTGCGTCGGGTGTGACCTAGCAACGCAACATGCCCATAATGCATCACTCTCACTTGCAGCTCGTCTGCAGCGCGTCTAACTCAGCCCTGCAACAGAAACATTTGGAAGTCATTCATTACGCGTGACAGCGTTTTATGTCAATTAAGATATTTATGTCACATGCGGCATTTCGCACGGTGACCTGAGTGTGGAGTGATTTTATGGGCTGGATCTCGTCACGGGAAGCCATTTATCACCCTTTCTGGCCTCACAACAGGGAAAATGGTAACAATCCAAGAGCAGTGTTGTGGTCTGCTAGCCTGCACTCCCGCCAAATTCAGGCACCCTGCATTTATTAGGCGACAAACAGCACGTTCATATTTCTCTGCATTTCTCATTTATTTTGTATTAGTGTATATGTTTTTTTATGATTATCGAGCCTTAGAATATTTATGTTACTGTCACTGCACAGTAAGAGTGCTAGTTTGGACACCCTCCACCCCCGGAATTAGGGTGACCAGATTCCTCCATGTCACTGAGTCACCACTTTTACATTATCGGACTTTGCTTTTAAATTTCATTGTTATCAGGTGTTTCAGTCCAATTAGTTTAATTAAAATGAACCAAGACTACAACTCCCAGAATGCAATGATATGTTAAATCACAACCCAGAACTGAAAAGGTTGTGTCTCGGGCAATATTGAGTCATCTAGTCACCAATGGGTCCATTTGCTGCAATGTTCAACTCATCCTCTCATGTTGCGCTGCATCTACCCTATGAGTTACAAGACCAAACTTCTTGCATCTCAGAACTGCGGAGGCAAAATAATGACTGTAAATAGGTGCTTGGCCTCACATAACCGGCAGGAAACCTCCAGAAATTGAAACACTGGTGGCACGGACACACAGAAACTAGGCAAACGGGAAAGGGTCCAGCAAAGCGGACACAACAGTCATTATTTGAAAGATGTGAAATAGATATCAATGAAACAGTCAACTTGAGAAGACCCTACTGATTACCATCATCCCAACATGACTAGGCCCTAACCCTTTCCTTGATACACGCATGACGCAAAAAACACATCACCTGATCCGTACATGACAAGAATTCAACCCATCACTGTGATCTGTTTGTGACCATACACTTATCCATCGCTGTGATCTACATGTGCCAATACACAAACATGTGAGGGAGTGAATAATATTGAATTTTGGGAGCGGACAGCGTCGCAGTAACATTTGAACGGAGAGATAGAATGAAATACGGAACTGGCACCACCACCAGGGTATAGAAGCAGTAGAATTTCAACACGAACATCGACATTAATTAAAGCAAGGACTTTGATTGAGAAATAACTTGAGGAGCCCTGATGATGTCCCAAATGGGGACGAAACGCGTTGGCTGTTTATTGTATTGTATCTGGAATAACCTTGGTGGGAAGCTGACTGGCGTTATTCTGAATAAATAATAAGAATTCAACATCTGCAGCTTGGAGGACCTTTTTTTTTTTAATTACGAACTTTGACTATTGAATTGTGGAATTGTATACATGAAATATTTTACATTACTTTTTGCACTCCTTCTGTATAGTGTTTTTGTTTGTGTAGAAGAGTAGGGACTTTGGATCGGTGGGTCCCCGGGGAGGTTGAGCGCATACATTAACGGAGCGAGGATCACCACACTTTAGGGCTAAATTAGTATCTCAGTGCACACATTAGGACCCTACATCGTCAGGTCTAGTAGTAATAAAATGCCAATACACGTTGCGATGATTCGTACATGACTAGACCCTAACCCATCACTAAGATCCATACATGACGGACCCTAACTCGTCACCATGAACTGCACATGACCAGACCCCAGCCTATTGCTGTAATCTGTACATGACTAGACCCTCATCCATCGCAATGATCTATGTCTCACAGGCTAGAACATTCGGTAGACGTACCACAGCATAGTCACTTTCTCCAGCCACACATAGTCGTTTGTGGATTACAACACCAGAACTTTGCAAGCGGTCAGTCAGGACCACAATTATGAGCCAAGAATCTGCACGGTGAACCACTGTGCAGAGATAATCCACTACACACTCAAAATTGCCAGAACTTACATTGGAAAGTCACAAGACCCTCACACCCTTGTAGAACACCTCTTTAAGGATACCCCGGAGCCTCCAAACCAATCATCAATGCCAACTATGAATAGGTTGGAAATCCACAGTGGAAAACCTCCACTGGATGGATCACCCCCACATATGACTTCTTGTTGCTGTACAAAGCAACAAGAAGTCAGTATACGTATAACATGACTGAGTGCCATTTGGCCTGTGGGTTGACAAAAACATCTCAATATATGGTACATTTACATCCACAGACACGGTGTCCTCTTTCACCACAAATGCAAGTGTCACTTTAAGTTGAGTGGAGTATCTAGCTATTGTCATCAGAACCATGGCTTTGAGGAACCAAAAGAGATGCCTCTGGTAATAGGGGTGCAGAAATGACCAGAGAGTGTTGGCATAGCACTGCAAGAACAGTGGAGGACCAGACCCACGGAGACCCACAATCTGCAGCGTACACTGGCCGTGTCTTCCTGCCCTCTGTACCCCAGATGCTCAGTCCTACCATCAGATGGCACTGCCTACATCCACGCCTTATTGCCTTATTATAATTTTATGTATTCTCTGCTGGCATAGGCTGTGGGGCGACGCTCCTCCGCCATTATGGAGGAGCCGCCCCTGAGTTCAATGAAGATTCAGGATACAACAAGATTTGCCTTCCTCCACATGCCAAAATCTGCACAATTAGACCTGATTCTTGAAAGGACTGACGTCATTTTTCTAGTGACCCAGGTCAGGCTGAAATTGAGCCTGAAGTGAAGTGCTCTCTAGGTCTGAGGCAAACTAATGAGCCATCTGGCCTTTTTCCTCTCAGCGCTTTTACCGAAGACCCTCTCTGCGTCCCGTGTCATGGCTCTCACAAGGGCCCTCAACGCTCGCTTCACTTCAATAGGCTCCTGGACCACTTAGACCGGATCCGCAATTGTTCCCTCTCAAGTGGTTCCAACATGCGGGTCTGATAATGGCCGGGATGGGCTCGCGGCACTCTCCTTGATCGCCATGATGCCCAGGTGCGCGAGGCTTTCAAGCGGAGATGCTGCTCTTAGGGATGGTGCTGATGGAAGCATGCATGACATCCTTTTCATCTGTTTCCACCTTGATTGTGGACACTGCTCTGGTGCTTAGGATTCTACATTGAAGGGAGTCATTATAACTGTTCTCAGAGGGTCTTAAGCAGGTGATAGGAAAGCTGCATTTGCTTTACTTTGCTGTCAGTACACTCTTTGACCTTCAAGCTATAGCAGGACTTATGCATAGGGTGTGGCGTGTATAGACCCATAATTGTATATCCATAATGCTGCCTGCCAAGCACACTGGGGGAATCAATAGTGCATTTGTGTGATGCACCCTGTGGAGTGCACTGACTACAACAGGCTTCTCCAACCAGGGGTGGCCTTGGGCATGTGCAAGCTTTGCACCTGCACAGGGCCACCAAACCCCAGGGGCCACCACGCATATATATAGCCTTAATATAATAATCCTCTGAGGATGGATACATATTTGCGTGGCGGCCCCTGGGAGGGATTTGGCGGCCTCTGGCTCTGTTCCACTTCCAAACAACCTGACCCCCCCCCCAACCCTCTTCACTGGCATCCTGCTCCGCCCCGCCCGGACCCCCTCTTCCGGGGCCCCCTACCTAAGCTCCCTGCCCAGGGCCACCATGAGCCTAGAGCTGCCCCTGCTCCAACAGGTAGCTCTTGAGCTACTGGTAGCCTCCCGCTACCTCTGAGTATCTCCCCTATGTGTAACCCATCCTAGGTTGAAGAAAGGCTTTTGATTGGTTGAGTTAGGTCTGTTCCCTAAATTGAAAAGGATGTACTTGAAAGTAAATGTGTGTATTTTTTAAACGGACACCTTCCATTAGCAGAGAAAATATATTTAAGGCTGACATTTAATTGGTAATTCATGCTTCATTGGGGAGTTTTGTTTCTGATTTCCTTTCGTGGGTGCTGTGGGCTTTGCATATCTGACTGATATGGCATGAACATGCATTCAAAATGGAAACTGATAAGCTTTTTTGCCACTATTGTTGGTGGTTTTACCTAAAGCACTGAGGTGGTCACCTGTATTTATTCGACGTACAATGGCCACTAAGGGAATCTTGTCTGAAGTGGTCCCCTTTGTAACACTGATAAGTTGGGTTATTAGTTCAGGACAGTTTTTATTGAACATAAGTAGCTCTTTGTGTACAAAAGGTTGGAGAGCCCTCGTCTACCGGCTCCAGATCAGTACATATACTTATTTAGTGGTTCCAAAGATGAATAGATTGTTTGGGTGCTGCCACCCAGCTCACCTAGAGAAAACTGTTTTTGTCTCGAAAAGTTTAAATATTAAAATATCATTAACCACTATAGCAGATGTTGTCAATGCTGGGCGCTGATGGAATCACACGGTCAAGAACCGGGCGGATTTTAAATAACTTGGATGACTTGGAAGAAATGAGTAAAGCTACATATGTTACCGGAAGGTACCACTTGGATTACACATTCTGTGAGAAATCTACGCGCAGAACTTCATTACATCGCAAAGCTACTATAGCTTCATGTTCTATAAAACTCCAATGTGCAACAAAAAACGATTATACTTCTTGATTAAATTATATGTCTGCTTTAGAGCTCTATTAAGAGTCTGCTGGTCCACGGATCGCCAGACTCATGGGAGTGCGGCAGTGGCAGTCTTCCGACCGCCCTATTACAATTAGGGTGGTCGGACCACCATTGTCCAACGACATCCTCCGGAAAACCACAGTTCCCTTGCGGTACTGCAGTGGTCAGGAGGCCGCAATATGCTTGGCGGGACCGCTGTGGTACCATCAAGCATATTTCGAGTTTCCACTCTGCCACGGTTTTCATAGCTGTTCCACCGCCTTGAAAACCATGGTGGAGAGGAAACAAAAGGGGGCCTACATTTGTGCCTCTGTGCCCTGGGCTGCATGCAGGGGGCGCACCTTGGGTGCATGCACCCCAGTTCCTGCATGGCATGTACTTCAGAGTCCATGCTGTGCAGGAACTGTTTTTGGCGTGCCCATTGCTGTTCCCATTTTCAGGGCACCGCTGTTGGAACATTAAAAAAAGCCAGCCAGACACGAGAGATACTTGTAATCTGGCAGGCAGACTGACCACGGGTTTGGCAGTGGGGTGGCGGGGCGGACCAGGTGCCGCACTGCCAAACTTGTAATCCTGCCTTAAGTCAATTTGGTTAACCAAAAATAATGCCTGACATAAAAGTTGCGGCCTGAATATCGTTTACAAAACTAGTGCTGCATTGGGTGGCGATTTTCTTTTGGTAAGGTCAATAGACGAGATTTGTGTATATGATATTTTTAACACAGTACTTTATCAAAGGATTAAACTGCAGGGCAAGGGGCTCAATATAGGACTATTGAACATCAAATATAATATAGTGCCTACCACCTGGCACTATTATAAAACAATTTCAAAAGATACCAAATTCCTGCGGTCTATGATTTACTCAATTGCGGTATGATTTTCAACAGTAAGTATAGAATTGTATGAGGAGGTAGTTCAGTGAGTCCAGAAAGTCAAAGATTTGAATATTTCACTTGTGGTCCAAAAATCAAGAGAAGGACAGTGTTTTTCAAAGGTCATGTGCTATTTATTTTGATTTGAATAATTGCAAATAAGCAGGAAATAGACCAACATGTTTTTAGTGACTCTATCAGTTTAAAATATCACTTCCTCAGAGCCAAACTCTAAATATACACTCAAAATATTTAAATAATTTCTTGAAACAATACATTTATAAATGAAGAGTATCCAAGCAAGTATAAAACAATTATCTGCCCTTTCTGGTGTATCACACCGCGGCATGGTAACCACTCCAGCTGAACCCTCTTTTCCAGAAGCGGTTACCATGCTGCGGTGTTATTTTCTACTTATCCCCTGAAACATCACTATATAGGCCAGAAAGTTGGCCATAAGATTTTGGTACTACACCGACGTGAGGTTATTGACCCTTTGACCACAGTTTTTATCCCATGTTTATTGTTTCATCATCACCTGTTTGCTTCTGCTAGAGTTAGGGAAGGGCGTAAAGTGTAAACACATAGAAAGTAAACACATCTCTTTGAGCTGCTCCTACTTTCTTTTCCAGCCACTACTTTCATGACCCTTGAGACCATGGGGAGCAAGGACAATGCTGAGGATGCCAATGGGAGACCTAGCAGCAGGCAATGTGACTCTCAGATACCAGAAGCTAAAATCCATAAAATTGCTGGCATCACAGCTTAAATAGTTTAGGACATAAACCCTCTTGACCCTTAAGACATGGGTACAAGAAAAACACAAAAGAGGATGGGAAGAATGCTTGCAATAAGTCTAACCACTGGTAATCGCTCTCAGTAGCATTCCAACCCATCGTTATTTTACTCACCATGCCACCTCAGTTTGACCCAGCCATATGCAAATCAGTCTTGACCCTGTGTCTCATGGGAACAGTCCAGACCGAACTGCCAAGCCTGGTCCTCCGTGATACAGAACACAAGCAACCCAGGACCAGTTCTGCCCTAGTTATGGGCTCATCAGCTGGGTACAGCTTGGTTCCAGTGACACAGTGAGCACGGGACCACATCTGGACATACCCATGCTACTAAGAGCGGTCCATGAAAACACACAAAAGGTGATGGGAGGCTGCTTGTAATAAGTCTAACCACTGGCAATCACTTGAAGTAGCACTCCAACCCTTTGTTCTTTTGCCCACCATGCCACCTCACTTTGGACCCAGCCAACGTGATCAAGGAGGAATGCCTGTGCCAAGGATACCAAAGGGAGTGCTAGCAGAAGGAGATGCTAGTCCCACTTACCCCGAATTAACATCCATAAAATTGCTGCCACCACAGCGTAAACCGATTAGGACATTAGAATGCAAAGGTCCATGTGAATCAGTCCCAGCATCATCAAGATTTCCACCTGATCCATTGGAAGCCGTATTAACTAGTCGAGGTTAGTGCAGCGCGCTCCTCTCTTTTTACACCAGACTTCTCTTCGATTTGTGTGTTTTGTTGATGTTGTTCAGGTGTTCTTGGTCAGCCTGTGAAGCTGATGGTGTAGTGGTCTAGGTGGGGAAGAATCATTGCACCAAACAAACATATCTCGCCTTGAAAAATCAAAAGGGGGACTTTTTTGTTATGCAGCTAAGTTCAAATGTTCAGTCATCATTATGGCCCCCACTAATGAGAGGGGCGATTCTAATAAGTCCTGCATCACTCTCATAGTTTTTCAGCGATCTGTTGGTATCAGAGGACTGTCCAAGGAAGGAGGCTTTTGTCATCAAAAGTGGGCAGGGCTGTCTTTGTGTAATACCAGCAATTCACTTTTAGAGCAATTCAAGCATGTTTTTTTTCTCACTAAATGTTGCATGTGCCATAGTCATCTTGCGATTCCTCAGTAGTTTCTTCCTCCATTTCCCAAGCAGAGCAGGAACTGATAGTTGTTAATTTCAGCACTAATCAAAACAGCCATTTGCAATCACCAATGCTTAGTTGACCTTTTTTGGCCTCCTGTGAAACTGATGGAATCACTAAGGGTAGAGATACCCTCACGAGATTGGCAGGTACTGAACTCTGCACTCTTATGCTGTTCTACCATTGGGGAATGAACAGGCTACTCAAATATGACTGAACATTTCAGCCAATCAAAATGGCTCTAACTCCAAAAGGTGTGGGACGCCATTATGGAAGGGTCCACTCTACAAGTATGTACCGCACCTGCTGTTCAGAACACTTGCTATTCCACCTGATAGACCCAGTGATGGAGAGGAGGAACACCCAGGGGCTTATTTATAAGCCCTGTGCGCCGCCGTAGGGTCGCTTATTTTGGCATTCCAGTGGCGCACAGAATGTAGTTATATCTACTAGGCCACATAAAGTCACCCTGCGTTGCTTTTCATGGCCTTGTAGATAAGGAATGAGGCAACGGAGCACAAGTCGCTGCGTTGCCTCACACTGCATCAGGGAGGCGTGCCATGGGCGTGTCATGGGCGTTGTGTAGGTGTTCCCACACAACGCCCATAGGTTTTGGCACATTTCCAGATTTACAACATGGCATGAATCTGGGAGTGCGTTAAAACCGTGCGCCTCCCCAGGGGTGGCGTAATGAGAAGAAACTTTTTCACTTCTTCTCATTTCTTCCTCTTGCAGCACAAATGGAAAGAGGAAAAAAATCTCAAATGTTTGTTGTTGTGCAGGAAAGTGTCCCTTCCTGCACAAAAACAATCATGCCAACAACACATACACTCTTGCACTATTGTGCAAGGGAGCCTGCGTTGGCGCTTGGCTACAAAATGAGCGCTGGGTGAAAGGACAGGACTGCACCGTATCTTGTTAATACATAACATGCCTGCCCTTTCGAATTGGTGTAGGGCAGCCCAGCAAAAAGACTTGCAGCGCTGCCCTCTGCCAATTCTTTGTAATTATGCCCCCTAGTGCTTAATTTGAGCCAGGGGGTTCCGGGCTCGGCACCTGCGCCTAATTGTCAACACTGGCAATTATGACAGTCTGCCATATGGTGGCGCTATTTCTCTAATTTAAAGATGAGCACAACAACAATTGTGTGTTAATACACTACACATAACAAATGACAAATGCCTGCATCCTAAGCTATCACTATAGCACTGGAGATGGGAATATTCTGAATTGTTACACTTGTAGCTGTGTGATGTTTAGTAGTTGTGTTTGTGGTGTCACAGTGCAAGTGATGTCAGAGGCAATGGGTGGTGCAGGCTGCAGTCACTGCCTGGCAAGGGCCCTGGCTCTTATCTGTGGGTTTGTTGTTGTTTTTCTTGTTTTTTTATTACAAATTAATCACTGGTACCGCTGCTTTCGATCTGGTGATTGGACAGGTTAGGGTGTTCCAACCAGGCCTACTGAAAACCGAGCTTTGCTCATTCGAAAGAAGTTCCTGTCTTTGACACTTACCATCGCTACAGCGCCCCCTCCTGTTTTCACATGCACAAGTGTCCTGCGAGATTTAGATCAGAGTTCTCGAAGGGGTGCATTTTAGCAAATTTGATACTAAGAATAACAATCCCCGCAAACAACAAAACAAAGCCCCTCGGCATCTCTATGTCCAATTTTATTTGATTACTTTATTATAGATGCAGACTTCTTCCGAGCTGCCAGGAAATGCAGCTACCTCTAAGCCGAAAATCAGCCTGTGATCGCTGCTTCCCAGCACCCAGGTAGCAATCATCGGACGCAGCTGCCCAAACCTTGCATTTCCCGTCGCTGTTTGCTCACGGCGCGGTTATCTGTTATTAGCGGTGTTACCATGGCAAAGCGGCGGTATTTATAGCAGACACGCAGTGCAAACCCCTGCAGCTGGCCCGATCGCAGGACGGGGGACACAATGGACGCCCCCTCGGCTCTGATCACGCGTGGGACGCACGCGGGGATAATCAGGGTGGAGAGGGCTTTAAGCAAAGCCAGCGCATTATCACCGGAAGAAATGGAACCGCGCGCTCGGGTATTTGCACGGAGCAGGGCTGTAATCTGTCGAGATAAACGAAAGATATGATTCATATCTGCAAAGAGGCGCTGCTTTACATATTGCCCTTGCTGCGGTACACAAATCTTTTGTAAGTGAGAGGGCAAACAACTTTGTTATTCATTATTTAACCACCGCAGCACTGCTTGTCCTGTACCTATCTCGCCGTAGGTACAGCTATAGTGAGATAGGTACAGGACAAGCAGTGCTTAATTTGAACCGGTGGTTGCCCAGGGGTTGGTGGGGGGGAGTTGGGGGTCACTTATTTTTCTGCATCAGGCCTTTTCAAAGAGCAAAAGAGAGAGAAAAACACACAAACTGGAAAGAGAAAGATGGAAAGACAGTCACAAGGAGGAGAGAAAGCAGGAACCTGCACGAAAAAAAAAGAAAATGTAAAAAAGGGGAAGGGAGTGTATTAAAGATGCATGAGGTGGATTTAACACTACCATGCAGACACCATTGACAACAATATTTGCACAACATACAGCCATTCCTACAGTAAACAGATGAATGTGCACAGAAACCAAAACGGAAAGACATGCACTTGTGATCTATCAGAACATACCACAACAACATGTCACTTTGTGACATGCTTCTTTACAGGGGGAAAGCCCCCAGCCAGGAAACATGTTGACATCACCAACAACCAATCACAATCTAAGAAGCCAATTACACGGTGCCCTTTAATTCCAATGGAGTCAGTAACAGAGGATGGAATCTATGGGACCGCTGCAGATCTGTCATTTTTTACCTGGTTTGTCTAGCTACTTAAGCATCTGAAATCTCCAGGTGAATCTCTGGGCCAGGGTAGAATTAGGATTAACCGGAATAATTGGATGTGCGATTAATCCTTATTTCTCAAGGAACCTCAAGGTTCCAACTGGAATCCCCAATAAATCTGCACCACTGGGTTTACTGGTAGTCCTGATATCCTCGGGCTGTGGGATTACAAGCATCCAATTCAGGGGCCGTATGTGGCCATAGAGGACAATTTACAGAATGAGACAACGTCGGGAAACTACATCTTCCAAGCAACGGGTAAATGCACTTTCTAGTTGCAATTATGTGCCCTGCACCCATCTGTTTGATATATAATCACAACAATTGGTCAGTGTTAAAGTGAAGTTATTGGTGGCTTTGGTTCTAATACCTTAACATATGACAATAAAAGGGAATGAAATCGATTTAAAATACTGTGGAGCCACAGTGTTGGTTACAAATCCAAACCAAAAATCAATTGAATTGTGAAAGTTCTAGTTAGCTCGACCATCCATGTTCAGCACAAGTGCCATGCAAACCATAGCGCACACACCAAAGGCAATGATTATCAGCCTACACAAATAAAACCAATAAGTACCAACTCATGAAAGCACAACATCGATACATAACAACGCACACTCAAAAGATAGCAATGTATATATTATCTCATTCAGAGTGTTAATGCTAACATGACAGGTAACCTAATCTGTAACACTGTTTATATCTGTTGTAATTGCTTTAGTCACCTCAGGGTGAGGGTAAGAGCATGGTATGTGATATGAGAAATATAGTTTGCACTGCTGTTGTGCAAGATATGGATTGCAAAGTTAACCAAAACTTGTAGATTTCAGTGTTTTTCTGTTTTAAGTCATAACCATACTTTAACTATGTTTTTAAGCGAATGCCCTCCCAAATTGACTAATTCCTTGACCAACAAATTCAACAAGCATGTCTCTCTCACAGTGTATCATTTGAGACTACTATTTATTAGAAATCAAACTATTTGTAGTTCTATTGCATGTTTCTTTTAACCATGTGTGGTATATATTTCTATACATACTAAAGAATGGCCACCCCATTGGTTTTTCTATGGTGTATTTCACATTGGTACAATTGCTTAATCTATGCATGCGTGCGTGTACCCTTCCCTTAAGTGTCCGACTGCATGTGAAACTGGTATCCTGAGTTTTGTTCTGGCGATGGGGTCATGGTAACCTAGCGTAGACACATAGGCCTAGGCCTGTCCCTGATTATGTAAGGTCGGGGACCAGTCCTGTGTCCCGGAGGGACTCACCAAGTGTGCCCTCTTGTTAGGTAATGGACTGCTACTGTCCTGCCCTTGGTACATCACATAAAGTGTTGGGGGAAGTGTTTCGTGTGTTGTGGATGTATCGTGTGTCCAGACTTTTTTTCTCCATGTCAGTTACATCACCATCTATTGACCCTTCTTGTAAAGTTAAGCTTTTACCCAAAACCTTGCACCGACCTACCCTGTATATTTCGAGTGTGTATGCTTGTATGTGCAGAGTGTGTGCACTACATGCATGGAGAGCTCTCTTTATTGTGTGAGTCTGATTAATGGAGATAGTTGGATACCTTTTGGATGCTCCTGGTTTCGCATGGAACAAGAAGGAGGTGAGGATAGCTTCCCCAGATAGTGGAAGTGTATTGCCTGCATTCCTGTGGCTGGTCTGTGAAGTGAGGAGGATAGAGACAGGGCTACCTGTAGAACGCCTACGAGAGCCTTGTTAGCAAAAGGCTACGGGTTAGGTCTTCCTGAACACTGTCATTTGGTCAATAGTGGGAGTGAAGGCTGGGACTGCAGTTTCTGTTGTTTAAGGTGACAATGTTTCTAGGGAGACCCTGTCTTTTTTTCTGTCATTCAGGAAGATAATGGCAGCCAGGTGCGGAGAATTAACATTGCATTGAGGCAATCTATTTGCTCCTCGTGTTTGGAGTCAGCACCATTGCTACCTGCTGTGAGAACCATCACTTTGCCCAAAGGCTGTGTCCAGTGAGCAGCCTAGCAACAACATTTGAAAGAGAAGCAACTCAAACCAGTTCTGAAGCCATAAACAGTGAATCCACATTCCCTGCATAGCGTAATCTAAAGCAGCTCACTTTGTTCCAGTTTCAAGGCCTTCATTATCAAGGAACGGAGAGATCCCCAGCGAACAGCTGTGTGACCTGGGTTGTCTTCCCAGGGTGATGGAATATTACTTGAAATCTAAAACTTGCTGGAGAAGCTGAGAGTATATCAAATAGCTTTGAAGGGTGTCTGTATGCCTATGGAGTAAAGGGGGGTGCCTGGCTCTGCAGGGAGGGACTATCCAGTAGGAGACGCCTAGCATGCTTCCGGGTGTGACTGCTGCAAGAGAGCAAGGCCGGTCCTGACCTAGAGTCTTGTGTCTCTGCCATCAACCCAAGGCCCTAGTGCAGTGAGTGCCCTTCTGGGAGGAGCTGCTGCTTTGAACTCCAGGGCAGCCATTGTTGAAGACAAGCAGGGCAGCAATTACTGAAGATGAGCACTCGCGTGCACCAGACTCCAGGCCCACAACTGCCGAAGATGAGCGTTCACCTGCATAGGACTCCAGGCCCTTAACTGCCGAAGATGAGCGTTCACCTGCACAGGACTCCAGGCCCACAACTGCTGAAGATGAGCGTTCACCTGCACAGGACTCCAGGTCCACAACTGCCGAGGATGAGCGTTCACCTGCACAGGACTCCAGGCCCACAACTGCCGAAGATGAGCGTTCACCTGCATAGGACTCCAGGCCCTTAACTGCCGAAGATGAGCGTTCACCTGCACAGGACTCCAGGTCCACAACTGCCGAGGATGAGCGTTCACCTGCACAGGACTCCAGGCCCACAACTGCCGAAGATGAGCGTTCACCTGCACAGGACTCCAGGCCCACAACTGCCGAGGATGAGCGTTCACCTGCACAGGACTCCAGGCCCACAACTGCCGAAGATGAGTGTTCACCTGCACAGGACTCCAGGCCCACAACTGCCGAAGATGAGCGTTCACCTGCACAGGACTCCAGGCCCACAACTGCTGAAGATGAGCGTTCACCTGCACAGGACTCCAGGCCCACAACTGCCGAGGATGAGCGTTCACCTGCACAGGACTCCAGGCCCACAACTGCCGAAGATGAGCGTTCACCTGCACAGGACTCCAGGCCCACAACTGCCGAGGATGAGCGTTCACCTGCACAGGACTCCAGGCCCACAACTGCTGAAGATGAGCGTTCACCTGCACAGGACTCCAGGCCCACAACTGCCGAAGATGAACGTTCACCTGCACAGGACTCCAGGCCTACAACTGCCGAAGGTGAGCGTTCACCTGCACAGGACTCCAGGCCCACAACTGCCGAAGATGAGCGTTCACCTGCACAGGACTCCAGGCCCACAACTGCCGAAGATGAGCGTTCACCTGCACAGGACTCCAGGCCCACAACTGCCGAGGATGAGCGTTCACCTGCACAGGACTCCAGGCCCACAACTGCCGAGGATGAGCGTTCACCTGCACAGGACTCCAGGCCCAACACTGCTGAAGATGAGCGTTCACCTGCACAGGACTCCAGGCCCACAACTACCGAAGATGAACGTTCACCTGCACAGGACTCCAAGCCCACAACTACCGAAGATGAACGTTCACCTGCACAGGACTCCAAGCCCACAACTACCGAAGATGAACGTTCACCTGCACAGGACTCCAGGCCCACAACTGCTGAAGATGAATACACACCTGCAGAGGACTCCAGGCCCACAACTGCCGAAGATGAATGTTCGCCTGCACAGGACTCCAGGCCCACAACTACCGAAGATGAACGTTCATCTGCACAGGACTCCAGTCCCACAACTGCCGAAGATGAGCGTTCACCTGCACAGGACTCCAGGCCCACAACTGCTGAAGATGAGCGTTCACCTACACAGGACTCCGGGCCCACAACTGCTGAAGATGAACGTTCACCTGCACAGGACTCCAGGCCTACCACTGCCGAAGATGAACGTTCACCTGCACAGGACTCCAGGCCCACAACTACCGAAGATGAACGTTCACCTGCACAGGACTCCAGGCCCACAACTGCCGGAGATAAGCGTTCACCTACACAGGACTACGGGCCCACAACTGCTGAAGAAGAACGTTCACCTACACAGGACTCCGGGCCCACAACTGCTGAAGATGAACGTTCACCTGCACAGGACTCCAGGCCTACAACTGCCGTAGATGAACTTTCACCTGCACAGAACTCCAGGCCCACACCTACCGAAGATGAACGTTCACCTGCACAGGACTCCAGGCCCACAACTGCTGAAGATGAATATACACCTGCACAGGACTCCAGGCCCACAACTGCCGAAGATGAATGTTCGCCTGCACAGGACTCCAGGCCTACAACTACCGAAGATGAACGTTCACCTGCACAGAACTCCAGGCCCACAACTGCCCAAGATGAGCGTTCACCTGCACAGGACTCCAGGCCCACAACTGCCGAAGATGAGCGTTCACCTGCACAGGACTCCAGGCCCACAACTGGCGAAGATGAGCGTTCACCTGCACAGGACTCCAAGCCCACTACTGCCGAAGATGAGCGTTCACCTGCACAGGACTCCAAGCCCACAACTGCCTAAAATGAGCGTTTACCTGCACAGGACTCCAAGCCCACAACTGCAGAAGATGAACGTTCAACTGCACAGGACTCCAGGCCCACAATTGCCGAAGATGAGCGAACACCTGCACAGGACTCCAGGCCCACAACCTCCGAAGATGAGCGTTCACCTGCACAGTATTCCAGGCCCACAACTACCGAAGATGAACGTTTACCTGCACAGGACTACAGGCCCACAACTGCCGGAGATAAGCGTTCACCTACACAGGACTCCAGGCCTACAACTGCCGAAGATGAGCGTTCACCTGCACAGGACTCCAGGCCCACAACTACCGAAGATGAACGTTCACCTGCACAGGACTCCAGGCCCACAACTGCTGAAGATGAATATACAATGCACAGGACTCCAGGCCCACAACTGCCGAAGATGAACGTTCGCCTGCACAGGACTCCAGGCCCACAACTACCGAAGATGATCGTTCACCTGCACAGGACTCCAGGCCCACAACTGCCGAAGATGAGCGTTCACCTGCACAGGACTCCAGGCCCACAACTGCCGAAGATGAGCATTCACCTGCACAGGACTCCAGGCCCACAACTGCCGAAGATGAACGTTCACTCGCACAGGACTCCAAGCCTACAACTGCCGAAGATGAACGTTCAACTGCACAGGACTCCAGGCCTACAACTGCTGAAGATGATAGTTCACCTGCATAGGACTCCAGGCCCACAACTGCCGAAGATGAGCGTTCACCTGCACAGGACTCCGGGCCCACAACTGCCGAAGATGAACGTTCAACTGCACAGGACTCCAGGCCCACAACTGCCGAAGATGAGCGTACACCTGCACAGGACTCCAGGCCCACAACTACCGAAGATGAGCGTTCACCTGCACAGGACTCCAGGCCCAAAACTGCTGAAGATGAACGTTCATCTGCACAGGGCTCCAGGCCCACACTGCCGAAGATGAACGTTCACCTACACAGGACTCCTGGCCCACAACTGCCGAAGATGAACGTTCACCTACACAGGACTCCAGGCCCACAACTGCCGAAGATGAGCGTTCACCTGCACAGGACTCCAGGCCCACACTGCCGAAGATGAACATTCACCTGCACAGGACTCAGTGTCCACAACTGCCGCAGATGAACATTCACCTGCACATGACTCCAGGCCCAAAACTACCGAAGATGAGCGTTCACCTACACAGGACTCCAGGCCCACAACTGCTGAAGATGAACGTTCACCTACACAGGACTCCAGGTCCACAACTGCCGAAGATGAGCGTTCACCTGTACAGGTCTCCAGGCCCACAACTGCTGAAGATGAACATTCACCTGCACAGGACTCCGGGCCCACAACTGCCGGAGATGAGCGTTCACCTACACAGGGCTCCGGGCCCACAACTGCTGAAGAAGAAGGTTCACCTACACGGGACTCCAGGCCCACAACTTCTGAAGATGAACGTTCACCTACACAGGACTCCAGGCCCACAACTGCTGAAGATGAGCGTTCACCTGTACAGGACTCCAGGCCTACAACTGCCGAAGATTAGCGTTCACCTGCACAGGACTCCAGGTCCACAACTGCCGAACATGAGCGTTCACCTGCACAGCACTCCAGGCCCACAACTGCCAAAGATGAGCGTTCACCTGCACAGAACTCAAGGGCCACAACTGCCGAACATGAGCGTTCACCTGCACAGGACTCCAGGCCCCCAACTGCCGAACATGAGCGTTCACCTGCACAGGACCCCGATCCCACAACTACCGAAGATGAGCGTTCACCGGCACAGGACTCCAGGCCCACAACAACCGAAGATGAGCATTCACCTGCACAGTATTCCGGGCCCACAACTGCCGTAACATGAGCGTTCACCTGCACAGGACTCGGGGCCCACAACAACCGAAGATTAGCGTTCACCTGCACAGGACGTCAGGTTCACAACTGCCGAACATGAGCATTCACCTGCACAGGACTCCAGGCCCCCAACTGCTGAAGATGAGCGTTCACCTGCACAGGACTCCGATCCCACAACTACCGAAGATGAGCGTTTACCTGCACAGGACTCCGGGCCCACAACAACCGAAGATGAGCATTCACCTGCACAGGATTCCTGGCCCACAACTACCGAACATGAGCGTTCACCTGCACAGGACTCCGGGCCCACAACTACCGAAGATTAGCGTTCACCTGCACAAGTCTCCAGGCCCACAACTGCCGAACATGAGCGTTCACCTGCACAGGATTCCGGGCCCACAACTACAGAAGATGAGCGTTCACCTGCACAGGACTCCAGGCCCACAACTGCCGGAAATAAGCTTTCACCTGCATTGGTCACCATGGCTACAACTGCTGAAGATGAGTGTTCACCTGCACAGGACTCCAGGCCCACAACTGCCGGAAATAAGCTTTCACCTGCATTGGTCACCATGGCCACGACTGCCGAAGATGAGTGTTCACCTGCATTGGTCACCATGGCCACAACTGCTAAAGATGAGCGTTCACCTGCATTGGTCACCATGGCCACAACTGCTGAAGATGAGTGTGTGTCTTTACCATCTCCAAGGGCCACAAGATGAACACCAACCTGTGTTGGCCTGGAAGCCACATCTGTCAACAAGCACGCCAACCACGGTGCTCATCACCCATGAAGGGGGCTGGGCCTTCTGCGGTCTTTTGAACCTGTACCAAAGCTCAATTGTGTGAAGATACTCAACAGAATCTGTCCACACCTGAGACTTAACAGCACATTGACCAGGAGACACAGTACTGAGTCTGCACAAACTGAGAGACTGTGCCTAATTGCAAGCAGAGGGGTACTGTTGCTGCTAACACTGACCTTTTCTGGCACAGACTTGTTGGTCCAAAGCACAACTGAATTGACCGTCAGGGCAGTCTTTGGGGCAATGAGTAGAGGTCTGCGCTGGTGCCTAGTTGAATGTGTAGTATTTAGTAACACTGTGTGATTAAAGTAGTTTCACTGCACCGGTCACTACTGTACTCTTGTCCCTTACACTGCATCCCTGAGTAGCCATTTAAGTAGCACACAGGTGGATGAAGCACTTTACTATGCGTATGTACACATTTCTGGTGGTAGTTGTGTATGGTGCTCTTGATGACTTGGATTTTATTTGTGTCGTTTTATTGTGTCCCATTTCGCTGTGAACCCCTACTCTTGCAAATGTAACGTGGTGAAAAGCGTTACCTTTTTCTGTGTCAGTTGCAGGTTGTGTGCCTGCATGAATGACCCTCTCATCATGCTCCTGCACTCAGTAAGCTATACTGACATGATTCTTATGCATACATTGGGTTATTTGTAATGTGGACTACACCGACCAAATGTGGTCATCAAGCTCTTAACATAACATTTTAATTTACATCTATTGCAGATTCACACTTGGTAAATGAGGGTATAAGCAAAAGAAGAATAAATGGAGAAGCAGGCACAAGTACATCATTGTCATTCCATCGAAGAAAATAGAACATACATGGCCATATGTACTTCTTGCTCTTTGTGAATGTAAACTAAGAAAAAAAAGTAGATAAGCTAATATTTTTTAACATTCCATTTCCTTTAACCCCTTCGATGCGTGTGACAAGGCCAGCTCGTCATGGGCGTTACCTGCGCTGTGCGTGTGACGAGTTGACCTTGTCACGTAACGCGGGATTTTCAAAATCGCAGCGCTCAGAGGGAAAACCGCTAGCGGGCATGCGGTTAAGGAAAATGAGCTGTATTAAAAAAAATAAACGTTTTTTAAAATTAAAAAACAACTGGAGACATGGTGGTCTGCTAACCCTAGCAGAAGCCATCGTTGTGATGGCCTCCAATGGCAGTGGCTTGGAATTTGCAACCTACCTCATTAATATGCTTGAGGAAGGTCGGATTCAGACCAACTACGATTAAGATTTTTAAACTAACTAATTAGTACATAAAGTATTTCTTTAAAATACTTTATTGGGAGCAAAAATACTGCTAGCAAATTGTGACCAGTATTTTGGAACCAGATGTTTTAGTTCATATGGACCATAGTCTTTCATTGCTTGCGCAAATTGCGTACCCATTAAATATTGATACTGCGTGTATGGTGTTAACCGGGTGTGTCACTGATGCACCATTTTGAGTTTTAGACCTCAGAATGGGGGTATTGATCTGAGCAATTGCAAGTGCAAATTGTTAAATACCACTGTAAGTCAGCTCAACTGCAAATGTGCATATTTCCACTTTGAAATGACCATCTGCATGTTTCCAGTACTGGAGATGCGTGAACCTGGAATTTGCATAGATTGCGCATAGACTTTGCAATTACCGTCTGTATGTTTCCAGTATTGGAGATGCAGAAACCTGGAGTTTGCATAGATTGCACGCAGGCTTTGCAATTACCATTTGCATGTTTCCAGTACTGGAGATGCGTGAACCTGGAATTTTCCATAGATTGCGCATAGACTTTGCAATTACCGTCTGCATGTTTCCAGTATTGGAGATGCAGAAACCTGGAGTTTGCATAGATTGCACGCAGGCTTTGCAATTACCATCTGCATGTTTCCAGTACTGGAGATGCGTGAACCTGGAATTTGCATAGACTTTGCAATTACCGTCTGCATGTTTCCAGTATTGGAGATGCAGAAACCTAGGGTTTGCATAGATTGCACGCCGGCTTTGCAATTACCGTCTGTATGTTTCCAGTAATGGAGATGCAGAAACCTGGAGTTTGCATAGATTGCACGCAGGCTTTGCAATTACCGTCTGTATGTTTCCAGTAATGGAGATGCAGAAACCTGGAGTTTGCATAGATTGCACGCAGGCTTTGCAATTACCGTCTGTATGTTTCCAGTAATGGAGATGCAGAAACCTGGAGTTTGCATAGATTGCATGCAGGCTTTGCAATTACCGTCTGTATGTTTCCAGTAATATAGATGCAGAAACCTGGAGTTTGCATAGATTGCATCCAGGCTTTGCAATTACCGTTTGTATGTTTCCAGTAATGGAGATGCAAAACCTGGAGTTTGCATAGATTGCATGCAGGTTTTGCAATTACCGTCTGTATGTTTCGAGTAATGGAGATGCAGAAACCTGGAGTTTGCATAGATTGCACGCAGGCTTTGCAATTACCGTCTGTATGTTTCGAGTAATGGAGATTCAAAAACCTGGAGTTTGCATAGATTGCACGCAGGTTTTGCAATTACCGTCTGCATGTTTCCAGTAATGGAGATGCAGAAACCTGGAGTTTGCATAGATTGCACACAGGCTTTGCAATTACCGTCTGTGTGTTTCCAGTAATGGAGATGCAAAAACCTGGAGTTTGCATAGATTGCACGCAGGCTTTGCAATTACCGTCTGCATGTTTCCAGTAATGGAGATGCAGAAACCTGAAATTCACAAAGATTCCATGCAGACTTTGCAATTACCGTCTGCATGTTTCCAGTAATGGAGATGCAGAAACCTGGAGTTTGCATAGATTGCACGCAGGCTTTGTTATTACCCTCTGAACCAAATCTACCGTTTGCACCCAAATGAGGAGATTGAGAACCGCAGCAACCTAGTCTAGGCTGGAGTGTTTTTTTATCCAAATACATTTTATGCCAAATCAATGAAGAGAATAGTTCAGTTGATATCATGGCCATGACGTAGACACGATTTGAGAAGTATTGTGCATTCCTTGCTGAAAGCTGGAGGTTCTGAACCAGGTACATTCCAGGATCCGTCAGAGACTTTCAATGTTGCTCTTGTTCTGAGACATGTGGCGCTCAAGGCTCTAGAAATGAGAATTCTACTTCTGACTCACATACAAAAGCTACCAGAGCCTTGCACTCCAGTGCCTAAGAACTGATTCATAAACCAATAGCCTTTCAGGTTCTTCCTCTTCCGCCATCCTCTGCTCTATTCTACATAATCATTCCATAAGGGACAAGGGCAGAATCCGTCTGTTATGGTGAAAAGGCTTTTGAGTGATCTCCCAAAGGACAACATGGATGTGGGCTCATTCGACCCGTGTAAAAACTAGACACACACATTTCCTTTTACAAATTAAATTTGCATCCGGTATCGGGTATGATTGTGTACCGGAATAAGAGAGAAAAAAAACAGTGTACAGAAAAGGGATTTCAAACTATTTTTCATGAATTGTTTCGAAACGTTCAGCATTCTGGTACACATTTTTACCTGCTACTCAATACTGTTGGCTGATGCGGGTGCAAACTAGGGTTTAGCTCCTAACTGGCAAAAACAGGTGCGAGATATATCTGAGCCCAGTTTTGCATTATTGCTAAGGGTTCAATAATACAGCCAATCTATGGTTCCAGAAGGTGTTGACACCTGTTAGCTCAATCAGGCCTTTCTACCTTTTTGTGTGTTGTTCTGTGAGTAAGATAGTGTGCTCTATGCTCAACCCACCATCCATTCATGTGTTCCACCACACATTACATGCTCATGTGCATGCTGGTGCTTAGGATTCTTCCGTCTGGAACCAGGCATTTCTGCAAGTTACTGGTCACAAGTCCTGATTAGCTCCTGCAAGACAGCATTTTGGAAATGAGAGAAGTGGATGACAAGAGTACACATACAATTCCTTTTTCTAATACTGAGGAAGATCTTGGCAAGTTTCTCAAACTGGAGCAAGGAGGACAGACATAGAAATTAATGGGAGAATTTTTTTTATGCCTCTATACCTCACTCGTCTTATTAACCCCTTCGATGCTCATGACGAGCTCAGCTCGTCATGAGGTACACCTCTCGTACACTCATGACGAGCTGAGCTGAACAATGGAATTTCTTCTTCTCCAGCACTAGAGGAGAATACCATCAGCATCGATGGTGTTAAGAGAAAGACTTCTTCCTCTTACTTGCGTTGGGTTATAGAGACACCTCACATTAAAAGGCCTTAGTTGATTATCTTTGATACTTTGCTTGTGGCTTAGAGGGAATATGGATAACCGATTTAGATAGGACATAAAATCCAGACCAAGGCAGCCATGGTGGTATGGTATATGAATTGTGTTGTCCAAATATCATCCGACATGAATATTTGTGTCTTCAATGTTGTTTACAAAGCTACCAGCCCATTAGAGTTAATTATAGAAATTCTACACCCATTGGGGTAATCTTTTTGTACACAATGTGCATGTCATATGACATTTCTGTAGTAGATATTCTGATATACAACCTCCAGGTCAAAAACGGGATTGAATAATCACAATTTTATCAAGCTAGTGCTGGTCAAACATAAATTGTAGCCAATGAAAGAAAGATCAGAATTCAAGGTGCTGTATGTGGGCCATCAAGCATCATCAGAAATAGAGCCGCTGCAATACCACATTCGAGCAGTTACACAGAAGAAGTCGGGCAGAAAATAGAGATTCAGCAAAGGGTCAAAGTCAGAAATTGAGTCGGGCAGAATGCGTGCCGTGCAAAAGGCCGGCTTGTGAAACGCAGTCCCAAAAGGATTCAAAGAGAGTATGATCATGACTCCTTTTCAAGGTAGTTAAGAATGGGCTATTTTAGAGAAGATACCAGGTAAATGACCTGCCCCTTTGGTTTGTATTCCACTCTTGTGCTGATGCTTGCCAGTACCGCTACTCTAACCAACCACAGGAAAAGCCCTTACACGGCATTAAATCAAAATTAGCATTATCACTTTCATCAGCAAAAGCAAGTTAAAATGGCATTCGAAGAAGGGAATTGACAGACATAAGTCCTAGTAGGATTTAGAAGGTTGTCCAGATTCAAAAGTTCTATTAAAATGGTTCATGTGAAAGACGCGTCAGTCTTGATTCCCTCCCAGGAAGCAAACCCACTGCTATGGAAGAGGAAGGAGAAGGTGCTGGCCCCCGCAGAGGAGCTCCTCTGTCACAGATGATACTTTATGGATCTAAAGTCTTCTCAGATAAGGTCAGTTGAATGCCACCTATGTATTGGGTTACAGCGGAAGGAAAATGTAGTTCCATTGCCAGGCGACTTGGGCGCTTAGATAGCCTTTGGTTATCAGCTATGTTCTGATCACTTGTTGTATTACTTTCTGTAGCATTTTGTTTGTTGTTTAGCTTTATGTAACCTGTTGCCACCATCACAGCCCTAATGGGATGCATGAAGCACAGGTGTTTGAGTATCTGGTGGATCTTATATGGAGAGAAGGGTTCGACGGTATTTGCTCGTGTGAACATAGACTTGCTTCTCACTTCTATCCTTGTTGGATGTTTAGAAGAATTTGGTATTTGAGGAATGAAATAACAACAGACGCGGAGCAGCAGATTACACATTTGTGTGTATGTGCGCTAAAATGTCCGTAGGGTGCATGTGGAGTAGGAAATGGCGCAGAGCCTACTTGTTGATTGAGGAATTTTCTAGAGAGATTTGCCTAGTAGGAGTTGTGCATGGATACTGCATGTTGAGTAAGATTTAATCTGAGTTGAAAGTAGATTCCGCTAATCCTTATGCCATGTCATACCATATAATGCTTATGTTATGCAATGTTAAAGTGCTGTAAACCGATCCATGACTACCATCTTCAAGAAAATCAATCACTAGGACCATTTTAAATAGAGGACATCTCTGTTTATAAGGTAATCTTCCAGTTGTTCCAGTTTTCCTTAAGATGTTCTCAGAAGTGTTTTTTCATTGAGAAGCATCCGCCTCTTAACGCAGGTTTATTTAGTTCTTGGCTGGGAAACATTCTAATGGCAAAAACCTTAGTGGTCAGTTCTGCTACTTATACTCTTATAAGACTATTCTCTTAAAGTTCCAGTTATAGATTTTCCTAGATTTCTTGCTATCTAATAACAAATAAATTCAGATTGTTAAATTAATATAACGTAGAGTAGGCTATTTTTAATAATAATTTTTGAAAGCGTTAATTTACTATTGTATATCACGGTGTAAACAAGTTAGTATTTTCTTTAAAAATGACACTGGACAAAGTGGTTCATGGTTTTATTGTTGTAGTTAGCTTACAATAAAAGATATTGAAAGGATATCCTTGTATGGTCGCTGTAGTGACAGTATTGTGCAAATTACTAATGTTTTGTAAGTAAGGATAGTCAGGTCCTCCTCACAGTCTTTGCTAGTATTTAAACATTTAGAAATTATATTTGAGCTGGATTGTTTGTGGGCCTCAATGTTTGTTTTTAATTAAAATTATTATGGTTGGTTTAGTTATATATATTTTGAAGCTCCTTTCTACCTTTTTTAACATTACTTTAGCTCGTGTATGATTAGTTTTATTCTGCTCTATTCCCTTCACTTCAGTGAAGCTATCAAATTAATTTCCTAGGGCAGCAGGGACACATGTTCAACAGCAATCTTTGTGTGGGGTATATCTATCTATATATGTATATTCACTGAAAAAAGCAAAGGTTACAGGGACGTTATAGTTAGGCTCAGATGTCACTCTTATAAAGTTGGCACAATGATATTTTGGTGGAGAGTCATAATAAATGGAGATCATCCATTGGTGACAAATAGGGTACAACAGGCATCGTTTTTGTAGGTGTCGGGCACCACAGTCTAGTAATATATGTTTGCACAAGAGCTGACAGGTAAAGTGTGCCTGTTTTTAAATCTCCCACTGTGTTTATCCAGTAGAGAAATGATCAATGCACTTGGCAAGTGGGTGGGATGATTGCAAAGGGAACAGCTTTGGTTAAATGCAGCCAGGTACAAAGTAGTGCAGCTTACATTTATTAACACCTTTAGCTTCTTTATGGACTAGCCCTTAGTCATCTGGAGATTGGGGAGAATTATAGTGGTTTTTAAATGCCTCTCAAAGTTAGCTCCTTCCACACCTGCATTCCTTGTTTCCAATTCACAAATTCTTTTCTGAGACAGGTTGTTGGTTCTCCAGACATACATGTGAGTTACGCATGAATGTCTAGGGATATGATCAGTTTATTTCTGGAAAACGGGAATCTGGAACTAGACCAGGAAATTCGGGAGCAATTTAAGTTAAAACTATGAGTAAACCACAGCAACTCACAGGAAATGCTTTGTAGAGTGTTCCCTTGGCCATTCATGTTCACCAACATGGCAATAATGATAACAAGACATACACAATCCAGAAGCTGTTCCAAGCACTTCAATACCAACAATTTAACTCAGGGGAATGAGAACTCACTGCAGAGCTGTGTGTGTAAGCTCTAGAGCACAGGTTTCGATTGAGTTAGGACCAATCCAATCATTAAGCCCCCAGTAAATAAACCATCTAGGGGGAAAAGTCAAGTTTTTATGTTAATGGATAAAGCAAAGTTTTCCCATTGTTTAAACATGGTGGGCCATGAAGACAAGCTTGACCATGACCCGGGTGCATAAATATCTGCACATTAGTCTGATGCTCCATTGAAAGTTTGACTTATGTTATGTTTATTCGCTTTTTAGAGTTAACAACTTAACTTAGTGGAGAACATTTATTAATCAAAACTTGACGTTGTCCCTTGTTGAGTAATTAGCCAGAATAGTCAGCAATGGACTACATGTGAACCGAAAGCGCTAACAGATAGGTACCGGTGATCTGGTAAATAATGGAACCCTCTATTGATTTAAATGGGTTGTCACTAATTCACGTGCCCACTACACCCTGAATTCCTAATATCTGTTGTTCAAATTCTTTAAGAGTCCATCTTCGTAGATGATAAAAGACATTCGAGCGATTTGCCTGAGCCTGAGCATCACAGGTACCAAAGAATAAGAAACTGATTGAGGGGTCTGGGCTAGTGGCTGGGTGAAGTGCTGAATCTGGAATAGAATCAACCAGTGGGATTTCCATCACCAAAAGTGGAGGGAATTCCCCTAAAGGATCTGCCTTCAGATGAAGAACTTTCTCAATGAATGTAAGGGCTTTCCATTTATACCCGGTTCTAAATAAGGCCCTAAAGATAAAACGTTATCAAATCTTACTTTGGATTATCATTCTTGTAACTATACATCTTCATGTGAGAGGATGTATTATATCAGTATAGCCCACTTCCAAGGGCTACAGCAGTTGTTAAATGTCTTGAGACCGAGTTATAGGCCAGAGTCATGGGCGAGTGCCCATAATGTGCTGGAGGCAGGGCTGGACTGGCTATAGCGGGAACTGGGCAATCCCCCAGTGCGCTGCATGAGTGGGGGGCGGGTTTGGGGTGGAGGCGGACGAGCACTTTGCCAGGGCCGGTTTTGATTCCCAGTCCCGCCCTAACTGAAGGTCCTATAACAACCGGCATAGCCCAAGGAAGAAGTGCTATAATGCTGTTAGCACTTTCAGCCCTCTGCGGGTAGTATAATATAAATTAAAAAAGTAAAAACATACAGGCTTTAGACCGATGGATAAGAAGGTCAACACCAGCCATTATTGGTCCATCTAGTCTTCAGTTGAGCTCTTAGCACTCCAGTATTTTAATGTGTGTTACTTAGTTTTGCTAAGTGGGCTAAGGAGCTTGTTCACTATGGATATGTTTGTCTGCAAGATAATCAAAGTTTCATTGATGAAAATTCGAGTAAACCAGTCATGAGTGTTTTTTTATGGATTTAGTTTTGACATATTTGTGAATTTATCTATATAACTATAAATACATATCTATATATACACACACACACACATGTATAAATTAAGCACTACAAAGACACCAATAACAACTTCTAAGATGTAACAGAAATCAGTTGGAAATGTTGATAATTACATTTCATTAAATGCCAGAAACCTATTTGCCACCAACTGGATCCAATAGAAATCCTTGTAAACTTGTATCTGTGACATTTTCCACCAAGAAAGATTTTTCTTTTTATTGAGCTTGAAATGTAAATACTGAATGAAACATCCAGTGATAGAATAATCTTATGAAACATTAAAATATCTATAAGGTATAAGGGGAGCACTAAAGCAAACCTGTGTCGGTGAAAGGGATTTTAAAAGAAGAAAGAAATATTGTGGGACTGTGCTGGGGAATCTTTGAGGACATAAGAAGTATGGGATTGACTTAGAATTAACATTTGTAAATGTAAACCTGTAGGTTTCCTTTTATGATTTGAGTACATTTAAAGGGTTCATAAAAATTCCAAACCATAGTTGTACATATTCACGAAATCTGTCGAGTTATGTGTGTATAACTTAGCCTAAACCAAAAACTTGTCAACTTTTTATTTTAAAACATGCTAATTCATTTTCAATGTTAATAGTTGGTTACATCTTGTATCACACAGCGATGTGGCATTATTCGTCGTCTAGGATATTCCAACTCGATTCATCTTCCCTTTCCATTCCCCGCCTCTCTCCCCCCTCGGCAGTACTCAAATATAGAAACTTGGACGATAACATTTTGGTTTAAATAAAAAATTGCCTCAGAGCAAATGTACAGTGTACACAGCTTTGATTACAGATTCCTTTTTGCAGGTCGCCAATAGTTTCTGCCTCCCCCCCTCCCCCCCAGATCACATCCCAGGACAGTGTATGTGTTGTGTGTTATTGCAGTATATTATTTGTCTATGCCCTTCAAGACCGGTGTGTCTGCCGGGTGTTCCTGCTACTCTTGCCCTGCTATATACCCTCTTCCCATGGGAGAGCTAGAGTTGGTCTCTCTATATGGGTAAAATTAAATTTTAGGGTGGAAGTGTCAACCATTGATTCAGTTACTCCTGCATACCAGGCTCTGCTTATTAAAGATTGTCTAGGTTCTATTTATTTTTATTTGCTAAATTGTTATATTAACAACTTCACTAATTCATTTAGGGCCAGATGTAGGTAATTTTTATTTTCCGACCTCTTAAATACCGAGTCATACCGACTCGGTATTTCAGAGGTCGGAAAATAAAAATACCGAGATGTAGGTAATTGCAGATGTGCAATTACCGAATCGGAAACAGTCGGTAATTTCCGATGCGGTAAATACCGACCAGTTGATGCCCATGCATTCCTATGGGCTTTGAAGCCCATTGGAATGAACGGGCATTTACCGGTCGGTATTTACCACATCGGTAAATACCGATAGCCACAAGGGTGCAGGGGGTGTCACTTTGACACCCTCTGGCACCCCCAAAAGAGGCTCGGTGCCATGTGGCAGGCATACCTGCCCTAAGGACAGGTCTGCCTGTCATATGGCATAGGTGTGCATGCACACATGTGCATGCACACCTGAAACGGTATTTTACCATCAAGTATTATTTGATGGTAAAATACCGATTTTGTACTGCTTGTGGGACTCAGAAGAGTCCCACCTACATACCAATTTACCGGTATCCATGATGTTACCGACTCGGTATTTTACATACTCTGTAAATTTACCTATCGGTAAATTTACCGAGTCTGTAAATTACAGGGACCTACATGTCAAATTGCTTTTACCGGGTGGTAACGGCCGAATTCGGCCGTTACCACCCGGTAAAAGCCTACCTACATCTGGCCCTTAGTCTTTTATTTGAGGAGTTGTTTGGTTTTATAATGAGTCTAAAACCAATTGGGTCTGGTGCTGCACTCCGACCTCGATTTTTGTTATGTGGCGGCTTTAATGCCAAACTTGGGATCAGTCTGAGGAGTTGGGTTTTACGGGCTCTGTAGTGGAAGCAGGACCCTTGGACATTAGAGGGAGAGAGCTGAGGAATTGTCTAGTCTCAAATAATCTTGTGGATTTGATCGACTGTTTTCAGGGTGGAGGACCGAGTAAACCCACTTTTAGTTGGGGGCACGGGGTATCCATAATTGATTATATATTTGCTCCCAGGCACTTCCGTCAGATGTGCTCTAATAGCCCATTCATAGAGACTCCATGGGGGGTTCATAATGCATTGTCTATAGAAGGGGTCCTCCCCATGGGCTAGGACAAATCACCCACAGTATATACTGAAATTAATCAGCATTCAAGAGATGGGCTTAGATTCTTTGGGTTTGTGAAGGATCCCAGCTTTACGCTTGGTCTCCTTCTTAAAAAAATCTGTCACTGTCTATGGAGTGTTTGACAGAGTATCCTGGCGAAGACATCTGTCTGCTATCAACATTTATGCATATGCATTAAGAACCATTTGCTGAAACCCCATTGGCCTGCCCAAGATCATCCACGGTGGTTTGAGGCAAATTGCTTGGAGGTCATTCGCAGTTTGAGGAAGACTCTCTTAAGGCGCCCAAGAGTTATTGGGGAGGTTTGAGTGGCCAGTAGGGTTTACAAATGGACTTTTAAGGATAGGAATAACTTTTTGAATAAAAGGGACGGGGAAAATCTGGAAATGGCAGCTACACAGAATAATAGTAAAGGGTTCTGGGATATTGTTAACAGGTTTCACCAGCTGAATGCCTCACCCAACCAGCTTTTAGTTTGTAATATATCTGGTTTGGAGTGGGTCAAGCACTTTACAACTATCTATCAAGTGGCTGAGGATACGTTTCGAGGTGTTATGTTACAGACACATTTGGAAAACTCTCCACCATTTCAGGCTTCTCTTTCGGAGGTGATGTAAGCCATCAGACAGAGCTCTAGTGGTAAAGCGCACGGGCCAGATCAGATTCTCATTGACCTAAAGTGTAACATAAATGTCTGAAGTCCCTTGCTCACTAATTTGTTTAATATTTCCCTGTGTAGCAAGGTTCCGAACTCCCAGGCCCTTTCAATAATCGTCCCTATCTTTAAAAAAGGGGACCGTCGACCTCCCAAATGTTACAGGCCGATATCCCTCATTGATAGTACAGTAAAGATCTTGGGGAGGGTAATTTCCAATTGTTTACAGGCCTGGGCCAGTGATGGTAACATCTTGTCCCCATGTCAGTATGGCTTTCATCCAGAACTAGGTACAGTGGAACAGTGCCTTAACCTGCACTTGATTGTGGGTAGATACACCATCCCCAGGCGCTGCCGATTGTACCTGGCATTCATGGATTTAGCCACCTTATTCGTTTGCGTGAATAGGACCAAGCCATGGCTGATTTTGATAGATTTGCAATTTCAGTGCTGCTGGTAAACTTTTTCCTTATATTACATGAGAATTTAGGGATTAAGGTGCGATATGGTCGAGCTCGGGAAACTTCTGATGTGTTCCCTCTAGTCAGTGGGGGGCGTCAGGGGTGCATTTTGGCACCTCTGCTTTTTATGCCTATATTAACAAATTAGGTACCCACTTGTCTTCGACCATACCGAAAATTGCTAATTCACTCGTCCCAGCGCAACTATATGCTGACGATGCTGTTTTAATGTCAAGGACACCCAGTGCTTTACGTATTTTGTCTCATTAATGGGTAGTTTGGACATGTCAACAAATTAAGGGCAATTGCACATACTGGCATGTGTCTGGACAGAAGAACTGTGTTATCCGTAAGGATTAAAGACCAGACTTGGAGCTCTGTGCAGAATTGTAGTTACCTTGGTGTAACCTTTGACTCAAAAGGTTCTTGGCAACCCCAGGTTAATGGCGCTCATGCACAACTAGTCAGGATGGCTGGGTCTCTATTGATATTCGTTTAGGGGATAGATAGAGCATTATTTCCCCCTATATCAAGATCTATAATTTGTAGGGCGGTCCTGCAGTCACATGTGAAGCTGGGGTTTAGGGGTTTAACAACACTTCCCCATATAGGGGGAATATAATAGGACTTGTAAACAGCTCTTGAGTCTTACGTTAACTAGCTCTCATTTTAACTTGCATTCGGAATTCAATTTTTTATATGTTTCCGATTTTAGATTAGCATGTGATCGAATGCCAAAGCAAGTTTTAATAGAAAAGTGATTTCAGATTGTCTCAGTTTACACAGGGTCTGTTAATCCGCTGGGTGAAATATGTCCATATGTTATTTACTGATATCTGTCTCCACCAAATGTTTATTGCTCCTGGTACCTTAAGGAAAATGATAAGAGGCTGGTCCCAAAGGATGGAGGAGCTTTTTAGCAAGCACTCTTTTCATAATTGTTTTATTTTTCTAGCATCAGGAGAACCAGTATTTTATTTATCTTTAGAACTTTAACGGTGGGAGAGGTCTCTTCTTTTTAAAAAAAATGTATGTATTGTTTCAGCAAACAGCCTTACAATATTTTAAGAACATGCAAAATAAAAGAAACTCAATAAAAGCATGTGCACAGCAATCTATCAACAAATTAATTGGAAATATTAAAATGCAAGTACAGTGAGATGCTAAAAATACACATTTCCATCAAAGGCATACAACCTAGAATATAAATTCTTCGGCTATAATAAAATGTGAGTGCAGTGAAACAAAAAGTACACATTACCAATGAAGGCAACATCCTAAGTGAGAGAAAAAATATGTGAGTTATTTCTTTTCAAGGTGTAAACAATCTGCCAACCCACTTAGGGATAAGAAGCACAGTGCATACAAATGGCACAGAATTGTGAAATTTGTGCAAAAGGTAGCAGCATGTTCATTATGGGACACAGCCAGGTTCACAGAGCCTATCTACTTAACAACATACCTAGAGTAGAAAGCAACTAACCCAGGCAAGGCCACTTAACCCATAGATATGACGCTATGGGGGTGACCACGTACATATTATCTGGTTTAATACACAGCGCCTTTGCTGGTGTAACACATCTAGCCCACAGTATTTAAAAAGGGATGGAGCCACTGTGCTGTGCGGCTATATTTTTTGTGCAAAACACAACAAAATGGTTTTGATTGTCCTGACCACGAATCTACCATCACAGAGGTCGTATCTACTGTCAAGTATATGTATACATATAAGAAAATCCCTCAGATTTAGGGCAGGCACGGTTTGGCATTCTTTATGGTTTTCTATTGTAGCAAAGTTCTGTGGAGTAGTATATTAACCTTTCCTTGTGATTGGTCGGCTGAGCAATCTTTGTTGCTTTATCTGTTTTTTTTGCTTTTTTTGCAAAATAAATTGACAATTCCTGTTATCCTGTCTTAAACATATGCTGAAGCCTTCTGCCTTAAAAAACTGCAGAGATGCCTTGGCGTATCCTCAATTGTTAAGTAGTCCTGATGTTTGCCATAGTGTTTGTTGTTTCCTGAAAATGTCCCTAAGCGGTAGGAAGTCAACGGAAGGATAATGGCGGATTATCTGCGTAGTGCAGGGACCCGCTGCTTTTGCATTAGCGGGGGCGTCTCGCTGCTGTGTTAATGCTCTTCACTTCAGAGGTTTTTCTACTGCACAGAGATATGTTTTTATCTGATCTGCATTAATGCTTTAAGTCTTATGTATCTATTTTTATTGTATTTTATTCCTGTGATGAATTGTACAGTGCTCTTTTATGATTTTTACGTAAAATTGAATAAAGATATATTGAATTGAATTGAGTTACGCATATGTGCTAACAAGATCATGGAACAGCAACAAAGCAGGGGTAAGAGGTGCAGGTGGTAGGTCTGTAGCAGCAGGGGTCAGTGCAACCATAAAGTTTAGTGAGAAGAGAGATAGCCAGGCCTTGGACTAATTGGGAGTAAGTTGGAAGGAGGGAGCAATAAGTGCCTGCACCGTGAACAGAGTAGAGAGAATGCATGTACAATATGAGGAAAGCAGAAGGAAGGTCAGTGGGCAAAGGAAGATGCAACTGAGAATGGCTTCCCTCCCACTGGCCCAAAGCACTTACCTGCCTTTAGTTGCTGGTTTCCTGTTTCCGCAACTGACTGCATCCGGCCCGGTCGGTCCAGCACACCTGAGGCATCAATCTTTGCATTTTGACACAGGGCCTCAGCTGCAAAGTAATGGGAAGGTTGGCCAACAAGAGTAAAGATGTGGTTCAAAAAGCTGATGTGTATGGGTTTATTCTGGAACTTTAGCTTTGACTGCAGTATGGGAAACACCGCTCAGTATTTTTTCTATGTCATTCTTGCTGTGATCAGATGCACCAGGATTGTTAAGGGGGTTCCTGGTGAGCATAGAGCCCAAACTGCCTGAAACTGGGTGCTGCTTCCTCCCATACTGCAACCTGTAACCCCCCCCCACCCATTGGCAACCATCCCCGCTCCTTCCCACCCACACATGTTCATCTAAGTAGTCTCACTATACGTGTTGTGCTCTGCTGGCCTTCGGCTTGTTAAACCCCGCCTTGCATCGTGTTTTGACAGGTTTTGTGAGTTTTGACAATCCTGCCAGTGCCCAGGCCGCCATCCAGGCTATGAATGGCTTTCAGATTGGCATGAAGAGGCTGAAGGTGCAGCTGAAACGGCCGAAGGATGCCAACCGCCCTTACTGAGATGTTGCGGCAGTCGCTGGAAACAAGGACTAGCACAGGTAACTGCGCATGGGCCGTGCAGGAGCACCAGGAGCATAGTTAACTAGCGGAACGCACGCTCACTCTGACCCAGCGGTCTCCCCAGGGAGGCCGCTTGCAGGGCCGCACATAGGTACTCACGTGTTTGCTGTGTTCACTTCCAATTGTATCTCAAGAGGGAGGAGAGAACAGGCACAGAGAGTTACAGGAAGGGAAGATTGTATAGAGATCAGTCAACACCTTCTCACTTTAGCAGGAGGAACACTACATATGCTACATATGGGCCCACCAAAGACTCCACAGAAAGTACCCTGAAGGGCTTGTTTGTACCCAGATAGTATTGTCATGGCGAGATGCAAGGTTTCTTACGCGGAGGATCTCTATGTGTTTGCCTAATTTTCTGAATTTTTAAAGACCTTGCAAAGACTATAATTGAGTCCAAACTTTCTGTGTTCTGTGCATAACTGTATGAAGTCTCAGGTTTTTGTAGGAGCAATTTCCTGCGGGTAATGCCAAGAAGAAGCGTTTCCGTGCTGGTAATGGGGCCCAAAAAACTTCCAGCTAACGTGGGCTAATAGTATTTTTACTATTTCTGCACCCAATTTTTGCATGAAAGAAGCTGACAAGAGTTCAGCAAGAGCATGCACAACTACATGCAAAGAACGGGGAGTGGAAACTGCCAATGCAAAAACCTGAGTGAAGCCGGTGCGAAACATACGCCCTAGCTCTAAAGAATTAAAAGGCCCATCCTTCACCTGTTAAGGGTACCGCATATCTGTTTTTTCAAGCACAATATTTTTCCATGCAGTACAATCCTAATTCAGTCGACAGACTAATTTGCATGTAGCCAGGTTCTGAGCTGGGATGGTGCAGTGAGCTAAAAAACGGTGATGGATCAAGCCCTGATCTGCTGACTGGGTAGGAGTATTCTGCATCATTCAGAAACTCTGTCCATCAACTTTTCCAAAACGTACAATCCTAATTGGATCAGAACATTAACTGGTACAGACCAAGCCACGCATATTGTATGTGACATGCAAACCCAATCAAAGATGCACAATTTGTGCCTCCATTCTCATTTTGCTTGGGCACCCTCCTCCCCTTTTTATGCGGCTCTGATCATTACATAGAGGCAGATGCGGTGCCGCTTAACTGGCTTTGGGTTAACAGTGATTCTCGCTTCCTATGCCAGTGGTTCTTAACATGTGGTCTGGGGACTCCTGGTGGTCCACAATGCCTACTCGAGACGTGCGCCTGCTTATAAAATTCAATCATTTTAACAGACTGCTGAAAGTGTACATAAATAGAGAAGCAAAATGTACAATTGAAATTTTTTAAATGTTCTGTAAAAATTAAGGAAATTGAAGTTGGAGTCTAAAATTGAAGTTGGTATTATCAGATGATTCGTGGGAGCAATGCAAGTGTATCGAACAGAATATAGTATGGATGATAGAGTATTTTTGTGTATTGTTTTGCCTTTCAAGTCATCGAAATTGTTTATGCCGCGGTCCCTTGATTCTAATAATCCCTCACTGGGGTTCTAAGGACTCCAGTGATGAATAAGGGGGGGTCCACGGAAGTCAAAAGGTTAAGAACCACTGTCCTATGCAACAGGGCATCATTAAGGCGCAGGCGACCCCAAATTATGCCTGTTGTATTTTGGATGGGGACAGCCACTGCCTAATATCTACCCTTGCAGAATGATCTTCAAATCCTATAATTTCTAGAAAAACCCTTACTACATCGTGGCGACCATGTTATGTTACATTATCTGTGTTGCAACACCAAGTGAATTCGATCAAATCTCAGCATTCTATGTCTTCATTATCAGGACCTTGTCCTGATCATGTGTCTACTTAAGGGTTGTTTTGCCTTTTTCTGGCAATTTGTGCATTCCATGCACCGTGTGGGAGAGAATTCAGGGGCAGATGTACAAAGAGACCAGAAGAAAAAAGTGGTCGCAAATTGCGTATCAACATTTTGCATCTTGTCTCTGATTTTGGGGGCAACATTTACAATAATATGTCAATAAAATCTCAAGTCACATGAGGTCTCAGAACAACCTGTTTAATGAATGTTAATTAGGCAGGTCACTATTTGCAACCCCTTATGATTGGATCCAAAGACAGGGATGATAGTGTACAAGGAACACAGTTGGTCCCCAACACAGCTGAATACGCCTCGATTAGTAAGTATATTATAGAATTAATCCATCTAGCGTAAGATTTCATAAGTATATGCACATTCAACAGATACTTAAATGGTCACTGAAAATCCTTTTGATAGTAAACATCAATTTATTCTTTATATCCAAACCATGGATAGCATACATTAAACAAAGTACATTGTACGGTTACTTCCAAGGCAAGAGAAAGAAGTGCGAATTAAGTGCTCATGTGTAAGATAGCAAAGGAAAAGTAAGAATGCATCAAGGGATCTTTACAAAGAACCAGTTAGAATATTATAAGAGGGAGGGATCCGACCAAATTGTTATTACTGATAGGGCTGGTCCCCCTGCATAGACGAGCCTACCCCTAATTACATTTGCAGAGACTTGATCTGTGATGGCGGGGGTAGGGGGAGTGGATGTTGGATGTAGGCCCCTGGGGGGGATTGTCAAAATCATTTATGCTATCCATGGTTTCGATATAAAGAATACATTGATGTTTACTATCAAAATGATTTTCGGTGAACATTTAAGTATCTGTTGAATGTGCATAGACTTATGAAATCTTGTGCTAGATGGATTAATTTCATAATATACTTACTATTCGAGGTGTATTCAGCTGTGTTAGGGACCAATTGTTTTCCTTACTGATCGACACCCAGGTCCTTTGACACTCAACTAGTTACCCCATTTTCTGTAATAGTGTACAAGGTATAGCAGGCCACCATCCCTGTGTTTGTATGTACATAAAGGACATTTTTTTGTAAAGTCAGCCCGTGTTCCATAGAGGGAAAGGTGGGGCTTTTAAAAAAGGTTTCCTGTTTGGGAAGACGTCAGGGGGAAGGGGGTGAAGGAGAGCGGAAAATCTGGACCACTGCTGCCTCCTCTCGAATTTACCTCTCACGATTCTCAAAGGTCAAGGGTCATCAAGGCAACTCCTTCCCCTTGGCATATCAGTTATCACCTTCTTTGAGGTTTCAATTACTAGCCAATGCATTGCAAACACAATTTCAGATGACAACCATGGATACATACCATACTACATTGCTCTCAAGAAGGAACACACCTTTTACGTCCCTTCCTAATATCCATTCGGGAAGGGTCGCTAAACTCATGCTGCGAGCCAGAAATGTTTTTTTGACTCCAAAAATGGGCCTATATATTATAAAAAATATTTCACTTTCACTTGCAGGATTTGCGGGCACAAAATGGTGTTCCTGTCATCCATAGTTCATCTGAAAAATCTTCCTGCCTGTATAAAAGTCAATTTCATATGCCAGTGAAAAATTAGCCATACACCTTATCTGTTTCCAAAGCCTCATGTCATGTCTGTGTTACAATCTATGTACAATCTATGCAAGACTGTTGGTGTGCCCAATCTTTGCAGTTAATAGTTGTCCCTCAGCTGTGGCATAGGAATGGCCTGGTGCAGGCTGTGCTTCTATTCAATAACTACTTCTGGGCGAGGTACAGTTGTTTACACTAGGCGAAAGACATCTGGCCAGTGGCGGCTACTAGGGAACACTAGTGGTGTAAGGGGAGGAGTTTTAGAAAAACTGAAAAGACGACTTACCTGCTGCCCGCTGCTTCTCTTCCGTCATCCTCCCTCTGTTCCTGACTCCAGACAGCATACAGGCTCCCAGACTCCCCTAAGCCAATCACGATGCTGCTGTCACCAGCATGGCAGCAGTGATTGGTCTGTGCGGCCTGGTTTGCCGCTCAGAAAATGCCTGAGAGCCTGGAACTGTTCTCCACCCTGCTGCGCAACATACCTAGGTGGAGAAATGCTAAGTGCGCATGTCTGTTTGGCCAACCACTCCTCCTCCCGCTGACAACCGCTAAGCCCCCTCACCCCCCGCCTTAACCTGGCTCCGTACTAAAAATACAATTTTCTTAATGTTTCACATTTTATTTTTCCTTTTGCACTGTTCAACGATCAGTGGGGCGATGCTCTTCCTCCTTAGTGGAGGAGACGCCGCTGCAGCTGGCCTTCACCCAGTTGGTTCATACAATAAAATTCTTCATTGAATTCAGACTCAGGGTTATCACTATTGCCAATAAAGTAGAAATATTTAAAAAGATAGACTTACCTGTCCTTTTTGACATCATAATAATAATATTAATTAGCAACTCTTTCTCAAACCCCCTCTGGCTGGAGATTTTGCACCACGATCTTTTAGTGCACAGGTCAACTCACAAACTCATAGGCAGGTCGCAAAGATTTGGTGTGCAGTTTGCGGGCTGTCTCTTAGTACTTCGGGGTCAAATCTCTGTGGTTATGCTAACTGGGCAGTCCTACGACAACCTGAAATGATATCTTTGTTTTTCTAATAATATTACTTAAGTAGCATTGTAATGCAGTCCAAATGAACTGGATTGGGTAGCCATTTTACCACAGCATAACACCAATATATGCAAATATCACAATATAAAATATAGATATTCAGCCCTACACAAAGTACAGCATAGACTACCAAATTGCAGAATTCATGGAGTAGTTGTAGTTTTCCTAGAGCAGAGTTTTCCAAGGTTGGTCCATCAAGTGTGTGGGGAGCCTACTTTGTCAGTGTCTCAGAATGAAGGCCTGAGATTCATTTACGTATAATGAGTTTGAATGGTAATCATTTACATGGTCAGTGGTTATACTGAATATCTGGCCTGCATCAATGTTTGATGGGCCAGTGGTTGCCCATCCAGGCTATTGAGTGACAATAATAGTTTCTGGCACACAAATGCATTGACCTAGGGGCTACCCAGTGGCCTAGGGGCTATACTGCATCAACTCTTGATGGTCCAATGGTTTCCAATCTAGGTTAGACAGTAATAGTGTTTGTTTCTGGGATATACATAGATTCACTTAGTTTCTATACAGAGGCACAAGGGCAGACTGCGTTAGACACATTCGGCATAGGCTGACTCGGCAAACGCAGTAGCTATTTCAAAGGCATATTCATCCATTATCGGGCAATATGTCAGATATTACAGCATTGGTAAAATGCATTTATTACTCTTCCATAACAGGGCTAACTGAGATTTTAACAAATTAGCACAGTCAGACATATACATTGTGGAAAGCACAAACGAACTTCCAGACCATCCAGTCTGTTCATTCTCTGCCTGGTCCACCCTCACAGAAAATAGATTTTAGGTTCCTCTTTTCAGCTGGTTCATTGCCTTGTCTCAAGTCCCTGAGTGTTACATACTGGCACCTAACGTGAGAAGCAGAGAGCATATAACATGAATGAGAAAGTCATTAATGTTAATAAAATGTATTATGCTTTGAAGCAATATAGCATACACCTAGACTATCCCAGATTTCCCCCAAGTATCACATATAGATGCCATAGGCATATTTGGAGATGCCATGAGCATTTTTTAGATGCTCCCCTGTGTAGTATACAAAATGTAGTTTTCAAAGATTTGCCCCACTCCACATTGTAGATTCTCATGGGACTTCCTGGTTTGCTTCAGTGTATATATCTTTGTATATGTGTCAAATACAAGCCTGTACCCATCCGCACCTCTCCGTATATCCAAATTTAATGCAACACAAATGTTCATGATTAAAGTGGCACAGAGCTGAATTCTCTGGATAGCTCTTAATGTCATTCCTAACACATCTTCGTGACTACAATTTAAGAGTAATGGTTGGATCTAAGTTTTTCTGGGCAGCTCCAAATGTCTTCCATAACTCACCTTCATGAATGCAATTTAAGAGCACTGGTGTGGCTTTAACCCCTCCCACACGGGGCTAATTCCCCCGGGGTGGGGGGGGGAGGGGGGCGGCAGTGCTCATGACGCTGCACAGTGGAGCTATGCTCATGACGAGCTGAGCTTGTCATGACTCCGCCCACTCAATGGAACGCCCCGCACTGGAGGGGAAATAGCCTCGCGTGGGCGTTTCACAGCCGTTATGACGAGCTGAGCTTGTCATGAGCACAGCTCCACTGTGGCTCACGACGAGCTGAGCTTGTCATGAGCGTCAAAGGAGTTAATGGTTTCTGAGAAGTTCCTAGCTTGTTCCATAGTGCATCTATGCAAATACAATTAAAGAACAGCGGATGGATGTAAGGCTCTCTGAACAACTCTTAAAGTGCTAGAACATATCTTCGTGAACGTAGTTTAAGATCGCTGGTGTAGATCAGGAATTCTCCTGGTATATCCAGATATGCTCCACGACTGGTCTTTATGACTACAGTTTAACACATCTGAGAATCTAGGCATCGCTCCTATTGTGGCACACATCTCTGTGAAAGCAGACAAATGCCATTGGTGTATTCTGACATTCTATGACAAATGCCATTGGTGTATTCTGACACTCTATGACAAATGCCATTGGTGTATTCTGACATTCTTTGACAAATGCCATTGGTGTATTCTGACATTCTATGGACAGCTCCTAATGTGCTCCAGCACGTATCTTCATGAACATAGCTGAAGACCACGGACGTAGTTTTGCAATGATCCAGGCATCTCCTGATATGCTCCAGCACAGATCTTTGTGAATACAGCATAAGGCTAATGTTGTGGATGTCAGATTCTATGCATGGCTCGGAATGGGCTCCCGCACACATCTTCATGAATGCATATTAATGCCATTGGTGTATTCTGAGATTCTCTGAACAGGTCCGAATGTGATCCGCAGTCTTCTTCGTGAAGACATCTCAAGACCACTGGAGTAGATCTGAAGTGCTTCAGCTATTTCCAGATATGCTCCAGTACAAATTTCCATGAATGCGGCATGAGACAACTTGTATAGACTTGAGAGGCCCCGGGCACGTCCTAATTTTCCCTTGAGAAATGAATTGTGAATTGAGACCATGGAATGTACTCTTAAGAAGATTCTGCAAAGCAAGCCTTCGGGTGGTACCAATCTACTGGATAACGGGATGTGGTCCATGATGCTGTTAGTGCTGATGTTCCATCATCTCTGCAAAGCATCGAAAGCATGAGAAGCTGGAGCTCACCTGGATCCCAGGGTTTACCCGATAATACGGTGTGAAGGGCAAGAGCGGAAAGTGTTTTCTCAGCTGAAAACACATTCAGCGTTTCATTCTTCACTTTCTCCGAGCTTCGTCTCGGCCTAAATGGGGCGAAATTGCAAACACTTCCACCTGACAGCAGCAGTAAATGAAAAATGAAACAGAATAATGCAGAGGCTGCTAGGGAAGGCAGCTAATCCTGTCCAGCGGCGGGGCTTTTAATAGAGACGGGGCGGAAGCGTGCATTGAGCCAACCTCTTATAATGTAATGTGGAGCTATCTTGGACACTGTACCCTGCCCGCATGGAAACTGCCCTTTCCCAGTCGCCCACCACTTCTTTACATTCATAGAAGATGAATCCACTAAAGACAGACAGGAGGGAGGTAGATCCCAGTGCTGTGTGTTAGGGAGATGCAGACCAGCTTCCATCATAAGGAATTTGTTTATTTAGTCTTTTGTATAATGGCGACATCCCATCTTTCTTCCTCTGTGTAGAGCCATGCATACAGTTGGGTAAAGGGGGGATGTGTATAACAGGATATGTACACGTACATAAGGTTACTAAAGTCCAACAGGTGGGGATGCTGAGGAGAATGTTGGGTAAAAGTTGGACTTAGTGTACCCTCTAGCACTCAGCAGACCTCAGCCCACCTGACCATCTCAATGTCCTACTTATTTTTGTATTCAAGGCCCAGATTTGTGGGTTTTTTTTGGAGCAACACAGTGCAGCAACTTAATTTTCTGCATTGCGTTGCACAACGTAGAACACATACTGCTGTCTACTAAGAGAATGGCCTTTCATTGCAGTCATTTCTTGCACTAGCGCTGTAAAATGCTGCCATGAGTGATGCACTGCCTCGTGGAGGTCAGTGTGAGGTGTCTCACATAGGATCTCCCCTTCATTCCCTTTGTCCTCTCCTCTTCCCTTCGCTTTTTCTACCTTCCCTTCTCTTCCCACCCATTCCCTCCCCTGCTCTTCCCACCCATTCCCTTTCCTTCTCTTTCCACCCATTCCCTTCTCTTCCCAACCATTCCATCCTTTCCCTCATTCTAACTCTTCCAGTCATTCCCTCCTTCCCTCAATTCCCTTCATTACCTTTGTCCTCGCCTCTCTTCCTTTCCTGTCCTTTGCTCCCTCCTACTCATCCAGTCATTTCCTCCTTCACTCAATTTCCTTCATTCCTTTCTCCTCCCCTCCCCTCTCTTCCCTTCGTCCTTTCCTCCCCCCCACTCTTCCAGTCATTCCCTCCTTCCCTACCTTCCCTTCATTCCCTTTGTCCTCACCTCTCTTCCTTTCTTGTCCTTTCCTCCCTCCTGCTCTTCCAGTCATTCCCCCAATTCCCTTCTTTCCCTGTGTCCTCCCCTCTCTTCTCTTCCCTTCCTTTCCTCCCTCCCACTCTTGCAGTCATTCCCCCTCTTCCCTCAATTCCCTTCTTTCCCTGTGTCCTCCCCTCTCTTCTCTTCTCCTCTCTTCCCTTCCTCCCTCCCACTCTTCCAGTCATTCCCCTCTTCCCTCAATTCCCTTCATTCCCTGTGTCCTCCCCTCTCTTCTCTTCCCTTCCTTTCTTCCCTCCCACTCTTCCAGTCATTCCCCCTCTTCCCTCAATTCCCTTCTTTCCCTGTGTCCTCCCCTCTCTTCTCTTCTCTTCTCTTCTCTTCCCTTCCTCCCTTCCACTCTTCCAGTCATTCCCCCTCTTCCCTCAATTCCCTTCATTCCCTGTGCCCTCCCCTCTCTTCTCTTCTTTTCTCTTCCCTTCCTCCCTCCCGCTCTTCCAGTAATTTCCTCAATTCCCTTCATTCCCTGTGCCCTCCCCTCTCTTCTCTTCTCTTCTCTTCCCTTCCTCCCTCCCGCTCTTCCAGTCATTCCCTCAATTCCCTTCTTTCCCTGTGTCCTCCCCTCTCTTCTCTTCTCTTCCCTCCCTCCCGCTCTTCCAGTCATTCCCCCTCTTCCCTCAATTCCCTTCATTCCCTGTGCCCTCCCCTCTCTTCTCTTCTCTTCCCTTCCTTTCCTCCCTCCCACTCTTCCAGTCATTCCCCCTCTTCCCTCAATTCCCTTCTTTCCCTGTGTCCTCCCCTCTCTTCTCTTCCCTTCCTTTCTTCCCTCCCACTCTTCCAGTCATTCCCCCTCTTCCCTCATTTCCCTTCTTTCCCTGTGTCCTCCCCTCTCTTCTCTTCTCTTCTCTTCCCTTCCTCCCTCCCACTCTTCCAGTCATTCCCCCTCTTCCCTCAATTCCCTTCATTCCCTGTGCTCTCCCCTCTCTTCTCTTCTCTTCTCTTCCCTCCCGCTCTTCCAGTCATTCCCTCAATTCCCTTCTTTCCCTGTGTCCTCCCCTCTCTTCTCTTCCCTTCCTTTCTTCCCTCCCACTCATCCAGTCATTCCCTCCTTCCCTACCGTCCCTTCAATCCCTTCATCCTCCCCTCGCCCCTCTTCCCTTGCTGTCCTTTCCTCCCTCCCGCTCTGCCAGTCACTCCCTCCTTTCCTACCGTCCCTTCCTGCCGTACACTTCCTCCCTCCTCTCTTCCCTTGACGTCATTCATGTCAGATGATTTCTAGACACTCACACTCAGTCTACTCAGGGATGGCCTGTTGTTGCAGTCATTCCCAGCTGGCTGCCTTGCATGATGCCCAGCCTCGCAGAGGTCAGAGTGCGCTGTCTATCAAAGCATGTCTACAAGCATCCATCAGCATGGATGTGCTGTGAACTTCCGCATGCACACAATGGGTGAGCGTTTTTTGGGAAATTAAAATATTTCTCCTTGATAGCGCCTTGTTCGTGTTTGATGCACCCCCTGGCATAGCTGTATCAGCCTATCGGGCTTTGCATCGAAAACTGTGTGTTTGCTTTAGCAACACCCCTCTGCGATGCACGGCGACGCAGCGCAGAGCACTGTCAGCACTGAAAAAAGCACCTGACACAAAAGGTATTTTGCTGGGAAGAAATTAGCAAGGCGCTGCTTTGCCCAGCTTTGCGTTACTTTGCGTCACTTTTCCATGGTGCAAAGTGTTGGTAAATCTCGGCCTTTGTTTCGTGAATGAATGAATAATTCGCTATCAGAAGCGTTGGGAGAGTGTTCCAGTTTCGTGGCCTGCACTCCCAAAGATCTAGCCCCATTTTTTAGTCACACACTGTTTTAAAACATATTATTTAACACCAACAGTAAGATAATTCAATGGCTGCAACCAGGCGCGCAACACCCATTGAACTCACCGGGCTTCAGCCGCCCCCCTCCTCCCCCCCCCCCCCCCCCCCCCCCCCCTCGTGTGTGTCAGCCCGGGATGAGACAGATCCCGGGCACACACAGAGCCACACCCGATCGTTTCACAGGTCTTTAAAAGACCATTTGAATGCTAATTAGGCCTTGCTGTTGTTTCACCCCTTGTTGGAGGCCCTGCAGCTCCACTCTGCCTACTGATTAAAGGTTCAGCTCCCCCCCCCCCCGAAATTTTTTCTTAGTCCCCCCCAAAAAAATTTGGCTCTAGTTGCGCCTCTGGCTGCAACAGTAGTCCGGATAGTAGGGAGTTTAATACATCCTATTCAGTATTTCCCAGCGTTGCACCCGATAGTGCCAGTATACCCTACCTCAGACTTCGATTACCTGGTAATGCCCACGTGGGTGGTAGAGACCTCCTGTTCACACAACATAGTATTTCTAAATCACACGTTCACCCAAGGCTATCTTGGTGCTGAATAACAGATGTTTATTGTTATCCAACTCAATAGGACTCATTTTATTGACCTCAGAAGGATGAAAGGCTGAGTGGGCCCGCCGGGAGTTGAACCTGTGACCATGCGGCCGAACACAGGTGCTTTAGCAGACACATTAGTCCTAGGGTGACCAACCGTCCATAAATTTCACGGACCGTCCGAAATTTGGACCTCACGTCTGTTGTCTGTGAGGATCCTTTTTACGGACGCATTTTGTCAGTAATTTTGGGTACTGCAGGGGACAGTACTGTTCCCTACATGAAGCCTCAGCTCCCTGATGGGGCGCCTCGCACTCCTCCTCGGAGCACTAGAGCAGCCCCACCCCGCCCATTGTCATTCTGTATGCCACTGATTGCCACACGCAGAATGACAATGGGCCCGTCTGGAGTGTTACTGCAGCGGTGGGACTCTTCCTGCCTTGGTCTGGGGCAGCGCATTTTGTTAGATGAAAGGAATGTGCAAACACACAAATGCTGCTACAGAATCCAGTTCATTCAAAGAAGCTGGTGAAAAAAGTTGAAAAGAAGGGGCCCGGGCTAGAGTTCTTTCAGTCTCGTCAGTTTAGAAAAGTGCAGGTTCAATATTATATTCAACAAAGCCATGTTTGTTACATTTTTATTTTATTCATCTAACAACCATTGACAAAGCCAATAGTTCTGGCTTGTTGTAGGTGTAACTTTACTTGTTATTTATCTAGATACAATGACAGAAGAGGCAAAATACCAGTCCGGTGGCACACTATGCTAAACACAGATTTGTAGTTTAGGTGTTTTAAGCCCCGCCCTTAATTACATTAAGCACCCACTTTGAGAGACGCCCCCCCCCCTTTTTTTTCATCCTGCTTAAAGCCCTGGAAACAACACCATGTCGCAGTCACCTCACGTCCTGACACTGTGCATCATGCATGACTTCCACTTTTCCAGATTGCCTATGTGCAGGGGCATAGTGAGCACTCCCCTCCCTCCCCCCCACACCCCTCGCTTTAGGAACTGCAGGGAGGGTGACATTCTTGATGGGCCTCTTCTGTCTGGAACTCTGCAGACAAAGGCTCAGCTCATAATTAATATGAAAAGGTGGGCGAGTGAGTAAGTGAAGGGACGGATGGCTGGATGGATTGGTGAAAGGGTGAATGGATGAATGAAAAGGTGAATAGATGGATAATAAGCGAAAGGATGGATGGATGCGTGAAAGGGTGGATGATCGGTGAGTGAAAGGGTGGATGATCGGTGAGTGAATGGGTGGACGGATGAGTGAAAAGATGGATGAGTGATAGGTTCAATGGATGGATTCATGAGTAGATGAGTAGAAGGATGGGTGGATGGATGGAAGAAAGGATGGCTAAGTAAAAGGGTCAATGGAGAGAGAAAGGGAGGATGGGTGGATGACTGAAAAGGTGAATGGGTGGAAGGATGAGTGACTGGATGGATGAGTAGGTGGAAGCATAGCTGGATGGGTGAAAGGGTAAATGGCTGGATGGAAAAGTGGATGGATTAGTATACGGATGGATAGGGTGAAAAGGTGGATGGATGGATGAGTGAAAGGGTGGATGGAGGGATGGATGAGTGAAATGATGCCTGGAAGGATACACAATGAATAGCTTTGCAAATGGATGAATATGTTTGGATATAAATGGGATTACTTATATACTATTGTGTGACCTCCTTTGATGTGTCTGTAAAACCTACCTTTAGTCCCAAAGTTTTGGCCTGAATTTTGACCCCCTGCCTGAAGTTTTGTCCTGAATTTTGACACCCTGTCCTGAATTTTTACACTCACCGTCCTGAATTTGCACCCATGACAGGTGATCACCCTAATTAGTCCACTAAGCCACCAGACCCATCTTGTTCATCAGAGGAGCAGTGATGTGATGCCGCAGAGGATCCTCAGGTTCACTGTCATGATGTTTGATGGCATTGGTGGAGGACACCAAGAGGGGGCTGTCCTAATGCAGTGGGTGTGGTTATAGGAACCTATGGAAAGAGAGCACAGGTGAATGACGGAAGAAATGTGAGCACTTTATTTGACCAGGCTCTCAGTCAAGCTCGAGTCAGTGCAGTCATCCTTGGCCTGGCCCTGCGGCATCCCTGCCCTGGCACAGCCCCACAATCACTCAACATGTCTATGGCATGGAGAGGGTGAGAAGCAGAGAAATGGGACATCATTGCTACTGACTGGGCTCTCAGGAAATAATGATGGGAAGGAGGGAGTGAATGATGGGGAGGGAAGAGAGGGAATGAAGGGAAGGGTAGAGAGGCAAGGAGGGAATAACAGGGAAGGAGGGCATGACAGGAAGGGAAGAAAAGGACTTCAATGAGAGAATGACTCCAATGGAAGGTAGGAGGGAGGAAGTGAATGATAGGAAGGAAAGGGAGGGAAGAAGGATATTATGGGAAGAGTGGGAGGGAGAAAAGGACAGGAAGGGAAGGAAAGGAAAGAAAGGGGGGTACAAAACAAAAGAAGGGAAGGGAGAAAATGGTGGAATGACTCGCCCAGTGGGAGGGAGGAAAGGACAGGGTGTGAATAGAGGGGAGGACAAAGGGAAGGGAGGGACAGAGGGAATGACTGGAAGAGTGGGAGGGAGAAAAGGACAGGAAGGACAGGAGGGAGAAAGGGAATGAAGGGAAGGGAAGGGACGGACAGAGGGAATGAAGGGAAGGGAGGGAATGACTCGAAGAGTGGGAAGGAGAAAAGGACAGGAAGGGAAGGGAAGAAAGGGGGTGCAATAGGAATGAAGGGAAGCGAGAAAATGAGGGACTGACTGGAAAAGTGGGATAGAGGAAAGGACAGGAAGGGAAGAGAGGGGGAAGGGAATGAAGGGAAGGGAGTTATTGATGGAAAGAGAAAAGAGGAAATGACAGGAAGGGAAGGAAAGATGAAAGGGAAAGGTTATGGGCAAGGGAAAAACAATAGAAAATGTAGAAAGGGTGGCTTATTACATATGTAGGTAGCAATTAGATGCACACAAACGTTTCTGAAATGAGTCCTCTGTAAATTTGGCTCTTTATCTGCCTAAACTGGGAGCGCTCAGATGCGGCCTGAATGACAGTGTGGAGTGGCCATTTGCTTTGATTATACAAGCATTGGTAGCTATCGGTGCATCATGCCTTCAGATTATACGCTAGCATTCCAGGAAGCCTTGCAGATGACATATTGACACTATTCAATATAAACTTACCAAACTGCACACTAAAACGCAACAGTGTTCCGTCCATAGGGTTTTTAGGAGGGCACTTTGAAAGCAATGCATAAAACCCTGCATAAAAAGACTGCGGTCGCAAATCGAGGAAGCCAGGCCATTAAAGACTGCAGAGTCACACTATAAAGCCCCGGCCCTCGGATACCGCAGCTCTCCCTCCCTGCGGCTCCACAGTGACACAGCACTCGTTAGTCACTGCACTGAGATGAAACCGCACTCGTAAGGCGCTGCTGTATCTTATGGGACTCCATCCATTAGTCACTGCAGCGGAGTGAAGCTGCAGTTATTAGTCATGGCGCTGTAGTGATCCATAAAGTCAGCGCCAAATTACTATGTGGAAACAAAATTCCAATTACCGCGCTGGCTGCGGCGAGAACTGAGTCTGGCCGGATGAATATTGCACAGGCTCAGAGCAGCGGCAGGCAGCTGCAGACAGACAACGCTTCTCACAAGAGGGGGGTCTGCTGTGCCACTCTCTGGTGCCCCAGATAGGCGGTGGAGGGATGCTCTGTACAGACACCCTTATTCGAGGATGGGGCAGCTCATGAGACCATCACGAGTGCTAAAAATAACACCTCTGATGATCTGGGCATCACCCACACGCCAATAGTGCTCGGTGTTGCTACACTGGACTACTTTATTCATAGAGATGCTGCGGTAATCTCTGTGATGCGTTATTTTTTAGAACATGTGCAAAACATTATAACGGTCAAGAAATATATATTTTTTTTAAGAATACATGTTCGTCCTTGTTATGACATTTTTAGATTCTGCAGGAATCCCTGATAAAAACATTTGCATCTTACTCTAAGTTTTTTTGCCAGCATCTTCCTGTTTATTCCGTCCTTCATTTTGTTGACTGGAACCAATCCCTGGAAGAGGAAGTGACATCATAGGAGGGCTGGAAGTTAATTCTGTGTGTGCATCACAGCAGCGAAGGTGCAAAGTAGCAAGTTGGAGCTTGTAAGCACATGCAAGAAAATGCAGTGCTCTCATTTGCACATTGGCAGCCTTAATAGTAAGAGTTTTGGATCGGTAAATCTAGCAAAAGGTGGAACTATAGTAGGAAAACCTTTTCTTTTGATCAAAAAAAAACATATTTGCCCTTTATTTGGGGGCAGAAGACAAGCAGAGCCTGCGGTGGAAGTTTCTGGACAGTCAGCGCAAGGGTTTAAAGTCAGCATGGGATCCAGAACTTAAAATATGTTTTGAAACATACCCAATAATTCTCTTTTCTATGAAATTCAGGGCCTCATTGATGAGATTGAGACGTGGGGCAGCGCCGCAAGGAATCTTTCTGCGCAGCCCTACGTCATAACAAAAGGGCAGGAATGTGCCGTATCTATGTGCTGTGGTGCATTTTTGTCCTTTTCCCCAGCGCTGGCTCACAAAGGGCTGCCGTGCACCAACGCAGCCATGTGAAGTGGCTTTTCGCGGCATTCTAAATATGCTGTGGCGCATTACGCCACCTAAACGTCAAAAAAGTGACGTTCTGGCGGTGCAAAAGTGCCGATAGGGCCTCATAAATGAGGCCCTAAATCCTTTAGCTGATGCAAGCTAAACGATTGAGAACCTGCCAAATGTCAATATGAAAAGCAGCTTCTTATTTTGCCATTCCAGCAGCATTGATATGTTACAAATCTCTTACCCAGTGTTGTTGCAGAGTGCTGGACTTTGTTGGCATACTGGAGAAAACAAACTGTTGAGCATTGGTGACTAATGTCCCCACCAGTTGGAGAGAGTGCGTCAGGCATCTTAGATATAGTGTACACTGTGAAGTTAACCAACATTTTGCTGTGTAGCTGTTGTGAGGAGTGAGATCTAGATGACAAAATGAGATAGAGTTGCTCCAAGCGAGGATGTAAGAAGGAAGAAAATGCCATGGGTTAAATTCTGATTTATAAATTTGCATGCGCTGTTGTAAAGCGCTCTGACTCAGATACTCTGTATAGACTTGTCATCTTTTATGTGAACATTTAGGGCCAGATGTAGGTAAATCTAATTTACCGACTCATAAATACCGAATCATACCGAATCAGTATTTATGCATCGGTAAATTAGAAGGAGGGAGATGTAGGTAATTTTTTATCTTGAATTACCGAATCTGTAAGATTCGGTATTTACCGAGTCGGTAAATACCGAATCGGTATTCTCCATTGATTCCTATGGGCTTTAGAGCCCATAGGAATCAATGGGAAATACCGATTCGGTATTTACCGAATCGGTAAATACCGATTCCACCAAGGGTGCAGGGGGTGTCACTTTGACACCCTCTAGCATCACAAGTGCAGGCTTGTGTGCCATGTGACACACAGACATGCACAGATGTGCATGCACACTTGAATTCGGTATTTTACCACCCAATAGGATTGGGTGGTAAAATACTGACTCTTAAGGGCCTGTGGCACTCTGGTGAGTGCCACCTACATCTTGATTTACCGAATTCAGTAAAATTACCGATTCAATATTTTACAGAATCGGTAAATTTACCGATTCGGTAAATTTACCGATTCTGTAAAAAAATGGCCCCTATATCTCAATCACCAATTACCGGTCGGTAACGACCGAATTCGGCCGTTACCGACTGATAATTGGCGACCTACATCTGGCCCTTAGTGTTTTAAAGCGCTCTGATAACTTCGGGTCTAGCTAGCGCTTTATAAAACTCTCAAATAAATAAATAAATACCCGGGTGGTGCAGCACACGAAGCTCCAGAAGCCAGCAGGGGAGATGGACATTGGATGGAAACATGTAGTTACATTTTCAACGAAACTTAGAATCTTTTGGAACCAATAACTTAGGAGTTTGGGGTGCCCAAGGTATGGTTGGTCACATATTAAAACTGGAACACCCGCTACTAAGCACAGGAGCCTGTCGGAGCAAGAAAGGTGTGTTGAGTTGGAGTCGATTAAGCAGCAAAAAAGCTGATGTAGCAATGGATTAATCTATGGGAGACGTGTGATCTGGGCCAAAAAGGACCAGAGAATGATGTTTTGAATTGCAAGAGGCAGAGGGATGGGTCTACCTTGCGCTATGATCGTAATCGTCCTTGAGGCTCTGTTTGCTGGTCCTTTGATCATTATTGTATGGGTAGGCAGAGCGGGAAAATTATACCTTTGATTCAGTCTGCATTATGTTATAAGTGGATGAGCCACTTTCAATTCATTGAAAAGAAGCGCAAGGCACAGACCCAATTAGGGGTACCAAAATAGCAAGCATTGAACAAAACAGCGAATGCTGCCGGGAGTAGCAGGTATCACTGGACGCAGCTCTAAGGGCAAGCTTCCCTTATTTGCAGTCTCTATACATGGTATCTGCAACACTGCACAAGCAATTTTCCTTGAACTAGAAAATTCTTTGAGAAAAGTTTACACAGAGTACATGGTGACATTGGACACGAGCGTACAAATTATCTTTAATGATCCTGGCACCTAGCTTCGACGATGGACGCGTTGCATCAAAGACAGCCAATGACTTTGCTCCTCTTTGAGCTGCCGGGGAGATACGTAGGTCATTGGCGACACAGGCGGCTCTTCCCGCCAGGTGATGCCGAGCGATAAGATAGGGCGCGATACAGATAACTGTGTCAACAATAGACCATTGTCCGCCGAGTCAATAGAAAAGTAAGGCTGGCTGAAGGATGATCGGGGGCCGATCTCGCGGTGGGAATTAATCAAAGGCATGGTCCTTTCACTGAGGCTTTGTCTTCAAAGTATGGTCAGTCCTCGGCAACCTGTGATCACGAAGTCAATAGAGCAGTCCTTTTCAGTGAGGTTCTGCTAGAAATTGTGAAGGAACAGTTAATAATGGAGCCGACTGCTGCTGTTGCTGACTGTATTGGATGGAGGACTCTTTGTTATTGGAAGAATACCTTCCAGAGCCTGGAGGGAGGAGAAGCAAGGGAACTGACAGTGACTGAACGGGCGTAGCTGTGTTTTTTGTTCCCAGAGCTGCGGATACAAATGTAAATTTTTCAATTGATTAAAAAAAAAAAAATAGTAACTTGCTTGAAACTTGTTTGCACTGAAAAAAAAAACTTGCAACCTGCTGAAGGAGATATTACTTGTGGTCATCAGTAATTCCCTGGATTTTCAGGAGAAATAAAAAAAAATCATTAAAGCATTTTTTCTTCTGAAAGAGTCGGTAATTTGAGTACGGGTGAATTTGCATGCAGGTAAAATATGCAAGATCTTGGTGGCCGAAACGGGTAAGCCCCACTGACTACTTACTCCTGCTGTACACCAGCAACTGTAGCCATATACTGTGGCCAATCGATTTGAGATTGGAATGGCCTTCACTGGTCTCAATTAGTGCCTATAGTGGTGAACGCCTGTTGACAGGCAACTGAACTGTCCCTCTCCAATCATGTCATACATACCACTTGCCAAGCCCTGGCGTACGCTGATCTCTAGTGCTTTGAAGCTGGAAAGGCGGTCATTGAACTAGTAGTGCAATTCAAATAAGTTTCCTTCAGGTTAAAATCCCATAAAAACTAAACAAATATATTTAAAGTGCATTGGATTTGTTGGGAATGAGAATCTGCATAATAAATTATGATACACTTATTCATGTTGAAGAATGAAAAGTGTCTCCTCTAGTTATTGTACAAGTTCCCTATGCTTCTTAGGAAGACCCCAAATTGATACGTAATACTTAGAAATCGCAAGAACCAAAGGCTGGGATGTGATCACATTTACAAACAGGGAGGGACACACAAAGATCCCAAATATTTGTCTTTTTGAGGGCTTGGATAAATTACTTTTGCGCATGGTGGGTACACATAGGGCAAAAGGTTAGCTAATGTCAGTAGCTTCGACTTCTGAAATTCATAAGGAGAACTGACTTAGGAGAACACTCAAAGACCTCAATTTTGAGTGAAGTTAATCAAGGTTAAAATGCCCGGTGAAATTTACCCTAAAGACTCTTTGCTGCAAAGGTCTTTAACAGTCGAGAAGCGCTTGGACCAAGGAGGAAGCCTCTCTCAATAGACCCTTCTTGGGATTATTGATTTGCTCAGACATAATTCAGCACCAATAGTCTTTTTTTTAAAGTTGGAGTGACATTTCGAGTGGCACTTGCTGGAGGAGGCCAATGATTCTCATGGTGTTGTGCAATTTGCTGAGTGCAACCGGACATAGGGAACGAAACAAGCCAAGCGCTCCTTTAAGGGCCATAACATCCCTACACTGTGCCAGATATTTGTAGCCCAAGTCCTGATTAAAAACAGAAACGGCCTGAGGTGGGCATCATGTGCCAAACTATGAAGGGTCAATGCCAGGTGCAGGGGAACAGCGGGTACACTCAAGTGCAGTCAAAGAACTCTCTTCAAAAAGTTATTTACAGCCAGAGCTAACTTCCCACAAATAACATACCCCCAAAAACTCAATAACTGATAGTAAATTAACCTTGTACGTGAATTCAGTGGGATTCTACTGCGTGAGATGGAAGGCAGTTCTAACAGTTTGGTGCCCGGGCAAAAAAGTCCTCTCTCCTTAGATTTCAACTTGAAAGCCGGTATGTTGAGGAGTACCATCGTGGAAATCCTCAAAGAAGGGCAAAGTGACTCGAAAGGAAGAGGGCCAGGAATTTGTTTAGGCACAAAAAGGGTGACTGCACTCATAACAGTTCTGAAAAAGGCCATCCAGTGAAAAGAGAAACAACCGTGCCCTTACCCAAGCCGAGGTCATCAGCGATCACTATCAACAATGGTCCAGATGGACCCTTTGTTTGGTGACACCTGGTTGGGCTGTAATATCTATTGTGATATCAGTCACTGTTGCACCCTCTAAAGATGATTCTGTATTTTCTCCAAGAACGTTTCAAGAGGACCCGCTGTTCACAAAGGGACACACCTGTGCCTAGTGACGGTGGATGCTGCAGGTTGAGAAATCTGCAAAAATGTGAATTTTCCGAGGGATGCAACAGGTCTTAAAAAAAAGAGGTCTCTATTGGTAACTTCTTGCTCACAAAAATTCCCAAGTGTTTTCACTGATTTTCATGGCCAAGGTGGCCAAATATCTCATTGCCACTGTGCTGGACTTTCATTTTGCATAAACCCAGTACTTTTGATTTAATTTCAATTTGGTAGATTTTGATAAGCCCAGACTGCAACTCTTAGAATTCATCTGCTGGTAACAAGAAATCCTGTGTCTGGAGCATGTTGTCCCAAGGGGTCTGCAAAGTCGGTCCTGGAGGGCCGGCTCCATGCCAGATTTTTAGTATAACCCCATTTAGATAAATGTAGTTATCTTAAAAATCTGGCATGGATCAGGCCCTCCAAGACCAACTTTGGAGAACCCAATGCTAGTGAGCTGTAGGGTCAGTCTCCTACTGGCCCCGTGCTTAGTGGGTTTATAGTGAGGTACTGGAGAATGGAAGCAGAGCTGCTCTTGGTCCTTGTACACTGAAACGTCCCAAAAAGAGAGAGAAAAAAACTGGACCCTGGTCACCTAAAAGCTGTCCCAACATTCTGGTGAAAGCATGATTTAGGTAAGTCTTAATTCCTGAAAACAAAGGTTTTTCTAACACAAACTCCTAACACACAATAGTAAGGGACTGGACAGTTTTACGGCACGACCAGCATGTTGAAAAGGCATGGTCTAACTCATTGCTAACCAGTGACTGAATCAGCTAAAAATCATCATGTAGCGCTTCACAAAACCCACAGATAAATTAATAAATAAACCACCTATGGATGCACCCATGCTTTTTGTCCCAAATGACTTCTTGCCAATTAATGTGGGATGAAATATAGCTGTGTGACTTCTTATAACCATTTCCAGTTCCCAATGGGGACTCCAATATGCATTTACAATGATACTTGTTAGACAAGTACAGCCCACACCACTTTCAGAATGAACCAGGGTCTTCAGTTCTAAGAATATGAAACATTAAAAAATGTAAAGAGTCAGAAACTTGCAAGTGGAAATTTGTATTTGTGACCATATGTAGAAATTGCTGAGAATAAGAAAAACTGTATCCCCCCCTCAATGCCGCTTCCTGGTTCACAAAATGCCATTGCAACACACGCTTCTGTGAAAATCACTCCCACTTCAGGAAGGCGCTTAAGACCTACCTATTTTAAGTGCGCTTCCAGCCTGTTCGTATGTCTTGGCCCCCTGCCCGAGATACCCTTTGAGGGGGGAGTCGAGCACGTAATAAATTAAAAAAACATAACAATAACAAAGGCCATTGAGTGATACAGGCATCTTAATTTGACCTGCACAACCTCACACTGCAGGAACTCTAACAAAAATGCCTTTGCTAGGTCTGTACTACCATTGTTAAACAACTCGTAAATAATAAATTCTTATATAGAGCCTTTCACCGTAAGGTCTCAAGGCGCTTGCTTTGGGAACCCGTCCTGGGCTTTCCCTGCGCGATTACCCCTACCAATGTGAAGACCAGGCATCCCATCACAGTGGGGCCGTAGTGGAGATTAAGCAAGCTATTGCCCAGAGTTGTAAAGTGTGAACCAACGATTTGAGTAGGCACCAAGGCGAGAATTATCGAGTCCGTGGACATTTTGAGCTCAAGGCCCTGCCGCGTCAGGGATTTGAACCCTGGTCCCGGGTCTGACCTCTGCATCAGGGACTGCCTCCTCTAACTGGTGAGCCACACGTCTCCACAACTAACAAAATAGCTACAGAAGCAAAGGGTATGGCTTTCAGGGGAAACGGGTAGGGGGAAAGAAGTGCAGGAAACAACCATACCTTTGCCTGCCAGAAATGATGCAGCCTCTCCTGCATTCACCCCCTCCAGTCTCCGCCCACCCTGACACCCCACCCGACTCCCAGCTGGAGAGATGTAACAACATTTTTACTCTTGTCTTAAACAAACAGAAACAAATGAGCTGTGTATGTGTTCATTATGTTCACCTCGGATGGAAAGGGGAAGTGGGGAGGGGTTGACCCAGGAGGGTGGGGCCTAGCGGCACGCTGTCAGACGAGGAAATGATAAGTGCGCCATCTTGTCCCTGGCTGCTGCTAGCACAAAATTACTTTTTAATGAGAACGAACGGCCTTGCTGTCACGACTGGGGGGCCAGTGGCCCGCTTTTGTTTGTGTTCTGGTAAGCAGAGGGCCCTATGCTCAATCAGAATAATCCAATTTAAGGAAATGATTCATATTAGCGAGCACATCTGTCCACGGCCCAAGCAGAACCTGGGTGTTAGTCTAATAAATGATCTTCATTAAGTTCGGCTGGAAATATAATCTAGGGAGAGACGGATGGCGCGAGTGGAGCGCGGGAAACGGAGAGCGCGGCGCCAAGACGTCATTTGTTCTGCGGGAGGCTTTGAATTGTTCCTAGTTGTGCTGAGACCTTAATTTTGTTTGGGAAGTGCAAAAGTCATCAGAGACCATTGTCACAAGAATCAGTCATTTTGATGTCTCCATATGTAAGGAAAGGCGGTAGACACATTTCAAATAGGTTAGATTTACATAAGGATAAATAGAACAAAAGACAAATCAGTCAGGCAGATACACAGGCAAAGAGGATGAACAGAAACGTGTCTGTGTGTGTATATATATATCTATATATACATATATTTATGTGTATATATATATGTGTATATATATGTATATATATATATACACACACACATAAGAACATTATGTTTGAATACGTCTCATTTTAAATAATATAATATTTTATGTATTTTACCTGAAATTTGGTTTATGTATTTATAAGATGTTAATATTAACCCATCCTAACGTTTTTAATCCATCATACATTATTGCTGAATTTGCACAGTCTTATTTAAAGACGAATGTAATGATATGAAGTATTTCTTCTATGTCTATTTTTGCATGTGTATGGCACCTTGCACTTACGTAATTCCTAGAGCGTGTCATGTGATCATGGCCGTGTCAGGGGGCGTGGCTTGGACGCCGATCGGGATGGCGGCGTGAGCTCGCAGCTCCGCGCGGAATCCCGCTAATTCTCCTGTTTTTCGGGACCCTAGGCGACCCGGAGACAACGTTCCTGCCCTCTGAAGGGTGAGGGGACAGCTGGACGTAATCGGTGAATCGCTGGGGGACTGCTGGCCCCGAGGAGATCGAGGAAGAGGCGGCCGAGGTGTAGACCGGGGTGTGAAGAAAATGGCGGCGAGGAGGTCGGACGGTCCCGAACTTCAGCCCTGAGTCCGGCTGTCGCCAAGCAGAGAGGGACCCTGCACCCGGCTGCCCGACGCACTGGGATTGGCGGCGCGAAGCCCTGAGACCGGAGGACGCGGCCCGATTCACCCAGGAGATCGGGGGTTCTCGTCGGCCACCGTCCTACGACTCATCCTCCCCCCACAGGCCCAGTGGGGGTGACGGAACGGAGCTCATCCGCCTGGTAATTGCTCCTGAGACCATTGGCGGTGGCATTGCATCGCCCGGTGCCCGGTAATCGACACGGACCCACGGGAGCACCCGCAGTACAGGTGGCCGGACTTGTGACGCAGCACCCTGACATGACGGCGATCGGAGGGCCGATGCCCGGGAGCCGCGAGGGGGACTCGGCGACATCGACCCGGCTGAGTGAGAGTCCCTCCCCGGAGCTTGACCAGGAACAGCGGCTGAACCGGCGCTTGGATGCCATCCTTGAGGCGATCACTTCCACCAAGGAGGCGTTGCACAACGACATTGCCCAAGTGGCCACGGGCCTGGGGCTGCTGCGCGCGGACCACGCGAAGCTGGCGGATTGGGTCAAGGATCATGACCAACTGTTGCTGGACCTGAAGCCCTCGGTGGTGACCGCGGAGCACAGGATTACAGACATTTTGGCCCGACTGGACACTCTAGAGCGGAGGGCAGAGGATGCCGAAGGCCGCAATAGGCGGAACAACGTGCGGGTCGTAGGCCTGCCGGAACGGATTGAGGGGGAGGATGCGGTGGCCTACATGGAGAACTGGTTCCGCACTGTGGTGGCACCGGAGGGGCTTACTCCATTTTTCACTCTGGAGCGAGCTCACCGGGTGCCCGCTCGCCCGCCGGGGCTTGGCCGCCCCCCCCGACCGATGGTGGTGCGGCTCCTCCACTACAAAGACCGAGACCTCCTCATCCAGCGGGCCAGGATGTCGGGCCCTTATGGGGTGGAGAACAGCAAGGTAACGATCTTTCCGGACTATACGCAGGCGGTCCAGAAGGACAGGGCATCGTTCCTTGCTGTGAAGAAGGAGCTCAGGGAGGAAGGCATTCAGTACTCCTTGCTCTACCCGGCCAAGCTGCGGATTATCATGGATGGCACCACACACTTTTTCCAAACTCCGGACGAAGTTTGGCACTGGCTTGAGTCGTACAGAGCGGGGACGGACAGGGCACACCAAAGTAGGCGAGACCAGCCCAAGCAGCCCCGGGTGCGGCAGTCACAACGCATCAGGTCCCGCAACAGGCGCCAGCGGGAGAAGCGGGAGGCTCAAATGGCGGCGGAGAAGAGGGATGCACTCGCGGCGACGGCGGCCATTACGGGGTCGCAACAGAACAGTGAACGGGCCGAAACGGACTCGGGAGGAGAAGGCAGCAGAACAGGAGAGGAACTTTCGGAAGCAGAGAGCCAGAAGGGGCCGACAGTGACCCCACAGACTTCGGATGATATTTTCTGCGGCTAAGACAGACTTTGGCCTAGATCGGGACTTCATGGTAGGGTGATATCCTGCTGCTGGAGGGCGGGTTGCCGGGTGGGGGAGCTGAGTGTATCAGAGGGGATGAAGGGCGGGACGCGGGCTCCGCTAGCTGGGGTCGGCGGCGACTCACCCCCCCCTAGGCCCTTAAGGTCGACTGTGGTGGAGACCACAGGGTAAGTGTGCGAGAAGTTGGATCAAGGTTTGGATGGGGGCGGCCACTGGGTTCGTGTGCTCTGTCCTGGGGAGTGGGGTTTGGGGAATGTTTCAGTTTTGGAGTTGTTTGGGGGGGGGCAACTGCATTGGGGGGGTCATGGATCGTTGGAGTTTAATTCGGACTGTACGGACTTGGTATGGGGACATTACCTAATTTGAAATGCCTAACGTGGAATGTCCGGGGGCTGCGGACTATGGTGAAACGTCACAAAGTACATGCATACCTGGTGCGCAGGGGGGCTCAGATAGCTATGCTCCAGGAGACTCACCTCACCAAAAAAGAGTGCGCTGCCTTGCAGAAAAGATGGCGGGGCCAGGTTTTTGGCACCACTTATTCAGCGTATGCCAGGGGGGTCTTGATCTGGGTGAGGGCGGGGATACCCTTTCAGGTGCTGAATCAGGTAATAGATCCGGATGGCAGGTTTGTAGCGGTGGAGGGGAGATTGTATGGACGGGATGTGGTTTTATGTTGTGTTTATGCACCGAACACTGACCAAGGCCGATACTTTGATAGCCTCTCGGGGTCCTTGGCCTCTTTCCTGGCGGGTCCGATAGTGCTAGGGGGGGACTTCAATTCGATTACGGATGTGGCTCTGGATAGGTCCCATCCCCCCCTAGTAGACTCTCCTGTGCGCAGGCTGGCCGCGCACAGGAAGGACTGGCAAGAACGATGGGGGCTGCTGGATGTTTGGAGGGAGAGGCACAGGGGAACCAGGGATTACTCCTTTTATTCCGCTCTACATGATTTACATGTCAGGATTGATTCGGTGCTTTGCGGGAGCTCCCTAGCCCCATTGATTACCCATGCTGAGTACCTTGCTAGGACGATATCTGATCATAACCCCCTGTTGGTGCATATTCAATGGCAGAGGGAGCGCTCAGTAATACCGACATGGCGGCTTCGGCCGGAGACGCTAGAGGATTCTGTGTTCGACGATGCGGTCCGGCAGGGCATTGATAGTTATTTCGGTGTGAACGAAGGAACGGCGGCGAGCAGGTCTGTTGAATGGGATGCAATGAAAGTGGTGGTGAGAGGGGTGTGCTTGGGCAGGTTCTCGAACGCTCGAACGACTGTGCTGAATGACTTAATGAAAGCGGAGGAGTCTTTGAGGGACCTGGAGCGCCGCAGGCCCGCTAGGCCAGGTCTACAGGCCCAGTTATTGGAAGCGAAGGAAGCGGTAGCCGCGGAGACGGAACGTTTGCGATGCTATGATTATAGGCAGTACATTATCAGGGCACACGCAGAAAGGGACAAGGTGGGTACCCTCTTAGCCAGATTAGCTAGCCCGGAACTTAGGGGTTGCCCGATCCTCAGCATTATTGACGCGCAGGGAGAGATGGTGTACTCCCAGGCAGCTGTATTGGACCGCTTTAGGGGTTACTATGAGGAATTGTACCGGAGTCAGCTGGGAGTGGGGGATCAGGACATCGTGGAGTACCTGGGGGAGAGGCCGCTTCCGGTCTTGGACGAGGACGACGCGAAGGACCTGGGTAGCCCGATCACACTAACGGAAATTCGAGTGGCTATCAAACATATGGCCCGTAACAAGACGCCCGGGGTGGACGGACTCCCAATCGAGTTCTATCAGCACTATGTAGACGCTCTGGCGCCCAGGCTGCTGGTGGTGTATACGGAGGCCTTCGAGAAGGGGGCATTGCCTGCCTCCATGCGGGAGGCCTTGATAGTGCCACTCCTCAAGCCTGGCCGGGATGCCGCGGACGTGAGGTCTTATCGCCCGCTGTCCATGCTGACGGTGGACTATAAGGTCCTGAGTCGCATCCTAGCCACTAGACTGGCCCCGCACATGACGGGCCTGGTGCACAGGGATCAGGCCGGGTTTATACCCACGAGAAGCACGGCGATGAATATCCGCCGCCTGGTGGGAATAATGGACGCCATCTTGGATGGGGAGGGATCGCAGGCGGTTCTGTCCGTGGATATCGAGAAGGCCTTCGATAGTTTGGAATGGCCTTTCTTGGATGGAGTGCTGGAGCGGTTTGGCATGGGCGATGGGTTTCGGAGGTGGACGAGGGTCTTGTATAACTTGGCGACGGCGAGAGTTCGATTGGGCGGCTTGGTATCTGCCGCGTATCCGGTGGGCAGGGGAACACGACAGGGATGCTCTCTCTCCCCTCTGTTGTTTGCCCTGGCGATGGAACCCTTGGCGGTCCACGCGAGGTCAGGCGACCGATACGCGGGAATAGTGAATGATGGGCAATGGCATTATATATCGCTCTATGCGGATGACCTGCTCCTGTACCTAGCTGACACTTCGGGGGCACTGGTTGGAGCGATGGATCTGCTGTCCGAGTTCGGCCGACTGTCAGGCCTTAAGGTCAATTGGGCAAAGACCTGCGTGTTTCCGCTGAGAGCGGGATCGCCAGCCCCTAGCAGCGACCTGGGGGTGGCGTGGGAACCCTCTTGCATCACCTACTTGGGTGTCCGCATTTACCACTCGGCTGCTGACCTTCTGGAGGGTAACATTGGCCGTTGTGTCCGGTCACTGCGGGGTAGCTTGTCTTTCTGGTCGACCCTCCCGCTGACAGTCCTGGGCAGGATAGCATTGTTGAAAATGGTGGCGCTCCCCCGCTTCCTTTATTATTTCCGAACGCTACCTGTCTGGATTCCCCAGGGGGTGTTTAGGGAACTGCGGTCGATGATTATTGGCTTTCTGTGGGGGCATGGCCGTCGCAGGATAGCCTTGAGCACGCTACTTCGCCCCAAGCTGGAGGGGGGCATGGCCGTGCCCGACCTTGAGCTGTATTATTTAGCGGCGCAGTTGCAGGTCCTTACGCAGAACGTAGCCAGGGTGTTCCGGGGGCCGGAGGAAGACCGGGATCGGGGGATGCAGCGCCACGTGCTGTCGTACATCATTATGCAGCAACGGCTCGAATCACGGGCCCTCACCATGGAGGAGCGGACGCTCCGGCTGTGCTGGCAGAGGAGCCTTCGGAGAGCGAGGGCATCGCGGCCTTATGCCCCGGAGATCCCGATCGGGATGTTGACGGCTTTGCCGCACGGAGGGGATTGGTCCCCGTTGATGGATTGGGAGGACGCGGGGTTGCAGGTGGTGGGTGACTTGTATATAGATGGGGCGTTGGCACCGTTCGACGTGCTCCGGGACCAGTTCGGACTGCCTGAGGGGGGCTTCCTACTACACGCGGCTGTAGTGGCTGCCATGCAAAAGCACTGGAAAGAGGGGCTCCTGGAACCCGCGACGACTATGGCATGCCAATATGTGGTGATGGCAGCTGGTACATTCAAAGCTGTGACGTGCCTCCATAATAGGATGCTGAACGACTGGCTGGAACCACTCCATGGGCTCAAAGCTAAATGGGAGGGGAGCGTTGGCCGGCCCATACCGGATTCGGCATGGGGCCATATCCTGCGACGCACGTGGAAGGGCACCAGGAACGCGCGCTTTCAGCAGGTCCATTTTTATGTGCTCCATAGGGCCTATCTAACTCCAGAGAAACTACAGCGGCACTTTCGGGTGCCGGATGCCTGTTGCCCCCGGTGCTCGTCCCTTGGGGCGGACATGGACCACTTGTTTTGGGGGTGTCCACAACTGGGAACTTATTGGGCGGAGGTAGGGGAACTCCTGAATGAAGTGACTGACAGGGAGGTAGAATTCGACATGGCGACGTGTCTATTGCTCTGGTTCCCGCATACTAAGCACACCAAGGTGACCAGTAAATTCATAGATCTGGGTCTGATATTGGCTCAAAGGGAAATATCGTGGCACTGGAAGGCCAGGGGGGGTCCCTCACTGCGTAGATGGAAGAATGAGTTGCTGCGATGGTCTGACTGCGAGAGCGTGCTCCGGATGAAGCAAGCAGTGAAGTTGGGGAATGAGAAGGCTCTGGATGCGGCGCGTGCATGGGAGTTAGTGGTACAGGCTCTGCGTGATGCTTTGGTTGAGGATGAGGACGGCGAGGACTAAGCCGCTGGACACCGCGGGGCGAACACAGAAGTATGCCATTACGCACTGTAATGGAACCATCCAGTTCGGTAGAGCGAAGCACACACCTTAGCAGTTGCCAGGGGGGGGGGGCGTTGGGGGGGTTAGTTGTAGGGGGGCTTGGGGAGGGCCGGAAGCCATTGGAGGGTTGCTGGTGGAGGCCTGGAACTACTGGGACAGGGAGTATTGAGTGGCGGGCGGACTGATTGGGTGGGACGGCCTGGCACGAAGGCCCGAATAGCCTAGAGCAGGCCCGACGGGGGCAATTACGTTGATACCACAGGGATGGCTGACGGGAATGTTGTTGCGGGTGGGGGGGTAAAAGCAGATACGTAAAACGACCTTCCGCCAGGGTCCCAATGGGACGTACACTGTGCTGTGCTCCTCTAGAGCGAACTGGTATGCCGCCCGGCCTCCGGGATGCGGGCTGAATGGCTGTGTACAACTGTGAACTGTTATTGGACGGGGGGGCCCACAAGTGCACTGGCTGTTTACCTTTTTCCTGCTGTTTATAACTCTGCAATAAAAATATAATTAAAAAAAAAAAAAAAAAATCATGGCCGTGTCAGGTCGAAACGCGTCATGGGAATTGTGGTGAACGAGCAAATAAACTAAACTAAATTTACACACAAGAATTGGGTTCGCCTACGTTTGTTCCCAAGGAGAAGGGAAGTGGCAGAGAACGGTGGAGTGAAATATATATATATATATCAAAACACTAACCATAATTTCACTTTAACCTTTGGATCTTCAGTGAAATATTTGCGCTTTTTTCAATTATATACCACATCCAACAATTTCCCTGTTTGGATTATGGCTTATGGCTTATGTGTGTGTGGGTTTCCTACAAGGCCAGGCCTCCTAACCCATTGTGAGTTGCAATCCCCCTTGGACAAGGACCTGTTTTTTTATTTTAATGTTTTTTGAGTTTGTGGAACTTAATATAAGGTTTACAAACTCACAGCAAGCTTTAGGGCCATGGACTGTGAAGATACAGAATGTTCACGGAAATACACTTTCTGACAAAAGGCCTAACACAGGCCCGTGGGTTTTGACGTCAGTGTTTGGACATGGACATTTAAGCTTTCTGTGAGTTCACAATCCCCTGGCCACAGTTCAAGGACTTCGGGGGTTGTGCTGTAGGCTGCAAATTTGGTCTAGTTGTCCTTGAACCATGCAGCAAAACTGTTGTGTTTTTTTCTCCATTTTTTACACAGAAGGTTCTATTAAGGCTACACTTTTCCCTAAGCCAGGAGATATGGGGATACATCCCCCAGCTCCCTGACAGATCTTTTCTTTTTTTTTTTTTGGATGCAGGGACTCGCGCCCTCATTCTGTATTGGTAACTAAAAATTTTCACAAAGTTGTGATTAGCCAATCACACAGCTTCAGTTCAACGTATTTTTTTTTTCTTTTACAGAGTTTTATATAGCGAAAACTTGACCCGAAGGTATCGGGTATCAGAGCGCTTTACATAGCACCAATTGCATTACATGAGGACACATTCATTTTTTTTTCTGTGTTCGACACAGGGAGATTAAGTGATTTGCCCAGAATCACAGGATGTTCAGCGTCGTTGCCGAGACTCAAACCCGGTTTCTCAGATTCGAGGTCGACGCCCTAGCCATTAGGCCAACTACTCTCCCCAGCTTACTCAGGTTTATGTTAACAGACTCCGAAATAGTTGACATGAGATTAATCTCCCTCAACCAATCAGATTTCCTTGCCCCTTAACCTCTTTATGCCCAGACTGAAACAAATTGTATACCCTATTTTCTTGAAAAGTACTGATTTGAATTGCAACAACTAACCAAAAGCATTTCCTTTAGTAAATGTCTACATGCCAATGTTGGTGTAATTATAACCAGCTGTTTTGTCTGTACAGTGCAAAGATTCCTAAGAGGATTAAAACAGAAAATATACTATTACACATCATGAATCTTTCACCCATTCTCCCTGCCCCTTTATTTAATTCGTTGGGGTTCTTTTTCATTCCTGCTTTCTCCCTTTGTCACTGTTTTTCCATCTTTCTCGTCTTCCTTTTTTACCTCCTTTTGTGTTTTCCTTTCTCTGGCAATGGGTCAAAACTTGATGAAGAATAAGAAGTGTCAGTCCCCAAAAAATGAGTGGCAGCGGGCCCTGCCTACAATCACCGGCTCAAATTAAGCACTGATAAATCACCCAATGTAATGATGCTTTTAAAAACCTAAGAAGGCTGAAGAGCACAGTTGACCCTTTATACGCATAATAATGGCCTACAGACACCAAGCACACCAGAAAGCTGCAGCAGGGAACACTTAAGAAGTGAAGACATCTTCCCAGGGATCCATTCATTGGAGAACCAATTGAAGGTGACACACTGGCTTCCTTCCACATTTGTAACTTTCAAAAGCATCTTCACTTTTCGCAATATGGGCATTTGTCAAGAAAGTCCCCGGCTCTATCCTTGTCTTCTGAGGCTGTAGAGGGAAAAAAAGGCGCATTGACGCAGAGCCACATCACCGGACGTGATTTACTGCACGCACTTCCGCCTGCCGGGGGCGCTCTTTTATGCTGCCTTACAGGTATTTAAAACGTGCCGCGGTGCATTCGTCGAGGCGCTCATATTTATGGAGTGCCAGTGCATAGCCAGAGTTCCAAATTTTCCAAAATAAAAGAATAATGGAGACGAAGGGAAACTTTGACCCCACAGCCTTTCTGATTTGACGAGAATCCGCGCGTGTCAGCTGCTTTCCCATGTTCAGGCCAGCACAGCCGTCTAGGGGAGTTAAAAAAAAGAAATTGCAAGATCCTTTTCTCTCCCACCACAGTTATACATTGTAGGCTAGCTTGCTGTGGAGATGATATGCTTTTTGCTCTTATGTACAGTGCAAACGTGGCCCCAGGCCCATAGGGAGCCTTACATGTGAATCTATTTGCGGCCGTTTCTCATCCTGGAAGCCCATGCAAAGTCATTTCTGTGAAAGGTTAGTAGTAAGTGCCTTTCCACGGTAGGAGAAAGGGAGGGACAACCCTATATATATTAGGCACTTAAGAGGGATGTATGAAGTTACAACGCATACTTTTACAACACATACCTTTACAACGCATTTTTTACAACGCAACATCCATTACAACGCATCCCTTTACAACGCATGCCATTACAACACATTTTTAAAAACTACCTTTACAACGCATTCCATTACAACGCATACTACCTTTACAACGCGTACCATTACAACGCATAACTACATTGCATGTATGGTAAGTATTGGATAGTGTAGGGGTAAAAATTACTATTCTAACTCCACAAGGGTTCAACAGTAGGGTAAGTGTTGGATAGTGTAGGGATAAAAATTACTATTCTAACTCCAGGGTGTGCAACAGTAGGGTAAGTGTTGGATAGTGTAGGGGTAAAAATTACTATTCTAACTTCAGGGGGTGCAACAGTAGGGTAAGTGTTAGGTAGTGTATGGGGTAAAAATTACTATTCGAACTCCAGGGGGTGCAACAGTAGGGTAAGTGTTGGATAGTGTAAGGGTACTATGCATTGTAATGGTATGCGTTGTAATGGTATGCGTTGTAATGACTGCTTTGTAATGACATGCGCTGTAGTGGTATGCGTTGTAGTGGTATGCGTTGTAGTGTCATGCATTGTAATGGTTGCGTTGTAATGGCATGCGATGTAATGGATGTTGCGTTGTAAAAGTTTCGTTGTAATGGTAGTGCGTTGTAAAAGTTGCGTTGTGAAGGTTGTTTCCCACTTAAGAGAAGGGGGCTTAGCCACACGGAAAGATAATTTCCCTTTGAAAAAATAAAAAAGGTTTGCAAAAGCGCAAAAAAGAACATTTCTCCCTCATTTACTGATGATGCATTTTCCATCTTATGGCGTGTGCAGATGAGGCCCTTTGCAAATTCCTCGTGGGGTTCATTGTGGATACTAAAAAAGAAGGGAGTGATCTCCAGCTGTAAGAGTACCCTCATGGTTGGAGGTTACCACTGGGCCTAGTAAGGCTTGGTGAAACTTCATCTCACTTCATGAATTTAATGTCCTGCTGAAATGGTCGTACTTAATCACCTTTCAGATACCCTGTATGTATATGTAACTGGTATTTGCTTTGCTAATTGAATCAGAATGCATCCGAGTGCTCCATATGGTCAAATGCAAAGAGACGGCCAGTGATTGGAGTCAGTGCTGGGTTCTGAGAGGGAAGGTGGGCTGTTTACAATTTTGTGATGCTTTATTATTTGAAGAGGTGTGTCTTCAGCTGTTTGCTACATTTGAAAAGGTTTGAGGAAGTCCTGATAGATAAAGGCATATTGGTCTAGATTCTGGGTGCAAAACACCTGTTGAGTTGTTTTTTTGATTTATTGATCTTCCTTGACCCCAGGCTAACAGTGGCTTAACTGTGAGTGTGCCGAGAGACACCACAGGTGGTGAGATTGTCAGCAAAATAAGTTCAGTGCCTGTTCCGATGTCTTTGTGGATGATGCAACTGGTTTTGAAGATGGTGCTGGCTGGCAAGAGGACCCAGTGAAGTTCCATCAAGATGAGAGTGATATGGTCAGATTTCTTTCGGCTCTTGATAAGGAGTAATGTGGCCTGTGGGTTCCCTAAAGTAGTGGTCAGTGTGGAGTCTGTGAACCCACGCGAGGTGGAGTAGCAGTTCTGAAGTCACTTTCTGGAAGGAACATTTTCACTTTCCCAGGTTCAGATATCTGGTACCAAGCCATCTTGGTTTTCTCTGTAATGTGTTCCTTGCGGTTGATTTTCATGCCTATGCATTGGGTGAAAGTTGGGGTTTAAATCCTTACAGACTGATGTTCAGGGTTTGTCAGGTTTCATTAGTTATTTAATGGTAAATAATAAAAATTCTGTTTTAGTGGCTTTGAGCTTACGATAGGTGTTGAACAACCAAGTGTTAGTTGAGATGCAGTCAGTGTTTGAGGCATTAGATCTCTGCAGCAAATGAGACTTTCAATATTGATGATATTATATACGAGCGAGAGTGCCATGTAGAGGTTGAAATGAGGAGAAACAAGATAAAACCCAAAGGGACTCCACAAGTGACAGAGAACCTATTGGTAAATATAGTACTTTACAACGCGATCAATTGCATTGTGTGCTTTTACAACGCATTCATTACAACGACTGCATTGTTACTACGTGATGCATTTACATCGCAAGTCCTTACAACGACTTGCAGTAGGGGGCACGCTGGACTTAGGAATAGTATTATTTTCTATTCCTACTCCAGTTTGCACAACACCAGGGAAGGTGTTGGAATTAATTTCAAATACCTCAGCGCCCCCTACAGCAAGTCTTTGTAATGACTTGCGATGTAAATACATCGCGTACTAACAACACGTTTGTTGTAACGACTGTGTTGTAATAGTCCTGCGATGTAATGACAGCATTGTACACGCTGTTTCCCTTCTGGGCATCTGGAGATGTCCATGTGAACTAACTGGTGCCCGTTGGATGGGTAAGGTACGTGTAAAACTAGTGGATGCCGTTGTCATTGAATCCAGTCCGAGACTTCAGGCTGTGGATGAGTTTAAGGTAATCAACGCTGTTGAAGGTGAACAACAGTTGCCGCAAAATCAGGAGGTAGGAGTCGCCTTTCCTGTGGTCAGGTGGGCATCGTCTGTGATTTGTAACGCAGCTGTCTCTGTCCTGCAGTTTGATCTGAAACTAGATTGGCAGTTATCCAGGAGATGGTTGGAGTGGAAGATATCTCGGCGTTGTGTTTAGAATTTTCCTGCATTTTGCAGATGAAGTGTATGTAATTGATGAGCCGGTAGTTTAACCCCTTCGGTGCTCATGACGGCTCCCAGCCGTCATGAGTCACGGTGGGCGTGTGCTGATGACGACTGGGAGCCGTCATGACCACGCCCGCGATCGGAATGTCCAGCACCGGCGCGGAATTCCAGCCGCAGCCAAGGTGTTTAAGGACTAACTAGTGTGGGTTTCTTCAGGAGTGGGAGGATCTAGCCATTTTTTAAAGCTTTGGGTAATATACATTGAGTGAGATGTCTTTGCGATGGTGACTAGGGGTGTAAATAGTTTCTGCAGAGAGCACTTTGATGAAGGACATGGGCAACATATCATCTTTTTAGGAGGTGGCATTGAAGGAGTTGAGGAGTTCTGCAAGGTCTGCAAGAGACAAGGGTTTGAAGGATGATCATTGCAGTTTAACCATGTGCAGTCACTGCTGCTTTTCCAATTTAGCTGCTGAGCTGCTGAATGCAGGTCCTGCTATGTCATAAGGTGTCTGGTAAAGGATGATGTTCTCCACTGTTGTGGCCTCCTGCTGAGATAAAGCAGGACACCCACCCGATGATCACAACCATTAAGCATACTTAAGCTGAAAAGAGGTTCTTAGCCGGTGTTTAAAAGTGAGATGACCATTGACAATTTTGAGAAGTCAGTGCATTCTATCATCAGGACACATTGGAAGAGAAGGTGTGATTGCCCGAAGTGGATTCCATGACTTTCAACACATAGCTGGTTGTAACACATTCTTTTGTAGAGGAAATCCTGGCCTCATTCATCTATTTGATTACTTGTACATCAAGCAGAGCTATATAAACGTTACCTTATAATTAAATTAGAACAATGGAATGCTCAGAGGAGCGGGTTAACTTGGTCACAGCTGTGGCCAATGGTCCCGTATGATGAGGTAAGGCTACAGCATGAAGGAATCAACACAAGGTTGACCCACAATAAAAAAATACAGACTAAATAAGTTAATTTTCTTAGTGGATGTGGAGTGCTCCAGTGGTAAAATCTTATTTTGCCTGGTTTACCGATCCCTCTGGCACCATTACTACTAAGGGGGAAAGTAAAATGTTAAACAACACCCTTTCACATATTTTACAGATGCACATTCCGTAAAAATGTTTGAAGGCTGTGTGAGCACCAACTCAAACAGTTATTAGGTGGAAAAATCTGGCTGTTTTCCAGAAATTTAAAAACATGTCATCCATTTCATATTCTCAGGGCCACTGGAATTATGTGGCAAGGGGGGCCAAATTATGCAGCAGGATTTACTTGATATATACTGCAAGCAAACGCAAATTGAGCACCATATTGTGGCATATTTAGTGATAGTATCAGTTAATTATTTTGACATTTTTACACTGTTAACATTGTCTGGACAAAGGTTTCACCTTCTTAGTATTATTTTAACATCCATATAAAGCAATATGAAAGTGAAAGGTAAATAGTCAACCTTTGCGGGTGGCTACCGCTGCACAACAGCATGCGTCACTGCATTTTTAGTAACTTATGATACATTTGAGCTTGAAACAAAATGTTTGTTAAAATCTGCAAATTATGCAACAGAGGGTGTATTATGTGGCAAATGAGGCAAATCCATAATTACATGAAAAACGCAGCAGAATCTCAGTGGCCCTGCATATTTGTGATTTGCCCAGTGAAATCTAAACTGGCCAACCAATTACTTTTCATAGCATTTCTTTTGGATCCGGTCATTATTAATGTAGGCAACAGTGTTGCTAAGCATTTTTCAAGATGTATTGAAAGTGGCTCATAGGGAAACTGGAATATCATTTAAGAGGCCAGTACCTTGAAAATGTCAAAAGAGTTGGGATTGAGTCAGTCGCATGTCTGGCATACGGCTCAGACACAACTGAAAGAACCCTTTCCTGGCACAGACACATTGGGAATTCTCTCTTGCATAAGAGCTTTCTCAGGCACCGGCCTGCCCAGCTTTACTACCAGGCATCATTGTACCGACTTGGTTTCTTTTGAATGCTTGCATTTGACTAAGATGGTTCTGTTGCTTGGTACAACCTTGCCCATTTTCTTTAAATATATGCCACTAACTTTATAAGCTCAGCAGTGGCTTTGTTCCCAATTGTACGATTTTCTTTTTTTACATTTCTGTCTCAGATGGTATTATTGGTCTTTTTTCATTTTATTTAGCACTAGCAGCCCGTCCCGACGTTGTCCGGGTATGAATTGCTGCCGGCCAGTAGTATATTGTTTTGTAGGATTTCGCTTTGATAGCATTTCTTATCTGTGACAGGCCAGTGAAACGCTCCGATTCACAGTGCACTGCTCATGCACTTAAGACTGCGCTTACAGTAGTGTGTGAACTCGAGTTTCCCTACTTTATTTTTCGTTGCAATATTATATAGCGCAAACTCGACAACATGGCATGAGCACAATTTACATTACAGAAGAACACATTCATTTGTGGTAGGCACGGGGAGACAAAGCGATTTGCCTGGAATCACAGGATGTTGAGCTGATGCCAAGATTCGAACGTATCTCTCCAGCTCTGAAGTTCGCAATTCTAGAACTTGTGGGGGGAGGTGTGTCTAAAAGTGTATGTCGGTACTGGCCATCAATGAGAGAGACCTGTGCATTTTTCAAATGGGTGGTGAAAAAATATGAGTATGTTGCTGGAGATGTGGGCCGCCGTGCCACCAATGTACTTACCGGGGGAGGGTAAACACCCATTATTCCGCAACTTTCTTTCCGCATACCATCACTCCGCATACTTTCATTGCGAAAGTACCATGACTCCGCAATGCCATTATAACGCAGGCATTACATTGTATAAGTGGAGAAGTGTGGCTCAGGGGTTAGAGGTGGCAGACCCGGAAGCTGAGATTGGCCCTGGACCAGGGTTCAATTCCCCGCCTCGGCGGGTCTTGGGCTCAATAATTCCACGGACTTGATAATTCTCACTCCGGTGCCTACTCGACTCATGGGTTCACACTCTGCGACTCTGGGCAATAGCTTGCTTAATCTCCACAACGGCCCCTCGCGGCGGGATGCCTGGCTTTCACCTTGTGGATACCCTGCCGGGGTATCTCACAGGGGAATACCAGGACGGGTTCCCTAAGCAAGCGCATAGATGCCTGCAATGTGGGCGATTTGCGCTATATAAATACATGTACATTTACATTATATGCTTTTACCACGCATACATTTACAACGAAATTCGTTGTAAATGCATGAATGGTAAAAGCATGTGTTTTTTTAAATGTTTGGATAAGGTAAGTATGGGTATAGGGGTATATGTTTTGGGGTACTGAGGTATATGTTGTGGGGTGTTTGGGTATGTTAAGGGTTCAGATATAGTTTTGGGTTATTGGGTACAGGGGTAGTTTTAGAGTATAGGGATAGGTATGGGTTTTGGTGTACAGGGGTATTTTTAGCGTTCAGGGCTAGGTTTGGGTTTGGGGTATAGGGGTATTTGTAAGGTTCAGGGTAGGTTTGGGTTTTGGGGTACAGGGGTATTTTAAGGGCTCAGGGCTAGGTTTGGGTTTTCAGGTACAGGGGTATTTTTAGGGTTCAGGGCTAGGTTTGGGTTTTGGGGTACAGGGGTATTTTAGGGTTCAGGGGTAGGTTTGGGTTTTAGGGTACAGGGTCATTTTTAGGGTTCAGGGCTAGGTTTGGGTTTTGGGGTACAGGGCTATTTTAAGGGTTCAGGGCTAGGTTTGGGTTTTGGGGTACAGGGTGTTTCAGTGTTCAGGGGTAGGTTTGGGTTTTGGGGTACAGTGGTATTTTTAGGGTTCAGGGCTATGTTTGGGTTTTGGGGTACAGGGGTATTTTTAGGGTTCAGGGGTAGGTTTGGGTTTTGAGGTACAGGGGTATTTATAGGGTTCAGGGCTAGGTTTGGGTTTTGGGGTACAGGGGTATTTTTAGGGTTTAGGGATAGGTTTGGGTTTTGGGGTACAGGGTATATTTATAGGGTTAAGATGGGTTAGTGTTTAAGGGTATTGGGTTATTTTAAGGAGTACGGGTGGGTTATGATTATGGGGTGCAGGGGTATTTAAAGGGAGCAGGGTGGGATTAGCACACAATATGAGACATGGCATCAAGGGCGGAACGTACCACACGCCCCCAGCGTGTGTCACGCCCCCAGCACACGCCTACAGCACAACGGAGACACGCCCACAAGAGACTACTTTGCTGGCACGGTTCTTTTATCTTTTAAATGTATATGGTGGGCGTCTGCATAGCCTATGTTCTTCTGCTGCAACTGCCCTTTCCAACGCTGTATTGGGTATTGTGATTGGTGCTGTGGTTTCTGAGATTACCCGCCTAAAAGGTTTGGGCTCTCTCTTTATTATATTAGTATAGATTTAACAATATAATTTTTGTGTTCAGTGAAAATAACGGAGAGAGGCCCGTGCTCTCCATGCCACTGGAATCAAGCTATCCTGGCTGAAAGCCTGAAACCGCATCTAGGATGCTGTTTCCAATCCAGGGAGGACCTAGCTTGGCAGTTCGGGCTGGACTGTTCCCATGGGGCACAGGGTTAAGACTGATTGGATATGGCTGGGTTCAAACTGGAATGGCATGGTGAGCAAAAAAATGATAGATTTAGGCCCAGATCTCTGTACTGGGGTGAATGTATGACATTGTTCTGCATTCTGTCCATCAACTGTTGTTTTTTGCATTTGTCACCCTGAGTGGGACGGGTATGCTCAGACGTGAGTCCCGTGCTCTCCATGCCACTGGAATCAAGCTATCCTGGCTGATGGGGCTCAAAGCCCGAAACCGGTCCTAGGATGCTTGTTTCCAATCCAGGGAGGACCTACCTTGGCAGTTCGGGCTGGACTGTTCCCATGGGGCACAGGGTCAAGACTGATTTGCATATGTCTGGGTTCAAACTGGAAGGCATGGTGAGCAAAAAAACGATGGATTGAGGCCCAGATCTCTGTACTGGGGTGAATGTATGACATTGTTCTGCATTCTATCTATCAACTGTTGTTTTTGCATTTGTCACCCCGTGTGGAACGGGTATGCTCAGACGTGAGTCCCGTGCTCTCCATGCCACTGGAATCAAGCTATCCTGGCTGATGGGGCTGAAAGCCTGAAAGCGGTCCTAGGATGCTTGTTTCCAATCCAGGGAGGACCTAGATTGGCAATTCGGGCTGGACTGTTCCCACGGGGCACAGGGTCAAGACTGATTTGAGCAAAACAACGATGGATTGAGGCCCAGATCTCTGTACTGAGGTGAATGTATGACATTGTTTTGGATTGTGTCCATCAACTGTTGTTTTTGCAGCTTTACTACCAGGCATCATTTTACTGACTTGGTTTCTTTTGAATGCTTGTATTTGATTAGGATAGTTCTGTTGCTTGGTACAACATTGCCCCTTTTCTTTAAATATATTCCACTAACTTCATAAGTTCAGCAGTGGCTTTGTACCCAATTGTACAATTTTTTTTTACATTTCTGTCTCAGGTGGTATTATTGGACTTTTTTCATTTTATTTAGCATTTAACAATATATTATTTTTGTGTTTGGTGAAAATAACGGAGTTGAAAACAGTCTGATTTGTCATCAATTTAACGGAGAAATGTGCACTTACATTTTAAAGTGTGAACCAATTCTGCTCCAAGCAGTGATGCAGATCATTAGCACTCTAGCACTCGCACATTTGCAACTATTTAATGGTCGAATACCAAACTGTATAACTTTTAGCTCCTGATGCACAGCCACTGCTCTATAATTTTCAGTGATAAATGATAAAAAGAGACATTTAAACGAAAATGTGTCTGTTTTCTGCATTTTCCTTTTTTTAAAAGAATTCATTGATCAACACAATTTTTTTCAACTATATTTACATGTGAAAATCACTAAAAACGGAAAACGAAAATGAATCCTAATACATGTAGGTCCACGCTGATCGTGCACATCACGGAAATTGCCGCACAGTTTCATTTGTATAAATCAGTAAAAACAGAAAAGTGAGAAAATGAATCCTAATACATGTAGGTCCCATGCTGACCGTGCACATCATGGAAAGTGGCACAGTTTTACTTGTAAAAATCAGTAAAAACAGAAAAGTGAGAAAATGAATCCGAATACATGTAGGTCCCATGCTGATGTGCACATCATGGAAAGTGGCACAGTTTTACTTGTAAAAATCAGTAAAAACAGAAAAGTGAGAAAATGAATCCTAATACATGTAGGTCCCATGCTGATGTGTTCATCATGGAAAGTGGCACAGTTTTACTTGTAAAAATCTGTAAAAACAGAAAAGTGAGAAAATGAATACTAATACATGTAGGTCCCATGCTGATGTGCACATCATGGAAATTGCCGCACATTTTCACTTGTAATAAAAATCAATAAAAACGGAAAACTGAGAAAATTAATCCTTATACTTTTAAGTCTATGCTGACCGTGCACGTCATGGAAATTAACACCGGTTTCCGCTGCTCAAAGGCAGCTGAACAGGAGTGGCCAAAGCAGGTAAGAGCAGTGGGGTTAGGTTGGGGGGATTCGACTGATGACCACGAGGGAAAATTCAATAAATAATTAATTTTCCCTTGTCTTTGTCGAAATTCCGTGCCATCCAGCCCCACCACTCGCACTTGCATAGGCCACGGCTGATCAGAGTGCCCTTCAAGACTTGTTGTCTCCAGGTCGCTCACCGATTGAATCTATGGAACGCTCACTCTGACTCCGTGCGCACCAGCGCATGCCCTTGGGTTACTCCTCCTGTGCCGCTCCTGGGTGGACTCCAGACCAGCTGCGGTCCGTGCAGGTAAAACCGTGGGGGGCCTGTTTGGGGGTGAGGGGATTTTGACAGACAACAACGAGGGAAAATTGATTATTTATTTAATATTCCCTTGTGGTCATCTTTTGAATACCCCCCAACCTAGCTCCACCCTTCTTACCTGCACGGGCCGCTTCTGCAGCTGAAAGTAACTGCAGTGACATGAGTGAAGAAAATGTGCCCGGCTCTGTCGCCGGTTCTGCTGTCTCCGCTTCACCAGGAGAAGGGAGCTGTTGATGAATATGGGTTTCATCTCACAACAGTATCATGCTAACGATGCATTGATGAACTGTAATGATGTCTGGTGGCTGAACTCGCCACGCAATGAATCAAGCAGTTGACAGGCAATTCAAGCGGCCATACTGTTGGCATGGCCATCCCTCTATTAGTCACATCCAGCCTCTGTGAATGGCTTCCCAGAGGATATCTGGGCTGCTCAAGAAACATCTGGACAGGTAGTCACCCCAGGGTACCTAATTGCTGGCCTTTTCCAGACGCAAGCACCTGTTAGCGCCATTATGCTTTGCCACCTGAAGCCTGAGATGACTGAGGTTGATGCGGAAAGTCAGCCAAGCGTCAAATCAAAGAAGTGCTGGTTTTAGCTTTAAAGTGATGAACGCGTGCCAGCAGCAGCCTTGCAGCTGGCTCAGACCAACTACCTGAAAGAACAACTGAACGCTGCTAGTGGTGCAAAAAGCACAAGGTGCAAAGTAGGCCTCGCCGCCGACACGTAGCACTGCAGGAAATCAAGGACATTGAATCAATGCCCCTGGTTGTTTGTGTCAAGAGTGTGAGCAAGCTACCTGCCGAGTCTTGCGGCATAGTGGACTAATGCGCCCACTGTAGGGGCCTGTGTTCGACCTCATGGTCAAAGTTTCAAAGCCCGGCGGGTCCCCTCAGCCTTTCATAGTTCTGAAGTCTGTAAAATGAGTACCATTGAGTTGGGTAACGATAAACGTTTGTTATTCAGCACAAAGATGCCCTTCTGGATGGACGTGTGCTTTACAAATGTACGTTATGTTACCTGAGCAAAACCCGTAGAGGGATGGATTCTAAACCCATAACTGTGCTTCCTACTCTAACACCTGGATGGGACATGTTCCCGGGACGTCTGCCTTTCTTCTAATTCGGGTTAGCACAACTGTGTGAAGCTCTGTGTCACTGAATGTGCCTGCTTTATGAGAAGTGCAGTGTGAAACGCTCCCCGTCACATGAAGGTGCCGGGTCTAGTGGCTCAGTGGACTAATGTGTCCAATGTAGAGGCCTGTGTTCAGCCTCGTGGTCAGAGGTTCAAATCCTAGCAGGTTCACTCAGCCTTTCATCCTTCTATCCTTCTGAGATCAATAAAATGGCAACCCTCGAGTTGGGGAACAATAAGCATCTGTTATCCAGCACAAAGATACCTTTTTGGGTGAACATGTTCTTTACATGTACACGTTATGTTATGTAAAGGTGAATCTTTGGCAAACAAGTACCTCATTAAATACAACAAAGCTGAGCTAAAAAAGCTCCTCTCGCGGAGTCTTTCTGCCTCTCCCCTCGGACCTACAATGGCTTGCAAATACAAAGGGCCTCGTTTATGGGGTTTTGGCGCAGAGCAGCGCCACAAGGAATCTTGCTGCGTTGCTCGACATCAAAGCAAAAGAGCAGGAATCTTCCCTATCCATAAGATACGGCACATTCCTGTCCTTTTCCGCTGCACCGGCGCACAACGGGCTGCGAAGCCATGAGGGATTTTATTGGTTTTGTGCAGGAATGGACAATTTTATGCACAAAATCAATCAATTCTGGCTATTTCCGCCTTCTAATGCAGCACACTTAGAAAAAGGAAACAACAAGGAGAAATTAAAACATTTCTCCTCGTTGCGCCTCACTTACGCCACCCCTACGGTGGCGTTTGATTCTGAACCATTCCCAGGTTTATGATTTCTCGTAAATCTGAGAATGCTTCAGATTCCGTGGGTGTTGCGTGGTAACACCCACAACACCCATCCATGGAACGCCCCTTTCATGCAGTGTTCTGCGTGAAAGGGGCACACATCTGCAAGGCCATGAAAAGCAACATAAAGTGCCTTTACGTGGCCTTGTAAATGTGCCGCCGCACAATGCGCCACCGGAATGTCAAAAAAGTGACGTTCCGGCTGCGCAAAACGGCCGCATGAGGCCGATAGATGGTGGCCAGGTCAGAGAGACCTTACGCTGCTGTCATAAAGATGCTCCTGAGAAAATGGAGTGGACCGAGCACTAGTGGAAGAAATCATTGAAGCCTTCATGTTAAAAAGTGGAATGCAAGCAATAATATGGCACAACTTGTAATGCTCATAACTGTGATGCAGATGAGTTCAGAGCTGGTGACTTCCACCTGCTTCTGATATTTTTTAAATAGTCAAAGAGAAAGTCAAGTTTTATGACTAAAACTTGCAAATGAAAGTAATACCACCAAATATCAAGTATGGAGATTGTGAAACACTTAGAGGTAGGCATGTTAGAGCTCTGTTGTTATACTTAGGCTAAAGAGGAGGGATCAGGAACAAACAAAGTTCTGATCTAGAAGGAGAGATGTAGAGTTGGAGAGAAGACACAGGGTCACAGGATCTTATAAAAGAAGTTGGAGGATGTGTTGTGCCACAGTGTTGCTCAATGGTTAGAGCGGCCGACCCTGATGCAGAGGTCTGGCCTGGGACCAGGGTACAATTCCTGCCTCGGCCGGCCTTGGCGGGGTCTTGAGCTCTAAATTCCTCGGACCTGATTTCTCACCTCGGTGCCTATTCTAATCATGGGTCCCACGCTGCAACTCTGGGAAATAGCTTGCTTAATCTCCACAACGGCCCCAACAGTGCTGGGATGCCTGGCTTCACCTTGTAAATGTATTGGCATTTATATAGCGCACTACTTACCCGAAGGGTCCCAAGGCGCTTCGACCGCTGCGAAACCCTTCCTGGCTTCCCTGAGAGATGGTCCCTTAATGGGTATCTCCAGGGTGAGACCAGGCATCCCCGGCGGTCTGGTGGGGCCGTTAGTGAAGATGAGGCAAGCTAATGCCCAGAGTTGCCGAGTGTGATCGCAGATCAGAGTGGGCACCAAGGCGAGAGAATTATCGAGTCCGCTGACCCTGGTCCAGAAACCTGCAGCGCCGGGAATCGAACCCTGGTCCCAGGCCGTCCTCTGCTCTCGGGTCTGCCACCTCTAACCAGTGAGCCACACTACTTCACTTGGGGATGCCCAGGAGTGGACATTTCACAGGGAAAAGCCAGGAAGGGTTCCTCAGCGGTATGAGTACAAGCGCTGGGAGACCGCTATACAAGTACAAAACATTTACATTTACATTAAACACATGAGGAAAATCATGAAATTCTCTGAGACAGTGTATTCAGTGTTCAAAGAGTGGGATGTACAAATGTATCAAAAATGCATATAGATAGATCAATCATAAATCTCCCTCAGGATGGTGAGCTCTACTGAGATATCCTGCAAAGGCGCAGCTTCTGCAACAGTGAACACATATATTGAAAGAGAGCAAGGTTGCTTCATTTCATCTCACTGTATGACAACTTCATGGGAGGCTAGAAAAGTGTGGATGCAGATTCCTAAATTTGTCAATTACTATTAACCTAAGCACACAAAATTCTTATTCAGCCTCAGACTCTATTTATCTCTAAACGTCATTTGGACAAGTGCATGAGTGCAGTTGCCCATTCGATGAGACTAATCAAGATGAAAGCCTCTAAACCTGAAGGCTGAGCGGTCGTGCAGCAACACCCACAGTCTGCCCAGAAGGACTTTGACCATATTCCGGCAATGGCCATGGTCCCTCCCTGCTATTATCTGTGAAAGCCACAGGTGTTTCACATAGGACCTGTTCTCTGCATCATCATCTAAATGTCACACCTCCCTCAGATTGGATTCATGTTTTTGAAGCAAGTCGTCTTACTAGCATCCTTTTCAAGTCTCAGCTTCCCTGGCTTTGGTCATAGAATGTACAGAGCCATTCAAAGACTATCCACTTACAGCTTTATGGTTATCTGCTTCAAAGACTCCAGCACCTATAGAAACCAGAGAGTCACCTGGTCCTTCAGTTAAGAAAAAGGACCTGCTTCATGGCACGGCCTTCAGGCCATGCGAAGAGTCCTATATAATGCTTATCGCATGACCCAGCATGCTTGGAGGAGAACCTTCTTCGCTTGCCGGACATGTCTATTACATCGCTTTAACTTTACCTACCTACATTTAAAAACAAAATGCCCGGAAAAAGCTCTTTTTGAGTACATGTATTAGTCTTCTGGAACACACTTTCAACACCCTAAGGTGTCACTGAAGGGCACTTGCCGTTCAGGAACTTAAAATCTTCAGAGTTATGGTGAAAACAATGGTGTAGACATTGCAAATTATGCTGTAATTCCTAAGAAGACATTATTGCATTAGAACAACACAGCAACATGGAGCTGGCTAGCTGATCCGTTCTTCTATGCTGCTTACTTAACACTTGCCTTGAAGTTGCACATTGAGGCCCTCATAGGAATGGCCCAATAAATCAAAGTACCCCACCCCCAGAGATACTGATACCGGGGGTTCTGTTAACCCCAGAGCTGTGGAGAATTCAGCTGAATACTAGTTAAGCCATTAGAGGCCATTAAGAAATGAGCAATTACCAGGAATCAGTAATTTTGGGTTCCATACCCCTGGTAATTCCTCATTTTCCACGTCATTTCACAAGGAGATTTGATCTGTTTTCTGCAGCCAAAGTCTTTGGGTTAAAGTATAGAGATACAATATGTTTTCGCAGATCTTATAGTTCCGTTAGGGCCAGTAACTGATGTTACCTGTCTTGTTGGAATTAAGAGGGCATTTGTCGTAAGGGCTTGAGAGAGTTATCATGGCGGCTGTTTAAATCTGTTATAATTCACTGAGCTATCATTTTGCTGCTGCCTGGGTTTCTCAATACTGATTGCTTGAATACATAAATAATAGTTGTTATTGTGGAGTCAGATGTATTAAAAAATATCAGCCTTCAAAAATATTTTATCCACTACTTTGCAGACTACTACAACATCAAAGTACGCACATATTTTGCTCCACATTTAAATTACTGTGACATTGTTTGATGAAAAAGATGTCAATGTAGTGGATGCAATATTTTTCTCTTGTGGTATATTGCATGTATTATAATGAACTCCCTACAGTGAGGATCACTTTGCAAGTGCTTAGTTTCTAAAAAAAAGAAAAACTGCAGAGCCCCAAAGTTTTTTCTTTGGAGCCTGTCCACAAAACTGCCAAATGCAGTGGTTTCCGAACACCAGGGCTGCATATTCATCATTCAACGTCATGCTTATTTCTTCCACTACTTTTCACTTAATTTCTGTTGACCTCACTTTTGCAGAACCATTTTACCCTCTGCTTTCTCTTTATCTTCATCTGTTTTCCTATGATTCTCTTCTTTCTTCTTTTTAGGTTTTATCTGCACAGCGCTTGAGGAGTGCTTGTGAAATCTATTGTATTTAACATAAACCTTAAAAGGGGCTTACATCCCGCCCTTCCTTTTCACTTGTTTGTGTGCTTGCCACTCTGTTTCTATTGGTTTTTGCATACTATTTCCTGTTGTTCCTCCTATGGTTCTCTTATCAGTGTCCCATGGCCCAAGTACTCATTTGCATTCGATTTTGTTGAACTTCTTTGTTTACGAGGTAGCACAGCATCTGCACTACTGCCCTCCTCTCACTCCTTGGCTGGTCCAGTAGGCCTTCCTAAACAAACCAGCGCTGTTCATTGCCAAGATAACATCCTTGGCTCATACGATCCTTTAACTAATCCTAACCACGCTCTATCATAGCATGTTGACTGGAGGTTTTACCGCTTTATTTTCTCCCGCTCACTTCACAGCCCCTCCCCACTGTAAATGCCATTCTCGCAAAGGCCTCCCTCGCTTGTTTTTTATTTACGGCACTCGTATTTCCCACAGCAGATTGCAGACCGTGTATTTATCATGAAATTCAGCGAAGCCAGTGTTCCTGCTTGAGAGCTCTCCACAGTAGGTGTTTTGTGTTTCCTCATTTCTGGTGCGCAGAAGAAGAAGCAGCAGGTTTGACTGAACTGTGGACAAGTCTCTTTCATTTGCCTAAGACACACCTAAGCAGATTGTGTGAAAAAAGGTTCTGCTGATGTGTAGATTTCGCTGGTATCCTAAATCTTTTCTCTCTCCAAACTTTCTGTCGGGCTTCCTATCACAGAGCATCGGAATTATACCAGTAATTATGCGTCCCGTTAAAATCAAGAAGGCTGTCTTGTCTTGCACGTCAGCTCAGGTAGGAAAGGTGCAACCTTCCAATTGGAAAAAATGTTGAGAACACTAAAACTCCTCCATGTTGATGTATCTAGAGTTACTTCCAAGTGGAGTTTGGGTATTTTCAAAATGAATATGTGTCAAAAATCAGTATGAAGGCAGGTGATATTGATTACCACCTCATTTTCATAGCAGTGCCCACCATTGCAGCTCTTACACCCCTAACCCCATGTGCCTACACTCGGTATTCGTGGTCAGCTATCTCTGTTTCAGATTTATCCCTTTATGTATGAACTTATGCAAGGAACGACCCTTCCCACCCCCCCGGCTCGACTTTAAGTTTTATGTAATTCTTTTTTGGGGTGTTTTCATGTAGCTCAAACTCAACCCGAAAGTATTGGAGTGCTTTACGTGAGCACCACTTACATTACACAGGAACACTTTCATTTTTAAATTATGTTCCACAGCTGCATTAGATGCTGTACAACATGGCTTAAAGTGTTTCAACAAAGAACTGTGATGCGGCCAGCATTGACCACGTCATAGGGCTTACTTTTTAACTTCAGGCCACAGCAGCTTGCGATGCTGAGTAACATGTTTTTACAAATTGAAGTGTTTCTGTGGAATGTAGGTGGTACCCATGTAAAGCATCCCAATACTTTCGGGTCACGTTTGCGATATATAAAAGTGTCCCAAATTGTAACTAAATAAAAAATATGTTACATAGCAGATGCTGACTTTACATATTGTCCAGTGTGGTTGAGCAACCGCGCCATCTGCACTCCCGCCCTCCTCCCACTCTGGGCTGTGTTTTTACTTCAAGACAAGTAGTTTTTTTTTATAGGCCATGACTACGTAATGAATAAACTAGACACCATCATGTTGATGACGTGTAAGTGTTGTGATTTACACAGCAGCTTCGACCTGTGCAAAGTCCTCCGATGGCTTTCCCAACCCCTAATGGCTAGGGTGGTTGATTTCAAATCTGGGTAACCAGGGGGCATATTATCAAGACCGGCGATAAAATTATCGCCACTTTATCGGCCGGAAACTGCCGCTAAAGCGTCGATAATGGGCTTGATAATATGCCCTTGTGAATTCCCTTAGCAGCCCAGGTTCTTTAACCTGGGCTGCTATGGGAATTCACAAGAGAATATTATCAAGCCCATTATCGCCGCTTTAGCGGCAGTATCCTGCCGCTAAATTAACCTGGGCTGCTATGGGAATTCACAAGAGAATATTATCAAGCCCATTATCGCCGCTTTAGCGGCAGTTTCCTGCCGCTAAAGTGGCGATAATTTTATAGCCGGTCTTGGTAATATGCCCCTTAGTTCGAGTCTCTGCAATGACGCTCAACATCCTGTGATTCTGGGCAACTCACTTAATCTCCCCGTGCCGAACAAAAATTAATGTGTCCTTGTGTAACACAACTGGTGCTCATGTAAAGCGCTCTGCTACCTGTTACCTTCGGGTCAAGTTTGCGCTATATAAAACCACTAAGAAAAAAACCAAAAAAACATGATAATTGTTTATGGGGGGCAGTGTGTGCCGCACTCACTTCACGAGCCTTTACCAGTAACGCAATTCACCTGCCATTTTTCAATAGCGCTCAATACATCACAATCTAGATGTATCTCCGCCTTCCCTCCCTTGCTGTCGCCCAAATTTATTTTCAAAGATGCAGATTATATGGCAATTCCCAAAGCACTTTGAGACATCCGAGTAACTCACCAAGGAAGGTTGACTCTTCCAGCCAACACTGGTGCCTCATCTCCCTGCGTCTGTAGACACAAGCTTCTCTTCAGGAAAAATGCAATACCTCTGAAATTCAACGAGGCATGCTTTTACCCTATGAAAATAGCAAGGTACATGGCTATTCCTGGTACCACAGAAAACTGTGTAATTAAGCATACACCTCAAAGAAGGACCTTTGTTGGAAGTTTCCGACCTTCTTTTCCGTTGATAAAGTACATGTTATGCTGTGGCCCTGTACCATATAATTTACTGCATCTAACGTATGGTATTTGAACAATTCATTGTGGCCAGCATTTTAATGCCTTAAGGCCCCTATGAGAATGATCACAGTTGTGTGAGCGATCAACGTGAATACATTGTGCAATAAGGAAAGACTTGTTTTAGCCAATTTTGTCTCTGAATAAGATGCAAACTTTTGCTAGAAGTAAACATGACGCAATCAGGAGAGGGTGTGGCGTAATGGCCAGAGATGCTAACTTTGGCGCTGATAAGCCAGGTTTGAGTCTCGGCACCCGCTCAACATCCTGTGATTCTGGGCAAATCACTTAATCTTCCCTGTGCTTACTAAAAATGAATGTGTCCTTGTATAATGTAACTGGTGCTCTTGTTAAGCGCACCTTCGGCTTGAGTTTGCGGTATTTCAAACTGCAACAACAAAAAAGTTCAGAGGATTTTCATGACTTAGCTGCTCATCAAATCTCCCAGTGGCTGCACACGTTTACTAGATGTTAAATGTTTGTTACGCAGAATGCTATTTCCTATTGCTAAAATAATGTTGGAGTGGACACCCTTTCCACGCGCCAAATCGTAACTGTAAAAACATGCTTTGCTTAAATGTATTAAATGGTTACGATATGGTTGGTGAACGTTGTCTGCTGTATTGGATTTTTACTCACCAAGTTAAAACGTACAAAATAATAAACTTATTAGTAATCACATGGGCTAATCCCATTGCCTTTGCGTATGCTTGTTTCCATGTATGCCTTCCTCTTATGCTGGGCCAAAGTCGAATGAATAAAAAAAAGTCCAGGGGCCATATTATCAAGAAAGGGCGTTATGTTATCGCCGCTTTTATCGGCAGGAAACTGCCGCTAAAGCGGCGATAATGGGCTTGATAATATGCCCTTGTGAATTCCCATTGAAGCCCAGGTTAAAATCAGAACCTGGGGTTCTATGGGAATTTACAAGGGCATATTATAAAACCCATTATTGTCGCTTTAGCGGCAGTTTCCTGTCGATAAAACCGGCGATAATGTATCGCTCTTTCTTGATAATTTGGCCCCTGGGGGGCATATTACCAACAACTAGCGATATTTATAGCTAAATAGGCTTAGCGACAATTTGTCTATCACCAGGCATCGCCGGCTTTTATCGTTGAGATAACGTGCTATTAGCAACGTTTATTTCAAAAGCGATAAAATTCCCGGCGAAATCCGTGAATATCGCTGAGAATACAGCGATATTCACGCATTATCGCTAACAGGGTCTTAGCCATTATATCCACTTCCCATTGGATATAATGGTTAAGAACTGGTCTGAGCAGGCGTTAGTTTTTGGAGCTATTCGCGCTTAGCGCGAATATTTCCATCGCTACGCCTGCCTTGGTAATAGGCAATAGCGATGTTAGCAACAGTTTTCAGTTGCTAACAGGTTGGGTACGCCCACTTTGTATGTCATTAGCGATAAATATCGCGGACATGCAAAGCGGGCCCCAAACCGCTCGCTATCGCCTACAAGCTGTCGCTAACATTAGTTAGCGACAGCTTGCTAATAGGGCGATGTAATTATCGCCGCTTAGCGGCCGAAAACAGCCGCTAAAGTGGCGATAATGTAATTTCGCCCGGCTTGGTAATATGCCCCCTGGTTCCCAAAAAATTACTGTGGTGCACCCCACCTGCAAACACCTGATTTTGGTGAATTGTAGAGCAGAGTGTTTTTTCTCCCCTCCCCAACTCCACCCCCGCTGCCTCTGGGTGTAATCAGAAGCACATACCGAAGGGCAGACAAGGCTCCAAGATGGGACATGAAGTTATCCCACAGCACAAACAAAAATCTTGGCGACGAGAAATAAAACTTTTGTTAAGTACTGTGGCCTGCACCGTCTACAAATAGGCGCGCGCTGCCCGCAGCTTCATTAGAACGACGATTCTGCCTCTTGAAACATGACCCAAAGGTTCTAGTGAAAAAAATAATAACATTTTAATAATTAATACCTTCTATGAAAGCTCATTGAGGCATCTAACTTTAATCAATGTTATTTATTTGGGCCCTGGCTTTCACCTCGCCGCCATTAGCCGTAGGTGGATTGAAACAGAGCGCAATTAAGCCCAAGCAGGAAATATTTTTAGTTAATTGCACTGTGCACCTTGGAGGTAATTTGAAGCTGCGGGGGACACAATAAGGATCGCAAACAGGAGCCAAGTAGTTAGCATTAGCAGTGAGCATTACTTAACGCCAGATGGCCGGGGCGCGCGGCGGCGTGTGCCGAGCGCAGGCGCGCGCCGCCAAGGCCAGAGGCCACTGACCGTGAGCGCGAGAGGCTAATGACTGCTTCCCACCGTCTGTGGGAGGAGAGGTGCGCTTTCAAGTGCCTGCAAAGTGCTTCGTTGTCAATCGCAGCATGCATCTCCCCTTTTCAAGTCAATTTGTGTAATTGGCAACTTTTAGACACAGTGGGACTTTCTTTGCAAGCCTCCTTCCCCACTTTTTCCCCATGTTAAAAGTGACGCAGGGGCGGCGCAAGGGACTTGGAAATAAGCCCCAGTGTGTTTATGAAATGCAACAAGGGTGTAGATCGGAAGATGTGAGGCAAAGATGTTTAGGAAAACTATTGTGGGGCAGGTTTACAAGCCCCTTGCGCTGCCAGGGGCGTTCCATGGGTGTTCCCACGCAAAACCCATGGAACAAGACACATTTCCGGATTTACAAGAAATCGTAAATCTGGAAATGCGTCTGAATGCTACGCCTCCCAAGAGAGGTGTAGGGAGTTACAACGAGGAAAAATGTATTAATTTCTCCTTGATTTTTCCTCTTTCTATGCGTGCTGCATTCTGCAGCACAAATAGAAAGAGGAAATCACCTCTGGTTATTGTTTATGTACAGTAAGATGTCCCTTCCTGCACATGAACAATCCTTTAAATAAAGAAGTTTTTTTTCAAGTTCCACGTGTGCTAATGCAGCACATGTAGAAGTGTTAAAATGCCATTTCTGATGTTTATATGTTTATTCCTGCACATAAACAATCTCCCCACAACGTAGGGTGCACGGGAGCCTGTGTTGGCGAATGGCTGCAGTTTGTGCGCCAGCGCAGGGGGAAGCACAGAGATGCAACATATTGTTGTAAATATGTTGCATCCCTGGGCTTCCAGACTAACGCAGCAAGGCGAGGCAAAATGACTTGCTCCACCGCGCTGCGTTAGTTTAATGTAAATCTGCCCCAGTTTGTTTAAGGACATGGCCGGACTACTCACCAGTAATCTTCATTACAGAGTCCAAGTTTTCCTCAACGTGCAGTTAGTATCCCTACCCTCCACAATTCCTGGGCGAATCACCCCTGCAGTTACAGCTTGATATTCAGTATCACAGTCACAGTTTTGACTAGTTGTCACAATATAGCATATAAGAGCTCCAGTTTTGGCATGTTAACGGAACATAACAGCTATAGTTTCAGCTTGGTGTTGGTATATAAGAACCACAGTTTTGGTATATTATTGGTACATCGCAGCCGCAGTATCTACTTGGAACTGGTGTATCACAACCACAGCTTCTATTTAGTGCTGGGCATCGCAGCTTCAGTGTCTGCTTCGAACTTGTGTGTCACAACCATAGTTTGGGCTTGGAATTGGGACAGCTCTTGTATAGTTTTGACTTGGAACTAGTGTATCACAGCCACAGTTTCGGCTTGGAACTGGCGACTCCCAACCACAGTTTTGGCTTGGTGTTGATATATCGCACCAACAGTTTTGATCGGGAAAGGAATAACCACAGTTTCAGCTTAGTATTGGTATACATCGTTTTGGTCTGGCATTGAGATATCACATCCACAGTTTTGGCTTACTACTTTTATAGCACAGATACAGTTTCAGTTTGTATTGGTATATCACGTCCACAGTTTTGGCTTAGTATACGTATATCGCAACCACAGTTTCAGCTTAATATTGCTATATCACAGTCACAGTTTTGCCTAAATATTGTATAGTACAGCTACATTTTCAGCTTCCTACTGCCATATGACAGCCAGGATTTGTTTAACCCCTTGCCCACTAGCGGTTTTCCCGCTGTGTGCTGGATTTTTCAAAAACCCGCGTTACATGACGAGCTCAGCTCGTCATCAGCATACGAGCGCCGTAGCTGATGACGAGCTGAGCTCGTCATCAGCATCGAAGGGGTTAATATTGCTATATTACAGCCACAGTAAGGCATGATATTGCGCTAGCACAGCCCAGCCACAGTCTCGGCTTAGCAGTGGCATATCACTGTTGGATATTTGCTTAGAACTGTATATCATAGCCACCGCTTCAACTTGTTATTGGTAGGGCACAATTACAATGTCTGTTCATTGATGGACCAGATTTGCTGATTAGGGCAGGGTTTTTAAAACCAGAGGAAGGCTAGTTGCTATTCACGGTTCTGAGGAATTGGGGAAAATGACCGTCTCGGTGGCTGGTGGTCACCTCATTTGGTAAGGACTGTGCCAAGAAGACAACAAGGTGATGATTTGAGACAGCAGAGGGGCCTGGTCCTCAGATAAATTAGAAGATTTTCTTGGCAGACTAATACCGTTAAAGGAGCAGTGGCGCTGAGACTCCACCGGTCCAAAAATAGGCTTACATGGCATGCTATTGACTCTGAGGAAGCTCCGGCTATGGTTAAATACTCTGGGCTTCCAGTTGGCCCATCCACCCCAAGGCAATGAAGGCAACAATGGCTAGCGGAAGGCCTGAGGATAGGCCTCCTTGTGGATAAGATAAGAAGACTAAGCATGGGCGGAAAATCCGTTTCGCTCGCGGATTTTGCGGATTTTCGGTAAATTCGCAATCCGCGAGATTCGCGAATCTCCCGCAAAATCCGCAAATCCGCGAGCAGCGGATTTTGCTCGCACTGTTCGCACTGTTCGCGTGAGTTCGCGGCTTCCCAGTACAACTTCGCGCCCCGCGAATAAGTGCAAAATTGCAGAAATACGATCTTAGCAAAACTGAAACTACTTACCAGGTTCAAAAGTTCAGGCTCATCATTAGTAGCCATTTCCTGTAGTGCTTCCTGAGGGGCCCCTCCAGAGTTCAGTTGCCAGTTGCAACTATTATGTGACCCTGCTCTGAACCTCAGAATAGTTACACATATGCCACAAAGGTCCTGAATTACAGCTAAGGGAGACAAGCAGGAGCCAGGCTGGAAGTTCAAATCCATTAATCAGCCCCTAATTCATTATTGTCAGTTGGGGCAGGGCAGGTGTTGTAACTAATTTTGCAACAATGAAAGCACTTAGCAAGTGCAAAAGATCACTAATCAGGAAGCACTAAGGAAGCAGGTGCCAGCTAAAAAAATATTCTGTGACACATTAATCAGCCCCAAATTAATTCAGGTCACTTGAGGCAGGGAAGGTGTGCTTGCGTTGCCACAATAATGTACACTGACTGGACAACCAGAGGGTGCTGTGATGAAACAGAGGGTGGCATGGGTGGGCCAGAGGGTGGCATGAGTAGTCAGAGAGTGGCAGTGGTGACAGAGAGTGGCAGTGATGAAGAAGAGTGTCCCAAACAGGCTGGACACGTAGAAACAACAAGTTCGCGAAACTTGCGACCCGACAGGTAAGTTTGCAATTTGCGACATTGTACAAAACCCTCGTGAACTGGCAGAAACCCGCGCAAACACAAAAAAAAAAAAAATCCGCAAATTCGCGAGAATTCGCGGATTTTGAGGATTGCGAGTTCGCAAATCCGCAAAATTCGCGAACGCGAGATTCGCAAAATTCGCCCATGCTTAAAGAAGACCTATTAGATGCATTATGCATGAATACAAAGCCCATCTAATTGAGTGAGAACATTTCAGGGTTGCTTGCCCGTTGTATGCCCACTCTGTGATTAAGAAATTAGGTTTAGAAATCACGATTGTCACTATTAGTCAATTTTCCACTTGTCGAAATTGTAAATTGATACTTGTATAGCGCACTACTCACCTGCAAGGGTCTCAAGGCGCTTGTACGAATACCACTGTGGAATCCATCCTGGCTTTCCCTGTGAGGCGTCCACTCCTGGGCACCCCCAAGGTGGAGGCCAGGCATCCTTAGCGTTGTGGGGACCGTTGTGGAGATTAAGCAAACTGTTGCCCAGAGTTGCAGTGTGGGACTCTATGATTGGAATAGGAGAGAATTATCAGGTCTGTGGAATTTTGAGCCCAAGACCCATCGAGGCGGGGAATTGAACCCTGGTCCCGGGCTAGACCTCTGCATCAGGGTCTGCCGCTCTAACCATTGAGACACACTTCTCCACACACTTGCTGCGATTGAGTGACCAATCTCTAGCAGTGTCACTCATACGCTCTCACAGCCCACTATCCCTCTTCACCAGCTTCCATCTTTTTCATGGCGCGATTCATGAGTATCATCTGTCTGAAGCAGTTTTGAACCTTGACCTGTGTAGAATGTTTAGTTTTGGTTAAGTTCTAGGTTTGAATCTTTGTATCCCCACGCTGTGTGGTTTTGCACCAATGACTTTATCATGCCTCTGCTGCACAGCTTTAGCAATAGAGTTTTTCCAGAAAGTGCCTTTCAGTACAATACACATGTGTATCAACCTTGGTTATGGCTTAGCTTAGCGGAATTTCTTACTCTGTGAATTATGTGTGATTCTACAGGGATTCTTAAATAAGTGTATCAGAGAACATCCCTTCTCTGAGCTACCACTTGAATCTTTGGAGTCAGCGCCATGAAACCGTTGGTGTACGTGCGCTTAATAAGTGCTTTTAACATAACATAACAGTCAAGTCAATTTATGTTTAAACATGCAGGACTGTTTTCCTTCTTCTAAAAATTATTTCAACAATTCCATAAGATGTAGGGGCCTGTCATTCCTTCAAAGCATCCTTACAACCCGTAGAGTTGAATTTCTTTCCATCCCATAGTCAATGAGAAAAGACATTTATAAAGCGGACTATCAGCATATCTGGCTATTTTTAGAATGCGTGTTCACCCTATGTAGCCTCATAGTTCTATTGACAGGTAAGTCCTATTTATTGTCACCTAACTCAATGTAATTCATTTTACCAACCTGAAAAAGGATAAAAGCCTAAGTGAACCCAGCATGATTCGAACCTGTGACCATGGGATAAAACCCAGATCTTACAGGCCACACATCAGTCTAGTGAGCCAGAAGAAAGCTGTCATTGACACCTGTCTTTTGCATTAGTGACTAAGAAATGCTTATGAACTACACCTAAAGAATGGCACCTCCTCCATTAAACTTAGGGGCCTGATTTTGATATTGGACAGACTGCCTCCGACAGCCTGTCATCGGTAGTCCATCTGACATCTTTTGCCACGGTCCGACTGACGCAATATGATGTGCGAAGGTCAGAGTCAGCACATGGCGGCGGGACCAACCAACGCTGCCAACAGGCTCCTTGAGCCCGTCCGACCGTCGGTTGGAATGTAATACCCTACAAACAGATAGTTTTCGATTTCTTATTCCGACTGCCTTTTCATGGAGTTCTGACCGCATGAAAAGGGAGCAGGAATGGGACTTTGGAGGCCCCTAGAAGGACTCCCGTCCCCCGTGGGCCTCTGCTATTGGCTCAGGGAGTCAACACAGACATCAATGCCCCGTGTGCCAGGCACCATGTGATGCTTGGCACATGGATGTTTCAAACATCAGTTTTTCCATTGTGGCTTGCGCAGCACAGGCCGCAATGAAAAAAGGTATGATTCCGACCACCTACATGGCTGTTGCATCATAATTAGGCGAGTGGGACCTCTGACTGCTTGTCGGTCGGTTCCAATTCCGCTACGATGTCGGTCGGACACTCATCTGAATTGCATCGTAATGAGCCCCTTACTGTCGACTGTTTTGACCAATTGCTCTTTCAAATAAATTACGTCAATGCTTGCTCAACACAATCAAGCTTATTGGGCCTGCTCCAAAAAAACTGTGTGCGCTTCAAATTTAAACCTAGGTGTGTAAATAGCCTGGTTTACAAGAGTAAATTAATGTTTAGAAGTCAGAAAACTTATTTTACATTGGGAAATGGCCTAATATGTTAAATGAAAACTGACAAACCTCATTGGACTGCGTGCAGAATCTCCTCCTTTAAGGTGGCCGCATCATCATGATGTTGATGCAGGGCCATCTTATATGCCGGGGATTCCTTATGGGTTTATTTGGATTCTATTGGGAATGCCCTCATCCAAGATGGCCACCACATCAGGACGTTTATGAGGGGTAGCACGTTTGCATGCAAGTCCCAGGAGCCAGACCTTTCCCAGTAGTGAGCAGCAGGCAGAGAGAGCCTGGCTACAGCGATAGATTCCGTGCGAAAGACCTGGTTTCATCCCTTTTTTACACAGACAGGCATAGGTCGGGCATAAGCCAGAGCAACACGGACAACTCTAAATAGACGGATTTATTTAAAAAACGGAGTCAAGGACTGATGTTTTACAGGCACGACCTTTATTGATTTCAAATGAAAATATGTATAAGCCTTGAAAAAGCTTGCATGTCCTAAAATGCAGGAGAGCTGGTCATGTTTGCCAAATTCTACTTACCAACAATAAATTGGATTTAGAACCATGACTACTAAAAGCTGGAACCACTGTACGGTAGAAGAATCAAGTTCAAGAACACAGACCAACAAGTAGGCCATTTACCCAACTTAAAATGGCCAGCTATCAGGGATCATGCTGCTGGAGAGGCAGCTCATTTATCCTATGGTGGACCCATAGCATTGCTGTATTCTATACAAACCAATCATTTATTAACTTAATTAACCCATATGTATTGCTTCTTTGTATTTGCGGTTCTACTGTACAGCGACATCCCCATGAGGGCTGCAAGGAAAGTGGTCTCAAATGCAAATGATTGGCTGTAGATTTAATTTTGAGATTTTGCAATAGATCTTTGTGCTTTCATTCTCATGGAGTGCTCCCAAGAGGACAGGCTGCACTGTGTCTCTGTTTTCCATATGTCCATGTGTGTCTGTCTCTAGGCCAGGCTTCGGCCATTTTTATCCATCTCTGTTTTCCTTTTCTTTTACCATTTGATTGCAATAACATGTCAGAGCGACCCAGTGTGATGCTGTGTTAGTACATGATTTCCTTTCCTTCCCAAAGAAAAAATATATATATATTAAAAAACCGAAAAAAAAAATCTTTTCTTCTTTTGTCATTCAATCAAATTCCAACCTAAGCAGAGCCTGTCATTCTCACCACAGTCTCGCGCTGAGCTACTGTAGGAAAAAGTTCACGTAGTGACGTGAGAGTGGAGAAAAAGAGCCCCCCCAGTCCGTAAGTGCATCAACTAGAAGTTGAAGTGTGACATGATGGCGTCATGTAACAAGCTAAAGAATTTGGGTGCATGACATGCCGTCACGTTTCGTGGAGGTGCCGTGATTGAAGCATTTTTTCTTGGATGTTGTATCAGTTGATGATTGGCCAGTCATGATCACATGTGCCTTTTCCTTATTGTTTGTTTGGTTTTCTTTTTTTTTTAAACTCTGTGCTGCCACAATTTTGCCGTGCTCATGTCGTTTCCCTAAACTATATATTATATATTATTTTATATGCTTGCAGTGTTTTTTTGTTTTTGTTTTTTTGTTTCTTGTCATGTTTATGCTTTTTTTAGATGTCATTTAGAAAAATAAAGATGGTTTTACAATTCCTGGTGTTTTGAATCGGCCCCTTTCTGAAAAAAATGGTAAGGCCTTACACCACGTAAGGAATGTATCAACCAATCTGATGGGTTAGCTCAAAATTGCCAATCAGCTGAAGGGATTTGATTGGTTAATTCAAAAACGCCTAACAACAATAATCAATCAATGAGATTGGGTTTTTATTTAAAGCTGCTTTAAGAATAGAGTCAACCTATTTGATTGGTTAATCTGAGCCTTATGCACACTTGCAGTTTTTTACAGACTTGGGCCTAGCGTGCTTCAAATAACGTACATGAAAGGTAAAATGCGTGGTTGATTTGATATTTTTGCATTTGAAACTGTTGTGTTTTATTCTGTATACGTATATTTATATTTTACTTTACTGGAGAATTTGGGGGCCTTTTTCAATTGCTATGTTTCTGGTTATGCTGAATGACACACCCAAACACTAATTTATACTTAAAAGTTACACAAAAACAGAATTATAGAGAGGACAGTAACCTGTTCTTGCCCACTTACCTAATCTTTGGTCACCTAGAAATGTTAGCTAAACTAAATTTTGCTTTGTGTTCTATACAACCACCTATAAAAAAAAGACAAAGAATGCGTCTTTTGTGTTTACAACTGAAAAAGGGTCCTCGACGAGTCTTTTCTTTCTGTTTATTATATTCGATGTTGTCATTGTTCAGACTGCTGTGTATGGTTTGCTGTTTGAGGAATCAACAGTGCTGAAAAACCTGCCAGCGGGGATTGGTATTCGCATGATACTGCCACTGGAGTGAGCCTTCCCAGTTCTAGTCCCTTGACATAATAAATCAGAGAGGAGAATACCAGGCCAACCTGCTTGCAAGGACAAGATAAGAGCCGTGCCTTCTAATCCTTAATGATTAAGCATCAATTTTAAATGTCAAGAAGACTAGTCAGATCATGATTACATTATATTGGAAAAATGCATTTTTTTTCATAAAACATTTGCTCTACATTTTTTATTTCCAATAATATGGATTTGGCTTGAAAAAAACAGACTTGCCTGTTATGTGGGCACGTTCAGACTATATCTGCCTCTGTAATCTAAAAATAAAAAGTAAAAAAGTCAATTTTTCCACTGCATTTTGAGAGTCATTCCCATGACTGGCCACAAAATGGAAGAACCTTGGGCCATGTTTCGCAAACGCGACCTTAGATAAACAAAATGGCGAAGCTGTTTGCTAAACAGGGCACTGAACAGTATATGCCTTCTTCTTAAACACAGCAATTTAGTTATTCTGTGTCACTATATATGCAGTAGACACTGTTCGCAACACAGAAACACTACGGAAAGATCTCTCGAAATTCCTTTCAGAGAAGGGCATTTAGTGCTTGTGAGAAGAGCCCTTGCTAAAATTGTTCTGCGGTAATAGGACCACTTGACCTCCACAGCAAAAGCAGATCTGCCAACCTCCTGATTCTCTGACAAGGCAGGGCTTGTGGTAGAAGTTGAGATGTGCATTGTAGTGGGCTGATGTTGCATGAGGTGGGTCCCGCTGTTTTATGATGTAATGGATAAAGTGGTTTGTTATATTTCCCCACCTCTCTAAGATGGAGGAGAGTTGGACGGTTTGACAACTTGCTGTGAATCTCAATTGCCAGTTTAGCACTCTTTAAAATCAGATATCTTTAACTTAAATGAGACATAGTGATTTTCAGTTCATTGTTTATCATGATCGTGACTAACTCGCTAGATTAAAACTCACCACAACTTCGAAAACATCATGCTTGCTCTTAGGGAGTCTTAAGTTTTTATATTTTTCTATATTTAGACTGAGTCCCCACTCACTTCTTTTCTAACTTTTCTATTTCTTTCTTTCTCCCAGGGCAGGAACTTACTGTGCCACATTAAACAAAATAAAAAATACATATATAACTATATGAGCAAGACATGTTGGATGACACCTTCGACATATCAGCAAGCTACCAGTCGTACTGAAGACATCAGACTATTCTCTCTTTGATTGTTAAGACCGTCATATTTCGTCGATGAAATGTATCACGTCTGCTGACTGGAGGGACAAGTGTTGGAGAAACTGGGCAGAATCCAGAGAAACCAGGATTTCTGAAGAGATATCACTGCAAAGGCTTTTTTCCTTCAAAACAGGAAATGCAAAACCTGAAAACTGACAAAGGAGTGCCTGTTTGCCACCGAGTATGCTTTTGCCATGCCGACCAAGCTGATGGCCGCTGTAAGCATCTTATCTGTCATTCCTTAGCTGTTTAGGGACCAAAGGACCAAAATTTTTATCACAAACGTGTAGCTGTATGTAAAATATGAAAGCTCCTTCCTTTTTGTCTTGGCTGTTCTTAAAACAGTCTGAGAGCAATTATATGAAATATGTAAAAAAAAAATAATAATAATGCTTAAAATGCTTTTAAAATGGCAAGATAATAGTTCTTTGATACTTTGAGAGGTTCTTTGGTTACATTAATTAAAGTGTGAAAATTTCATATGGTTTTATGTACAAAGTAAAGACAGAATGATATTGGTGAAAATGGATGGATATCATTATAAAGCAAAAAAGTGAAAAAAAGAAAAGACCTATATAGAAAGATGGTGTAGTGATAAGGTTTGTAAATGCTTCAATCTCACCCCATTTCAAATCCTAATAGTTGTACAGAATTTAAAAGAAAAGTTTAAAATACCTATATAATAGAAAAAAATTTAGAGAGCAAGAAAAAAAAGCAAAAAAAATACATAGAAGATAGCATTACTGCTAAAACAAAGATGTTGTAGAATTGTAATTCTTTTGTAGAGTTTAGAGCATAAATTCCTACTCTGCCAATTGCTGTTGGGTGCTTGTATTAACTGAGGAGACTAAAAGGCTATACGGCAGCTTCTTTAACTGCAAGCATTCCAGCTATAAAAAAATTAATTCTTGTAGACAATGCAATGAAATAAACAAAGCTAAGGTCTTTCTATCAGAGTTAGTTCTAACTTGAAGAATGACATAGCTGTATTGCTTCATATCTTCATTAACTGCTATCTGCAAGTTTTCTGATCATCCTCTGCTTCAGTAGTTTCCACATTTGTTCTAGATCTTCAGGGCAAGGAATAGCCTAGAACCATACTATTAAAAAAATATACAAAAAAACAAAAAAAAAACAATCTTTAAAGAATTTATGAAACTGTTTACAAGGAATTTTGAAAAACAGGGGATGTTCCAAATGATGCTGACTCTGTTTTTCTGTAAATAAATTTGCATATTTTGTAGGACTTTTAATTGTAATGATAGAGAAAAACAAGGACAACTATTTAATGAAAGCACGATATTTATCTTTGGTAATTGACTTTAGAGCAGTCAAAGAGAATTCACAATGCTTTAGAAAGATAATATGAATTAGAAAATACCAATGTATTATTTAAAACACATATATTTTAAAGTATATCATATTTATTTATAATTTATTTCCACTGTATGAATGCTTACTTTGCACCTTGTAAGGACCTCACTAGTTTTAGTTGAATTGAAATGAGTACATTGAATTCATTTTTATACAATATTAGCTTATCTTTTATTTAAAAAAAAAGAAATGTGATTTGGCTTCATTTTTTGATAATGACAAATTTTGCCTTTCTTACAAAACATGTTCTTTGTAGTACTTTTAGTTTACATTTCCGATCTTTTATTTTTCTATTCATACTCCTCTTTTTTCCGTGGCTTTCTACCTTCTCTTTTGTCATTCACTTTCATACCTGTCAACATTTCTCTTTCGTTTTGCTCCTCTTTCTTTAAGTTCCCTCTCTGCCCTTTCCTTTCTTTCTTTCATTCCTTTTTTACCAACTTTATTCATTATCTTTCTTTTACATCATTGTCTGTTTCTCTCTTAATATAATTATTTATTCTCTTTCTTTTGGCTTTGTCACTCAGTTTTTCTTTCTTTCGTCTTTGCTTTCTTGCCTTTTTCCCCCTAATTCATGACTTTGTTATTTCTATACACCCTTTTCTCCTGTCCTTTCTATTTTGTGTAATATAATTTTTCCCCACCTCCTGATCAGTATTTTATTTCAATACTGTTGCATCTGATGCCAACCTGTGTTATGTTATACATCCTGCCAAAAGTCAAAGTGATGTAAGGAAGAGGGGTAAAGGTCAGACCTAATGTGTACAGAAGTCTTGCCTTCCAGCAATATCTGCTCTCAGTAAACCTTGCCCGTTGCTTCCGTTTTCTTTGTTCAGATCTCCTCCCTATGTTCCTATTTCTTTCTTTCAGTCTATGTCTGTATTCTTCCACAATTCTGAGAGAGTCATTACCAATTTCTTTCTCTGCCTTACACACCTTTCATTGTCTGATTTACTTCTTTTAATAACATATTGCCTTCCTTTCCTAAAGCTCACGTTTGAGAAACCTGTGCTTTAAGTTTTCTTTGCTATGTATATGAAAGATTCGTTTCTGCCTTACAATCATTTCTGTGTTGCTATATTTTAAGTCTGTTACTAACCATGCTAGTTCAGTCAAAATTTCTTGATCTGGCATCTTTAAATGTTCCTAACATATCTCTTCCTATCCCCCACTCCTTCCTTCTGTCTGGACTTATTTACTTTGATCTTTCCCTCCTTTTCTTCCTATTTCCTTAAATTCTCCCCCTTTTCTCCCCTATTCTTCCATCTTTCTTTATGCTCACCCTAGCTTTTTGTCCTTTCTCCCTCCATTCTTTTTGTTTCTTCCTCCTGTCTCTTCTCTCCGCCCCTACTTCCCCCGTTTCTTTCAGCCTTCTTTCCTTTTCCTTCTTCCACTTCCTTTTGTCTTTCCAATAATTGTCCTTTCTTCCTCTTTCCTCTACTGGCCCTTCCTGCCTTGAGTTTGCTTTGATATGTATTTCACTCTCTGTTGTTCTTTATTGCATTATTCTTTTCAATGTATCCTTTTTACACGAACCCTTCCCTCTTTCTCCCCATTGTTCAGCTCTCTTTCTGCCTAAATGCCTTTTAGTCTTCTTTATTTCCCCTTTATTCATTTTTTCGTTGTCTTTTATTTTTCTTATTTCTCTTTTATAATTTTCTCCCTATTCATTCTTTGAATCGTTTGTCTTTCTTCGTTTTTGGTCCTGCAGTTATTGAGACCAGGTATTAAAGAAGCAGCTGCAGCTGCCTAAAACTGCTCTTTTCACTATCAATTACCTAAAAATCCTTGTAATCTTCTGTAATTATTGGATGACGCTTTTCAGCTTAGCCCTAAATAAAGCACAGTTGAAAAAATCTACTTTCTCTCGTTTCTTGGTGGTTTTCCCTTAATGTGTCTGTGTCTTTAAATAAAGTGACTGTTTCAGCTAATTCATTATTATACATTGTTTGGGCAAATTAACAAATACTTCTGTTGTCTACGTTGTTTGTCTCACAGGGTTGAAAGGTTAATGACATGGTTGCTTCTATACCCTGCTTCAGAATCTGAAGAGCTGTTACCTTCCATCTAGCAGATAATACAATACCATAGAACACATTAAAAAAACAAAAATGGACAGCAACCCCCCCCTTCCCACGCAAATGCACAGCTTTGGAGCGGTGGTCAAGAAAAAAGTAAAAAAATTAATTAAGAACAAAAAAATGGAGACTCTATAGCAGTCCCATCTAAACAAACAAAACAAAACTTACTCACCACTACACTAGTGCCAGCAGTGCATGTCTATGGGTGTTCCTGCCAGAACCCCTTCGAAAAAAACAGGATACGGTCTGGAGTTGCCGCACCCTTATAGGTCATGTGACAGTTACTTCCTGTCAGGCAGCCATGATGGGCAGGGAATTTTTTTTATTGGTGAATGCTGTGCCCCGAACACATAGTGCTCCAGGGTGACTGTGACAAGGAAGACGATGACTCAGAGTAATGAAGATTACCAGTAAGTAACCGAGTCATTATCAGTCAGTGAGAGGAGGCAGGAGGCAGTTTGAAGGGCCATTATACTAGTTGGTTGTGGACCAGATCACATGCATTGCACGAGTGTTCAATGTAGTTAACGGTGACTGCAGTTTTGCACCAGCATTTGCATCGACTAATAAGAACATTATAAGACTGTGATGAACAATCAATAAAAGAACAACAGCCTGTTTACACAGAGCCCTTTTTCAATGGTGCGTAAATTGACCCAAACCTTCGCGTCACTTAGCATCACTTGATCGGCCATGAAAAATGTTAGTAAATACCCCCAACTTTTGCATTAACTGAAAATTAAATGTAGCACAGGTCCATCAGTGAAATTCAATATGTTATTGCCCAACGACCTCCAGTAGATCGTCCAGTCACTGGTGCAATTCATGTCAATCAGCACTGTTGGCTGAAAGACTAGTGCTGGCTGAAGTTGTAAGCCACTTAGCAAGACTATGCCTGAGCTAAAACACAAGCCAGCCACCTCACCCCAGGGAGAATCCTATTCCACCAACGGCTGAGAAGACAGAGAACTAGAAACTTACTACATGTGTTTCCTCAGAGTCTACATCGAAAGCTGAGTCTTCAGTCACTGGATACTCAGTGTAAATGGCAGGGCTTGACAGTGGCCCGTTCTATCGCCCAGAGACAAATCAGGTTGCAGTGAATGTAGTCCACAAATTCATTTAAGTGACTTTTTATAGCAGGGTCCTGTTCTCTTTTGAATTAGAGAGAATTAAGTGTTAAGATGGGTCCTTTTTAAATCTCTTGCCCTGGTCCATTGAACACTTTTGCTGGCCAGCCCTGGCTATCGCGTGTACAGAGGTTTGCCTTATTGTCTTGCTAGAGAACTGCACTCAGTGTTGACAGCCTTGATGGTAGTGCCTTGAATCAGGCGCACTAGGAGGGGAGGGTGTCCTTCATTTTCATGACTGCCAAAGCGTTGAATCAGCTTCCCTTGGACTTACGGACTATGTCTTTGGAGGCTATGGGCCAGATGTAGGACACCAAATACCGGTCGGTAACGGCTGATTTCGGCCGTTACCGACCGGTATTTGGTGTTTGACATGTAGGGGGCCTAAATTTTACAGAATTAGTAAATTTACTGATTCGGTAAATTTACAGAATCGGTAAAATACCGAATCGGTAAATTTACCGATTCTGTAAATCAAGATGTAGGTGGCACTTAAAACAGTGCCACAGGCCCTTAAGAATTCGTTATTTAACACCAAATACTATTTGATGGTAAATAACGAATTCCTGTGTACATGCACATCTGTGCATGTACACCTGTGCCATTCGGTATTTACAAATCGGTAAATGCCATGTAGGTATTTTTACAGAATTATTTTCCGAATCTTTAAAATTCGGTAATTACCGAATCGGTATTTACCGATTCGGTAATTGCCATTGGGCCCTAAGGACATGTATGTGTGCCACATGGCACACAAGCCTGAATCAGGGGTGCAACAGGGTGTCAAAGTGACACCCTGTCCCCCTTGTCAATACAAGGCCCATAGGAATCAATGGCAATTACCGAATCGGTAAATACCGATTCGGTAATTACCGAATTTTAAAGATTCGGAAAATAATTCTGTAAAAATACCTACATGGCATTTACCGATTTGGAAATACCGAATCGGTAAAATTCGGTATTTACGAATCGGTAAATGCCATTTACCTACATCTGGCCCTATATTCTTTAGGAGACTGAAAACCTGTCCCTTTTCTTCTGTTGAGATTGAAAAAGTGTCCCTTTGCTTCTTTTGAGACTGAAACTTGTCTTTTTTTTCTTCTGTTGAGACTGAAAACTTGTCTCTTATCTTTTGCTGAGACTGAAAATGTGTCCCATTTCTTCTTTTGAGACTGAAAACGTGTCTTTTTTCTTCTGCTTAGACTGAAAACTTGTCCCTTTTCCTCTGCTGAGACTGAAAACGTGTCTCTTTTCTTCTGCTGCGATTGAAAACGTGTCCCTTTTTCTCTTCTGTTGAGACTGAAACTTGCCTCTTGTCTTCTGCTGAGACTGAAAACTTGTCCCTTTTCTTCTGCTGAGACTGAAAACGTGTCTCGTTTCTTCTTTTGAAACGGAAAACCTCTTTTTTTCTGTTGAGACTGAAAAATTGTCTCTTTTCTTCTGTTGAAACTGAAAACTTGTCTTTTTTTCTGTTTAACTGTAGGTTTCTGATTAGGCTTTGTGTTTATGACCGTCCCTGTAGTCCTTAGTGCACTCTCTTGTGAGTAGCTGCTCACTGTACAAATCCTCCTCATTCATTCATTCATTCATGAGTTGGCTGAGGGTAAAAAGTTTGTTTTAAGGGGACATGCTACTGTCGTCATTCCTTGGAAACAATCTAGTGTGCAGTCTGCTACGGAAGTGAGCAGGACCTTATGGGTTCTCATGGATGGTTTGGTTGGAGAGGAAGTCTTGTCAAAAAGCAAATGCCCGGGAATTAGACTGATGGTATTAATGTGCATCAGAGAGTATAAGATGCACAGTTTCTCAGCCATTCAGGGCTTTTGCATTTAGATCCTCTGAGCACTGCTTGGTGTTTAGAGGGAGTTAAGGTTGAACCTCAATGCCTCCATAGCATATTATTGGAAATCCAATCACATCCTGTGTGGTAAGGTGTTTTAAAGAAATTCATCATATTAGTTACATAACATAACATGCGTATTTGTTAAGCGCACGTTCACCACTACATGTATCTTGGCGCTGACTAACAGATGTTTGTTGTTACCCAACTCAATGGTACTCATTTTATCGACCTCAGATGGATGAAAGGCTGAGTGGAGCCGCCAGGATTTGAACCTGTGACAATGAGGTCGGACACAGGCCCCTGCAGTAGACGCATTAGTCAACTGAGCCACCAGACCCAGCCCGGCTTACAGTGCTGCATAGAGTTGTGCATTGGTGGTGGAGAATTGAACTACTTTAGGTTTGCAGGAGTTCACTATGAGAGAGAGTCATTCAATGGTGTATGATCTGAGAAATAGGTTTAGAAATGGGGAGAAAAATATGGAATGCAAAAACGTTTTACCTGTTCTCAGCATAGTAGTAATAGGAGAAGCCAAAGAAGGAAATTACATGAGCTAGAGTAGATGTTAGATTTTGGGGTCTCTAGTTGGCACAGGTAGGTACTTGTGACAAATAGGGACCCTTGCCTCTAGTCAGGGTAAGGGGCTACACTCCTAAAATAACCCCTGCTCACTCCCTTGGTAGCTTGGCACGAGCAGACAGGCTTATCTCAGAGGCAGTGTGTAAAGCATTTGTGAACACATACAGAAATCAAGTGACAACATTACAGATGGACACCACACAGTTGTATATTAGAAATAAGTATTATTTAAATGGATTTAACACAAGACCATAAACGACAAAAATCCACAATACTGTACTTAAAATGGTAGGTCTAGCTTAGTTCTCTTTAGATCTTAAAATGCAACACTTTGAGTCAATGTACCTTAAGATGCGACATGCAGGGCAACAAAAGTTTTGCAAGGATGGTGATGCGTTGAAATTTTGGTGCAAAGAAATAAAGACGTTGTCTTCTTGTTGTTGCGGCAATCTTCTCCGATCATGCGAGAAGTCTCGACTCGATGCGTCGGCTGCAGAGGCGACACCCTTGTTCCGTGATGCGACAACAGCAGATCCGACGGCAGAACACTTCCCTGTGGATGCGACGCACTTCTCTTGATGCGGTGCAATGCGACAGCTACAGTGGCGACATCAACAATGCGACAGCAGCAGCAGCGCCGGCATCACGCTGCTTCTTCATTGCAAGACGCTTACCTTGATGCGGTGCAATACAACAACTACAGCGGCAACATCGACGATGCGACGGCAGCACAGCGACGGCGACACACTTCTTCTTCGTTGCATGACGCTTCCAGCTCCTTGCGACACGCAGTCCCTCAGAAGGCCCAAAACAGCAGCAGGCACTTCCAAAGAACTCTTGGGGAGCTGGGGGTTGAAGTCTGTTGTCCCAGAGACTTCAGCAGGAGGCAAGGTCTTTTCTCAAGCCCTTGGAGATACTTTGCAAGTTGAATAAAGTGCAAACAGAGCCCTTTCTCCTTTCTTTGGCAGTCAGGCAACCACTGCACCACTGCGTGCCAATCCCCCAAGCAACACTTCAGCTTAGGGATAGTCTCTCCTCAATTTCTTCAGGTTCCTCTGCTCAGCAAAGATTTCTTCTTGTTTGTCCAACAGTGATCTAAATTCTTGGGATCAGGGTCCCAATATGTATATCCCAAAATCCTTTGTCCTCTGAGGCCAGAGGGGCCTTTGCCTAGTCCAAACCAGTTCTGGTCAGTCCTGGAGCACTCTGTTGCCATGACTCCTTCTTTCCTTCCACAGTGCTTGGCAGAGACATCAGACGCACCACAGGAGGTGGAGCCAGCATTGTGGAGGGAAGTCACAGTCCTTTTCAGGTCACATTTGAAACTCCCCCCTCCCATCTAGATGCAGATCTCTCTATTCGCCACTGGGCTGACTCACCCTGTCTCCTGGAATCCCCCAGCCCTGTCACTCAAACTCCAGACAAGGAGTACACAACCTAGTAGAGGCAGGCTTGGATAGTTAGACAAGAAAATACCTACTTTCTAAAAGTGGGATTTTCAAACACAGGCGTTAAAATCAACTTCACTAAAATATGTATTTTATCATTCTGACTTCAGGTATACTAAGCTCGAATTTCTACCATGTTCCCTGAGTCAGTTAGGATTATAAGATGTAATAATCTAACTGCCCATTCTATGGAATAGAGGTAGCCTTGCAATAGTGAAAAACGAAAATGGCTGTAATTCACTATTAGGACATGCCACACACACACCAGGGCTTGTCCTACCTTATACGTACAATGCACCCTGCCCTTGGGCCTACCATAGAGGTGTCTGATATGAAGAAAAGGGAAGGTTTAGGGACTGGAAAGTGGGTGCACATGTCTAGTCAACATGGCAGTACCAGACTGCACACAGGCTCTGCAATGGCAGACCTTAGACACACTTTTACAGGCTGCTTCTGTGGGTGGCACAACCAGTGCTGCAAGCCCACCAGCAGCATTTGGGTTACAAGCCCTGGGCACTCTTGGTGCACTGTACTAGGGTATGACAGGTAAACCAAACCAGCCAATCATGGAATCACTAATTCATACATTAATTTACAATAGGGAGAGCATATGGACTTTAGCACTGATCAGCAGTGATAAAGTGCCCAGAGTCTTAAAACAGCGAACAACAGGTCAGAAAAAATACAGGAGGGAGGTAAAATGTTCAGGGATGACCCTGCAAAAAGGGCCAAGTCCAACACAACCCCCTTCTAGCTAAAACGCAGGGTAGACCAATCCCTACCTTGATGGGCTTCCCTGCTTTGGGCGATAGAACATGGACCTGGCCCGCAACAGCAGGGGCATATTCCAGTTCTATGCCAATCTGAACCCATTTCAATTCCTTTGTCCATAGTCTCAGGACCCACCATGCTAACGCATGGGGATCCCGTCTCCTCACCCGTGGACACCATCTGTGCAGCACCTAAACTTAGCTTGCTCACAGGTGTGTACCACCATAGACAGCAAGCCACAGTGGCCACTGACAGTAGTCAGGGATTAGACCCAGGCCTTATGCCTATCAGGGCTCTCAAACCTCTGTGGCTTCAGAGAGTGGGGGGCTGTAGCCCCAGGTGCTTGCCACCCTTTGTCCACTCTCCCTCCTGTCAGGTCAGATATGACATCCTGACACTGACCCACCAGCCCCAGGCCTGTACCCGGCAGCTGGACCAGAGACTGGGGTGACCTCGCCCACACCCGGTCCACTTCCTTGGGGCTCTATACTCTCCCACCTGGAGCGGGTACCCCCTTCCAGAATAGTCAGGGTGCCTTTAGCTGGTGTCCTGCTCAATTCGCCCACCAGTTCAGGGGTTCTATCCTGTAACTGGGCTACCAGGTCAGGGGGACACCCTGAACCTGGCCCTCCAACCTAGGGTCTAGACCCTCTAACTGAATCGGGGTAAGAGGTGAGGACTTCCTCCCTCTGCACCCCCTTCCAGAGTGCTGTACCCTCCCACCTGGAGTGGTACACCTAGAACCTACATCGGTCAGGACACTGATTACAGTTGTCCTTCTCTCCAGGTCAGACAACACCTGAACCTGGCTTCCCAACCCAGGGACCATCCCATCCAGTTGAATAATTGCCTTGGCAAACCAAAACTTCCTGGGGAGAGCATATACCCTCACTGAGGGTGACATATAACTCATGTGTCGTGTGACAGTCTGCCTGGCGCAGATCTCCCAACACCTGTCCCTCTGACAGTGCGCGAAGATCCCCCAGGACAGAAGTGGTGTCACCATGGTGACTCAGCCCTTCTGGCTGGCCCCTGACCCACTGGTTCTTCCACTGGGGACTCTTTCAACTCTCACCCATCAGTCTGGACCTCTGCACCCTCCACTTAGGAGCGGCACTGCCAGACACCAGTACTGATGGAGGCCTGCTTACAGACACTCCCAGTTAACCAGACACTAGGGGATCCCCCTCAAAGGGCGGCCCATCAGGAAAGCCTAGGCTCCCCACCTGGTGTTCCCTTAAAGAACTATCTAGGCCCTGAGACCGGGTTTTGGGCACCTTGGGACATGCAGCCCCACACTCACTCCTTCTCCGTTGAGACAGGACGTGAGCCCCTACACCCTTCCCACTGCAACAGCACCTAGCTGGGCTACTCTGAACCACTTCCACCACTCTGGGTTGGAAGATACCTGAGCCACTCCCCACAGGGTTGCTCCCCAATGCCTCTCCAGACCCTCTGGAATCCACCAAAAGATCTGCCTCCAATGTGAGTTCCCTGGGGTCAGAGAACTCACTCTCCAACAGGTGTTGGGATAGCTCTGGAAAACAGGGATTTACAATATGCTCTCCCACAATTGGATCACACAGCCCCCACAGGGGTTAACCAAACTCCTTCGCCTCACCATCCAGTGTCTCACACACGTACTCCACACCACTCTCCTGAGATTGGCAAGACAGTATCTAACTGTCTCTGTCATTCAACCCACACTCTTCGGGGTGGTCTTCACACTTACATACCAGGACTTCAACCTTGGGAGAGCCCCTCTCTCTGCACCTCTCATCCGGAGTCAGTAGAGTGTCCCTCCCACCACAAGAACCATGAACCCCTGCGCCAGGTTCCCCATTCTCCTCAGGGATGCCGCGCACTACTGGAGCTACCTCATGTCCTTGATCCTCCTGGTGTATGTTAACCCCCTCCTTCAAGCCATACGCCATATCTCTGGGTTTATGCACTGCTCCCTCAGCACTAGATAACTCAATTTTGCTGCCACCATCTGAGCTGGACTCCACCTCCAACTCATCCAAGCTCACTTTCTGAGCTACACACTTTTTCTTTTCAGCTAAGGCTCGCTCAATTTCCTTGCACTCCCAGTCTAGCTGCCTCAGCCTCCGGTCACAAGCACAAATCTGATTCCTCTCTTCACGAGCCGATATTTCCTAAAATGTTTCCTCCTCAGGGCCACTGCCCTCTTGGTATTCTGGCTGGGGATCCTCCCCCTCAGACTCCTCCTCAGAGTCATCTGTAAGTGTTGCTTCCCAGCGTAGCACCTCATAGCTATATAGGGCTGCCTCAAGATCCTGTCTTGTGGAGCTCCTCTTCACAGGCAGCCCCCTCTCCTTGCAAAATACTTTTGGCTCCCCTGTAATGTAGATGTACAGGTGAGAAAAAATGACTTCCATTTCAACAAAGTCCAACAGGTGCAACAACTAACCAGAGTTCCGAAAACCAAATTCAAAAGGGAAACAGGGTAAAATAGTATGTGGTTGCGTTTTGGCCTGCACTCACTAGTAGTGTTCACCAATCACTGTACATGAGTCACAAATGCAAGTCCAGAATCCTCACCACTGACCACCAATGTTAGATTTGGGGGTCTCTAGGAGGATCATGGTCCTCTCTCGCCTGGATTTTGGGAATGCCCTTTATATGGGAGCCCCGGCAGCAGTGACCCATAGGCTTTAAGTCACACAAAACTGTGCTGCCCGTCTACTGTACAACATCCCCCGCTGGCAGTCAGCTAAGAAAGCTCTGAAAGAACTTCATTGGCTCCCAGTAGTGGCCAGAGTGCAGTTCAAGGCCATGTGCATTGTGCACAAATCCTTTCACCGCACTGGCCCGGCAATTCTGCACCCTATAGCTACACCCTATGCACCGTCCAGAGCCTTACGCTCTAGTTCCTTACAGCTTGTAACCGCCACCAAAATTAACAAAGCCCGTTGGGGTGGTCGTTCCTTTTCTCATACCGCGGCCAGGCTTTGGAACTCCCTCCCCCTCTCTCTTCGAGAAATTAATAACCACATGTCCTTCAGAAAGGCTTTAAAAATGCACTTGTTTGCAAAAACGTGCTGACCTACCCTGAGCCCGCCACTAGCATTCAGTCTAAAGCGCTGCGAGGCCTCCGGGTAGTTACGCGCTATATAAGTGCAATTTTCATTTCATTTAATTTCATTTCTAGTTGGCACAGGTAGGTAATTGTGACAAATAGGGACCCTTGCCTCTAGTCAGGGTAAGGGGGTAGACTACTAAAATAACCCTGGTAGCTTGGCACGAGCTGACAGGCTTATCTTAGAGGCAGTGTGTAAAGCATTTGTGAACACATACAGTAATCAAGTGGAAACACTACAGATGGACACAACATAGTTGTATATTAAAAATAAGTATTCTTTATACAGATTTAAGACAAGACCAAAAACGACAAAAATCCACAATACTGTACTTAATATGGTAGGTCTAGCTTAGTTCTCTTTAGATCTTAAAATGCAACACTTTGAGTCAATATACCTTAAGATGCAACACGCAGGGCAACGAAAGTGTTGCAACGATGGTGATGCGTTGAAATTTTGGTACAAAGAAATAAAGATGTCGTCTTCTTGTTGTTGCGGCACGCTTCTACGATGATGCGAGAAGTCTCGACTCGATGCATCAGCTGCAGCGACGACACCCTTGTTCCATGATGCGACAACAACATCTTTGGCGGCGACACTCTTCTCCGACGTTGTGAGGCGCTTCCGCTCGATGCGACAACTGCAGCGGCACACCCTTGTTCCATGATGCGACGACAGCAGCTTCGACGGCGGCATACTTCTCCGTGGATGAGAGACGCTTCTCTTGATGCAATGCAATGGGACATCTACAGCGGCGACATCCACGATGCGACGGCAGCAGCAGCGACGGCGACACGCTTCTTCGTTGCGAGACCCCTCTCTCGATGCTGTGCAACACGATAGCTACAGTGGCAACATCCACAATGTGACGGCAGCAGCAGCAACGCGACACGCTTCTTCTTCGTTGCGAGACGCTTCTCTCGATGTGGTGCAATGCGACATCTACAGCGGCGGCATCCACGATGCGACGGCAGCAGCAGCGACGGCGACACGCTTCTTCTTCATTGTGAGAACCTTCTCTCAATGCGGAGCAATACGACAGCTACAGCGCCACATCCACGATGTGACGGCAGCAGCGACGGCGACACGCTTCTTTATCGTTGCGAGACGCTTCCAGTTCCTTGCGACACGCAGTCCCTCAGAAGGCCCAAAACAGCAGCAGACACTTCCAGAGAACTCTTGGGGAGCTGGGGGTTGAAGTCTGTTGTCCCCGAGACTTCCTCATGAGGCAAGCTCTTCTCTAAAGCCCTTGGAGATCCTTTACAAGTTGAATAAAGTCCACACAGAGTCCTTTCTACTTTTTTTGACAGTCAGGCAACCACTGCAGGCCAATCCCCCAAGCAGCACTTCAGCTTAGGGATAGTCTCTCCTCAGTTTCTTCAGGTTCCTCTCCTCAGCAAAGATTTCTTCTTGTTTGTCCAAAAGCGATCTAAATTCTTGGGATCAGGGTCCCAATACTTATACCCCAAAATCCTTTGTCCTCTGAGGCAAGAGGGGCCTTTGCCTAGTCCAAACCAGTTCTGGTCAGTCCTGGAGCACTCTGTTGCCATGACTCCTTCTTTCCTTTCACAGTGCAGGGCAGAGACATCAGCCGCACCCCAGGAGGTGGAGCCAGCATTGTGGAGGGAAGTCACAGTCCTTTTCAGGTCCCATTTGCAACTCCTCCCTCCCATCTAAATGCAGATCTCACTATTCACCACTGGGCTGACTCACCCTGTCTCCTGGAATCCCCCAGCCCGTCACTCAAACTCTAGACAAGGAATATACAACATAGCAGAGGCAGGCTTGGATAGTTAGACAAGAAAATACCTACTTTCTAAATGTGGTATTTTCAAACACAGAATGTTAAAATGAACTTCACTAAAAGATGTATTTCATCATTCTGAGTTCAGACATACTAAACTCGAATTTCTACCATGTTCCCTGAGGCAGTTATGATTATAAAATGTAATAATCCAACTGCCCATTCTATGGAGAACAGGTAGCCTTGCAATAGTGAAAAATGAAAATGGCTGTAATTCACTATTAGGGCATGCCACACACACCAGGGCTTGTCCTACCTTATACTTACAATGCACCCTGCCCTTGGGCCTACCATAGGGGTGTCTGATATGAAGAACAGGGAAGGTATAGGGACTGGCAAGTGGGTGCATGTGTCCAGTCAATATGGCAGTACCAGACTGCACCCAGGTTCTGCAATGGCAGACCTTAGACACACTTTTACAGGCTGCTTCTGTGGGTGGCACAGCCAGTGCTGCAAGCCCACCAGCAACATTTGGTTTACAAGCCCTGGGCACTCCTGGTGCACTGTACTAGGGTCTGACAAGTAAACCAAACCAGCCAATCTTGTAATCACGAATTCATACATTAATTTACAATAGGGAGAGCTTTTGCCCGTTAGCACTAATCAGCAGTGGTAAAGTGCCCAGAGTCATAAAACAGCCAACAACAGGTCAGAAAAATATACAGGAGGAAGGCAAAAAGATCAGGGAAGACCCTGCAAAAAGGGCCAAGACCAACAGTAGTGACTAGCAGGGTGAAGAGAAGCAGCCTCCGAGTTTAATGACAGAGATGGAGCATGAGAGAGACAAGCACCAGGAGTCTGAAAATGAGTGGTCTCATGAGGAGAACCAGATAAACACCATATCATATCAAGAATTCCAAGCGTGGCAAGAACATCGGAGCTAAGCAGGATCATGATGGAGGATAACAAATTACAAAGGAGAAATGATTAGGTTGTGATGGAGGCCAATCTTGGGTAGAAAAGGGCGTGGAAATAACACTGGAGGGGGTTGAAAAAGTTCTATGCCAAACGGTATCACGTAAGACTCCTTAACGCTAATCGTTCAGGTAGCTTAGATAATATTGGTAGCTGGGAGATAGATTACAATAGATAGCCTATCAGCACCTTTGAACCCTACAACAGATACAGAAAGAGGTGGCAGTTTTCTGCACTTAGTTGTCATCAGTGAAACTGAAATAGAGATCAGGTGAAGACAGAAGCCTGGGCCTCAGCTAAGGGCTCCTTTTTAGCTTGGACAACAAAGTTTGGAACCCCACCACCACCCATAGCATCCGTCAAATGGCAGTGCTTCAGGATGACCAGCTAACGGGCACTGGCTCAGCAGAAGGCCTGACTGCAGTTCTAAAGGATCCTTGTCTCCACATCCATCACTTCAATGTCTAGATCTCCTCCCTCCAGCTTCAGGAATGTTAGCAACATACTTTCACTATCTGGGAGAGCAACTTCACCTCTATCTTGTGCAAAGGACAGACCTGCGGTATCCAAAATGGATCCCACAAGCCAGCATTACTCTGGTTCACCCATAGATACACACTAGACACATACCATGCATGCTACACACCAACACATATTGGTACACGTAGTGAAAGTGCACAGAAATGGAACTTTACATGAGTGAGCCATGAGCCCCCCATGTCTTTGATGCAGACAAAAAGTCTGCTCACAACAATGGATTCATAAAACACAGAACACTGCCACCACCACTCTATGTGCTAAACCCATGATAGGGACAGCAGACCGCTGACTATCAATGGTGGTGCACTCAGTGTGCCCCTCTAGGTAACTGGACAGGTCCTAGACCTTACTCATGTCAATGGACAGGCCTAGCTCTCTGCACACATGCAAGATTCGCCTTTTTAAAAAACTTTATTAGTTCCAGTTTGCATTATTACATTGAAATGTAACCAAAGATACCATGGTACCACATCAGTCATCTCAATACAAGCACAGCACAGATACAAGCCTCAAGACACATGTCTTTCACCCCACAAGCACAGTATTCCGGTTGGCTACATGAGGAAGGTGTGAGTGCCCCTTGCTCGGTCTCCCCATCTCCCACCATCAGCAGAAATCCCCAGAAGGTTGCCCACATATCCCATGGGCAGGACATTGTAGGCAGCAGTTCATCACATATTTACAGCTGTTCCTTACAGTTAATCAGATCTCCAGCTCGTGTTTTTCGTTGGGGTACGTCCTCTGCCCCAATGGTTTGCCACCAGCCACGTGGCCAGCAGCAGCACCAGAGACCTGAAGTTCCTACTGGCTGCGGGTATGTCATTCACCCGGCCAATCAGCACCACCAGCCGTGATATAACAATGAGCAACTCTAAAATCCATTGTATTGTAGTTGCTACCTCCGAACAGAATTTTTGGATGCTGCTGCACTCCGATGCCAAGTGGAAATTTTCTGCTTCAGGCGTCGCAAATCTCTTGCAATTATTGTGTTTCCACACTGCCGCTGGTGTGTAATGCACCTGGTTTAGGAATCTGTAGTGTATGAGTCTAAGGAAGCTGCTAGGTAAGAGATCACCCATCTGGGTACATCAGTACTCCCATACCTTGTCTGGGACAGGGGCTCCAAGGTCCAGTGCCCATCCCCCTCTAGCAGGGGTTAATCATCTAGGCATGGCCTCCAGCATCTCCATATAGAGTTTGGTAATCAATTGTTTAGTGGTGTGTGCATCCATAGTCCTTTGTATTGGCGAAATTGTGCAAACTCTTAGGGGATGTCTGGTGTGATCTGTTGCTAATGAAGGTTAGCCTGTGGTGGAGAAATTTGTCTAGAAGAGTAATCTTGGAGGTGGGCACCGAACGTGTCTAGTGCAATGTACTACCCATCCTCAAAGAGATCTCCCCAGTTCATCATGCCCATATTGGGCAATTGGGATGATGCATTTGCCTCTTGTGTCACAGGGAAGTGCACATGGAGGACCAGAGAGCTATCTCGGGAATTTAGCAGAGGGGAACAGCCCAACCTCCGAAGCCTTCCCTAGACCTTAGCTGTGCATTGAACTGTGTTGATTTCAAAGCTACCTCACGTGTGTCGCACCAGCATCCTTGTCACCAAAGGGGCTGGGTGGACCACATTGTAATCACTCGCTAGGTAGGCAAGATATTTCTGTGAATAAACCCAATAATGTGCAGATAGTAAAGCTTCATGTAGGGTACTCGCATACACCTCGATTGTAAGACTGGGTCAGCATTTCCCATGAGAGCCTAGGTTTCTTTCTATCGCAGACTAGTCTGGTGCAGAGCAACTTGAGCATTTGGAAGACACTCCTCTGCGGGGTGATGGGGATGTTAATAAAGTAGTGCAGGAACTTGGGGAGGACAACCATTCTAATCAGGCCTATCCTCTGTGCCATTGTGAGCAGTAGCTTCAACCATCGTCTATTTGGGTCTTAAGTTGACTGATTACACAGCCATAGATAATGCCAGTAATAGGAACAGGGGTGGGAGCACACCGCTTCGCCTCCGAGCAAGGATCGTCCCTGGCATTATGGTAAATGCAGTCTCATGTTGCTTGCTTTGCTAAAGTATTTACAAGTGTTTCCCCAAAGTTGGCGCAGATGGTGCTGATCTCTAGACACGTGTTTCTGGTTCTTTAACCGTCATCAGTAGAGATTACAGACTTCAAATCTGGGGTTTGCTGAGTAGGCTGCCAAACATCACATCAGGTCATATACCTCTCACTGGCGCGCGGGTGCTTCTTTCACAAGCTCGTCAGCTTAATGACTCACTGGAGCACTTTTTAACAGGAACAGGGGTGGGAGCAGACCGCTTCACATTCCAGCAAGGTTTGCCCCTGTATTTACGTGTGTTTCGCCAAAGTTGGCGCAGATGGTGCACTCCAGCAAAATACCAAGTAAGCGTACACTACAAACTGCATTTACCATAATGCTAAGAAGCGAACTGTGCTGGGAGGTCAGCAGTGTGCTCCCACCCCTTCCTGTTTAAAAAGGCTCCCTTGAGCCATTGAGCTGACGAGCTGGTTGAGATGTACCTGTGCACCTGTGAGAGGTACTGAGACCTGTAAGAATTGTGGAAGCCTCCTCAGCAACCCCAGAAGAAAATCGTTTTTTGATCTCTACTGATGACGAATAAAATTTAGAAACACATGTGTCTAGAGATGACAGTACTAATCTGCACCAACTTTGGTGGAAAACTCCAGCAAAATACCAAGTATGTGTACACTACAAACTACATTTACCATAATGCTAAGCGGGAAACTGTGCTGGGAGGTCAGCAGTGTGCTCCCACCCCTTCCTGTTTAAAAAGGCTCCCTTGAGCCATTGAGTTGACGAGCTAGTGGAGATGTACCTGTGCACCTGTGAGAGGTACTGAGACCCGTAAGAATTGTGGAAGCCTCCTCAGCAATCCCAGAAGAAAATCTTTTTTTGTTCTCTACTGATGACGAATAAAATTCAGAAACACATGTGTCTAGAGATGACAGTACTAATCTGCACCAACTTTGGTGGAAAACTCCAGTAAAATACCAATTAAGCGTACACTACAAACTGCATTTACCACAATGCTAAGAGGCGAACTGTGCTGGGAGGTCAGCAGTGTGCTCCCACCCCTTTTTGTTTAATCCTAGTATTAACCTCGACATCTGTGTGTACCCGCATGCCCATTTATTTAATGGGACCTTCACTCCATTCCAAAGGGAAGTTGTCATCGGCTCCAGGCCCGCTGTTGATGGGCGGGAATACTGCTGACTTATTCAGTTTATCTCAATGCCGGACAGTCCATGGAATCTGGTGAATTTTCTGCGTATCTGATTGTGACTGGTTTGTGAGTTTTTAACATATAGCATTATTTCCTATGGATATTAGAAGGAGTCTGTCTCTGAAGGCAAGTGCGTGTTGGGCTTGGAGTATCCACAATTTGGCCGCTAGAGGTTCCATCACCAACACAAAATCTAATGGAGACAGAAGGCAGCCCAATCTGGTGCAGCGAGCGATATGAATAGCTTTCAAGAGCTGGTCAGCTTGGCCTTCTGGGATTTATTCAGAAGCTGCATCCAGGCCAGAAATGGCACAGGTAGCCTCATTCAAAACAGAATTGTAAATATATAGGGCCACTCCAATGAGTCAAAAGCCTTTGTTGCATCTAAGAACAACGCCACCGCACTCACCGTGTCTGCAGGTTGTGGGTTGTTGACCTGTCCTGGATAAATCTGGTTGCTCAGGAAGTATTAGTTGTGGCATTAGGGTCAGGAACCAGTTTGCAATGACCTTGGCTAGGATCTTGGCATCACAGTTTATTAAAGATAGGGGTCTATACATGTCACAGCGATCAGGAGGTTTAGAGGGTTGCAAAATTGTTATTGTGAGGGCTTCCTACATCTTAGGGGGCAAAGAGCCAAATGTTATGGCTTCTTCAAGTAGCACCAGCAAGCGAGGTGCTAACAGTTTAACATATGTCTGATAGAAGTTGGGTGGTGGGAAGCCGTTTGATCCCAAAGCAATCCAATTTTCTAACTTTCGTATGGTGTCCTTGACCTCTCCTAGCATAATTGACTGTGCCTTTAACTCTCTCTGTGTGGTCCCCAACTAGGCAAACACAGTGTTTTCCAAGTACGTATGTGTGTCAGTAGTGGTGGAGCAACAGCTGTACCCATACAGTTCCTTGTAGTATTATGTATTATGTAAATGCTTTAGGAATCTCCAGTGATTTGTGCAAGGTACTACCCAACTGAGGTTCCGTGACAATTAAAGTGGTGTTTTCGACTCGCTCGAATATGGACGAGTTTGGTATCTATGAACCGCAACTGACGAGTTTAGTGAGTGTACGCGTTTTCGCTATGCTGACCTGAACCGTTCATCTTGTTCGTGGGTTTCTTCATCTGAACCCACGGGTTCCATTTTAGATACAGCAGCCATTTTGTCTCTTGCCCTCAAGTAGCCAGAAACGGACACTGCCCGCTTCGTGACCCTGGGATTCCCAAGCTCTTGCGGAAGACACGTGTTCCTTTGAGGGTGTCTTTATGATGAGGGGGATGACACTGCAAAGGCAGATGGCCCCGCTCGAGGCTCATCTTGCCGTGCCGGTTTATTGTTTCAGCCGTGCATTCATTAGGCATGTCTCCTTTGATCCTGCAATCGTGTTTCCGATATCACCCCTTACACTCTTTTTCAATCTGTTGATTATCTTTGTCTTCCCTTGCACCTGTTTCTGACTTCTTCTTTAACTCGTTTACAGCCGGAATGGAATGTACCAAGTGGTGGGATAATGTACTTTTACAGTTGGGAACCAGCGATACTACTGTAATTATGTTCTGGGACCCTGAATATGTCAGGATACGCTCCACGGGATCCGGATGGTGAATAGAAGGCCCACCTCCAAACGTCACAAACACTCTGATATAACAATATCAACAGAGGATTTGAGCCATTAGGCGAGGGGTAATTGTCAAAATAATAAACAGGGAAGGAAAGGAAGGGGTCAGCTGGGAAGGGATGTACCTGAAACGACAGAGCATACGAAGGTAAGAACACCATACACTCAACACATGAAAATAAACCACCAATTCCTCTTGCAACTAAGTACCTGTGAGAACAAACATAAACTCGGCAATTGGGTGGTCTCGAATTCCCCCTCTAAGGATATTTGCTTGAGCCCTAATGAAAACAGGCATAAGTTAGGAAAAACATCAATTGCATAAGCTCATACATATGAATTCATTAGGAGCTCCTATATACCTCATTGGAAACACAAGCTATCCGAAATATGGAGTTCTGGGTGTTAGATTGATAAGAAAGTAACTGCCCTCAAAAGAAATGATAAGAAGAAGCTGTTGTTGTACACAGACACGGTAATGCGTGGGAAGCAAGAACCACAGCACTCCGCTCTGCGAGTAAAAGCACAGCAGCCTCTGTTAGAAACACAGATACTTGAAAGTCATGTTTCATGAATTTTAGCAGTTTAGTTTGACTGGCATAACAGACTGCGACCCTGTGCCAGCATAATCTGGATATGTATTCAATTGTTCTCGCCACGGTAACACGCAGTTAACACCACCGCCGTGCTCCGCAAGCTTCACTGATAGTAGACCATGGAAAATGCAAGCGCTTGTTCTGGCTACACGGAGCAGATGCTACCACCGTGCACCACCTACTCGAAGTAGAAGAAGTAATCAACAAATAGAGAGACGGCAGCGTGTGGCTCCTCACACTACTACGCTCCGCTCTAATGTCCATAAACCAACACGGGATAATTCCAAAAGCTCAGTGTTTGTCTCACGGAGGCGAACCCGCTCCTCCGCGCCTCTCAGAAAACAAAACAGAAGCAACAAAACAAGTAAGCGCCGCAGTTCCGTCACTGCGCGCTGGACTTCACGGCAACGCGTGGGACCCCCCCACAGCGCTCCGCTCAATGGCGAACACGAACAAGGCGGGGAACCGCTCCTACCTGAGGGAAAGGAAGCAACGGACACAGAACCTTTCGGTTGGTACAGCGAGTTCCCCGGCTCCTTCTCCCTCCGCTCAATCCAAGCAGCAAAGCGGAATAACACGCAACAGGATGCGTGTCACAGGAACACAAATAGGCTAACCGAGGCTTCTGGGAAATGTAGTTCGCTCAGCGCCCGTTTTATTTACTGCACCTCGTCATTCCCCAGACACAGTAAGGCAGGTGCAAGTCTGATTCCTGACAGTAGGTCCTCCTCTCAGCGCCTACTAGGCCCAGGCCGCGTAGGAAACCTCCGATGAAAGGACCGGATAGCATCAGGGGCATGGATGTTGGATACTGGTTCCCACGAGTCGTCTTCCACCGAATACCCTTTCCAGGATACCAGATACCACAACACACCCCTCCTGTACTTGGAATCCTTGATGCTCCGCACCACATATTCAAAGCCCCCATCACACAACACCGGAGGGGGAGCCCTGCGTTTGTCCGAAAATGCAGGTTTCAACAGGCTACAATGAAATACAGGGTGTATGCGAAGGGAACCAGGCAGCTTCAATTTGTATGCCACCGGATTGATCTGCTTAACCACCACATACGGCCCAATGAACCGGGGGTGAAAAATGCTACGGAGTTTGAATTTGATGTTCCTGGTTGACAGCCATACCTTGTCACCCACTGCATACGTTGGGCCCTGTTTCCTGTGTCTGTCTTCATAGTTCTTATATTCTCTCTTAGCCCTGGTCAAATGAACCTTTATTTTCCGGTGAATGGCTTGAACTTTCCTCATTTGGCCCAAAACTGTAGGCTGATTGTCTATCGCTTCAGGGATGGAAACTGGAAGGATCCTAGCATCATAACCATATGTAGCACAAAATGGGGAGACCCCCAGAGAACAGTGCCAAGCATTATTGTAGGCTACCTCCGCCATCCACAACAAGGAAACCCATGAATCATGTGCATCCGCAGCATAGCACCTGAGATATTTTTTCAAGGTTTGGTTCAACCGTTCCGTCTGTCCGTCCGTTTGCGGATGGAAGCTGGTTGAAAGGGAGGAACGGATGCCTAAGGCCTGACACCAGAACTTCCAGAATCTGGCGATAAACTGGGGACCCCTATCTGATATAATGACCTCGGGCACCCCGTGTAGCCTAATGATGTTGGACAATAGTAGTTGTGCCGTCTGTCCGGCTGTGGGCAGATTCACACAGGGAACGAAATGACCCAATTTGGTAAGACTGTCAATCACAACTAATATGGCAGTCATCCCTTGATCCGGAGGCAAACCCGTGACAAAATCTAAGCTAATGGTTTGCCATGGTTTTTTAGGAGTCGGAAGGGGAACCAATAATCCTTTCCTTTTCCCTGTCTCATTCTTGGCCATGGCACATTCACTACACGATTTTACCCAGTCCACCACATCTCTCTTGACTGTGTCCCACCAGAAATACCTCTGCATCAGCTGTACTGTTTTACCCACCCCTTGATGTCCTGCCAACTGAGAATCGTGGCACCAGTTGAAAGCAGTCTTTTTTGTAGCATCATCGGGGAGGAAGAGTTTGGTGTATTGAAAAGGAAGGCCTTTCTTTATCATGCGACCTCTTTCCTGGGTGGCCCATGCTACCCACTCTCCCGGGGTCTTTGCTTGGCTGACGCGATCCAAGAAAGTATCAGCGTGTATCACACACACAACCTTGCCTGGATCCACGATGGACTCTAGTCTGGGAATCCCTATCGAGTTCTCCCCCTGATGTTGCCTGGAAAGTGTATCAGCCTTTCTATTGTCAGCCCCAGGACGAAAAGTAATCACAAAGTCATACTCAGAGAAAAACAGCATCCATCTCATTTGTCTCTGAGTGAGATTGCGTGCTGTTTTCATGTACTGCAAATTACGATGATCAGAATATACAGTAACAGGGAATGCCGCCCCCCACAGATATTGGCGCCATTCCTGGAACGCCTTTTTAATGGCCAGCAGTTCCTTCTCGGCTATAGTGTAGTTCTTTTCAGCCGGATTGAGTTTCTTTGAAAGGTAAGCTACAGGATGTAGTTGCCCTGAGAGATGATCCCTTTGCGATAAGATAGCCCCCACTGCTTCATCTGAAGCATCCGCTTCGACTATGTAAGGATGTTCCGGCTTAGGATGGGCCAGTATCGGTGCGGTGGTAAAAGCATTCTTTAGTGTCTGAAAAGCTCCTTCAGTGTCTTTGGTCCACACAAAGGGAACACCCTTTCTAAGCAATCGGGACAAAGGGGCAGCCACCTGAGAAAACTGAGCAATGAATCTCCGGTAGTAGTTAGAGAACCCTAGGAATCTTTGCACATCCTTCACACTCGCCGGAACTGGCCATTCCTGTACAGCCTTCACCTTTCTCTCAGACATTTGCAACCCTGAATGACTCAACATCACTCCAAGAAATTCCACCTCACACACATCAAATTCGCACTTGGATAGTTTACAGAACAGTCTGTTCTCTCCTAGTCTCTGTAATACTTGAGACACCTGAACATGATGCTGTGTGGTGGTGTTGGAATATATGAGAATGTCGTCTATATAGACAACTGCACATATGTCTACAAACTCCTTTAGGACATCATTCAGAAAATACTGAAATGCCGCCGGGGCATTACACAACCCGAACGGCATGACAGTATATTCGTAAAGGCCATACCGGGTCTTAAAGGCCGTCTTCCACTCATCGCCTTCCTTTACCCGGACCAGGTGATAAGCACCTCTCAGATCCAGCCGAGTATATATTCTGGCATCCTTCACCTGATCCAACAGGACTGATATTAGAGGCAAGGGGTATCGATTCCGGACTGTGTTTTTGTTTAACACCCTATAATCGACACACGCCCTTAATTCCCCATTGGCTTTCTTGATGAAAAACAAAGGAGAGGCCGCAGGGGACCTCGAGGGGCGAATGAACCCAATCTCCACATAGTGGTCTAGATATTCCCTTAGGTGTGCTGTTTCCGGAACTGAGAGTGCATACACCCGACAGGAAGGCAGAGTAGCCCCATTTACCAAATCTATTCGGCAATCATATGGACGGTGAGGCGGTAGCTGTTCCGCCAAACGTTCACTGAAAACCTCCTCAAAACCCCTATATTGCGTGGGTAAGATCACCTGTTTCTCAGCAGCAGTGGCTACTATCAAGGGCAGAAATGACACAGCAGTGATTGTTCCACAAGAGGAAACCACATGCTCTCTGCATTCCTCGGATTCAAACCGGACTTCCTTCGTTCTCCAGTCAATCGTGGGGTTATGATGACTTAACCAGGGCATACCTAAAATAACCTCGTATTGAGGCGCCTCGATAATGTTCAGGATCAGTTCCTCCCTGTGATACCCCTCTGACATATCCACGGACAAAACAAGCTTGTCTGTATGTTCCGTGATCTTTCCTGACTTTAAGGGTTTCCCATCTACTGCTAGTACGTCCTCAGGGACTTCTCTTGGCACTCGCACTAAGGACAGAGCAGTCACCAGTCCACTGTCAATAAAATTCCCCGTGGCTCCTGAATCTATCATCACCTTCACCTGATGACTCTGTGACTGGCTCTCCAGATACATGGGAAGGAGGATGTGAGTCTCTGTTTCTAATAACGTCATCACTGACAAGGACGGAATCTGATAGAGAGGGGCCCTGGTTGCTAGGGGAGGGTCTACCTTTGCTTCTTCATCCCCAGTCACCCCTACAGCAGTAATGGCTAGTCTTTTGTTACGATTCCATCCCCCGCTCGTCTTGGGTTTAGTAGGACAGTCCCTAACATAATGCCCCTTTTTCCCACAGTAGAGACACAGACCCAGGGCTCGACGGTGTTCCTTCTCTTCTTTAGACAGGGGGGTTTTTACAGCCCCTAACTCCATGGGTTCTGAACCGGACTCGGGGGATGATACTGTCCTACGAGGACTGAAATCGGACCCTGAATAACCCCGATCCCAACGTTTCCTGTCACTCATTCTCCCATCCAAACGTAGGGTCAAATTGATCATATCTTTACAGGTAGCTGGCTGAGGGTCTATTTGAGCTATAATATCCTTAAGCCCTTCTCGTAATCCCTGATAAAAAAGAGACATCCTCTTTTCCTCAGGCCAAGCTGTTTCAGCTACCAGCCTATTGAAATCCGTCAAATACGAAATCAAGTCTCTTTTCCCCTGTCTCAGCATCAGGAGCTCTCTATCTGCACTAAACGTAGTGGCCCTTCGGTCGAATACGCGCTCAAATTCGGCCCTGAATGCATTCCAATTTGTTAACACAGGGTCGTCATTGCGAACCAACGGCACTGCCCAATTGGCCGCATCACCTATGAGATATGAAATGGCAAAGGCGACTCTGGAGTGGTTGGATGGGAAGGAAGCCGGTTTGCACGAGAAATGCATCAAGACCTGTGTCAGGAATATCTGTGTCTTAGCTGGGTCTCCTGAATACCTTTCTGGATTTGCAAGGGGAATGGGAGGTGGTACCGTGACCTGTATTTGTGAGGGAGAGGCATCGAAGGGGTTTCTGCTTAGCCTATCTACTTTCTCTTTCAGAGCAGTGGCCTCGGCCTTAGAAGCAACCAATTCCTGTTGCACCAATATCAAGGCCTGAAGCACTTCATCTAAGGTAGCCATTTTAGTCCCCACCCGGATCGGGTGTAGCTTATAATTCGTGGGCGTGTTATTCTGTCAGGATACGCTCCACGGGATCCGGATGGTGAATAGAAGGCCCACCTCCAAACGTCACAAACACTCTGATATAACAATATCAACAGAGGATTTGAGCCATTAGGCGAGGGGTAATTGTCAAAATAATAAACAGGGAAGGAAAGGAAGGGGTCAGCTGGGAAGGGATGTACCTGAAACGACAGAGCATACGAAGGTAAGAACACCATACACTCAACACATGAAAATAAACCACCAATTCCTCTTGCAACTAAGTACCTGTGAGAACAAACATAAACTCGGCAATTGGGTGGTCTCGAATTCCCCCTCTAAGGATATTTGCTTGAGCCCTAATGAAAACAGGCATAAGTTAGGAAAAACATCAATTGCATAAGCTCATACATATGAATTCATTAGGAGCTCCTATATACCTCATTGGAAACACAAGCTATCCGAAATATGGAGTTCTGGGTGTTAGATTGATAAGAAAGTAACTGCCCTCAAAAGAAATGATAAGAAGAAGCTGTTGTTGTACACAGACACGGTAATGCGTGGGAAGCAAGAACCACAGCACTCCGCTCTGCGAGTAAAAGCACAGCAGCCTCTGTTAGAAACACAGATACTTGAAAGTCATGTTTCATGAATTTTAGCAGTTTAGTTTGACTGGCATAACAGACTGCGACCCTGTGCCAGCATAATCTGGATATGTATTCAATTGTTCTCGCCACGGTAACACGCAGTTAACACCACCGCCGTGCTCCGCAAGCTTCACTGATAGTAGACCATGGAAAATGCAAGCGCTTGTTCTGGCTACACGGAGCAGATGCTACCACCGTGCACCACCTACTCGAAGTAGAAGAAGTAATCAACAAATAGAGAGACGGCAGCGTGTGGCTCCTCACACTACTACGCTCCGCTCTAATGTCCATAAACCAACACGGGATAATTCCAAAAGCTCAGTGTTTGTCTCACGGAGGCGAACCCGCTCCTCCGCGCCTCTCAGAAAACAAAACAGAAGCAACAAAACAAGTAAGCGCCGCAGTTCCGTCACTGCGCGCTGGACTTCACGGCAACGCGTGGGACCCCCCCACAGCGCTCCGCTCAATGGCGAACACGAACAAGGCGGGGAACCGCTCCTACCTGAGGGAAAGGAAGCAACGGACACAGAACCTTTCGGTTGGTACAGCGAGTTCCCCGGCTCCTTCTCCCTCCGCTCAATCCAAGCAGCAAAGCGGAATAACACGCAACAGGATGCGTGTCACAGGAACACAAATAGGCTAACCGAGGCTTCTGGGAAATGTAGTTCGCTCAGCGCCCGTTTTATTTACTGCACCTCGTCATTCCCCAGACACAGTAAGGCAGGCGCAAGTCTGATTCCTGACAGAATACATGAAAGCGACCCTTTTGAAATTTACTGTGGGAACTAAGTTGTAACCTTTTGTTCGCCATGTTGTTCTATGACAGAAATCTGTATAAAAGGAGCGATCCACAGTTGCAATTTGAAGCAGTCTCCTAGAACCTACACGTGTTGTACTTCTTGTGACTTCTGTGTTCCCTGCAGTAAATAAACCTCGATCTTTGACGCCGAAGGAAGTGTCCCGTGTCTCTGTCATTTGTACGCCGGAACAGGTAACCCACGAAGGTTTCAGGTGTTGTCCCCTGGCACCGCTGGGCTTTAGAAAAGCCCAGTCCTTCAGTTGGCGCCCATGTGGGGCAACATCAGCGGTACCGGTCCAAAGCCCGACGATCGTGAGGAACTTCGTGTGAAATCTCCGAGGGAAGGTGCACCCCGCTTCATCGATCCTGTTGTCGAAACAAGTGGCCCGAAGACTTTTCCCGCGAAGATTCCCCGCCTCCTGACGGCTGCGACGGACTGATGCCCTGACTGTCGACCTGTTTTGGCGCTCGGCGTAGTCCTTTGTACAGCGAGACAATTGACGGGCCTTCCTGACGACGCCATTGCTCTTTCAGTTAAGTATTTGTGGGTCGCTCCCAGAGTCCTTCGTTGTTGTTGGTGCTTGGTTGTTTTGCATGGTTCCATTGCATTTGTGGTTCTTAGTACTTGGTTCTTAGTTGTTTTATTTGACGATTGCAATTGCCAAAGACCAAGGGTCTTGCATTTTTTCAAGGATATCGCAAATCGATAACCCTTGAAGTTTGTAAAACTCGGTTAGCATGCACGATGCCTGGCCGTAGTACTTTGTTTAGTTGCTTTAAAGGTTGTGGTGCGGATTCCCGATTGGAGGACTCATGTCCGATACCTCCAGTTGGAACTCCGGTCTATGAGCTATATAGTCGCCATGGTGTGGGTCCTATCGCATATAATGATTGCTGGGTCCGCTACACTAAGGATGACGGTGTCCTTAGTTGGCCACCTCATGGTAGTTTCAGACAGCAATTTTGGATAATCTAGAAGCAAAATTGTTTAAAAGGAAAGCAAGGCCGGCCATGTTCGATTCCTTTCGGTTATGGCGTAAAGAAGCCAAGCAGAAGGAAATCAAACAGCTTAAACGAAATAAGAGGGAAGGTATCGTTACGACAATGAGAAATGCAGAGCAGTTTCAGCGAGACAAAGATGAGAAGGAAAAGGAAGTTTTTGATAGATTACAACGTATGGCGGTGGATAAGTGTTATCCCGTTTTACCATCGAGTACTGATAAGAAGGGAGAGGAAGCAGTAGAGGACCCTTTGTTGTCCTACCTACTGAAGTCACCACCTCCATATGCGCAGGATACTACAGCGCCTGTGGTTCCCCCTGTTCCCCAACCTGTTGTTCCGGCAGCTGCTGGTCAGCCTGTCGCTGGTCCTGTTCTTGCGAATCCTCTTGTCCCTATTCCTCTACCTGCTCCTGTTCCTACTGCTCCACTGCCTATACCTTCTCAACCTGCTGTTCCCGCTACTTCTGCTCTTGTGGCTACTCCTACTGCTTCTGCTGCTCCTATGTTTAGTCCTCATGTTGTTGTACTTTTCTCCTCTTCTCCGTCTGTTCGAAGACGCATTCCTAATGCTGTTGCTAATCTTTACTCTCCTTTTGGACCACTTCTTGGGTCCGATGTTTCTGATGTTCCCCAACGACGAAGTCAGCTTCCTGGTGGTAGGGAACGTGACACGTTAATTAGGATGGCGCGTAATTGGATTAGGTATCCCCTTAAAAACACCCCGCGCATAATTTTTGAGACCTTCTCTCAATTCAATGAGCCCACACAGAGATTTGTGTTTGAGGAAATGTGCAAATGTTTACGTGAAGAGATAGCAAATGATGAGGTAAACGATGTACCGCTCGACGTAACTGAACTTCAGCTTCAGTTTTCGAGTGGTATGATTGTGGGTAGTAATGTTCGACGTGCTGTAGAACATCTTCTATCCTTTCGTCCCACTGTAATACCTCGAGCATTGTTTAAAGATGATACTGAGGAATGGATGGCAACGCCTGGTCAGTATCCCATGAGAGAAGTTCCCCCAGTGTATATGCCAGGTAACCCTAATGCTGCCCCTCCGATTCTGCCACACTTCCAGAGAGTTTGGATACACCTTCCATGGAAGAGATGGGAAGTCTTGCAGGAGAAACAATCTTTGCCTGACCCCTGCAAAAATCCTGCAGGATACTATAAAGAGTTGTCCCAATTAGTGGATGCTACTATCATGAATCTTGCCAACATCGACATGTTGTTCGGCAACGTAGCACCTCAACCGGTTTGGGCGAAAATACGTCAAGAAGATCACGCAGCTGAGTTAGGTGGTGATTGGGCTGCACTTACAGCGGCTGATGCATTGCAGGTTGGTGGGGCTAATCCTGAGCAGTTAATTACGGCTTTGCCCCAAAGAATCATTACGTTAATGAAGACACTTATGCCAGCAATGAAAGTTAATTAGGATAAACTGTCTGCGTGTAAGCAAAAGAAGGACGAGAGTGTCTCCGATTTCTTTACGAGATTTGAGGAGGCATTCATCGATCACAGTGGTCAAGATATGAGCACTGAGGGAGGTCAAAGGTTGTTTGTAGACAAGTTTGTATCGAATTTGTTGCCTGACCTTAGCAACAAATTGAAAAATTCTGAGAGTTTGTGGGCTGTTTCTACCTCTGCTCAGATATTAGCCTGGGCTCAGTATTACGAAAATAGGGAGAAGGAGGAAAATTATCGTGCGGATAAGAAAACAAAGGACCTCAAAACCAAAGTTCTGTTACAGCAAGCGTATCCTCCGCGCTCTAATCAAAATGATTTTTCAGCAGTGAAATAGATCGCAGTCACAATCTGTTAGGTCACAGTCGCGTAACGACTCTTCCACGCAGAGATCTATGCTCGGATACAATCAATGCGCATATTGTAGAGGTGAGGGCCATTTGAAGTTTGATTGTCCGGTTTTGCGCGACCGAAATAGTGGTGGTTCAGCTAGAGGAGGTCGTAGTGGTCCTCAACAGGCTTCGCGAGGTAGAGGTCGTGGTGTTACTCAGAATCAAAATGAGCGTTCTAATAATTCGTCTGATTCCAATAATTGCTTTGACCAGCGTGGTTCTTCGTCAGGTAGATCTGCACAGTATAATGTGGACGATTATTACATCGAGCATGATATTGATGACGGTAACTACTAGGACAGCCACAGACAAAGAGAGGGAGTAGTATCAGTTCCGGTTGATCAGAGAGGGCCTTACGTCGCAGTTGCCACATCGGGCGTAGTTGAGCCTTTTCTGCTGGACACTGGTGCAGCGAAAAATTCCATCATGCATTCGAAACTCCTGGCGCACCTTTGTCTGGCTTAACGAATGTTTCCGTTGGATTCTCTGGCGCCCCCGTTAGCAATCCGGTTTCTAGTCCTTTGCCCCTTACAATTGGGCCTCGTGAGCTGAAAGCTCTTTTGATTTTGACTACTGGCTGTGGTGAAAGTCTATTGGGCCTGGATTTGCTGAAACGGTTATATGCGACCTTGTATTGTTCTCCTGCGGGAGTGGAGCTTACTTTGGGTCAGAGAGTGATCTCTCCTATGTACTTGTCAACCGATAAGCTCCCACCGGAATTGAGTTCTCTTCCTGCATCTTTGTGGGCAACAGGTCCCAATGACGTGGGCCTGCTTGATATCTCTCCTTATGTTGTTCAATTGAAATCGTATGTGCGATTGCCACGTATTCCCCAGTATCGTATCTCCCTTGATGGTGAGCGAGCGTTGTTAGCGATCATCTATGATTTGATCAAGAAAGATGTCATCGAGGAAACTCGGGGAAACGTGTGTAATAGTCCTGTGTTACCTATTTTGAAACGCACTGATCCATCCAAGCCTCCTGTTTATCGTTTTGTTATTGATTTACGGGAGGTGAACAAAATTGTGATTCCACAATTTCCTGTGGTGCCTGACATTACGGCTTTACTGACTCTGATTCCAGCCTTTGCTTCTTGGTTCTCAGTGATCGATTTGAAGAATGCTTTCTTTAGCGTTCCGATTGCTGAGGAAAGCAGAGATCTATTCGGTTTCTCATTAGGTGGTCGCAGCTTTAGGTTTAAACGCGCTCCTCAGGGCTACTGTGAGAGTCCATCGATATACAGCCAAGCCCTGAAGAGTCAACTTGATGCGTTTGTGTTACCGGCTGGCGCAGCCTTGATCCAATATGTTGATGACTTGTTGGTGGCTGCTGACACAAAAGATATCTGCAAAACTGCTACGGTATCGCTGTTACAGCATCTCTGTGACTTACATCACAAGGTGTCACCTTCTAAACTGCAATATTGTTGTCAAGAAGTAACCTATCTAGGTCACTTATTGTCAAAGGAGGGAAGAAGGTTGACCCCGGAGAGAATTGCAGCGATCGCTCGAATGACTGTGCCAACAACTCAAAGAGATGTGCGCGCCTTTCTAGGTATCACGTCATACTGCAGGCAATGGATTCCGAATTTCTCATTGCTAGCGAAACCATTGGTAGCCCTCACGTGTAAGGATGTTCCAACTCCTCTGCCATGGACGGAAGAGTGTCCGAAAAGTTTTTCTGAATTGCGTGATGCGTTGTGTTCGGCTCCTGTGTTAGGTACTCCTGACTACAGTAAGCCGTTTACACTATACGTTCACGAAAGAGAGGGTTGTGCGTTAAGTGTTTTGACGCAGCAATTTGGCGGTAAGCAGCGTCCATGTGCATATTTTTCCTCGACCTTGGACCCAGTAGCTAGAGCGTTGCCGAGTTGTCTAAGAGCGACAGCGGCGGCTGCGGTGTCCATTCGACAATCTGCAGGATTGGTCATGGATAATATGCTTACGGTGATGGTTCCGGATGCAGTTGACACTCTCTTAAATCGTACAAAAACCCAACACTTGACGAGTGCAAGATTGTCCGGTTACGAGTTGACGCTTTTGGCAAGTCATATACAAATAAAGCGCTGTAATGTCTTAAACCCGGCGACGTTGTTGCCAACAAATATGGAATCAGATGAAGTACCACCACATGATTGCTATCTGCGAACTGAGGAAGAAACGAAGGGTCGTGTTGACCTAAAAAACACTCCATTGGCAGATCCCGATGGTACCTTGTATGTTGATGGTTCGTGTTTTAAGTTGCCGAATTGTGATGTGACGACTGCGTATGCTGTGGTAACATTGAGTACGGTTGTGGAAACTGCGAAATTGAATCAGAATTCAGCGCAGGCGGCAGAGTTGATTGCGTTGACGAGAGCGTGTGTTTTGTCGAAGGGAAAGCGAGTGAATGTGTTTACCGATAGCCAATATGCTTTTGGCGTTGCACATAGCTTTGGTCGATTGTGGCGAGAGAGAGGCTTTATGACATCGCATGGCACGAAGATCCAACACGGACAACTCGTGAACGATCTTTTGGACGCACTTACATTGCCCAAGCAGGTGGCGATTATTAAATGTAGTGCACACCGAAAGGTGATGGATGATGTTGGTCGTGGTAACGCGTTTGCGGACGAGATTGCTAAAGAGACAGCTAGAAACCTTGCAACCAGAATGTACGTGACGAGTTCAGTAAGGTGGCCTGCAGAAACTGGTCTGTGTGAGGACACTGTTGAGAGCGTGAAAGCGATTCAGAATGAGGCCACCGAAACTGAAAAGACTAAGTGGAAGGAGAGCACAGGAAAGTTAGATGTGCACGGATGTTGGATTGATTTGTCGGAAAGCCAGAAGTGGATGTTGCCGGATGCATATGTGCTAGCTGTTGTGACTATGGCGCACGGCTTGTCACATATTAGCGCGAAAGGTATATGCAAGTTACTGTCCCCTGTATGGAAGAATGATGGTATCGCTAAGTGTGCTGAAAGAGTGGTTAAGAATTGTATGGTATGCATGATGTACAATCCTGGCAAGGGCACTCCTACCCCACCTGGCCATTTTGCTCCTCCTACATGTCCCTTTGAGGTTATCCAACTGGACTTCATCCATATGGAGAGATGTAATAACCTGAAGTACGTTTTAGTTGTGGTTTGCGCATTTTCCAGATGGATCGAAGCCTATCCTCTCAAAGACAATACAGCCCTGTCCACAGCGAAAGTCCTACTGAAGGAATACTTTCCTCGGTATGGAATGCCACAGATTTTATGGTCTGATAACGGAAGTGAGTTTGTGGGAAGTGTGATGAAGAGTGTGTGTAAGGGCCTTGGAATTACACAAAAATTTCACAGTGCCAATCATCCCCAGTCAGCAGGTCTGGTTGAAGGGTACAATGGTACTCTAAAATTGAAACTTGCTAAGATCCAAGCTACGACTGGTCTGTCATGGCCTGATGCCTTGCCTCTGGCTCTCTTGTCGACGAGGGCAACTGTACACTCTCGAGTAGGGCTTAGCCCATATGAGATTGTCTTCGGCCGTCCTGCAAACATTTGGGGGGTCCCTAGGCCTAGGTCCTTCGATAGTCTTGAGTATCCAATGTTAATTGATTATCTTCATGATCTGACTGCTAAACTGAGGTTAATTCATCAACAGGTCTTTGAAGCACTGCCGGCACAGACAGAGGGTCCTGGACATCGGCTCCAACCGGGAGACTGGGTTGTCACCCGAAATTTCGCCAGGAAGCGCAACTTGGAGCCGAGATTTGTGGGCCCTTACCAGGTCCTCCTCGCCACGAGAACTGCAGTTCATTTGGAAGGTCGCAAAAATTGGGTGCATGCCACTCACACAAAGAAGGTGCCTATACCTTTATCAGCAGACTCGTGGGTGAGAACTGGCATCGCCGCAACAGAAACAGAAACTCCGGTGAAATTTGTGCCGTTCAGTGATGCTCAGCCTGTAAGAGACACTTCAGTGCAATCAGATAACTTTGTTGAACCTTCATCATTGAAAAACTCAAGACTTGAACTATCATCTGACCGACAGGACTTTGTTCCGCAACCTGAATAATTATTCTAAGAGCAGACTCGTCCTGGAAGAAGCAGATATTTTCTTCGTTCTCAGAACAAAGACTAATAAATATTTTTTTGTGCCTTTTCCCCTTTTTGGAATTTTCGTTACCCCTTATTGTCATTTTGCACATTATGAACAATTGCAGCTTCTATTGATTTTGAGTTCTTTTCCACGTGTGTTTTTCCACAGCTATAAAATTTTGTATTACATTTTGAGTGTTAGATTGAAGAACCTTACATCCGGGTTGACCGTAGGGCCGTGCGGGTACTCCCTTCTGTTTAGCAGGTTCCTGACACTAGGTCGGTACTTTTGTCGATTCCTAGGAACTCCTGGGAATTGATAATCGGTACTCAGAACGAAGTGCGTCAAGAACGTTGCGGACGGTTTTTAGAGGATGGAATTCTCAAAGTTGTCGGAAGTGGAGAAGACTCTAGCGCAAAGATCATCACTACACAGGGTTTTGCGAACAAAATGCTTTCTGTTTCAGGTGTTCCTGCTGTTCTTGACTGTTTCCATGCTATTGGTGGGTGGAGTATAATATGGAATACAATCGTTATTGCCTTCGATTTCACCTACTTCTTCTTCTGAACCAAAATCTGTTCCCACTGTTTCTCCACATTCCTTTCACCCTCTACCTCAACACGAACAGGTTAGACGTGCGGAATTTATGAACAACTCCTTCGTTCAGCTTCTTCATCAACATCAGTTGGTGATGAATACTACCAACTGTTGAGTGTGTGGTTTAATGCCACATACCATGGATAGGGGAATTCCGTACTTGGTTCTTCCTTATAGTTCCCAGGGGTCAGCTCGAGCATTCCAAACTATGTTTCGTAGCGCACTAGATTCCTACCCCCATCGAGAGCCACGCACTGCAGATCATGGTCCTGGCCCGTACCACAAGCCTTTGGCAAGAGCGATTGCCGATTTAGATAGAGATATTTTGGACGCATTGCTTATCCCAGAGGAAGAGGTGTGAGCATACAGAGATCTGAGTGAGGCTGAGTATAGTATGTCAGTGGGTGATCGGCAGCTTAAAAGCTCGTCTCCGATCTGGATCGTACCCCATCTTGGTAACTTCTGTTTGAAAGGTCTTGGCTGAAGTCCGCGAGCTCAGCTTGGGAGGAGTGTTTGTACTGAAACGTATGTTTTACCAACGGCCTCTTCCCCTGTTCTCTTGACTGCCAAGGGTACGTACTTTGTATCTTACGACCGCGCATATACATGGTTGCCTCGTGACTTCTCGGGCACCTGTTATATTGCGAATCTGTTGCCACCGACTTTCACAGTCGGGTCAGACTATCACAAGACCAGAGTTGTGAGAGGTGTTATTAGCGAAGAAGACACTGCCGGTCAAGAAGCAGGAGACTTCTTTAAGGGTTTCTTGCCGTTTTGGGGACCTATGATCAATAGCAGGAACCTGAGACAGTTGACTCGAGTGGTGGAATCGACTGCTAATATCACTGCAAGTGCCCTTGGTAATATAACAGCAGAGCTTCAGGCAAATAGGCTTATGACGTTGCAAAACCGTATGGTTTTAGACGTTGTTCTTGCAGATAGAGGTGGTGTATGTAAGGTGATCCATTCGAGTTGCTGCATTTACATCCCTGATAACGCTCCAACTGTCTATCAAGCCATCTCGAAGTTGCATAAGATCTCCGAGTCCATACCCGTGGACGTAGGTGATTGGACGCTACTAGGATGGTTTTGGGGCCTGATGTCGACGTGGGGTTGGAAGATTCTGATGATCATTGGCTTTGTTGTAGCATTTCTGTTCACGTGTTGTCTTTGTGTACAGTGTGGTCCTGCCTTATGTGGCCTCTGTGCTACGACGTGTATAAGGCAGCCATCTGTTACCAAGGAAGCATTGATGGATAGAATGATGTTGCAGCAACATCTGGATGGTCTGATGAATATCGAGATCGATTCTGATATCGACATGTGCTTGCCTACACGAGGGCAAAAGGAGCGTCTGAGGTTCCGTGACAATTAAAGTGGTGTTTTCGAATCGCTCCAATATGGACGAGTTTGGTATCTATGAACCGCAAATGACGAGTTTAGTGGGTGTACGCGTTTTCGCTATGCTGACCTGAACCGTTCATCTTGTTCGTGGGTTTCTTCATCTGAACCCACGGGTTCCATTTTAGATACAGCAGCCATGTTGTCTCTTGCCCTCAAGTAGACAGCGAACGGACACTGCCCGCTTCGTGACCCTGGGATTCCCAAGCTCTTGCGGAAGACACGTGTTCCTTTGAGGGTGTCTTTATGACGAGGGGGATGACACTGCAAAGGCAGATGGCCCCGCTCGAGGCTCATCTTGCCATGCCGGTCTATTGTTTCAGCCGTGCATTCATTAGGCATGTCTCCTTTGATCCTGCAATCGTGTTTCCGATATCACCCCTTACACTCTTTTTCAATCTGTTGATTGTCTTTGTCTTCCCTTGCACCTGTTTCTGACTTCTTCTTTAACTCATTTACAGCCGGAATGGAATGTACCAAGTGGTGGGATAATGTACTTTTACAGTTGGGAACCAGCGATACTACTGTAATTATGTTCCGGGACCCTGAATACATGAAAGCAACCCTTTTAAAATTTACTGTGGGAACTAAGTTGTAACCTTTTGTTCGCCATGTTGTTCTATGACAGAAATCTGTATAAAAGGAGCGATCCACAGTTGCAATTTGAAGCAGTCTCCTAGAACCTACACGTGTTGTACTTCTTGTGACTTCTGTGTTCCCTGCAGTAAATAAACCTCGATCTTTGACGCCGAATGAAGTGTCCCGTGTCTCTGTCATTTGTACGCCGGAACAGGTAACCCACGAAGGTTTCAGGTGTTGTCCCCTGGCACCGCTGGGCTTTAGAAAAGCCCAGTCCTTCACAACCTGGTAATGATGGCGGTGATATCGCCTGCTGGTAACTGTCGCCAGCATCTTTCCCTGCCTCTCCTTATCTCCGTATGCCCAAGCTTTAGTATGCTTACCAAGGACGTTGGATTTGCGCTCAGCAGTGTTATTATTTTCAGACACTTTCCGCCATATTAGTTCACTAATGTAACTCCCCCCCCCCGCTGTGAGGTGGGCCTCAAGCTTTTTCATTTTCGTCTCTAAGCTCTGCAGGTGCTGATGCAGTGTTTTAAGACCGTGTGGCCCTGTATAACTGCTTGGAACGCCTCCCACAATGTGACCTGCTTCTCCACAAACCCTTGGTTGGTCTCAAAATATTGCGCAATTTGAGCCCTTATTTCCACCGCAAGTGCACTGTCTAGCAAGCAGTGCTCTAGGGTTCAGCCACCATAGCACCTGTGTTGCCCACGTCTTCTCGATCTTGAACTGTAGTATACCAGCGAGTGGTCGGACAGTGTGTGCTTCAAATGGGTTACATGTTGTGTCCAGGTGGTAATGTCTCTACTGGTAAGCCAGTAGTCCAGTCTGGACCACATATTGCTTTGTGTTAATGTTAATGTTAAGAATTATTTGTACAGCGCACACACACCAATTGGTTTCATTGCGCTATAGTAGGCTTTGTGCGCCACTCGTGGAGGAGTCAGTTGTAGGCTTGTGCAACAAACCATGTTTTAAGGGACCTCCTGAACTTCAGAAGGTAAGAGCATGAGCGGATCTCCAGGGGAAGGGAATTTCATGATCTAGGGGCGAGGATTGCAAATCTGCAGCCTCCCTGACGTTTCCGCTTGAACGTGGGGGTGAAAAGGAGGTTGAGGTGGGCTGATCGCAAGTTGCAAGAGGGGGTGTACCTGAGTATCAGGTTGTTTATGAATTTGGGATTGTAACTGTGCAGGGATTTGAAGATCAAGCAGCCAGTTTTAAGCGCGCAAGGTTGAGAGATGGGGAGCCAAAGCAGTTTCCTCATTGGAGGTGTTGCCGAGTGCCACCTGGATTGTCGAAGAATCATTCTGGCTGCCAGATTCTGGACTATCTGCAGCCGTTTGACCTAGTATAGTGGCATGCCCAGATAGACAGAGTTTGCATAGTCCAGGTATGACAGAACGGTAGCTATTACAACCTGAGTCAGGGCTTCCTTTGTGAGTAGGCGGTGAATCTTCCTGATCTTTCGCAGTTGGAAGAAGCATTTGGAGATAACTGACCCAACCTGCGATTTTAGTGCCACATTGCCACTAGCTGCTCTACCAGGTAGAGGTAGTTTTGAGGAACACCCTCACCCATCAGGAAAAGTTCCTGTAGAAAGTGCTCACCACAGTTACCTGCCAGAAGGGTCTGCTCCCAGTTCGGTCCCAACTCGTGCTAACTAATTGCATGTTGCAGCTGTGTCACAGCATTGTATAGGAACAGGTCTGGTAGACCCAATGCCCTAAGGGATGCTTTAGAATTTTGAGCTTCATTTGGCTTCTCTTCCTGTGACCAGCAGCGGGGAATGGTCCAAGAGATAACGGTTTTGAGCATCCCAAATTTTGATACAGTTCCACGTCCTTCCGGCGACCCAGCACATAGTCTAACCTGCAATGCCCATGCGTACTGGTGAGTAATATGAATAAGTCCAAATAGGGACCCTTGCTTCTAGTCAGGTTAAGGGGCATACACTCCTAAAATAACCCCTGCTCACCCCCGTGGTAGCTTGGCACAAGCAGACAGGCTTATCTTAGAGGCAGTGTGTAAAGCATTTGTGAACACATGCAGTAACACAGTGAAAACACTACAAATGGACACCACACCAGATTACTTATTAGAAAAATAAGTAATCTTTATCTACACCAAAACAAGATTAAACAACGGAAAATCCACAATACAGTTATCAAAATATCCTTAAAAATAGGTTATTCACTCAAATAAAAGTTCTAATAACAAATAACTCCACCTGGAGTTATTACGACGTTGTAGAGATGAAAATCCCAAGGAATGGCTCCGACTGCGAGGTGCACGGCGTCGGGCACGGGGTCAAGCAGACCCACAAAGAACAGTACCTTGGAATTGATGAAAGCAAAGACGGTGCACGGTGTCGGGAAGGTGAGGCTTCATTGGCACCTATGGAATCGGTTCCTTACGACGCCAGGGGAGGTGATGACTCTGTTCCTTACTTCAGCCCAGGGGAGGTGAGACGTCGGTTCTTTACTGTGTCGGCAAGATGACGTCACGGACGACGGCGATGTGTCGGTTCCTTACGACGGTGCAATGTTGATGGATTCGGGAGTCACCCATGTCGAGGACCGGCTCCGCGTTGATGAAGCACTGCGTTGGTGAAGTCGGGCTGTGGTGCGATTCGGGACAGTGTGTCGTGGACATCACGTGAGGTGTCCTCGGGTCTGGTGCAGGCAGCGGCTTTATTGACGGCTTTGGAGGTAATGCGGCACGGTGTCAGCAAGCGTCGGGCATACGGTGCAAGTAGGGGCAGTGCATTGGGCTCTTCGCAAGCGGTGCCCACAGCATCGGTGCAGGTTACAGTGTCGCTCACCGGCGTCAGTGTTGCAATTTTCTTCTGTGGCAGCTGAAACAGCAGTTCCAGATGCAGAGAGAAAGAACGGATGAAGTCTTTGTGTCCCTGAGACAGAATAGGAGGCAAGTTCAGTTCAAGCCCTTGGAGATCTTTTCCTCAAGCAGTTGACAAAGCAAACAGCAAAGTCTGTTTTCTCCTTTCCTTGGCAGAAAGCAGCCACTGCAGGCCAACCCCAGACATCAAGCAGCACACGGGGCAGTATTCTCCTCAGCTTCTCCCTCTCTTCTCCTTGGCAAAGGTTCCTCTTGATTTCCCAGAAGTGATCTGAAAGTCTGGGGTCTGGGCCCCTCTTTTTATCCACCAAAATCCTTTGTTATCTGAAGGCAGAGAGTTTCTGTACCTGACCAAAACCAGTGTTGTCCTCACTGGTGCATATTCCTGGCAGGAGGTGGAGACAGCACTGTTGAAGGTAGACCAGGCCCATTCAGGTGAAAATAAAATCTCCTTCCCCTACTTTAAATGCAACCCAGGTCCATTCAGGCTAGCCCTGACTCATCAGACTTCTGGAGCCACAGCCACTCTCCATTCCCTGTCATCCAAAAGGCAGGCATACAATACACAAACCTAGCAGAGGCACACTGGCTGATCAGGCAAGAAAATACCTACTTTCTAAAAGTGGTATTTTCTAACACAGAAGGAAAAAGCCCCTCACTAAAAGATGCCCTTTAACATTCTGAGTTCAGGCATACTAAACATTATTTTTTCTACCTTGTTCCTTGGGCCAGTTATGTTTATAAGATGTCATAAACAAACGCCCCATTCTGTCCTATAGGAACAGGTAGTCTTGCAATAATGAAAAACGAAATTGGCAGTATTTCTCTATCAGGACATGCCACCCACATAAGGGCATGTCCTACCTTTCACATACAATGCGCACTGCCCACAGGGATATATATGTAGAAAAGGGAAAGTTTAGGGACTGGCAAGTGTGTGCACTTGCCAAGTCGACATGGCAGTCCCAGACTGCACACAGGCTCTGCAATGGCAGGCCAGAGTTACACTTTACTGGCTGCTTCTGTGGGTGGCACAATCAGTGCTGCAGCCCACTAGCAGCATTTGATTTACAGGCCCTGGGCACACACAGTGCATTAAACTAGGGTCTGACAAGAAAATCAAATATGCCAATCATGGAATGACTAATCCACAACAACAGTTTACAAAGGGAGCACTTGTACTTTGGTACTGAACAGCAGTGGCAAAGTGCCCAAAACTTCTAGACCAGCAAAATGGAGTCCAATGCAAAGCAAAAACACAGGAGGCAACAGCAAACAATGGAAGGGAGACCCGCGCCAATGGTGCCGGGTCTAACACCTCCACACACAGCAGGTGCATTTCCTGCAGCATAACAGTGTGAATGCTGTATCTTCTAAGATATGAATGTATTCTGAAACACTTGGGGCAGCCTTTCATGACCTGAACTTTCGGGGACATAAGTGTACACTTCATGATAGATACGTGTGAATCATGACAGTCTGTCCCACCCTCACTGAAACCGCCCTCCACCGCATTGATTGCAAAACACTATGCATGTTTATGCCAGACCGTGGGGCAGGACAACCGATCCCACAATGGAACATCCTCTCATTGAGCAAACACTTCTTCCCGATTGACAGCTCACACAGGTGTATCTTAAGCTCCCCTGTGCAGTGGCAAGCCCCGTACAATCCACCCTCAGAACACTAACTACAAAATTACCTGTGAGAAACTGGAATTCCTGTGAAACAAAATGATGTTTCAAAAACTGCAATGTGAGCAACACCCAAACGACCAGTGGTGCACACAGGGCTGAAACTCCCCAGCAGCACAGGCCCACCAGCGTAGCCCAAGGGTCAAGAAACTGTTCAAAGATCACTTTCCTTTCCGGGTAGCGCCCAGTTTCATACAGTGGGCAGCCCCCACCTGCAGCAGTTTTTACAGTGGCATCCGGGCCATAAAACATCAGCATGCAAAGTGCCTTATCCGCGAGACCACCACACCGCTCCAGGAGGGGGCGACCTCTGAGTCATCTGACGAGGATTCCCCCATTGTGCCATCCTCCCTGATCATAATCCAGCGGGGCTGGCGAGAAGGGCTCCGTCGATTCCTGCCAGGTCCCCTTCTCCTCTTCCAGACCACACCCCAGGCAGCACCAGCGGAGTGCAATCCATATGCACCAGGCCCGTCAGCCTCCATCCTGTCCCAAGAGTCCAACTCGGAGCACATCTCCTCTGGGCTGTCTAAAACTTAACTCTGCCTCTGCCACAGAATCTTGAGGAGAGCAGGGAGTAGCAGCATATATTGCTACCCCAAAGCAAAAAAACTGTCTGCTTGACTGCCATATAAGATTTTCTTTGGGCTTACACTCTGCAAGTATAGTCAAGGTAAATACTCATGGTGTGATCCTTAAACTGCTTCTGAGTGACACATCTTACTTACCCTGTAGTTTAGGACTCTGGCAGGGCCCCAGGAGGGGGCCTCCCCACTAATGCCCTATGAGCTGTCTCCACAACAAACATGGGCATTAAGACCTGCCAGGCGAAGCTCCCGTTGCATCCAGTCCTCCAGGAATGCTTCCACATAGGCTCCCTTCACCTCCTTGGAATCCCAGGAAGTGTAGTTATTCCTGTTGGAGCGATATGAAGTAGTGTGGCTCACTGGTTAGAGGTGGCAGACCCGAGAGCAGAGGACGGCCCGGGACCAGGGTTCGATTCCCGGCGCGGCAGGTTTCTGGACCAGGGTCAGCGGACTCGATAATTCTCTCGCCTCGGTGCCCACTCTGATCAGCGATCACACTCGGCAACTCTGGGCATTAGCTTGCCTCATCTTCACTAATGGCCCCACCAGACCGCCGGGGATGCCTGGTCTCACCCTGGAGATACCCATTAAGGGACCATCTCTCAGGGAAGCCAGGAAGGGTTTCGCAGCGGTCGAAGCGCCTTGGGACCCTACGGGTAAGTAGTGCGCTATATAAATGCCAATACATTTACATTTACATACCCAGAGTCCTCTGCACAATCTTTCAGGATATCTGTGGCCCTGGTGAGACCAGCCGTCTATCCTTTTGGAGTTTTTTTCTCCTCCTGCAGCTCCTTGGTTGTGCCCTGTACTGTTAGCACTATGTCCACCACCTTCCACAGGTACACTCTCAGAAAGTTAACATCAAGGGTGACCATCCCTATCTTCCTCTCCAGAGATGCACAACTGCCCTGGATGGCATGGAGCAGCTTTATTCTAGAGGGCTTCTTCTGAGGTGCATCCTGCTATCTTCATTCTGGACTCTGTGTGATGTGTGGTTCGCTGCGGGAGGTCCTGTGATGTAGTGTACTGCACAATCGTGTTCTCCTGGGGACCTTTAGGGTCTCTGTCCTTCCCTATGCCGGCCCACAGCTGCTCGGTCCTCAGAAGCTTGTTTCCGGTCCAGGAAAGGCATGGCTTGGCAGTTCGGGCTGGACTGTTCCCATGAGGCACAGGGTCAGACTGATTTGCATATGGCCATGTCTGAACTGGAGTGGCAGAGTGGGCTAAAAAACTGTGATGGATTATACCCAGATCTGTTGACTGGGTGTGAGTGTTTGATTGGTTCAGATGCTCCGTCCATCACCACCCCCTTTTGTACCGCTTTGCTAAATATTCAGGAAGAGAATTTAGCACAGTGTTCAGAAAAGTAAAATCGGGTTCTCCATTAGACCTGGCCCCACCTCATATCCTCAACGTCGCAGCAGTAACTATTCTCCATGTGGTAAAGGTAATTTTGAACCAATCTTTGTCTGGAAACATGCCCTTAGTCAAGCCTGTATGAAAAAAAGCTATCTATGAACCCCACACATTTCGAGAATTATAGGCCGATCGCATTTTTTCAATTCTAGGAAATGGTGTTGGAGAAGCATGTCAATACTCAAGTATCTGAATTTTTAGAGAATAACCATCTGCTCTACCCCTACCAGATGGGTTTCCAGCCTGGTCAAAGCACTGAATCAGCGCTTCTGCCTAAACTAAGGACCTTAAATGTACTTTGGATCCAATTGACACAGAAACCCTAATTTTACTAGATCTAAGTGCAGCTTTCGGCATGGTTTACATAATCTTGGGGAGGAACATCAGGCTTTGAAATGACTTTCGTCCTTACTTGATCATAAAAGCTTTCAACTATGGGCTAAGCATTTTTTATTCAGATCTGTTAGCCCTCGAATTTGGAGATCCCCAGGGCTCATTGTTAAGCCCTTGATTATTCAACATTTATGTTTACTCCCTTGCAGACATAGTTCAGTCCTTTGGACTTTCATTGGTGTCATATGCAGACGACACCCAACTAATCATTTCACTAGCCCCATAACATTATCCAAAGTAGCATGCCTCTGGCCATGTCTCTGGGCATTGGCCAACTGGATGGCCAATGTTTGTCTTAAACTTCATGGTGAAAAAACAGAGGTTATGATTATGAGCAATAATTCTAGTTGCGGGCATTGAACTGCTGGCCTGATAGTTTTAGACCTTAGCCACAGCATAAATCCTCTGTTAAGAATTTAGGGATCTGGACGGATAAGAAGTTGTCTTTTGAGGTTAAGGTCAGAAAACTAGCAGAAAGCTGGTTTAGCAACTTGAGAACCATCAGTAAGTTAATGGGAATTTTGCCAATTACTTCCTAAAGAAAGTTGTTCAATTTTTAGCAAACTCTTGCCTTGATTACAGTAATCGTCTTTACTTATGTCCTTCCCAATACCTGTTCAGAAGATTACAGATTGTCCAAAACATGGTAGCCCATCTGCTGATGAGGGTTCCGAGGCATCATTCCACCTACAAGTCATTGGCCAAGCTACATAGGCTCCAAATCAAAAAAGGCGCAATTCAAAACTTGTGCATTACCCATTGTGCTTTCCATAATATGGGCTCGACTCTATTGCACCGTCTTGTTCAACTGTATTTGCCACTAAGATCTATACGATCTTCTAATGCTCTGCTAGCAATAATAATCCAGAAAATTCATTAAGCAGCAGCAGGGACCATCTTTTTATATTTCTGGCAACAAAACTATAGAATTCCTTCCATCCTGAAACTTCATAGTTCCCCAGACGAACTCAGCTTGAGGAAGTCTCGCAAGACCTGGCGGTTTGAGAAAGATTGAGTTGGCACGTTTTAATCTGGTCTATCTTTCTGCATTTAGCACCGGGAAACTCTGAGGAGCAGCCTTGCAATTTATAAATGCTAATAAATAGAAATACAATCTCCACCAATACTATGTTACAGCTGTTGCTGCTAAGTTTATGTTATGGGGGGGATTCTTAGGTTCAAAAATAAGTTTAGGAGCTGGTGTGGAAGGAGAGAGCATGGAAGGAAATGTACCACAAAGGAACCACAATACGCAGCAGAGTTGACACACACTGCCGTCCAGTAACATGTTCAAGAACAGGACAACAGCTATAGATGTCATGCTACAGTACACACCCCACAACACCCTAAGCACAAGACAACCACTCAGACAGGTGAGAAGTTCCTGACGTTCCTCATGTTGAAAGAAAGAGGCCTTAATAACACCAGGAAGAAGAGGCAAGTCCTGGCTTATCTGAAACGTGAGGATACAAGAGCTAGACCTCAAGAACATTTGGGGAGGAGACTTCAACAGTCCACTGGACCTGATGATGTATGATTCCAAGGCAGTGTCAAGACAGAAAATGTGAACTATCAGGGCACTCCATAGCCTTATCTGGGATAGGGACCTTGCGTACATATAGACAAACCACAGAGACAAACCACAGAGTCTGAATTGGATAGGGATTATAGCATGGAGGCTGAACGCCAGGTCTAGGAAGGGTGCGGATGCCCCTGTAAGGTGGATAAGATCTAGCAACAGTAGGGGGCTATTGGGCCTTAAAGATGACCCGTTGGTGATGGAATAAGGGTATTCAAGTATTGTAAATTGTGGATGTGTTATTTCTAACCCTGGGCAAAGCACTACGCTACGCTCGCCTAGTTTGCGAAGTTTGCGCTACTTTGCACTACGCAATTTGCACGTAGCACAGTGCAAACACACGTAGCGTAGTGCAGCAGTCATTTTTTGCTTGCTCGCGGTCCTCAACGTCAATTTGGCGACCGCAAGCAAGCAAAATGACTTCCCAGCGAGACTTTTTCCTCGTTCGCGATCAGCAACATCAAGTTGCCAATCGTGAGCGTGGAAAATAAACCTCCCTGCGAGATTCTCAACACGGGGAGGTCAGGTTTCCCATTGCGAGTGATCGCGTATGCTCGCGGCCGCTCGCGATGAGAAACATCCAGTCCGCGTTGAGAAAGCTGCCGCTCGACTAAAAATCTACTCCAGTGGCAGTAAAAGACAGCTCAAACTGTGCGAGATGCCGTTTTCAATGATTGCACAGTGCAGACAAGCATCCGGCACTGTGCAATCATCGCGAACAGCGCACTACGCAGTTCGCGTAGTGCTACGCATAGCTTGCGTAGTGCGTAGTGCACTTTGCGTAGCGCTACTTCGCGAACTACGACCAGGGTTAGTTATTTCCTTTGTCTCTAAGGGGAGATTTGAGATTTGGAGGGGTTTATCCAGGAAGGGAACCAGGTATATTGTTGTGGTATCCTGCGTGACACAAAGGGGCTTATTTACAATCTCCTATGAACATCACAACATCACTTTTCTTGATGGTGTGGTGGCGATATGGGCTTCACCTTATTTATAAGGCAGCGTTAAACCATGTTAAGTCACCTTGTAAATAATGCACTCTTTCACACTACACTTAGCGTAAAAGGGGTGGGCAATGGGTGTTGTGGTGGGTGTTCCACTGCAACATCCATCGATTTTGACGCTGCCAAGGGTGGCATAAATACCAGGGAAAACCTGGCGTTAACTGGTGCAATTAGGACAAATGTTTTATTTCTCCTCATTTTTGCTGTTTCCATGTCTGCTGCGTTGTCCAGCACACATAGAAACATCAAAACGCCATTCATTGTTTATGTGCACGAAGGTGTGCCTTCCTGCTAAATTAGTGTCAGCACAAGGGAAAACGTCTGCACTGTATTCTTGTAAATACGGTGCACCCCTGTGTTTCAGAGGTGGCAGAGCCCGTGGTTAAGCCATGGAGGCTAACGCTGCACTCAGCCATTTCCTTGTAAATATGCCCCAAAGGGCAGAGATGGGTTCTGGTATGAAATAAAAAAGTTTTGTTTTTTTTTAAATAGAGCTGTCCTCTGGCTTCTGATCACAACTTTGGGTTCTGCCACTTATTCTTTAACAAATTAGGTACTGAACTTTTCCACAAGACAATACAAGCATGCTCTTTCAGTGGAAAAACAAATCCTCTGTCCATTCAAAAGTTTGTAAAGTATATCAACATGTTGAAGGAGTCTACGCCCATCAGCATTGCTTCTTTTTCTGGTGAATACATAAGGTCAGGAGACAATTTCACTGTCAAGGCAGACCTTAAAAGGAAACTTGTATGTGCCCTGTAGCAGCCCAGATGAAAAGCACGTCCCTGGAATGAGAACAGAGAAATGGAAATATTGGCCCCGATACAGAGGCAGTTATGGGAGATCCACATATTTTTGGAGCAAGTGCTAAATCTGACAGACAGTCCACTAGTCGGATCTTTACCTCCTTTGGGATTGTATGGTGGAACAAATTTTGCCACTAGGCTTCCTTCTGGATTTAACACTTTCTCTGTGGTTTAGTGGATTCACTATTGCCTCTCAATTCTAATTCAAGCTGATTGTGTCCAATGGTGAACACAAGAATATCTTCAAGTTTAAAACAGTAGCTGGAAGACCAAAGTCATATATGAGCACATCCAGCAGGCAATAGATTTAGACCTCCAGGCTGAGATAAATTCTGATCAGAAAGTCCAAAAGACCATTATTCTGAAATAATGCTGGATATGTTCAGAATGGCGCGCTCTATAAAGTCTTGGGCAAGTCCTTAAGGAACGAGACAAGACCAAATTTAGGAAGTCAACTAGAGATTCTGGTTATGGAAGACTTCTGCTGACTGTCTACACTGGTGAGGTGCTGAAAAGTGAGTTTAAATTATTTCCAATCAGGTCGAGTTGTGGGCACTACAAACGTTCCCATCTAGAATTGCTTAATTTCTGTAAGTTTAGTTTGTTTTCAATCCTATTAAGGTCTGTATTAGAAAATGTGAGATTCCTTCACCATGCAAACTGCTGACAAACATGCACACCTCCAGTGCTGGTAGACATTTCTTGTTTCTATTTTTATCTTCAAGATAGAACTCAACCTTTTAGGCTGAGATTGTACTCCATTATGCACATGTTTATGCCCCTGCCATCATGGTATCTCTCTATGGGTGTTCAAGGCTAGCATGGCTCTCTCCAACAATGTAAATACATTGAGTTCCGAATTATGTATATTAGGCTATGATTGCTGAGAGTAAGGAGACAACAATGTCTTAAAGTCTGATTTGTTTTGAAAACATAAGATCACATCAGTGGCCAAATTCCTACAAAAGCCTGGGTTTTTGTCCATTGATCAATAGAGGTTCTTCGCTCGAGAGATTATCACCACAGGGAATGCTGATTTTCTGATTTGTGATTAAGACTCCAGTCTCAATAGGAGACTCTTGTCCTTGGCTGAAGCACAAGTCTGTTTTTCCACGGCAGAACACTACCAGCCAGACTTGATGTTTCAAAAGGTATGCTGGGCAATCTATTCCAAATGCTCGACAGGCAGGGCTGCTATCTAATGTTCTAGATTACTAAGGGGCAAATCAGCAACAGCCAGCGATAATTATCACTGGATTATATCACCAAGATAGCGTGCTATCAGCAAAACTTATTCCCCATGCAATATATAATCCAAAAAGTGCGACTATCGCTGGAAATCCAGCAATAATCGCACAGCGATAGGGGATCCGTTGATGATAGGGCAGGGTGGATTCATCCGCACAATCCACCTCACATAGGCTATCATGGCGAAGTAAAAAAAAAGCAGGCGTAAGGAAAAGAGCGATAAGCGCGGTTAGTGCTATTTCTTTCATTGCTACGCAGGTTATCAAGCAGCTTGCTGATAGGAGAAATGTATGTTAGCGACATTTCTCACGTTATTTTGGTGAGGTACGCCCACTTTGCATATCATTAGAGATGCAAAGCTGGGCGTTAAGGGAAAGGGCGCAGAGGCATGGAAACATGCGCTAGCGTGTCCTTGCTGATAGTGCGATACAATTATTGCCGCTTTACGCTCAAAAACAGATGCTAAAGCGGCGATAATGGTATAATATGCCCCTAAAATAGTAAAGGGTTTAAAATAGCATTAGGGTCTTAGTTACTATCTAACTTGCAAACATGTTGGAAATATTTCTGTTGTTCTCATTATTAGTAACAGTTTTACAATCTTATTTTCATTCTGTGTAATTACCGTTCATTTTATTTGTACAAAATCCAGACTTTCAAAGTTGACTTTTAAATGTACAAGCCAATTTCTTAGTGCAATGTTTGAGTGTGTTGTCTTCAAAGACGAACAAATTGCTTTGACTACTTCTTTGTTCCTGAACTCGTTTAACAGAACTGCTGATAAGTGACCTGAAAACACCTTCTGCACCAAGGATAGGCGGGGGTTCATGTTAGGACTGCGGTCCTCTGGGCATGTCTAACTCATAGTGTGCAGCGAACTGAGTCCCAGCACTGTGAGTTGGATACCCCGTACATACAGTTTTGGAGAAAATCTCCACAATTCCTATCAGTTGAGACTGTGGGGCATATTTACAAGCGCTTATCTCCTCCAGAATGTCACTTTTTATGTGCTTCTGGTGGCATAAGCACTTCGCCTCATTTAATAGGCAGCGTTAAGCCACTTAATGGGGCTTAACAATGCCTTGTAAATAAGGCTCCTTTCCACACTGCATTTAGCATGAAAGGTGCATTCAATGGGTGTTGCATTGGGTGTTTTGCCGGAACACCCATTGCTTTTTTACGCTGCCCCCTATTTACAAGGGTGGCGTAAATATGGGCCAGCGGCAAAAATAAGACCAGAGAAAACCTGATCTTAACCTGGCGAAACGAGTAGAAATGTTTAATTTCTCCTCGTTTTTGCTGGTTCTATGTGTGCTGCATTCTGCAACACACATAGAAACAGCAAGTCACCACTAGTGATTGGTCATGTGCATGAAGGTGCCCCTTCCTGCACATAAGCAATTAATACAAAAATGATGAGTTACAACTTCTATGTGTGATGCACAAAGCAGCATATATAAAAATTACAAATCACCATTAGTGATTGTTCATGGGCAGATAGGTGTCCCTTGCCGCACATGAACAATCATTCCCTGCAACATACACACCCTTGCACTATTGTGCAGGGGTGCCTGGGTTGGCACTAGGCAACTAGATTTAGCACCAGCGATAGGGGAAACTCAGGGGTGTGCTGCATTCTTGTGAATACGGTGCATCCCTGCGTTTTTAAAATTCCTGAGCGGGGCGTTAGCAATTTTGGAGCTACACCGGGCTCCGCCAGTTCATTGTAAATATGCTCCTGTATTCCTGTTCACAAGCCCATCCCCTGTAATCACCAGGAAGTCGGAAACACTATCATCATGTTCATATTCATGATATAGTTCACTTCAGAGCAGTGAACTTACTCTCTGTCCTGCTCAGATGGTAGCAGTGAATTACAGTGGAGTAACATTGGCCGCAGTGGTGCTGGGGCGGGGGGGTCCCTCAAGCTCCAGGGGCACCCTCAGCAAAGTACCCTGACCTGAGAGCTCCTGATGGAGTTCGGAGGTGAACCCCTCCATGTACCAGCCAGGGGGGACCCTCAAGTTTTGTTACGCCACTGGTGAATTACCCATGTAAACCTCCTCTATGCTCTCTACATGTGCATCTTCTGCCTCCATCATGTAATAATGCATATTAAGACTGGTCACAATCACCGGATTCCCACCATCGATGGCTCCAGGCCTTTTGCTCTTGGTTGTTCCACCCTGTGTATGGGCTGCTCTTCCAACACCCCACAAATGACTCAAGAGGCCTGCTTTAAAGTGTGCTCCTCTCAACAACCCTTTTGGGTCTTTGCCGACCTGTCACCCTTTAAGGGGATTATTGTGGGTCCCTGGAGCCACACGCTCCCCTGCCTGGGCCTTAAGGGGCTATGGTTTTCTTACCCTTGGTTCTTACCATTTGGCGTTGCTTCTTTGACATTGCTTCTTCATCTGTCGATGCCAAAAATATTGCAGTCTTTTTTTTTTTTTAAATATATTTTTATTGCAGGAATTAGCCAAAGTTACATGACAGATCAGCGAAATAGTTGTAGTGAAAAATAAAAACAACCGATCCCCCGTGAAGAAACACCTTGTATACACAGCCATTCAGCCCACAACCCGAGGGTCGGGCAGCGTCTACTATACAGTCGCATATGGGGATCCGGCATACCGCTGAGGTTGATCTGGATAAACGGGCGATCTTCATCTGCTTTTCTAAATCATCCTAAAAGAAAACTCCCCCAACACCCACTCAACCCAACCCCTCCCCCCACCCAGCCCCGCCATCTGCTTGGTGTATGTGTAAAAAGAGCTTGTGGGAAGAACGCGTAATGAATTGCGTAGAGACCAGTGTTATGGGGACCTAACGGGACTCAGGTTGTGCTGCGTCATCACTCTCGGAATCGCTGGAAGCGCTATAATCTCGCAGGGCCTGCACTAACCAGACCCTCCAGGATATCGCGATTTCGCGATTTGCAAAAAAATCGCGAAATCGTCACTTTTGTAAAAATGCCGCGATTTTTACTAAAGTGCCCGCGAAATCGGCACTTTTGTAGAAATCGCTGCATTGTTACAAAAGCAAATGCATGCAGCTATATCCTGGGGGGGTGTGTATTGTGAGTCTGAGTCCGATAGCCATGAACGGCCTGGTATTGTGAGTCTAGACGGGGTGTTAATGTCCCAGCCGATGGCCGGGCGGTGCTGCTACACAGGAGGATTAACCCTAAAGAGCGAGTAATTAAGCAGGCCATCCGCCTTCCCATTTGCCTCTGTTTGTGTGGGTGACACGGCGCGGTGCAGCTGCAGTCACAGGACTATGCAAAAGGGAATTTGGGAATTTGTATATTTTATCCATTTACTCATTGCATATAAAGTTAATAAAATATTAATTACGCAGGACATTATGAGTCAGCCAACCATTTGATCTGTTTATGCTCTGGGCGACTGTATGTGTGTTTACTCGTAATAAACCATTTCTATCCCAATATGCTAGCTAGGTTTCTGCAAAGTGCAAAATTGTTTAAGATGAAGACTCCTTTGTGTAATCATAATTTATAGCTGTTGGAGTTTGCTGAAAGCGTTTTACCAAAATTCTTCTCAATTTACGGTGGGGAAGAAACAAATGCAGAGAGATATGGTTCCTGGGAGTAAATTAACATTCACACAGAATCTTCAAGGAGGGTGTCAATATTGTCACGTTTGATTAATAGCGCCCAGCACTAAAACTACAGCGTGGAATGGGACACAGTTAGGCCATAATCATTAAATAGAAACTCAATCACCGGGGACCGCAGGTGCATTTGTCTCATCTGAATAGGACTTTGCATATTGCACCTAGGAGCCCCCTTCTGATGGAAAGTCCGACATCATGTCCTGTGGTCTTGAAAACATCCCACACTTAATAAATGCATACACGGGCTCAGTGTTAGGCGCTATGAACACTACTGAACAGTTACATTGTCATTTTGCCAGTGTTGTTCAGATGACCCTTTCAGAATGGATTTCCCTTCCTTCTGTGTTTCGTTCCTTGGGTTTTATAGTTTGCTATTGCATTAATAAGGCTATGGGCGTAGGGAGTAAATATGCATCACGTTGGGCAGGCTGTGGATACAAATCATTGCAGATTTCAACGTCATATTCGCACAAAGGGGCAGGCGGGCGAGGCAACACGCATTTACAACCAAATTAATTGCAAGAGCCGAGCCGACTCTCTGTCTGGGTTTTAAGTGCTCCTGCACTTCAACATTCCAAAGAGTGCATTTCTTTAGCAGATAGAAGTGTTTCAACGTAGTACATCAGATGATATCACTGCATTGCGAGGGATTTATTAAACATGAACTTCAAAATGGTCATGCCCCCTGGCCCCAGCCATGACTGCGTTGCCATTAGTGAATTAAAAGGCAAGTCAGTTGCCATGTGTACCATGTAGGTGGCCTTGATTCTTTCATGGGGCAACATTATAGTCTTTCAATCCGGCACAAGATAGTACATACCTTGAACTCATGTATTTCAAAGCACTCTTAAATGCAATAAAGAAAATAGGAGGCACAGTGAAAAAAAATATTTGTCTAGGATCACATCACAGTTTGGTCAAGCAGGGAAGGCAGGAAAAGTTCTAGGTTTCCTGATTCCACATTGTGCCATTCAGACATTGAGTAATTATTTCCTTTTCCTACTTTACATCAAAGGATAATGTTCTCATCTTGGAGTATTCAGTTAGAGCGTGGGTGGTAGGCAGAAAACATTTTAAAGTTCGGATCGTTTAGGGCTCCAGAACCCAAGAGGACCTCGAGCTCAGCCAGAGTGAGGCATCGGGCTCGAGCCTGACTCCCCCTTACAGCGGCTCGTCTACCTCTGGGTGGAGTGCAGCAAGAAGAAATACTATCATAGAAATAAGGGTCTGCAGATGTCAGGATAATCCCAATTACAGATGTCTGGATACTACAATTTGGAATTACAATGTACCCAGAGGTAGAAGTGGGCGGAATCTATGAGGAACAGCAAAGCAGTTCCCCTACTTCTTTTTTTTTTGTTTGTTAAAACCAACCATTTCTGAACCGTTACTGCCGACCTTGTGGTGCCTCTGGTTGAAAGGGAAGGGGGAAGGGGCTGACTGTCACAGCTCCCACTCCATAACACAGCATTCTTGAGGCCCTACGTGTTCCAAAACGAGCCAGATTTGCACCAAAAAACTAATTTCTCTGTCTTTACAACTTCATTTTAAATGCAGCAGCTGAACTTAAGTGTTTGGTTGGAGTGTGAATTCCAGTATAGAGTGAGTTGCTGTAGTGCAACGTCGCTGGTCTTGAGGAAGAGCTGAGGGCGCAAATGATTGTTGAGTGATGAAACCTCCAAACTCCAGCATCTCCCCCTGAAGAAACTCCATGCCATTCTATCGCTGGGAAAACCTTCCAACGTCATAAGCAGGACAGTTTCTGCCGTCCTCCCGTGAATGATGCTGGTAGCTCCTGGTGGGACGACGGTCCTAGTCCCCCCCATGCAACGCGGGACGCTTGTAACGCTGTTTTGCTGCCCTGGGCTGCTGACGGGCAGTCTTTTGCTTTTCGAGGGAAACAAAGGGTCTACATTGTAAATAAACCAAATATACATAGCTTCAAGTTGTTAAATAACTAAAAAACTAAGATATCTGTGTTTGTTGTAGGAAAAATGGCCAAATATAATGCCGCAAAATTGCCGCTAAATTTCCATATTTGTGCCGCTAAATTTCCATTTTTGTGCCGCTAAATTTGCTAATCCATGCCGCTATATCCTGGGGGGTCTGACTAACGTCTCCCATTCCAATGCAGCTTCTAGCGCCCTCTCATTCTGCTGTCGCCTCGCCAGCTGGTATCTCAGGGTGCTCTCCCCCGTGGCCCACTTCAGGAGTTCGTTGTGCCATTTAGCTCCCGTTGGACCAGCTCTTGCCTTCCAATGCCTGGTTATCTCCCTTTTTGCGAGGATAAGCCCTAGGTCAATAAATTTACTAGAGATTTTGTTTTTAGGGGTAGGAGGGAACCAGTGTAGGATCCCCACCGCTGCATCGAAAGTCAAGGCTCTCCCAGTGACCCCATTGAGGGTGTCCTCTATCAGGAGCCAGTAGGAGGACAGCGCTGGGCAGGACCACAGCATGTGTATGAGGTCCGCCGCGGGTGTTCGGCATCTGGGACAGGCCGCCGTGTCCGTGGCGAAGTATTGTTGGATTTTCGCCGGAGTCAGGTAGGCCCTATGAAGTACATAAAAATGAACCAATTGAAACCGGGCGTGGCGTGTGCCCTTCCAGGCTCGACGCATCAGCTGCGCCCACGTCATTTTCGGTATATCTTTCCCTATGTCGGTTTCCTAGCGGTTCCGCATTACGACAAGCGGGGGTAGACCCTCATTAATTAATCTATTATATAAACACGTGACTGCCTTGACCGTCCCCGCGGACATCATAACATATTGGCACACGATGATGTTGGCGGCTCCTCCATACCCCTCTTCCAGTGCATCTGAATTGCCCTAATTATAGCTGTATAAAGTAGGAAGTCGCTTCGGGGAACGTCAAATCGGTCCAGAATCTCCTGGAAGGGCAACAACACCCCATCTTCATAAAGATCTCCCACTAACTGCAACCCTGCATCTTCCCAATGCCTTAAGCGCGACCAGTCACCACCGTGTGGCAAGGCCGTTAACATCCCCAATGGAATCTCCGGAGCATATGGTAGTTTCAGCTCCCCCCGGGCGTGGGCGCGATTCCAGCATAACCGTATAGTCCGTTCCTCGAGCGTAAGGTCTTGCAGAGCTAAGCGCTGGCGCAATGCAACATAGGAAATAGCGTGTCTGGGCATTCCCCTGCCTCTCCCTTCCTCCGGGCCTCGGAACTCTCTCGCTACTTCCTGGGTGAAGGTTTGCAGTTGGGCCGCTAAATAGTATTTTTCAAAATCCGGCACCGCAAGGCCGCCCTCCGACTTCGGTCTCATCAGGGTCTTGAGTGCCACCCTTCAGCGGCCCGACCCCCAGAGGAACCCCACCACCATGGATCTCAGGAGCCGGAAGGTGGCCGGCGGAACCCAAATCGGGAGCGCTCTAAAATAATATATTAGCCGGGGTAGTGCCACCATTTTCAACAGTGCTATCCGCCCAGCTACCGAAAGCGGCAGGGTGGCCCAGAAATCCATGCTGCTTCGCAGTGCACGAATACAGCGGGCTATATTGCCGTCCAGAAGATCGGCGGTGTCATGGTATACATATACCCCCAGGTATTTGAGGCAGCTAGGTTCCCATCTGATCTCTCTAGTGGTGTCGGGTCTAGGCTCTCCCTTCCGAACCGGAAATAGGCAAGTCTTGGCCGAATTCACCTTGAGGCCCGAGATCTCTCCGAAGGTCGTGAGAGCCTCCTCGGCCCCATCCAGAGCGTTACCCGAATCCTCAAGAAAGAGCAGCAGGTCATCGGCATACAGAGTATTGCTGTCCAGTTAAGGTCCGTAATCCGCCGAAATAAGCTCCGGTCCGGACCGAAAACGCTAGCGGTTCCACCGCGAGCGCGAAGAGCAGGGGGGATAACGAGCAACCCTGTCTCGTGCCTCGCTCCACTGAGTATTGTTGAGAGACCAGCGGGCCCGCCCTCACCCTGGCCGACGCCGAGGCATAAAGTACCATGGTCCATCTGACAAATCCCTCTCCCAGACCGAACCGCAGTAATACTCTACGCAAATATTCCCATTCTAGGCTGTCGAAGGCTTTTTCCAAATCAACCGAAAGGACCAAGGGGCAAAAGACCTCCGTATGTGGTTCCTCCAGCAGACGGAACAAGCGACGAATATTCATGGTAGTATTGCGTTTGGGGATAAATCCTGCCTGGTCCTCATGCACCAAGGAGCGCATGTGCCCCAGCAGCCTCGATGCCAATATGCTGCTCAGGATCTTATAATCTACTGTTAGCATTGATAACGGTCGATAGGACGCCGGGTCACCGGACTCCCTACCAGGTTTAAGGAGGGGGACTACCAGGGCTTCGCACATCGAGCCGGGGAGGTGCCCCAAACGTTTCGCTTCCTTGTAGACTATTAATAGTCAGGGTGCCAATAGATCTACGTAGGTGGAATAAAATTCGACCGGGAGCCCATGGAGGCCCGGGGTCTTGTTTCTCGCCATCCCTTTTATGGCGCTACGGACTTCCCCAATTTCAATATCGGTGCCCAGGGCCTCCGCTACGTCAGGTTCCAATGCGGGAATCTCTAAGGATTGTAAATAATCGTCGATCAGGGTAGGATCACGGGTCAGCCTACTACGGTACAGCCGTTCATAGTAGCGCAAGTAGCAATCGAGTATCTCCGGTTGAGTATGCACCTCAAGTCCCTCCGCGGTGCGCCTGGACACCGTCGGGGAAGTCCGGCGCGTGGGATTGGCCAACCAAGCTAAGAGCGCGCCCGACTTGTCTCCTTTGGTGAGCGATCTGGTAACATAGGCCTTATAATCGAAACATCGCAATCGTTCGACCTCCGCCGCCACTGCCTCTCTCGCTGCAGAAGTACATTCTTGAAGTTCTGGGTGGCCGGGGCGGCGAAGCTCCATCTCGCAGAGCTTCCGGTCCGCGTTGGCCAGGTGATCAAGGATGACACAACGCATTCCCACTTTCTTGGATATACAGTAGCCCCTGATCATCACCTTGAAAGCGTCCCACTCCGAGGCCCTCGACCCAGCAGTGCCCCCATTAGTCGCAAAATAATCAATTATTTTATCCTCTAGGTCCGCCTTGAAGACTATATCTTCTAATATCTCGGGGCGCAGTTTCCAAGTAGGTACGCTGGGGACCCCGGGAAACCAACTGAAATCCGCTAATAGGGGGTTGTGATCCGAGATGATCCTAGCCAAATATTCAGATCGCACGGTCGTGGACACCAATTCCGCCGACCCCAGAAACCCATCCAGTCTCACATGTAATTCGTGCATACCAGAGAAGTACGAATAATCTCTAGTATAGGGGTGCTGTGCACGCCAAATGTCTGTCAGCCCCCATTGAGCCTGCCATTCCTTCCTGCCTTTAGCTACACGTCGGACCGGGGAGTCCGGAAGGGGGGGTGTGAACGATCGATGTCGACATCCACCACCGAAATAAAATCTCCTCCCAGCAGGAGGGTCCCCGACAGGAAAAGGGCCAAGGAGCCCGACAGCCCGGACAGGAAGGCGAGCTGGTCCACGTTAGGTGCATAAACGCAACAAATATTCAGTGCCCTACCCCCTAATGTGCCAGAAATGGCCACGTAGCGACCCTCGGGATCCACCACAGATTTGGAAACCTGCAGGGGTGTCCCAGCTCTTACCCAGATCAACACCCCTCTCGCATAAGCTGAATATGTGGTGTAGTAAACCTGCCCTCTCCATCTACGCTGTAGCGCCGCCCCTTCCGCCTTAGTAAGGTGTGTCTCCTGCAGCAACGCTATTTGCACCCCTCTACGCACTAGATAAGCGTGAATTTTGTGCCGTCTGGACATAGTGTGAAGGCCCCGCACATTCCAAGTGACGCATTTTACATTAGTGATCTCAGCCATTGTCCTATATTGCCGCGTCCAGGTTCCCCCAACAACGCTCAGTCAAAATACGCTCAGTATTCGATTCAACACCAATGGCGGCCATCCCCCCCAGCAACAACAAAACTTCCCCTTGAAACAAACCCCCTCCCACCCGCCCCAGAATAGGACCCAAATAGCACCATCCAGGTCCCATCCAAACTGCACCCTCAGTAAACTCCCTTCCCCCAACTAATCCTACGGTAGCCACCGTAGGTATGCCTTAAGGGCCGAGTGCGGGCCGGGCGCCAGCAACGGGCCACCGAGTCTCGGGCTACCGAGACTAGACCGAGCACCAAATCATAAGTATCAGGCAGACCAAGGCCCCCCAACCCCATCGGTGATTCACGGTCCAGCAGCAACTCCTACTACCTCCACACCTCCCGCGAAATTCCCCCACCCAAATGGAATCAGCTCACCCGAGTTCATCCCTGCCCATCCAGCATGCCCTCAGCCGAGTCCGGTGTAACCACTGGTAAATTAACACTGTCAGTCTCTGAGTCCCCAGTGTCCGAGTGGGCCCCCTCTCCGCCAGGTTCTGATTCTTCGACGATGGGACCGCCCTGGGCGCCAGACAAGTTGGACACCATCTCCAACACTCCCCGTCGCTCGGCCAAAGTCTCTACCGTCGAGGGCTTGCCCGGTTTACCGCGGCGGCTCCGAAGTCTTTTGGATAGCGGTTGTTGTCCGGGCTCCGACGTCACCTGGAAGGAGGATCCGAAGCCATCTTTGCCAGCCCTGTACAGTTCAAGTCAAGCACAAACGTCCTCCGGGGTTTCAAAAAATTGGATCGTATCATCAAGGATGATGCGGAGCCTCGCTGGAAAGAGGAGAGAGTATTGTATACCCTCGCTCCGCAACTCACGTTTGACCGCTAGGAAGGAGGTCCGCTTACGTTGAGTTTCATAGGTATAGTCCGGGAAAATGTTCACTTGGCTGTTCTCCACCTGGTACGGGCCATTGTGTCTGGCGGCATTGAGGAGCAGATCCCTGTCACGGAAATGCAATAAACGCACCACCACCGGGCGCAGGGAGCGGCCTTGTTGAGGCGGTCTGGCCGGCACCCTGTGTGCACGCTCCAGGGTATAGAAGGGGGACAGACCCTCCGCCGCCACCACAGTTCGGAGCCAAGTTTCCAAATAGGCCACCATGTCTCCATTCTCGATTTTTTCCGGTAGGCCCACTACGCGAATATTGTTCCTCCTGTTACGCCCTTCAGCGTCCTCCGCCCGTCTTTCCAAGTCACCGATCCGGGTCAGGGCATCCTTCATCGCAGCAGCCAGAGTCATTTGGGCCGGCTCCAGGACCTTCACCGAGCTCTCTACCTCTTTGACTCTGTCCGAGAGCTTACCATGGTCCGCCCTGAGGAGGCCCAGACTTGTCGCAACCTGGGCGATGTCTTGTTGTAGGGCCGATCGTGGTCATCAATACAGCCGGGTCTTCTGCTGGGCCACGGTGTAGTGTCGCCTATTAAGTTCCTTGGGGCCAGGTGATTACAGGATCTCAGCGGAGTACGGCTGATCGTCTCGGGTGGCTCCGCTCTCCTGGCCAAGACCTCCGGCCGCCGGGGACCATACGGCGCCGAAAAACCGACTATGAATCCTCCAGGGATGTCTATGGTGTCCGGACACTCCCAGGTCGTCGGATGGATAGTCGTCTCTCCGAGACATAAGGTGTAGAGAAGGCACACGTGAAGTTGGCAGGCTCTTCCGGGCCGAGGGTCTCGGGAAGTCTATCGAGAAGGCCCGGGTGCCATCTTGAGCTCCGCTCCGCTCCCTCCGCAACTTCACTTTTCGACCAGAACCGTCGATTTTCGGGGTCACTCACCAAGTCGGCCTCAACTCGATCTCTGATTTCTGGGGATCAGGGCGCCCCAAAACCCTCGGAATTCAGGATAAATGTGGGCTCAGTCTCGGAGCCGAGCTCTCAGGCGACCATCGCCATCGGCGTCCAACCCCTCCAAAAATATTGCAGTCTTACATGAATATTGTGTCCTAAATACTGTTTACCTAAAGATCCCCCCATTAGGCGTTCACTAGTAAGTGGGCATACCCAGGCTTTTTCAAGATTATAATGTACCTACCACAAACAGTGTTTTCCTATTGCATGTTAGTATTATGTCAAATGTGATTTCCCATTACAGCACGCTTTCGTCTATCCTGTATCTTTCCTAATCACAGAATATCTCCCTTTGTGTAGATTTTCTATTACATAACGTTATTGTACTCTGATTCAAGCTAAATAATGAATGGATGCATACACAAACGCTACATGTATCCATAAATAGGTGTACATAATCGAATATGTTCAGTAGTGGCCCTGGTGTGGATGTTTTGCATTGGAATGGCAAATTCCCCAATAGACCCCAAGCTGTAACCCAGCAATGTAGACTGTAAATGCTTTTATGCATGTTTGACTAATTCTGTTTTTGGATAAAATCCACACATCTGCAAATAAATTGCCACCAGACTTATGCTCCAATTGCTAAAATGTAAAAAAGATCTACTGTGCCTCTCCGCACACCCGCAGCTAGAACTCCACCACATTGGAGACGAAGGAGAGCAACAAGGAAAAAACCAAGGAGACAGTCCTGTTATGTTATGTTATGTTATGGGTGTCTTTTATAGTGCTCGGCTACTCCGAAAAGTGTCCCGGCGCTTTCTAACCCACAACAGACTGCAGAGAGCAAGCACAAAGGAGAGAGAAAGCAAGCAAATTACTGACCAAATAGCCACGTCTTCAGACCCTTTCTGAAGGCCAGCAGATTAGATGTACTGCGGAGCGGCAAAGGAAGGGCATTCCAAAGCTGGGTCCTCCATCTGTGCACCCAGAATGGGAACAACATCCACAGCACCATCAGGACCATCCCAACCCTTCTTCTAGTCATAAAAGAGCTGAAGACACTCCTTTTCAACATTACACATTGACAACATTAAAAAAGACCCAATTCAGTCTCAAAACTCAGTACCCACAGAGCCCTGCCTCTTCTGCTCCCCGTCCCACAGTCACTCTCTAATTGTATGTTTACCTTTGAGCGTGCCTCCAGTTACATTCATGCACACAAATAACATGCAACATACCATACATACATGATCATACATTAGGCACATTTGGCCATTGAGAACAGCAATTGTCTAAACATAAAAGCTGCAACTCAGTTAACTTAAGCAGAAAACAGGTAGGTATTGAGGAGTTCCCTAAAGACCAAGGGGCCGTTCCACAAATTGCATTTTGTAATAGGTTTTCTAGTACTCCACTAGTACTGCACGTGTACTATAAAATGCTATTCACAAACTTACATGCGGAAGTTACACCTCTGCCTCTCCTGTCTTTTTCTGTGCTGAGATCTTCGACCCAAGAGTAAAGTCTCGACACACATAAGTATATGTCTTTGGCCCTGATTACAAGTATTGGTGGTATTTGTAAATGTACATGAATTTATATAGCGCAAATCACCACCGGTTTCTAAGCGCTTGCTTAAGGAACCCGTCCTGGTATTCCCCTCTGAGATAACCCGGCAGGGTATCCGCAAGGTGACAGCCAGGCATCCCGCCGCGAGGGGCCGTTGTAGAGATTAAGCAAGCTATTGCCCAGACTTGCAGAGTGTGAACCTATGAATCGAGTAGGCACCGGAGCAAGAATTGTCGAGTCCATGGACATTTTAGGACTCAAGACCCCGCCGAGCCGGGAATTGAACCCTGGTCCCGGGCTGACCTCTGCTTCCAGGTCTGCCTCCTCTAACCAGTGAGCCACACTTCTCCACTTATGGCCCATGATCTATCACGGGGTGCGTTATTTATCGAGTGCAATAAATAATATCTATTACGTGTTGCTGGGGGATAAGGCGCAAGGTTAGATTTTTAACACACTGAAATTCGCATGATAGAGCAAATAGCATATGGTTTTCTCCTGTTAAATCTCACCAGGTTTGACCTGCCGAAGTTTTATGAAAGTTGCGTTTTTAAAAAAAGTCTGATAATTAGAGGATGCTTTAAATACCAAATAGCTTGCAATTCCAACCCGTTCATAAACAGGGGTTTACACATGGGTCGCAATTAACCGCCCAACTCATAATCAGTCTCTTAGTATTAAATGTATGCGGTACAGACAGGAGTGGCTATAAAATGAGGAATGCTTACGACTAAAGGGGAGGGGATCAGGGAGGCGTACGGGAGATGTTTAGGGGATGACAGGCAGCCAACCACAAAGGAGTAATTCCATAGTTGTTCAAAAACTGCCCTTTTAAAGTTACTACTGCCAAAGAGGCACCCAAATGGAAGTAAATTACTCCAGCTCAACTCTGCAGTGAGTCCATCCAACACACATGACTAACCACTGGTATTGCAACACCCTCTCATAGAAATCAATGGAGGTGGGGATTTAAAATAAGGCCACAGTTCAATTAAAGTTAGTTTAAATTAAGTTATTTAAAAATATATTAATATAAAATGTAGGGCCTGATGTATGTCTGGCCGGAAGGCCTGCCGTTCCCCCATGGGCACAGAGTAAACTACTCCATCCACATAGTGGAGAGGCTGCCTGCCCACTTTATAAATGACCGCCAAGCAGGTGGTCATTTATAAAAACATTGCCAAGAAACGCAGTCATAGCGGTTTCTGGCAATGGATATTATTCTGTGCCTGATGCAGCCCCTGTAGCACAGAATAATTGTTTTTTCTTTATAAAAAGAAAATAGCAAAAAGAAATGTTATTTTCATATCGAAATAATATAATGCTTCCCTCACCATGGGAGTCTCTTCCCATGGCGAGGGGAGCATTGTAATGTTTTTACTGTTACTTACTGCTAGAAACAGTAAAAAATTACAACATGTCCACCCATCTAAATTGATAGAGTAGTCTCCACCGTGGCCAAACTGAAGGTCCGCCAGCATGTAACTCGGGCAGGCAGACCTTCTTGTTGGCAGTGTGTGAACTCTGTCACCGTTGCAAAAGAGAATACACACTGCCAACATATAAATCGCCCCCTTGAAAAAATATGTAAAAATGAAACATATTTCTTATAGAACTATAACATATCTTAACCTTTTTTGAGTTTAACAATTAACGTAAGATTTTAATAAACAATAACAAATCAATTTTAATTAATGTTATACCACTATACCACTTCTAACATTTAATAATGGATAATCAAGTGGAAAAATATTTTTCAATTTAAACGTCAGAAAAATATTTTTAATTTAATTCAATATATTTAAGTAAAGATTTAATTCAAAATTAAGTTAACAGCTTTGTAGCATTTTTTTGTTTGTTCTACATTTAGAATACAGTAAGATTTAACATAATCATGAGGGGTTGTGGCCTGGAAGCTCAACATGGCGGCCGCTTTTTAGAATAGATCCGCTCTAATCCCTTGTATCTAACATAAGTCCGGATTTGTAGCCGCCATCGATTTTCCCTGAGTGGACTCTGGGATTAATACAGATGTCTACTGGAGCGATGGGGCCTACTGTGTGGCCTGGCAGCAGGGGGCACGGATCACTGCACAGTGGAGGATAGCTGACCCTCCTTGGAGACCTGTGGGTTGCCTGGGAGCCGAGGCCTGGTCCTTCTCCGATCTGTTTAGGGTGCCTGAGGAGAAGGGAAGAATATGAGCAGACGCATTGGCTGCCAGAGGCTTTTGGCAGTGAGGAGAGGTACAGGTGTCAGAGGGCCCTATTCACATGGGAGGCGGCCCTGGTGCCTGTCGGGAGGCTGAACCCACTGTACTGCCTACAGAATGTGAGCAGTGGCCCTCCAGAGTATTGCCTACCTGTTGATTTCCCCCCAAACACAAGAGAACAGTTGCCTGGAGTACAGAGTCTCTGGGCCAGGCCTCGCCTTAACGATTGCTGCACAGCCGGCCCCACAAAGTGAGGAGATCGGGTGGAGCTGTTTGAGACACCTGAAGGTGGGCGGCGGGTTTGAGGTCAGCAGAGCCGAGCCTCTCCCTCCTTTCTCTCATCCCAAGGCTTGGTGCACAACGCTGTGGCCAACCCTTGCTGTAGTTTGCGGAGCACCTCTTTTCTGGGCTGGTGATGTGGTTGGGACCCAGACCCGGTATCCCATCTAATGTAACACGGCTGGAGTTGCAGAAGGGGCCCCACACTTGAACGCTATATCCGCCCCACTCAAGTGACGGAGGCACAAGATGGGTGAGTGCATGGAACATCAGATGAGCACTCCCATCCCTTTGGAGACATAATATACACTGTGCTCACTATTGTGCTTACCTGTTGGGCCCGTGTTCCCCATACGAGGCTTGGTGCCCTGGACCAGTAGGGTTGGGAGTTCCTTTTTGTCGGCCGACTAGACTGCTATGATAGACGTTGGCGCTGAGCAGAAACATTCCTGCTACTGACTCCATCCTCCCCTGTCCACCACTAGTGCCGTTAAATTGACTAAAGGGAGTGACCTTGCAGGGGCCTGCCTCTGGATAGCCTGGAACTCTCCCAGTGCGGGGCCCCTTGTGATAGTGGACTTCACAGGGGCCATATCTTCTTACTCCTACATCTTCCTGATTGCAATTAGCGGCTGGGCTGGGCCTACTTTCTGGTCTGGGTTTTTCAACCCCCTGAGGAGAACTCCATTGATGGGGGATCCCAGTCTCCCTAGCTTTCCTGTGCTGGTCAAGGGTGGTGATTGTTGGTGCTCAGATGGAAGACCTTCTTGTGCATTTCAACTTCAGCGTCGACGTTGTACCACTCACTTACCATAGAGAATACTCACTGTACCCATGGAGCCGGCTGCTTGTGCTGATACGCCCTTGTGACCTCCCCTTTGGTATGGGCCATGTCTCTTCTGGGACTCCGGCACAATGGGTAAAGATACCCCCACCCATTCCACTACTAGGAGAAGTGTGGCTCACTGGTTAGAAGCGGCAGACCCTGAAGCAGAGATCAGGCCTGGGAACAGGGTTCAATTCCCGATGCGGCAGGGTCTTGGACTCAATGTCCGCGGACTCGATAATTCTCTCGCCTCGGCGCCTACTCTAATCATGGGTCCCACCTTGCAGCTCTGGGCAATAGCTTGCTTAATCTCCACAACTGCTCCAACAACACTGGGATGCCTGGCTTCACCTTGGGGGTGCCCAGGAAGGGCATCTCACAGGGAGAGCCAGGAAGGGTTCCACAGCGTTATACAGCACCAGGACGCCCCGTTGCTGGGGCAGCTGTGTGCTTTACAAGTATACTATATTTACATTTACATCACAGACAATTCATAGATCAGTACACTACTGGATCCTCTGGCGGTCCTCCAGGCCCTCCTGAGGGAGAAAAAATCTGCCACTACGTCTAGTGAACTCATAGCTATCCTACAAGCTATTCAGGCATCACAAGCTGCAGTGGAGATAAAAATCGATCTGGTGAGTGGAGGATGGATATGGCATTATTGCAGCAAGACCTTTGCAACACCACTGCATGTATAACGGAAGCAGAATCTTGGATCTCCTCTGTTGAAGGCAGTGTTCCCACTCTTAAAGTCCTGGTCTCTACATTACTCGCCCCCACGGCAGAGCTTCACAGACATGCTGAGGGTCCCGAAAATTGCTCCAGGATTAACAGTATGAGTATTATTGGAGTTCCCGAGGGTACCGAGGGTGCAGAACCCCAACTGATGGCTGACTACTTGAAATACTGTTGCGTGTTTATCTAGGTTCCTGATCGATACTGTGACCTTATGCCCCTATTCGGCTATAAATCCATTTATTCCCTATATTGGCATAACCGTTCAAGTGCGATTTTCTGAAAAGTCATCTCTGGCCTCACATGAACAGAGCCACATTCCAGCATGACTCTCTGCTACTTCCTTTGCGACCAATTAGTGCAATGACAGAGCAGCAGTCACTATCTGATATTCCTAGATAACACTCCGAGTTCTTCAACAAGATAAAAACTTAGCAAACCTGGAAATCCCCGCTTGCTATGTTTTGATTAGTAATGGAACTCTAATGAGCAACTGATAACTATCACTTCCTAGTGACATCTTTAATTGACGTCTTATGTCCAGCAAACTTGCGTCAAACCCGGCACCTGTCAGGTATAAATATTACCAACGTTGCCTTAAGCAATGCTCGTTGTTCGTTGCCTGTTGCTGATGCCAGCTGCCTGCATGACCCTGTGTTGGTAAATCTAGCACTCTGTCGCTGCAGCCTGCTATCCTGTGGTGGTGAAGCTGCTGATTACCATTATCGCCGCTAAAGCGCGACCTATGGTGCAGTACGCTTAAGGAGCTGAACAGCCGTCCCTCTGCGTAGACATCCAGCAGATTCCAGCTGCCCGCGGACGCTGTCCCCCCTCCTTCCTCGACGCGCTGAAGAGAAGCCGCTGCCTTTCTCGTGCAGAGAAATCCAGTCCAGGCGCTTCCGGTTTACCCTCGCGGGTGACTGGGATATCGAGAGAGACCCCTGAAGGAGATACCAATCCTCCATCATTCTATTCAGAGGTATGGTGTTGACTAAACCCTTAGACGAGAATTCTTGAAACAAACCTTGGCAAAACCAACTTAACTTAAGCTACTTACTTACTCCCCTTTTCACGTGTTAGGCTTAGGTCAGGCACACTGGGGTAGGCTTAGTTAGAAGCACCAGTTGAGTATGTTAGCCTAATGTATATATGACTGTATATATGTTTTATTACTTTTAAACCATTGTATGGCTAAGAAACCATATCAATGCTTTTACAGTTCTATTTCGCAATCCTTATCTTACTGTACGTACTTTTTATAATAGCAATTATTGCAATTGTGGCAATTCATTTCTCTTGTACGAGAAGAAAGACTGTTCAATAAATGTTACCCTTTATTGATACACGCCCGTCTCTCTATTCTCTACATCTCGTGAAAGTAAACTGCACTAGACTGACTGAGTGAAATACAGGTCTATTGTTTCACACGACCCTAGAGATTGACTCTTGATCTGAGGAGCAAAGTTGTCATGTTGCACGGTTGTTGGAAAACTGAATCCCTTCTTGTCTGTGCCAAGGAAGCTGATCACTTCCTATGCAGAGAAGAAAGTTTCCAGTGACCTCTGAGCTAGTGGTAACACAACCCAATTAAGTTTAGCCTAGTCAGTGGAGGCCTGGAATATAAGCAGTTCCACGTCGATACTACTGTTTATGTTATTCCAATGCGCAGGGCCTAGTGGGAAACTAGGAACTACACTACATGGCGCCCAACGTTTGGTAAGGCGATAAACTAACGCAAGACAGTAGAGTAACTCAGTCGTGCATATTTCACACAGACCCCTTTCTCCCGTAAAAACTCCAATAGACGTCTGGAGTGGGTGAAAGGTTAAAAATCCGCCCGACCTTAGTAGGAAAAGATTCCTATGTAAAGCTCCGGTTTATTCAACGTTGAAGGATACAGTGTTCCAAAATATTGTGCACCTAATCTTTGTCTCCTTGGAGACCTACTCTGCAAACCTGCATTTTTAAAATGTCAGTAGAAAACAACGGAACCTCTGGGGCCGCAGTAGACGCGACTCAGCAAGGTCCCGAACAAGCAGACCCGGATGCTATTATCATCCCGGTTCACTTAAGAAGATCTATAACTTTAAAACTTATAGAAAACGGACTGACACCTCAAGGTGGTACAGTAATTTTCGTGATAGAGGCTCACGAGTATCGGCAGACAGAGGTATTCTATTCATGGATAAACTTTCCAGCGGCAAACGCTAGAACACAAGAGTTTCACTATTACAAAATAGAGGAACCTCCGGGAGAGTACGCTCCTTTCGAGGAGATTGAAATCCCACTTAAATTTCAAGAGCACCTGCTCTGGTTTAATGGCGCCCTAAAACACAATGATCATATAACTAGGCTCGGTCCACTAGGTAGACCAGGAGCCACGTGGCCGGTTCTAGCCAGCTACACACCACATCCTGACATTGCAAGAATGTCCAAGGAAGAGCTGTTAGTACAGCTAAACACATTAATAAAAATACATAGGCAATTAGTCCAATATGTAATGCGGACTGCAACAGTCCAGCCAGCTGTTAATTCACACCAGCTGACCCCTCACCAGGGGAACACAAATAAAATTACACCACAGAACATACAGTCATGTCTTGGTAAAACACCCGTAAAACGGGAACAAATTCCTTTCTGGTTAGCACAGAAAATCACTCAAATAGAGGCAGTATTTCCTGATACTACCCCTATTGAGAAACACAGAATCTTGACCATCTGCCTTCCTATGGGAATCGCACCACACGTGGAGGACTGCGACACTTGGGGTACAGTCTTTGCTTCCATTTACACAAAAACACACGGTGTTCCGTCTATGGCGGGAATACCAGAAGTGCTAAAACAGATTCAAAATGAATTCGGTCCAGAGCCCGCTTTAAATCTAGGTATGAAATTACTGAAAGACTTCAAGCAGGTCTCGGCTATATTATTAGCCAACATTAAAGGGGAAGCAGCATCTGTGGCGATTCGCCAGAAGTTGAGGGAAACAGATATAAAAGATCCTGTTGAGCTTGCAAAAATCATAGAAAAATGCTATGAAGAATTAGGTAGAGACAGCTTGGGTGGAAAACCAGTTAAGCCCCAACTGCTCGAAAATCCTGAAAAATTATTTATTAAAAATAATTTAAACACTCCTAAAAAGAGCTGGGATGGAAATAAACAATCCACTCCCAAGGAAAAAGTTTTCCAGTCCAGAGGAAGGTCTCCTCGACGGAGGGAAAGAACTCCGACTCGAGAACGCCAGTCTCCCCAGAGGGAGCCCTCTGAGAAAAGATATAACCTTAGAAATAGGGATAATCTGAAAAAACCTGATAGATATCAAAGTATTGATACACGTCCCTCTCGATCTTCTCCACAGAATTCGGAAAGAAGAGGACGGTCAGACCCAGGAGAGCACACCAAGTCCAAAGACAAGGAACCTGCTCAGAGTAAAAAATCTCAATTTCCTAAAAAGAAGGTAGCCAGTATTAGAGTAATCAACCATGCCGAGAATACTGAGGACACAGTTGAAAAACGGGGAGTGGGCATTGACAATGTTGGACAGTGCAGCAGAAATCAGTATAGCGCGCAAGATCTTGATGAGTCATCTGGAGACAGTGGACACGAATGAATACATTCAGGTTGAAACTGCCGACACCAGACTTAGCGAGCCCCATAAAATATACGAAATAACATTGCGTATGGAGGGTGATAAGACTAGGAAAATTAAGGGTCTATTTTGGGATAAGCTCTCAAAAGGCTATGATATTCTGTTAGCTGAAAAAGATTGGCCCCCAGAGTTTGTCAGGGAGTGCCCTCGTGGCGAAGAAGTGATTATGCCTGCCTTCTCGAATCACATACCGATTCACAAAAAATATACATATGCAAGGAAATGGGCAGTAGCCCAGGCACCTGCATTGTATAAAAATCATGTAGGATGGGATGAGGATTCTCCTCCTCACAAAATCCAACTAAAAAGTGAACCAACTGCCCAACGGCAGTATCCCATAAAGCAAGAAGCTAAAAAACAGGTCAGGGAGATCTTAGATCAACTTGAATACCAGGGGGTGATTGAAACATGCACCTCTCAAATGAACAATCCTTTGTTTCCTGTCTCCAAGCCAGACAATTCATATCGTCTAGTTTTGGACTACAGACATCTTAATACATGTTGCAAAACGTTTGCAGTACAAAACTCGCATAGTGCAGCCCTAATGAATAACATAGTTAGGAAAAAATATAAAACGGCATTAGACATTTCTAATGGTTTCTTTTGTCAAAACATTGCACCAGAAAGCAGATATTTGACCGCTTTCTCCGCATTTGGGTCGCAGAAAAAATTCTGTCGACTCCCACAGGGGTTCAAGAACAGCCCAGGACTATTCTCAGCTAGGGTAACAGAGTTACTACAAATCTATGATGATGAAGCATTATCTTACGTAGATGATATTTATCTCACAGACGACGACTTGGATACTCACTTGAAAAGAGTGAACACCATTATACTTGGGTTCGCAGCAGAGGGTTACAAATTCAACTTTAAAAAGTCCCGAATTGCCCATCTGACAGTACTATTTTTAGGGTACGAATTATCAAGTGAAGGGAAAAGCCTAGCGGACAACTTCTTAGAGAAGTGCGCTGTACTCCAAGCTCCAAAAACGCTGAAGAATTTACAATCCATTCTAGGTTTTCTGAATTTCGGAAGAACTTACATTCTAAATTACGCAGAGAGGGTTAAACCTCTCTACGAACTAATAAAACCTGATTTTAAACAAATCAATTGGACTCAAAAACACACAGAAATTTTGAGATCACTGCAAACAGACATGTTAGCAAAAACAAAATTAGACACACGTGACAACACACGCGATCTTGTAATCCGAGTCATCCCAGGAAGATGCGGATTCACGTACCTAACCTCTAATGAGGGAGAAAAGGTACCAATTTCAATTAAATCTCACTTGTACACACAAGCAGAAAAAACATTCAGTCACACAGAAAGAACTGTGAACGCAGTGCAAATCGCATTAGCAAATGAACGAGAACTAGCACACGGCAAAAGGATTAACATCCTCACAGCGGAATCCGCCTTCGAAGCGCTATTCAGCCCAGTAAACCTGCCTACAGTGTCACTGGATCCGAAATGGATACAGTGTATAGATTCTCTAGGAGCGGAAGATGTGAAATACTATTTCGCCCCGCAATACGAAGAACTGAATGATTTAGAGTATGAAGAAGAATATCCTCTGCCAATCGAAATTCTGCCTCTCCCACAATATGCCTGTATAATCTATACAGATAGCTCTGTACAGCATTTCAACGTAGAGAGAAGATCCTACTACGCAGCATGTGCGATCATTAAATGTCGTTGGCTGTGCGGTAAAATCAGACCGAAAGTAACAAAAACCGAATCAGTGAAGTACTGTTCGGCTCAAAGAACTGAAATCAGATGTTTAAAGATGGCGCTCGAAAATGCAGAACGCGAATTCCCCACACTTATAGTGTGCGATTCTCATTTTTGCGTCAATTCTTACAACAATAAACTGCAGAGTTGGATCGAGAACGACTACAAAGATGACACTGGTGCCACAATAAAGCATAAAAAGCTCTGGAACGAGGTAGCTCTTTTACACAAAGAACTACAAAAGACTCACGTGATTCACGCACAGAGTCTTCAACGTGATGGCGTTCACGTTGCAGGGAATTCATTGGCTAATACAGCCACCGCGGAAGCAACTAACCCGGCTTCCGTAGCCACAAAAAAGCGTACAGATAAGTATATAGACGGGGAAACCATGCTGGCAGTAAAAACGACCGTAAAAGGCGACTGTGCGGCACTACCCGTAAACTATCCACTCAATTATGCATACATAATCGATGCAAACTCCGTTCCTTTTGCTCGAATCCCTGGAGTGGGGGACAGAGTAATTCCAAACAGGAGCAGGAGGGGCTTCCTCTTACTGGAAGCACACATGGGGTTGGGTCTGAGACACCAAACAATCAAAGCCTCTCTGAAAGAATTACAATCAGAGTACTGGTGGCCAGGAATGAGTATAGATATTCAATGTTTTGCTCAAAATTGTGAAAACTGCAACCGAGATCGCAGAAATGAACAGGCCAGTGTAGTTTCAGGATCCCTTCTAGACAGCATAAGGCGGTCTATCTGCGCAATCAAAGAAGAGAAGCGCGTCCCAGTGTACACCATTAAGACGAAAAGCACTTAAAAAATGAGGCCCCCAGCGCTCGGCTGACGCTAGAACGGTTATAAAAGATTTGCGAGTCCACATCGGCAAATACGCAATTACCACGTTCCATTCTGACCAGGGTCCTGCTTTCAGCTCTCGAGCTTATAAGGAGGCCATGGCTAGCATGGGAATTGGGTTGCGGTATTCTTGTCCGTCATACCCCGGAAGGGAATAGTGTGATAGAAAGAAAAAACCGGGACATAAAGCAATCTATAACAGCGAAGGTATTAGGTTCAGGCGCTGGGTGGGTCAAACATTTAATAAGTGTCCAGACTAGTCTTAACAACATGCCAAGAAATTCTCTAAAAGGTTTCAGCCCATACGAACTATTGTTCGGAATTAGAATGCGCGTTCAGGACCTCGATAGTCAGATGTCAGTGGTACAAGAAGAAACAAAGCACTTTGATGTAAAGGATCGTTTGGCTGTTTTACAGGAACTGAATGAAACAAGAAAATCATTAAGCAACATAAAGTTAAAGCAACAGCCAAGTACCACTGACGAGGCACCACCTGCAACAGCCCCAGCAAGGCCTGTCTGGATTCCAAAGATTGGGGATCTAGTCAGAGAAAAGATCGCGGTTAAGAAGGAATTTGGGCCTTCTTACAGAAAAGCAGTACCTGTCTTAGCAGTCACCGGAACAAGATCAGTTGTGCTACCGCCCCTTGCTGGTAAAAAGGAGAACAGAGTCGTGTCTATCGATCTGGTAAAACCACAAGCATGTGGCCTATAATCAACAGTAGGCCCAGTGGACTCCCAAGAAACAACAGAATACCCAAACTTGCAACAATCCAAGAGGTTCAAACTGAAAGACTAATCACATTCGATCAGCCTGCAGTGCACAATGAAGGACTATGCAATAATGCCATGGAACTCGTGCCTCTTGAAACACAGATTGAAACAGTTCGTCAAGAAACAACACCAGTCTACAATGATGTGGCATCAGAAAGTGCTACCGAGAGACAGATTGAAAGAACAATCCCATCAATTGACAGAACTGCCTCTGGTTATTTCATCAACTTCGACAACTTCTCTGAAGATCAAAATGACCCCGAAGTGATGCCAGAAACAAAAAAGTATTCTAAAGAAAATACAACAGGACTCCTTCAACAAATCAAAGAATTATATCTGGATTCACCGTTGATTGAGCATTGGATAATTTCAGGGGTATTCATACTCCTACTCTCCCTAATTTTAGTTTTAATTTTAGGAAAGTTCATTACAATTGAATGGACACAGCAAGTCAGAACATCAACCTAGTCCTGAAACCACACAGATCATCCCACGTGAAGAAAAGAGAACTGTCAACAGTAAATGTCACAGCAATTCCAATACCTGGTGGGGTAGTATGGGAGAAAACAGACTATGAGATATATGGTCCGGTCGAAATCCTGAAGTATCCTCATCAACTAAAGGTTTCCTTAAGTGACTTTGTGACACCTAATACATTCTCTGATGATTGGGACTTTAACAGTATTAATGACATGATGTCTGATTTAGTAATGTCAGCTAGATTCACGGATCATGATTATTTACAAGGTTCATCTAGTTATGAGCAATTATTCTGTTACACCCACTATGGGGATCATTACTTGCATAAATCTGCACAGCCTAGAAATGTTTTTATGTATAATCAATGGGAACATTGTTCTACACCACCTAAAAGCAGTTCTAAAGCATTTTTTGAGAAATTCAAATACTTCTCAGGGTTTAACACCAGTGATGCAGAAACGTTTTATTATAAACTGTTAGATAAAACAGGAATGAAAACAATGCTGACAAATTCTAAATTGATATATTCAGAAGCATTTTATGACAAAATGATGACATTTGGTTTTGATTATTGGAAAAATAATATTGAAACGAAAACAATTTAGGGTACAAAAGATTGGCAGGTGCAAGGCATAGAAGCACTATTTAGAACCTGCATGATACCAGAACAAATGTTGTTTTTAAATGACACTATACACCAAACATCTTGTCTTGGCTTAGCTAAGAACAAAGACCTTAGAACACCGTCTATACCAAAGCCAATAGCTGAGAATACAACTACAGATATTGAGTTAGGCGTGTCACAAATTTTACATTTGAACAGAACACATCCTGATTGGAAAAAGTGGTTAATCTGGCCTACTGACACAAACAGCTGTCAAGATAGATTCCTGAATAAAACACAGGGGTTAAAAATGACCAGATTAGACTCGAGATATTCCCAGAGACAACATCCAGGGATTATAACAACATACAGTGTAGGGAAACTCTGCCTAGAATGGCTAACTACATCCACACTGGCTGAAATTAAGCAACACTTGTCTTTATTAAAAGATGGTGCTGATTTGCGCGATTTCATTCTTGGACCACGCAAACAGCGTCAAAAGCGTTTCATAGCGACCAGTATCTATGCTGCTTACAACGAGGCTTGGAAAGTAAAGCAAATTGAAACTGCTGAGAAAATACGAGAAATTGATCATATTAATTTGGAGAAATCACTTTCTGTGGTAGACAATGGGTTAACGACTCTGTCTTCCAGAATATATTCGTTGGACAATATTGTATCCTCTGCCTTTGATGTGATAGACAGAGATTTGCTAATGTTACAACATGGCCAGTCTCAATTACGCTCTATTATAGAATTAGGCTGGACGCTGCAAAATCTTCGTTCAGGCTATGTGCCTTGGCGTTTAATCAACACAACGTCATTATTTTCCAGTTTTAACCTTACTGATAAACAGATCAGTTTGGCACAGAAAGGAGCAGACTATACAATCCTGAGCATCGAAAGACTCGAGAGATTACCATTGACAATGTCAGAGAGTCCTGTCATTGAATGGATAATACACGGAATTATCACAATTCCGATAACAACTTTCCGATTTAAAAAGTGCCTTGAGTACATACCTGCTGGCCAATATGAACAATTGGGTAAAGGATATGTAAAATCCGAATGGAAATTACCATACACTCATTCTTGCTATAGTGACAGCGACAAAAATGTATTTCTTAGTGGTGAGAACTGTAAACATTCACTAAGCGGTATACTTTTGTGTCAGGGTATTAATTTACACGGAGCATGTGATGGAAATTCAAACAACCTTTCATGCCACCAGCTAGTCACACCTGCAACTCAGATAGAGCCCTTCTTTATGCAACTCGCAAACGGGAGTTACATTCTTAGAACGGATCACAGATGTTGTGGCCTGACGCCAGGGAAAAGTTATCTAATAGAAGTAACGTCCATGGTCAAATGTTGTATGCAAGCATTGTTCCCGAGCGGGCCTCCAGACATAGTGACTCCCCTCTGGCCTCGTCTGAATCTCTATTCTATACGAATTGATACATTAAGCAAAGTGAAATCTGTACTTTTACAGACAACAGTGCCTATAACGTCATCTAAAGAGACGTATGATCTTCTAGTCGCAAGGACGGCTACTGAAGTTCATGACCTTTTATCAACAAATTGCCCCGTGCATTTCGTAGAAATGTTCAGCCAACTCCTTAACATGTCTAGTGCAACAAGCATCCCAGGCATATTTAAGACAGTCTTTACGGGACTGCTAACACCCTTCCAGGCAATTTTGGGAATCTTTCCTAATTTTGTGCACTCCATTTTTGGCGGCATACCATTATTTTTGGGACTCATCGCAGGGATTCTATTTTTGACCCTCCTGCTACGTTATGGCAAGCCTCGGCTCAGACATAGCTCCCATGGGAATGGAAGAGACAATCCTAGCAATGCGCTACCGGGACAGGATAACTAACGTCCTCGGATTGGCCAGGCTGAGAGATCTAAACATGACCTGGTTCCTTTCATTCAGACCGATATGGCAAAATTGCATTTTACCTGTGCTACGGTGTTTGCTTTGCGGCGATGAATGCGTGTTGGACATCTGTCTTTCACTTCCATCAGCAGTACCAATGGACGTCGATACTTTGCTCAGTCCAATAACGGCTCACGCATTGTGTTGTCCCCAGCGGCTACCAATCCTGATGACGGCATTTGTGGAGGCTCCTGTACTACAGCCAAGTGGTAACAGTGGAGCGAGTGACAAAAGCAACATCACCCAGGTACAGCGAGCTGTGAGCATTGCTGCTCCCGAATATGATGACAGCAATCATTCTCACACCTGCCAAGTTACAGCGCTATCTAATTTGGTTGAACTATCACCTGAATTTGTAGACCAATTCTTTGCGAGCCTGTCTGATACGATGTTCTCACCCACAGAGAAACAATAACTTTTAGAAGCTTTTCCGACACACAGCGTTCCCATGAACTCTGAATTCGGCCTTCAGTTTTGATCAACAATAACTGCCAAGAGCTTTGGAGATCTATTTTTTTTGAATTGGACAATTTTTTCTAATATTGACCTTTTTTGGCACGAACAAATCTTTGCTTAACGTAAAAACTATTCTTAGAGAACAGAAGCTTCACACTTCTATTTCTAAACACATCTAGAGACATAACAACATAACACCAGCCTCTAGCACACATGTTATTACAATGCATTTTTATGTGATGATTTATCTCGCATTTCTTCTGTCAGAGATACTTCATGTGTAATTCTTTATGCATAATCGTTCAATGATTTCATATGCATTAATTTTTTGAATGATTTCTATGCTTTTAAAAAAACGTACAGTACCTAAATTCCATGTATTACAAGTACGCCTATTTCGAATGCATTTATGTATTTTGGGGTGGGCAATGTTACACATGCATCTACTTGCTTAGTTTTAGTAATTTTGATGGACATTAACCCGTGGAGTGGGTGTTGCGTGTTTATCTAGGTTCCTGATCGATACTGTGACCTTATGCCCCTATTCGGCTATAAATCCATTTATTCCCTATATTGGCATAACCGTTCAAGTGCGATTTTCTGAAAAGTCATCTCTGGCCTCACATGAACAGAGCCACATTCCAGCATGACTCTCTGCTACTTCCTTTGCGACCAATTAGTGCAATGACAGAGCAGCAGTCACTATCTGATATTCCTAGATAACACTCCGAGTTCTTCAACAAGATAAAAACTTAGCAAACCTGGAAATCCCCGCTTGCTATGTTTTGATTAGTAATGGAACTCTAATGAGCAACTGATAACTATCACTTCCTAGTGACATCTTTAATTGACGTCTTATGTCCAGCAAACTTGCGTCAAACCCGGCACCTGTCAGGTATAAATATTACCAACGTTGCCTTAAGCAATGCTCGTTGTTCGTTGCCTGTTGCTGATGCCAGCTGCCTGCATGACCCTGTGTTGGTAAATCTAGCACTCTGTCGCAGCAGCCTGCTATCCTGTGGTGGTGAAGCTGCTGATTACCATTATCGCCGCTAAAGCGCGACCTATGGTGCAGTACGCTTAAGGAGCTGAACAGCCGTCCCTCTGCGAAGACATCCAGCAGATTCCAGCTGCCCGCGGACGCTGTCCCCCCTCCTTCCTCGACGCGCTGAAGAGAAGCCGCTGCCTTTCTCGTGCAGAGAAATCCAGTCCCGGCGCTTCCGGTTTACCCTCGCGGGTGACTGGGATATCGAGAGAGACCCCTGAAGGAGATACCAATCCTCCATCATTCTATTCAGAGGTATGGTGTTGACTAAACCCTTAGACGAGAATTCTTGAAACAAACCTTGGCAAAACCAACTTAACTTAAGCTACTTACTTACTCCCCTTTTCACGTGTTAGGCTTAGGTCAGGCACACTGGGGTAGGCTTAGTTAGAAGCACCAGTTGAGTATGTTAGCCTAATGTATATATGACTGTATATATGTTTTATTACTTTTAAACCATTGTATGGCTAAGAAACCATATCAATGCTTTTACAGTTCTATTTCGCAATCCTTATCTTACTGTACGTACTTTTTATAATAACAATTATTGCAATTGTGGCAATTCATTTCTCTTGTACGAGAAGAAAGACTGTTCAATAAATGTTACCCTTTATTGATACACGCCCGTCTCTCTATTCTCTACATCTCGTGAAAGTAAACTGCACTAGACTGACTGAGTGAAATACAGGTCTATTGTTTCACACGACCCTAGAGATTGACTCTTGATCTGAGGAGCAAAGTTGTCATGTTGCACGGTTGTTGGAAAACTGAATCCCTTCTTGTCTGTGCCAAGGAAGCTGATCACTTCCTATGCAGAGAAGAAAGTTTCCAGTGACCTCTGAGCTAGTTGGTAACACAACCCAATTAAGTTTAGCATAGTCAGTGGAGGCCTGGAATATAAGCAGTTCCACGTCGATACTACTGTTTATGTTATTCCAATGCGCAGGGCCTAGTGGGAAACTAGGAACTACACTACAATACTGGATTAAATCTTGGATGCCTCCTGAACCTTTGTCCTCTTGGTTCGCGATTGAGAGGGCATACTGGGTACTAACCCTCCAGGCCTCCACAAGAAACTTCACCTAGACCAATAATCACTTGCATTCTTAACGCTATCCTTAAGGAGGCTCGGCTACACTCAAATCTCCGCTGCAGTGACACTAGGTCCTCCTTTTTCCTCATTACACCCGTGAGGTGCAGCAGCGGAGGTGCTCATACACGGAGGTCAAGCAGAAACTCAGAGCTATGGGGCTTCAATGCCGATTGTTGTTTCCAGCTAGACTCGATGTCATTCATGTCAACAAATCATAAGTTTTCAAGACTCCGGAGTCTCAATGGCAGTGGCTTACTGAGGACTGTCTGCTTCATGGCTCTGCTGCCAATTAATCACGCCATCCCACCTCTGCTGACAATCCGAAGTACAGTTGTTGCCTAAAGTTTGCAGGAAACTTACCAGATCTCAGAGGATATGAAGAACTGCACAATCTGAGTAACCCTCACGGTCCCCCTGGACAAAGCCACTGCCATCGTCTCAGCCTGCTTTGCATCCGTTCTCCGAGGGAGAGGGAAGGGGCTGGAGATAGACACACGTCAGACTCACTGTCTCCTACACCAGCTGCTCTCCATACAGTCTCTGATCTTTCCTGCAGTCACATGATTTAGATTGGCGAGATGCTTTGATAGCCCCTCCTGAACGTACTATTTCCTCCTGACCGGTACAAACCTATTACCTTTATTTTGCCTACCTCTCTCTGATCCGTATGTACCGAGTGGGTCTTCATCCTAACTCCTCCTGCCCCTGATGTGGAATTAACCCAGCAGATTTTTACCACATGGTGTGATCCTGTCCTGTGGTGCAGAAATACTGGACTAGATTTACCCGAGATCTGTTGGATGTCCTTAAGTGGGAGGTTTCTCTTTCCCCCTTGCTGATATTGCTGGGTGTGTTTGAGTGATCGGGAGGCATGAGGCCTGAGAGATCATTTCTGGGTATGGCCCTCCTAGTTGCTAAACTAGACATTGCTGCACACTGTCCTCTGCTCCCCCTACCATGTGAAAATGGAGGTGAGGTGTAGATTGGTGTGCATAGCAGGAACAAGTGGTCTATAAGGTCTGGGGTTGCTCTATAAACTTGAGCAGGTTTCGGGAAAGTAGTTGAGTCAATGTATTTGAGATTGTAATAGGTATAGGCTCTTGGGCAATGTCTATTCTCGAATTAAGATATACAGCTTGAGTGTTGACGATTTATACTGTCGCAGTCCCTTCCTTTGTATTATGATGCATGTGTGTCAATTGTTTACCTTCACTACTTTTTGGACTTATAATCAATGAAATTTGCTTATAAAAAAAAACATAACCATATTTTGTATAATGTTTTCAACTTAAATACACTTTTGTTTAACTTTCTGTAAACTTTATCATTGGGAGAGCTCATATTTGGGTCTTTCTACTTCTGGCAAGAGGTAAAAGTCAGAAACCATATTACTGGCCTTCACTTGCTAGAGATTAATGCAATAGTCTAATTTTGGCCATCTTGGCTAGTGCATAAAGCATATTGTCCTGCCCGGAAAATGTGGGTAAAAGTATCATTTTTTCATGGAAAATACACTGAGAAGGTCACAAGGGCAGAGGCCACACAGGACCTTACAAGTTGGCTCAGACAATTAAGCGCTCCCCACTGATATTTGTTTTGACTTTGCAAGTCATAGATTGTAACCCAGTAAAGCTGGTAAACTGAGTACCATTAAACTGAGTAATAGTAATGCATGATATTTAAAACAGTTAAGGCCTTAATACAATGCCATCATGAATTCTGATTCAGGCAAACACAAACGTTTGTGCCCAAACCTATTGTAACTGAATTTTGCTGTAATTATACCACCTGCAGGCGTGCCTTTTGGAAGATTAAACAAGTCATAAACCATACCAGAAAAGCGCATCATTACACATTTTTGCACCTCAGAATGTGGAAGCAGTGACACCACAATACTCAACAGTCAAGGTTCGGATCAATGATCCAGTAATACCATGCTCTGTAAATGCAACACTAGATGATATTGATAATTATAGGGTACACTCGCACCATGGAACAAAAAAGAGAAATTGTAATTATGGCCTTGAAGATGCAATCATTATGGAAAGAAGTACAATATAGATCATTATTATTATCGGTATTATTATTAATATCATTATATATAATGATTGCATCTATTCTGGCACACCTACAATGTGCTTGTTGTTTCTTCCTGATTAGTCTTCTAAATTGTCAAACTTAACTTAGATCGATTCCAGAACTTTCTCCATTTAGAAATATTTTTTCATGTCCTATAATTGAGGGGAAGTGAACAGCCACATCTATGCTGGACTTTTGTTTACCTATTCCTTTGTATTGTATGCTGAGAATGACTATATTTTACTAACCAATGTCAGTGAGGCTTTTCTGCATGTTTAAGAGCTTGGCATATACCTCACCAATTGCTGCCTGGTGCTGCATCATCCATCTTCTCCCAGTTTACTATCCTTATGGGGAACTACTACTACTACAATAACATAAAAAAGGCAAGGAAAACTAGCTTACAGTCCCAAATAGACGAAGCAGACAACTCTACCAGAGAACTTTATAAAATCCTAAGAAGTTTCACCAACCCCACAGCCTGCGAAAGTCCTGACACTTTTTCGCAGGATCTGTGCAACAAAATATCCCTATTTTTTGAGGAAAAAATTGATATCATCTATAAAAAATACTGGCCAAACACCCCAACAATACAGAGACGCTTGACGCTCCCTGTCCACAAACCAATACTGAAACTTTCATTAAGATTCCGGAAATTTCTAAGGACGAGATAAAATCCTTATTAAATACCACAAAAACAGGGTCCCCTCTCGACCTTCTTCCCCCCAGAGTGATGAACATGCTCTGCACCGACCTCTGTCCCTCCATCCAGAGAGTTTTGAACCTCTCCTATACAGAAGGCAAACTCCCCCAACAATGGAAAGAGGCAGTGGTGAATCCTATTCGTAAAAATGCCACCTCCCCATGGACAGAACTCTCTAACCTCCGTCCCATCTCCTTGTTGCCCCTCCTGAGTAAATTGGCCGAAAAACATGTTAACATCCACTTGTCCAGGTTCATTGAGGCGACAGGGGGCCTGGACCACTCCCAATCTGGGTTCAGGCCCAACTACAGCACCGAATCTGCTCTCCTCACCGTGACCGATAACATCAAGATGTCACAGGACAGAGGAGGCTCAATGATTCTGGTGCTGTTAGACCTGTCGGCCGCATTTGATACTGTGTCCCATAAGATCCTCACGAGCCGTCTACAGGGAGTGGGCATAGGAGGTCAAGCCCTCTCTTGGCTGGAGAGTTTTCTGTCCGGGCGCTCACAATCCGTCAGCCTGGGACCATATCGCTCTGCTTCCAGGGTGCTCACGAAGGGGGTGCCACAGGGCTCATGCCTAAGCCCCACATTGTTTAATGTGTACGTGGCCCCCCTCGCTGAGATTGTGAGAAAATATGGATTCACCCCGGTGTCTTACGCTGACGACACCCAGCTTCTCTATCCTTTCCATTCCCTCAACTCCAACGTTAGGGACAACTTTGCAGAAGGAATGAGGGCCATCTCCAATTGGATGGCTGTCAACCGCCTCCAATGCAACGTTGGAAAAACGGAGCTAATGCTTTTTGGAAAAGCATCCTTACTGTGGTCCCCCGACTGGTGGCCCCTTGACTTGGGACCAGTACCCACCCCTAAACTCACAGTAAAAAATCTAGGGGTGAAGCTGGATCGGGACCTTACCATGAAGGAACACGTGAATGCAGTTGCTGGGTCATGCTTTCACACCATCGGCCTGTTAAGAAGAGTCTTCCCCTACCTTTCTGACAGCTACAGAAAGACCCTAGTGCAGACTATGGTGATCAGCAAAATTGATTACTGTAATGGACTCCTTATTCAAGCCAATGAGAGTGCTATTAATCGCCTCCAAGTAGTCCAAAACACTGCAGCAAGATTGGTTCTGAACGCCCCCCCCAGAACTCCCTCTAAACCCCTGCTGCGTGAACTGCATTGGCTGCCAATAAGACAACGCACCAAATTCAAGATCTGCTGCATTGTCCACAAGTGCTTGTTCAGGAAAGGTCCTGACTACCTGCTCCAAAAGCTACCTGTCTATAAACCTGACAGAGCCTTACGGTCAAGCAACCAATTGCTACTCAAAACCCCTCTTGTCAAAAAAACCAGACAAGGGGGCAGAGCATTCTCTTTGGTAGGGCCCAAGCTCTGGAACAATCTTCCAACTGACCTCAGACAAACCCACAATCACTCCTCTTTCAGGAAGAAACTAAAAACCGTATTATTCCAGGAAGATTAAATATTCCCAAACATCAGTGTTCATCCACATTCTCTGTTCTATAGCAACTACTCCATCTTGCGAGCAAAGCGCGGAGATACCTCGTAAGGGGTCGATTCTTGCGCTATACAAGAACATAAAATAAATAAAATAAAATAAATCATAAACACTATAACTGTTTACTTTAAATTATCTCCAATGTAACAAATTCATCTTCAATATCTTTGTTTAAGCCAACTCATGCATCCTTGGTACTTAGAGCCAGTCTTTTGTGTAACATACATTCAAAATGGTAATGATGAAGAATGTATTGACAAATAAATATGTGATTGATGGATAAGGCAGGGTAAACTACAGTTCTTGATTAACTGGGAAAGATTCCTGTCCTTGTGATACATCTGGGGACCCAATTTATTCAGTTCATTCTTCTCTTCCAATAAAAAATAGCATTTTTTACCCCCGAATAAACATTGCCATTCAAGGGGAGACAGAGTATGAAGAATATCCAAGTACCTTGCCATTTAAAATATCCAGCGCCATTTTTGGCCTCCAATTCTCTCCCTATTTCAGCATCCCATACCTGTGTGGAGTCATGCATGGGGGTGTTCCGCATCTCAGTGCCTCTCCAGTGCTCTGACTTTGGTAACAGAGGGCCAGATGTATGAGCCTCAGTGTTTGCGGCTCGCAAATTGAGAATTGCAAACACTGATGTACAACAGTGCCTGAGACACTGTTTGTGATTCACAAATGGGTCGTAAATGACCTGCCTCATTGATATTCATGAGGCAGGTCACATTTTGCAACCCATTGGGAATGGCCAGGACTCACAAGGATGGTGGCCTGCTGGGGTCAGCAGACCAACATGTCTATGAATGCTTTCCAATAAAGTATTTTATTTTTAATGCAGCCTGTTTTCCTTAAAGGAAAACAGGATGCATTTAAAAAATAAAAATTAAATGGTTCAGTTTCATTTTTTAAGAGTGGGCAATCATCTGTGTGTGTATTACAGAATACCCACACTTCTAAGCCAGGCGGCCAAATATTTATTGGACAATCCTATAGGTGTTTTGCAGTTTTCGAGAATAGGATGCCCACATCCCAGCATGCTTTCCATACATGTACTGAACAATGGTCACACTTTAGAGCAGCAGTGACAAATATTATTTGCAGAGAGCAAATGCTTGGCTGGTAGGCCCTTAATGAGACAGAACCAGCACTTCTCAGAATGCCCCTATACTTTTCATGGACGCCAGCAACATTTCTAAGCAAAGATATTAATTTTATTTAATCAAAAGTAGCAACACTTATTATTAGTGCTAGCATATCCTTCATAAACAGTGCTATGTTTGTCCAGGAGACAGATTTCTCATCGACGGGGTCTGCACATCTTGGTGGGGCTGCCACATATTTATTAGACAATATCAGGGCTTGTATTCTTTTAATCTTACAGCACCAGCACTTCCTATCATGGATGTTACACCTTACAAATACATTATCAGTTCTTAGCAAGTCTGCAATTCCTTTATCTGCACATACCAATATCACTCAGCAGGGCTGTGCTAAGGTTAATGGAACAGTGCAAGCAGGCCTCAGCCAGTAGGCATATTTTACCTGGACAGTACCAACCATTCTCAGCAGCGCTGTCGTACTTGCATTGGAAAGTCTTTTGCTACAGAGAAAAGTGAAAGGATCCTTAACAGCACTCATTTGCATATGTGTGAAGGTGGCTCAGAGTGTTGATGGCCCGATGCTCAGGTTTGTCTCTCATCTGAAGGTTCACATCCCAACATGGTTGAATCAGAATTTTAGACTTTTGAAGTTCATAAGGAGATTAACAATTTGTAGTATGTTGGTCCATACATACATATAAAGATGTAGCCGAGGCAGATGTAGATGAGTATAGAAGTAGCCCCACCAGGAGCAGCCTCCTAGCTACTCAGCCCATACTCCAACTGCCAACCCTCATACCAGTCACACAAGCATTCCATCCATGTCAATCACACTCACATTCTAACCTGGAACACTCACACTGGCTGAGTAGCTAGAAGCAGAGAAGTGCAGTAACATAAATACTAAACCCAGAATACTACACAATTTATATTGGGTTATACTACATGGGATTCTGTAATCACTGTAAAAATGCCTGTCTCCGATTGTAAAGAAAAATCATATGTAATATGTTATTACAGAGGAGTTCTGATGTCACAATGCCTGCTTCCAGAGGCAGCAGCTGTGGTGAAAGGCGGGTCAGGTCATGGAGCAGATGTTTAAATCAAACTGAAAATGAAACTTTCATTTTTTTCTGTTCTATTTTTCTAGCTTACAACTTTTTCAACTCATTATAATATTATGGAAAAGTTAGAATCTTTCTGCATGTTTTTATACTCTGCGAGCTACTGCAGCTTTTTTTCCCTTCAAAACTGACTTACATTGAACTATTTCTAATATCTTTTTGCAACAAATATCTAACAGGATTTTAATGTATTTTCAGGGTTAAAAAACTGACCTAAAAGTGGCTCTGGGAAAGCTGCACTCAATGTTCTACTAGGTGCATTTATGTTTTCAGCTCTAAGACAAATGCTCTATAGTACTGTCTGAGACCTTAAAATGTTGGAAACGTTGTATTTGATTGTGTGGGCTTGTTAGCATGCAGGACCTTGTGTGGAAGTGTTTGACTTGTTGGCTACACCTGTTTTCTTCATGCAGTATGGAGTTGTAAAACACAAGCTTCCAGGGCTGCATTTATATCTCAGTGCAGCATTACAGGTCTCATACTCCTCAATGGTGCTTACATTACATTTGGGGGAGGTTAAATAAAAAATATGGGCTGTCCCAGCCCTGCCTGGTTCCCCACCCTCAAGAGGCGATACCTCAGGTCGCCCAGTGGACCATCTCAAAGAAGGAGCTGACTTTGGATCTAAGATATTGCAATTCTTCCTAATCCATTCCATATTTTAACTTTGCAAAGTTATTCTTTCATTTGGTTTTATTACATTAATATTTCCCAACCCAAGCTGACAGAAAATATATTTTGTTGAATCTCCGCCCACCTGTGACCTTTGTCTATACAAAAAGTCCTGAATGATTTTCAATGTGCCACTCCTGGTAGTTGCTTGCCCTCAAACGTTTCAATGCACTTTATCGATACAGTCTTCACTTTTTCTGCCTTTGGACCGTTTCCCAGCATTCCAGATTGTTATCTTCTGCTAATAATTATTTTTATTTTTTACGTTTGTCATACATTTTTATTTTGAAAATCTGATCCTCCTGAATGTATGTATATATTTTTAAAATGCTATCTGATAATATCAGTTTTTATACAATTATCACCATCTGGCGAATCTTTCTGTTTTATAACTGTTCCCAGGTAAGAGATACACTATACACTATAAAGTGTCCTTTGATATTAAATTTCAGCAGCAAGAGAACCAAAAAAGTGCCTCTGGGGTCCTGGCAGCTGGATGTTAAAGGCGGGATGTCTTGCTTTAGCACAGTCTAAGTATATTTTGACCCAAACTGTATAAAAAAGGTTGAAGAGATGCCCTTGCCAATGCCTGAAGGACATACATTTTTTTAACTTGATTTTTCAATTTACTTAGGTACAGAGGTTACATATATGCATATCTGCTTATACATTTTTTACACTGGAAACAGGATTTCTCTAGGTAGCTGCTGTTCTTGGCTGTTTGCTTCCATATTAATTATGCAGTCTGGACCATGGGCAGCCTGACATGAGTAACAGGAATGGTATCAATTGAAGGGTCTTCTCCTAACAGTCCAGCCACTGACATTCCAATTTTTTGACATTATATAACTTAGTTATCCGTTTTGCGGTCTTCATAAAGGGCATCTTGAAGGAATCAATAATGGTTACCACCGTATAGTCAGATAGAATTGAATGTGTCAGCCACTGAGTATGTTCAAAATTTACACTATAATCACACCTCATAGACATTTACTTAAAAATATAAAAAGCTCCCCAATAAGATAAAGTATGGAATGCCCCATAACAATGAATTAACTATCGATTCCTTGCAATAAATTCTCATCACTCTTGCCATATTTTACTACTTGAAAACTTTTCACAATGTCTACTCCTAATCATGAAATGAACATGTAACCAATTATTCATGCTACATCTGTATTATCCTAAGTATGTTTACCTGGAACATCACTCGATATCTGGGTATTCAGTAGCACAATGTTTGATTTTTGTAAACCACCCTGATAGCCTTTAAACCCTTTTGTCACTCCTAATAGTCAGTATTTGTGGTGTCTCTAAGGCCCAACATTCATCTACTTTAAGTAGGCCATGTCCGTCATAAGCTTTAGATAATATCTGGTAAGCAAGGTTCCCAAATATCCCAGTTGAAAGAGTCGGGTGGTTGCAAATAGGTTTTCTAACAGATGAAACTCTCTGGAGGCAAATATATATTAAAGAACAAAAAGGATATTGAAAACTGGTGTATGGGAGGTGGACATAATTTGCAGTCCAGCAAATTCTTAATGGAAATCACCAATCTACTCACACGCCATGCAATACCAACTCTAATTAAAATCACAGCGCCACTTTTGTGGAGACAATTAATGGAACTATTATAGACAAAATATAAATTTTGTGCGATGAAGAAAGAACTTTTGAGCAAATGTTATCGAATGTTAAAATAGATAGAGTGCTTTTATAAATCTTGGTCCCATAACATTTCTGTGGGATATTTAAACATTGAGGGGCCTATTCCGATGTCGGACGGACCTGAATCTGTCCGACATTGGTCAGGAGCTGTAACCGATCAACCTGCTGTGGTCGGTTACGGCCCTGCTAGTACGATGCAACCAAACGAATTTGCATTCGTATGGTTAACAATGCAAGCATGCATTCCGAGTGGAAAGCATGCTTGCAATGTGGAAAGCAGAGGTGCAGTTCATCCCTGCACCCTGTGGCCGGCACCCCAAGGTGCCTGCCAACGGGTGCAGGGATCGACAGAAGGGACTTCCACCGGGCGTACCGAACAGGAACCAAGTAGGTTTTCGGTCCGATGAGCGGAAGCCACAAGTGAAGTGAGCAGGGCTCTTGGAACCCGGACGCCCATGTAGCGGCTTATACCGCTCACAAGGTTTTTTCATCCAGACTAGGGACAAGACTATTGATCTTTTGTTAAGGTCCATAATTTTGTGGACTCTTTTTTCACGTGACCGAGAGCAGGCCGTACCTTAGCGTGTACGTACCACCCAGGTCACCCTTTCTGGTCCTGACGAAAACCCACAATCATATGATGGTTGAAACATGTAGACCTAATTCTTTTTAACAAATCACATAGCACACTTAGCTACTTTTAAAACACTACACGTCTTAAGACACCAAAGGCTTCCTAATTAGGCATGGGTGTCACATTCTTTTACGGGGGTTCAAACACTCAGGAATAAACTCTTGCAGTGAGTAGCATTGGCCCCTTTTTAAACCACTTATCACTTTTTATAGTTATTGCACATATAAAAAAAAGAAAAAAACCCGCTCCACTGTAGCCAGGTGTCGAAGCACACCCTGTTGGCACTCGGCCTTCGGGGTGGGACCCCGATGATGAAGCATGTCACCAACCAGGTTGGTGAGTGAGGGGTCTTCTAAAAGGACATGCTTTGTCCTGCTAAGGTTGGGCACATTGTGCTTCGAATGAGCCTTAAGCTCTAGGTACAGAGCTTCTCTCTACTACCTTTTCAGGGGGTACTCCTCCTTTTGTTTGTTTAACTATTACAGTAGGGGACCAGGAGTTCCAACCTCACAGAACAATACCCTTACTCTCTTATTGTTTTGAATATATCGACAGAGGGGCACCATATATGCCCCCAAGCCGCCATTCCACTGCCTCACACTCATGGGGGCCCTGCTGGGGGACCCCAGAGACAGTTTTGTACTGCCTTTTCATGCTGGACACACCGGCATGAAAAAGGCAGTGGAAAACTGCCATCGCACTCCCTCGGTCATAAAGAGGCGACTGTGGGAGTACTGGAGGATTTCCGGATGGCAGACGGGCCCTCCAAGCCCGTCGTAGCCCATCCGGAAATCCGAGTCAGATTCATTTCCGACCGAGCCCATCGGAATGGCTCTGTCGGTAAGGACACGTTCCCATTCGGTCGGAAGGGCTCTGAACATGATTTGGAGGGATCACTGACTAAATATCGACGGACACAATATAGATTACCCAAAATATCGACGCCAAAATATCGACAGACAAAATATCGAAGTCCTATCTACAAACAGGTAAGTACCAAAATATTGAGTCCAAAATATCTTTTATATATACATACATTGTAAAAATATCGAATTTGTTAAAAATTATGTAAAATTAAAAAATTATTAACAATAAATAGCTAAAATATACTTAAAAATACTAAAATTACCTTACATTATTAAATAATTAATGTAACTTATAAAAAAAATACAATCATATCTGTTAAAAGATATATCTATATATAAACATAATATTAATTAAAATTACACAATATTATTACCGTAGGATAGCGTAGGGGTAAAAATTACTATTCCCACTCCAGAGAATGATATAGTAGGGAAGAAAGCGTTGGATAGCGTAGGGGTAAAAATTGCTATTCCCACTCCAGAGAGTGCAACAGTAGGGAAGGCGTTGGATAGCGTAGGGGTAAAAATTACTATTCCAACTCCAGTGAGTGCAACAGTAGGGAAAGCGTTGGATAGCGTAGGGGTAAAAATTACTACTCCCACTCCAGAGAGTGCAACAGTACGGAAAGCGTTGGATAGCGTAGGGGTAAAAATTACTATTCCCACTCCAGAGAGTGCAACAGTAGGGAAAGCGTTGGATAGCGTAGGGGTAAAAATTACTATTCCCACTCCAGTGTGTGCAACAGTAGGGAAAGCGTTGGATAGCGTAGGGGTAAAAATTACTATTCCCACTCCAGTGAGTGCAATAGTAGGGAAAGCGTTGGATAGCGTAGGGGTAAAAATTACTATTCCCACTCCAGTGAGTGCAACAGTAGGGAAAGCGTTGGATAGCGTAGGGGTAAAAATTACTATTCCCACTCCAGTGAGTGCAACAGTAGGGAAAGCGTTGGATAGCGCAGGGGTAAAAATTACTATTCCCACTCCAGAGAGTGCAACAGTAGGGAAAGCGTTGGATAGCATAGGGGTACATTTTCATATCCCCACTCTAGTGAAAATAAATTAATATAACTCACATAATTATAAATTAATCAATTAATACATTTTAATTACCAATTAAGAATTAATTAATTACCAATTAAAAATTATTTAACAATTTATTCTAAATAAATACCAATTAATCAATTAACATGTTTACTTAAATATAATAAATTACTTCCCACCCTATTCCCCTAAAAAACCCACAACCCGCTACTAAAAATAAAATAATATTCTTCACATCATTATCAATTAATCAATTAATAAAAAATAATTATCAATTAACAATTAATTAATTGCCAATTAAAAATTAATTGACAATTTATTATAAAAAAAATTAATGAACATGTTTAATTAATTATAATTAAATTACTTCCCACCCTATTCCCCTATAAACCCACAACCCCTACTAAAAATAAAATATTATTATTCACATCATTATCAATTAATCAATTAATAGAAATTAATTATCAATTAACAAATAATTAATTAACAATTAAAAATTAAGTAACAATGTCTTCAAAATAAATACCAATTAATTAATTAACATATTTAATTAATTATAATTAAATTACTTCCCACCCTATTCCCCTATAAACCCACAACCCGCTACGGAATTAAATTACGAAAAAATTAAATAACATAAAATTAATTACTTACAATAAATTACAAATAAATATACACTTTTCACACATAAACTAACATATAAAACGCTTTAAAAAATTAGATATTATTAAAAAGTCGATATTTTAATCACCTATATTATGTACTTCGATATTTTGACTGTCTATATTTTTAAATTCGATATTACAGCACTTACCTTCAAAACGATATTTTGGATGTCTATATTCTGTCCAGTCGATATTTTGTCCATTCTATATTTTGGACTCGATATTTAGGTTACTCAATATTTTGAAATCGATATTTAGACCATTTAACGATTTGGAGCCCTTCCAACCGGAATCGGAATCGGCCCCGTAATTCTGTCTTACAGTTAGAATGTTGATTCAAACTATTCTCATGTTGTGATGACAACACAAACATGCCTGATAATGTAAGTTTAGTTGCTGTAATGAGCCAATTGTATTCAGAGTCAAAGGGAAGAGAAACATTAAAGTTACATTGAATTCATAAAACGGCATAAAGTGATAATTTAAAATTAACTCACCAGCATATTTAATGACTTTATCTAGTCCTTCTTTCCAATATATAACTGTAATAGTAATTTCAATCATTGAATTATACTAAATAGGAGACTAAGAAAAACTTGCAAGTGTTTTAGACTTGTGTGAAAGGAGTGTGAAATCCTTGAAGAAAAAACGGTCTAATATTTATAATTCAGTTTTTCTCCAAATTCTAAAACCATGACAAGGATCATCCGACAGAGGAAACCATAGGTGCTTTATTTTATAATCAGAATTATCTTTCTTTTAAATATTGAAAAGTGACCACTCCATTAATCTTAGATTGTTTGAGTTTATAAAGAGAATTGCAAGCTCTTTTCTTAATCCCCAAACATTTGGACAGAAAGCTATCCATGGACTTAATAGAAATTGATGAAGTTTTCAAAGGATGCATGGATAAAACAACATTTGTGTTTGGAAACATCATCATTTTGATTATATCTATAAGACCACAATCGGACAAAAAGAGAGGTGACCACCTTTCAGACAGAGTGGTATTCCTGTTTTTGAATTTGTTTATATTAAACTGAACTGTGCCTTTCAATTTATTGCTAAGAAGAACCCCCAAGCATTTAATTTTGGTAGCACAACAATAATGCCTACATATTTCTTTAAAAGAAATGTATTAAGCAACAATACTTCAGACTTATCAGTGTTTAATTTGTAACCAGAGACAGAAAAAACAAGAGTGTCAAAAAATACAGGTATAGAATACATCAAATCAATCAATCAGGGATTTATAGAAAGCACTGTTCACCCGTGAGGGTCTCAAGGCACTGGGGAGGGGGAAGCTCCGTGGTCATCCGAAGAGCCAGGTCAGAAGGTATGGAAGACACTGGATTTGCCCTAAATAAAAAGTAATGGGCCCAGTAGACTCCGGAGAAAATGAGTAGAAAACAAAGGGTGGGGTGGCCTGCCAGACATTTGGCCATGCACCCACCGAAGAACAGCCCGAGAAGTCTTTCTGCCTTTATGGGGGACAGATTGGGCTGAAAGTCCACTAAACACCAGGGATAATATTTTTTTTAAAGAAGGGGCGGGTAGTCTGCCCAGAAATTAGGCGGGATACTCAGTCCCAATCTGCCCCTGGGCAGAAAACCCATTACCACCTTTAAAGGTTTTTTTAAAAACAGTTAGAAAGTAGAAGCTGGCCCCCATCAGACCATATGTCTACCCCTTATGCCTCAATAAACTTTTTGCCCTCAGGGAGAAACAAACCGCAAGTAGGTAAAACAACAAAAATAGTAAAAATGGACTACCGCTTAAATAATGGAAATAGTTTCTTTTTAGAAGAAATGGCTATTCCTAAAACTTGGGAAGATGGCGATCTTACCACAGAAACCTTTTTGATATTGCAGCTTTCAGAAAAAAACATATGCCTTTTTCCATAGCACTTTTTCCCATTTCTCAAAAAGCCACAAAAGTTGCTATATTCTATCTATTTTCTCAGGTCCCTTCAGGAGAACCCACAAACCCTGGCTACCTTTAGAATTCCCAATACGTGGCCAGGATACCATTTGTGAAAAGAAGTAATGAAGGTGTAAGTATGCAGTTACCCCAAACATCAAGAAACTTCTCAGCTGCTATGGGGTTAGGACCAAAAATGACCATCACAGTAAGTAAACATATTTTATAATCCCCAGCAAAACAAACCTTGCCTATATGTTAAAGTATGAAAGGGTGGAGGTACCTTCAAGGGATTTTAGTAAACAGAAGAATTTTAAAATAACTTAGAGAATGAAATCGTGTGGGCTTAGTAATTTCAACCCACTAGTGCTGGTTATGCAACAACAAAAGTTTCATGTATTCAAAAACTGTGACCTGTTAGTGATCAGTGGAAGGAGAGAGCAAAGAACGGGTTTATATAGACAAAAAGTATTTTATCTTTTTTTGAATCAAGTTAAAATATTGGGTACAAGATGAGCTGGAATAACGCAGAAGGGTAAATACATTAATTTACACAATCCTTACTACATCAATTGCTAAAGCTTTTCTACCTATCACTAAATTAATTAAGCATTCAACGGTAGATAAAGCCACAGTCGACGTTTCGGTCTCTATTCTTTCGTGTAGGAGACCATCCTCAGGACATGGATTTCATATCTTGAGTACCCTTATTCATCTAAACGCCCGGACCAAAGACTCGGTTGCCTAGCGCTGCTATCGGTTGAGTGATTAACGTTTTTCAATGAAGTATTCTTATGGGAGCCAGCAGATGTCCCAGGTAGGTAGAATGATTTGCACCGCAGAGACTGAAAGTTGCCATGGGAAAGCCTGTCTATTCATTCGCTTCCAGAGGCCACGGATTTAGAGAAAAGGTCCCCGTTGTTTGTTAGAGGGTTAACTTACTAGTTGTTCACTTCCCGAGGCTGCGGGTTTTAAAGAAAAGGGTCCTCCTTAATATTAAAAGGTTCCCTTACACATTAGAAGGTATAGCGACGCCTTTTTGCCAATGTTTCTCGGTGAGGTAATCTGCTCTGAATTCAGTGCGTCAAAGTCCGTCCTCACGTTATGAATGCTTCAGCAGTAGATGTCTTTGGTCACTGATGACACCATCCAGTGAGTGTATTTTTTAGGAGTTTATGATTGTTAAACATATCTACTAAGGTACTACAAAAGTTAAAGTAGTATACTAGGTTTGCTACAAATGACATACTATTTTTAATATATATCATGTGAGTGGCTGTGTGACTGTATGCATCCTTGTGCATATGGGTATGTGAGTGGATATATGGGTGTATAAGTGGAGGTCTGAGTAGCTGTGTGGGTGAGTGAGATGCTGTGTGAGTGGCTGTATTTGTGAATGAGTGGCTGTGTAAGTGGCTCTATAGATGGGTACTTTGGTGTGTAGTGACTATATTGGGTGTATAGTGCATATATTGGTGAGGGAGTGGGTGTCTGAATGGTTGTATGAGTGAGTTACTGGGTGTGTAAGTAGCTCTATGGGTGAGTGGATAGCTGTTTGAGTGGGTATTTCACTAAGTGTGTTTGTGTGGGAGTACCTGTTTTGGAGAGTGAGTGTCTGTGTGAATGGCTGTGTGGGTGAGTACAAGGATGTGTGAGTGCTTGTATGGATATGTGAATAGGTAGGTAAGTGGTTGTATGTTTGAGGGCTTGTATGGGTGCGTGAGTGGCTGTGGTTAGAGTCTGATTGAGTAAGTGAGTGGGTGTGTGACTGATTTGTAGGTAAATAAGTGGGTATGTGAGTATCTGTATGGCTGAGTGTGTGGGTATGTGACTGACTTTATGGATGAACAACGGGTTGTATGAGTGGCTGTATGGGTGAGTGAATGGTTGTGTGAGTGACTGTACAAGTGAGAGAGTGGATCTATGGAGGAGTGAGTAGGTGTTGAGTACTGGTATAGTTCTGTGAGTGGGTATGTAAGTGGTTTTGCAAATGTGTGAGTGGGCATATGAAAGGTTGTATGGTGTATGAGTAGGTATGTGAGTGGTTCTGTGGATAATGTCATCAGGTGAATAATGTCATCAGGGATGTCATGAGTAATGTCATTTGAGATGTCATTGATCTCACTGATCATGTCATGAGTGATGTAATATGTGAGGTCATAAGCAGTGCATTGTGGGGGTGTGAGTTATAATTAGCTCAGGTGACTATAACTGCAGAATTTCACTGGTTTTGTGTGAGTGAAATCTGAGCCTAACTATAACATCCCTGTAATCTTTGTATTTTTCAGTGAATTTCAAAGTTTTTAAATTCTATTTGCTAACTATAACAACCCTGTAACCTTTGGTTATTTTAAATGAATTTTTTAAGGTTTTTCAAAACGTATTTACTTACTATAACGATCCTGTAACTTATGGATTTTTAAGTGAGTTTCTATGTTTTTTTAACTTATAGTCACGTTTTCTGAGTAGTGGATAAAGTGGGCAGGGCCTGTGACCAGGACTCACAAATTCTGCTGTGTTTGACTAACTGGAGGTGATAGGAGGACTTCTGGGCCCCCAAGAACCCTCAGCATCCACGAGAACTTCATCCCCTCAACCAGCAGAGCACCAGGAGGCACATTTGCAGAGTGGTGGAGAAAGGGTGCGTAGCCTCCGAAGTCCTCTCACCAATCGCGCTCTATGGGACTTACTGTAGGTAACAGGAGGGCTTGTTGGCCCCAAGGACCCTCAGCATCCAATGGGACTTCATCCCCCCACCAGCAATCTGCTGAGAGGCACATCTGAAGAGTGGTGGCGAAAGGGGGCATGGCCTCCGAACCCCTCTTGGGGATTCTCACTGTGTGGGACTTACTGGAGGTAACAGGAGGTCTTGTTGGCCCCCAAGGACCCTTAGCAACCAAGGGGACTTCATCCCCCTCAACAGCAATGCACCAAGAGGCCAGTTTGCAAAGTAGTGGAGAAAGGGGGTGTGACCTCTGAACACCTCTCAGCAATCCCACTGTGTGGGACTTAGTGGAGTTTGTTGGCCTCCAATGACCTTCAACATCCAAGGGGACTTCATCCCCCCACCAGCAGAACGCCAGGAGATGCAATTGCAGAGTGGTGCAGAAATGGGTCGGGCCTCCAGCTTTCTGCCGGCAGCTTTTTCTTTTTTTTTTATGATAGGGGGGGGCCATGTGCCCTCCGCCTTTCATGGGTCGATTTTTGAATGTGGAGGGGGCATGCCACCTCATTCCATGCACCGAATACAGCCCCATGGACCCCAGATTTTTCTTTTTTAATTTAATGTTTTTTTGTGTCTGTCTGTCTGTGACTGCTGTTGTCTGTCTCCCCCGCTGCCTGTGCGTGATCTGTGCCCGTTATCTTCCTCTGTTCCCCTCGCTGCCCCTGTGTCTCTCTGTCGGGTTTTTCCTTCTGCTCCCCTCGCGGCCCCCGTGTCTCTCTGCCCGTTTTTTCCTTCTGCTTAGCTGCCCCTGCATTTCTGTGACCTTTTTGCCTTCTGTGCCACTCGTTTCCCTCCCATTTTTTGTGACCTTTATGCCCTTTCTTGGGACCTTTCTGTGCCACTTGTTTCCCCTCATTTTTTGTGACCTTTTCTGCCATTTCTTGTGACCTTTCTGCCTCTGTGCCACTCATTTCCCCCTGTTTTTTGTGACCTTTCTGCCCTTTCTTGTGACCTTTCTACCTCTGTGCCACTCATTTCCCCTTGTTTTTTTGTGACCTTTCTGCCCTTTCTTGTGACCTCTATGCCTCTGTGCCACTCATTTTCCCCCGTTTTTTGGTGACTTTTCTGCCCTTCTTGTGGCCTTTGTGCCCTCTGTGCCACTCGTTTCCCCCCCATTTTTTGTGACCTTTCTGCCCTTTCTTGGGACCTTTTTGTCTCTGTGCCAATCGTTTCCCTCCCGTTTTTTGTGACCTTTCTGCCCTTTCTTGTGACCTTTGTGCCCTCTGGTCACTCGTTTCCCTCAGTTTTTTGTGACCTTTCTGCCCTTTCTTGTGACCTCTATGCCTCTGTGCCACTCATTTCCCCCTGCTTTTTTGTGACTTGTCTGCCCTTCTTGTGACCTTTGTGCCCTCTGGCCGCTCGTTTCCCCCAGTTTTTTGTGAACTTTTCTACCCTTTCTTGGGACCTTTCAGCCTCTGTGCCACTCATTTCTCCACGTTTTTTGTGCCATATTCTGCCCTTTCTTCGGACCTTTGTGCCTCTGCACCACTCGTTTCCCCCTGTTTTGTGACCTTTCTGCCCTTTCTTGGGACCTTTCAGCCTCTGTGCCACTTGTTTCCCCCCGTTTTTGCGACCTTTCTGCCCTTTCTTGGTACCTTTTAGCCTTCAATGCCACTCGTTTCTCCCCGTTTTGTGACCTTTCTGCCCTTTCTTGGGACCTTTTTGCCTTCTGTGCCACTCGTTTCCCCCTGTACATTTGTGACCTTTTGCCCTTTTCGTGACCTGCTTGCCTTCTGTGCCACTCGTGTTCCCCTCAGTTTTTGTGCCCTTGGCCTTCTGTTTCCTTTGTTACCACTCACCGCAGCATCCCCTGCGGCCCCACCCTCCTGACTGTCCATTCGCTGCCCCCACCTCCCACCTCCCAGCTGGTCTTCCCTCCCACCTCCCCATATAGGCCGGCCGCTGCTCGGTGAGAAGAGTGACCCTTGACCCTTCCAGGTAGGCCGCTCCCCCTCCGCACAGCACAGCCAGGTGTGTCCCTGCCCCAGCTGCCACTGCTGAGAAAGTTCGAGGCCCTCCTCCACCCGCAGGCTACCACCTGTGCCTCATCCCTGATGGCCAGTGGTTGGCCGTAGGTTTACTCATCCTCCATTGTATTGCCTGTATTTCCTTTCGTTGCTCACGTTGTAGTGACTGCATTTTCATTGTTGTGTCTGTGACTGCTGTTGTCTGTCTCCCCCACTGCTTGTACGTGGTCTGTGCCCGTTCTCTCCCTCTGTTCCCCCAGCTGCCCACGTGTCTCTCTGCCCGGTTTCCCTTCTGCTCCCCTCGCTGCCCCCGTGTCTCTCTGCCCGGTGTTTCCTTCTGCTCCCCTCTCGGCCCCGTGTCTCTCTGCCCGTTTTTGCCTTCTGTTGCTTAGCTGCCCCTGCATTTCTGTCACCTTTCTGCCCCTTTCTTGTGACCTTTGTGCCCTCTGTGCCACTCGTTTTCCCCTGTTTTTTTGTGACCTTTTTGCCCTTCCCTGGGACCTTTCCGCCTCTGTGCCACTCGTTTCCACCCGTTTTTTGTGACCTTTCGCCCTGTCTTGGGACCTTTCTGCCTTCTGTGCCACTCATTTCCCCCCATTGTTTGTGACCTTTTTGCCTTCTGTGCCACTCATTTCCCCCTGTATTCTTGTGAACTTTTTGCCCTTTTGTGACGTTACTCCCCTCTGTGCCACTCGTTTCCCCCTCAATTGTTGTGCGCTTTTGCCTTCTGTTTCCTTTGTTGCCCCTCACCGCCCACGCGGCTGCGTCCCCTGCGACTCCGCCCCCCTGACTGCCCATTCACTTCCCCCGCCTCCCGCCTCCCAGCTGCTCCTCACTCCCACCTCCCCATACATGCCGGCCGCTGTGTGGTCGCACAGATGCCCGTCTGCGCCCGTCCGCGCCTGGACTCCGCCCAGCGCCAGAACCCGTGGCCTCCGCACCCACCACGACGGCCGCCGCCACTACACGTCAGCACTCTGCACGCTCTCAACCCTGGACGGACCCACAACTCTTCAAGGCCGCCCCAAAACGCACACACGGTCCTTTAACCTGCTGGAACTGCTGCGACACCAGCCACAGAGCTGACAAACCACCCGCCAAGAAAGACCTCAGCAACCTCTGATGCATACTACTGAACACCCGCTCCACACGCAAACACGCCGTCGAGCTCTGAGACCGGTTTAACACAACCTCCCCAGATGTCGCCTTCCAGACAGAGAACTGGTTGAACAACTCCTCCGCACCCAACATCGCCATAGCCATCTCAGACGGCTACAAGATCACCCGCAGAGACCGCACCAACGGAGTCAGAGGAGGCATCGCCATCGTCCACAAGAACAGCATCAGGGTTTCGACTAGCACCGACAACACGCTCAGCACCGCCGAACACATGCATTTCCAGACCCACACTGACCCCAACTCCACCCTCAGAGGCACCCTTGTCTACCGACCTCACACACCCCGTCCCCAGTTCAGCGACTCCATCGCCGACTTCATCAGCACGCACGCCCTGACCTCCACCGACTACATCCTCCTCAGAGACCTGAACTTTCACCTTGAGAACAACAATGAGAGCAACTCCACCACCCTGATCGACAACCTCGCCAACCTCGGACTGAGGCAACTCATCACAACTCCCACCCACTCTGCCGGACACACACTTGACCCCGTCTTCTCCTCAAGCCCCCCTGTCTCCGTCAGTCCCACCACCAAACTCCTCTGGACTGACCACCGCTGCACCCACTTCACCTTCCAGAAACCCATCACATACCACCACACCTAACAGATTCCCCGCTGGAGTAAAATCACCGAAAACCAACTACATGCAAACCTCGCTCTCAGCCCACCCACCGAACCCTCCAACACAGACGTCTCTGACCACAACCTCAGACACTGAATCGAGGACTGCGCCAACACCCTCACCCCGCTGAAGAACCCCCCACCAGAGACACCAGCAAGAGGGCCAGCTGGTTCACCCCAAAACTCCTAGATTCTAAGCAAGCCTGCTGGAAACTAGAGAAGAAATGACACAGTGAACAAACTCCGGACAGCCACGCAGGACACAAGGACCCCGTCCGCAACCACCACCACCTCATCAGGGCTGCCAAGAAGACCTCCTTCAAAGACCGCCTCGACAACAATGCACACGACCGCGAGGAGCTCTTCAACATCATGAAGGAACTCTCCAACCCCAGCTCCAACACCAACGACATCCTGCCATCGCAAGCCTTGTGCGACTCCCTCACCACCTTCTACCACCGCAAGATAGCAGACACCCATGACAGCTTTAACACCCAGACAGCCCCAACAGACAGCAACACAACAGACCCTCCGCACACCATCAACCACATCCCCTTGCTAGCCTAGACCAGCGTCAATGACACCATCAAGACCATGAGCACAATCCACTCCGGCGCTCCGTCAGACCCATTCCCGCACCACGTCTTCAACAAAGCAAGCAGCTCCATCGCACCCCACCTACGCAATGTCATCAATCTCTCCCTTGAGACCGTGACCTTCCCAGAGAGCTGGAAACATGCCAAGATCAACGCCCTACTCAAAAAACCCTGGGCAGACCCAAGAGACCTCAAGTACTTCCGACCCATCTCTCTGCTCCCCTTCCCGGCCAAGGTCATCGAGAAAATCGTTAACAGACAGCTAACCCGATACCTCGAAGAGAACAGAATCCTGGACCCTTTCCAGTCAGGGTTCCGCAGCAACCACAGCACGAGACCGCCCTCATCGCCACCACCAACGAAATCAGGACCCTGAGAGATAACGGGGAGACTGCGGCACTCATCCTCCTAGACCTCTCCGCCGCCTTCGACACCGTCTGCCCAGTGGCGTAACGAAAGTTGAGGGGGCCCCCCTGCAAAGCACATGGAGGGGGCCCCCCGCGGCCCACCATGCCCCCCACGGCAGCGCGACACACCATGTACCACTTTGCCCTACCACCCAGAAATCTAGCATATTTTGCTTTGAAACGTCCAACATTTAAACGAAATGCCTCTATATTGTCTTTCTGTAAGTACCGTTAAATCACTGCCTGTTGGTAACCTGTACTCCACTCTGGCGAATTATGAGTTGGCCAAAGAGCTATAAGTTTGTTTTTGTGTGCACACGCCATATATACTCTATAAGTAACGCATGCTACATTAGGTGCCATATGCGCCCATATCTCCATCGATGATGAAAGAAAGCTGCTCTCTGTACTACAATCAAAGCTACAAGTGTGTAAAATAATCTCGAGGTTTCATGATTGCCCACACGGCGGACCTCCGCCCTCCCCCCAGGATCGGCCCACCGGCCACTTCGGGCTGGACTGTTCCCATGGGGCACAGGGTCAAGTCTGATTTGCACATGGCCATGTCTGAACTGGGGTGGCTTGGTGAGCAAAATAACGATGGATTAAACCCAGATCTGTGACTGGGGGTGAATGTTTTGCCATTGTGCAACATTCAGTCCATCATCTTCTGTGTTTTGTAGTAGTTGTTATGGCCAGCGCAGACAGGGGCAATGGGTGGTGCAAGCTGTAGGGGCATGCTGACAATGGCCCTCGCCCTTTTGTTTTGTTTTTACAAATTAAGCACTGCATTATTTGGTGTACCCCGTGTTTTGCAAATGTTGTCTGCACAGCTGGGCTGGCTTTAGGGAATGAAGAGAGGCAGAGTTCAGCAGCACAGCTCAGGGGAGGAGATGAGCCTGTGCGAGGCGACAGGGTGCAAAATCGAGGTGCTGGTCGGGGTTGCAAAGAAGTCAAATAAGATAGACTCCTGGCCAAACCGAGATCCTCGAGAGAAGGGCTCAATACCGGAAATGTTTGGGTAAGAAGGGTACAATCCACCACCCCTGGAGGGCAGAGTATTCAACTAAGTCCATCTTGGCATGAGAGCGAGGTTACTATGCAGAGTGTCTTGGGAGGGCAGAGCACCAAACACAGCATGTATTAGGAAGGGGTGAGGGTGCAAAACAGAGCACACCTGGATTGTGGGGCATCAAAAAAGCATCTGTGGATGGCAGGCACTAAACGCACTAAACCCAGCATGTATTGGGGAAGGAGGGGTATGAAACGGAGCATCAGTAGGACCCAGTGCACCACCAGACCACTGGAGGAAAGGAAGCATGGGTACCAGCCCGAGTCTGTGAGTGGGGAAAGAATACAGAATCTGCCAGGTACCAAACTGAGCCTCTCTTAAATTGGGGTGGGGATTATCATTCTCTCTGGGGACCGGCTGCCTAAATGCGTGCCATGTGGGCACACTGCCTGTCTCAGTTTCTCTAACAGCATCTTGTAATTTTGTGGGTGGTTAAAAGGTAGACACACCTTGAAGAAGTGAAGAACGACATGCTGCAAAAAACACTGAATCCAGTGCAGATTCATATCACAATCATCATGAATACGGCTGACACCCCCCCTCCCACCACACACAAACACAGCCCAGCATATTGTTCATCGTGTGTAGCAACAATTTCACTGGTGTCTCATCATGGTTATCTTTTCAGAAAGATGAATGGCTGAGTTAAGCATCCCTGGCACTTATCTGACTCCTGTACCAGACATGTGCTCCCATCTAGAAGCACCAATCTTTAAACTTCTCTTCCACATTTCAGGACAAAGTATTCCAAGTAATAGCAGCGTGTTTCAACATAATACACAATAGCATATCATGCAATTCCCAAACTCTTTAGACTGCTACAAAGTCACCCAGCTAGCAGCAATGCACAAGACAAATGATGGGGACATAAGTTTAGTATAACACATGGTCGCACCCGCACGCCGTACAAATAATCACAAGAATTTTCATGACTTAAAACTTCGTAGGAAGTATCCTAACGAAACATAATATAACAGAAGTCCAATATAATAAAGTATAGACTAAGATGTATCTGAAAAAAACTGTAACCAAGAAGAAACAATGTGACAGCATCACTCAATATTATGTAACGTAACATTTCATACTGGAACATACCATACCATGGCATATAAAATGGAACAGCATAGTCCACTGTAGCAATGCATAGCACAATAATATACAACATGCTACAACAAAGAAAAACATATAAAACAATATGAAATAGTACAACATAACAAGGCAGTGCACAGCAAACATATACAGCATAGCCTCCCACACTATAACATAATTGATCATAACATAGCACAAAAGCATGATAGGAAATGAAATTATATCACAAACTATATTATACCACATCATATATCATACCACATCATATCATAGCACAATCTAGCATGTAACACAACACTAATACAACATACCCAGGCACAGCTTATGTGAGAATAACATGCCATAGTATAACATGGTATTGCAGAGCATAGCTAAATATATCTTAACAGCACTGCAGAGCCTCTCTTACTGTAGTGTAACAAATCACAGCGTAACATGACCAAAGCATAGCATAGCCAAGTAGTAGCCTCACCTTACCTGCAAGACGAGTAACGCTGTACTGAGCTCCTCGGCCAGTACCTACTTGCAAGGGATGAGGTATGTGGTATGTGAAAGAGCATTCCAAATTCTCAGGCTAAGGTTCAACTTCACACAGTTTCACTATTTGCACCAAACCTAATTACTCCATGGCATATAAGCTGAATGTTCCCTCTGGCTGACTCACTGCCCATGGATACAATCGGCTTGAAGGAGAAACTGACCCTGTGTCTGGTTTTTAACATGCAAGCTAATAATAAACGTCGCTGGTTAAACTTAGTGGGTGAATGGGGCATGGCCAACAAGATGGCCAAGAAGCAGCACTAAACGCTAGCTCCGGCCCTGTAAGTGGAATCCACCAACACATCCTACTACTGCCTGAGCCCCAAAAAACACCAGTAACGGGGCCTGCCAGTCCGAACACACAGGTAGGTGCTCCCCCACAGCTGCGGGGCACTGCGGCCCCACTGTGGCAGAGCGGGGGGAACCTGACAAGTGTGTGAGTGTCGGAGAGCCAAAAAGGGAGCTGCGGCCATGTTGGCCTGTGGCGGACCTGTGAGTCTGGATGGAGAGATGGCTGAAGCGGACCCCTTCGTCGAGGTGGAGGTGTGATGCGTGGACGCCACTAGCTGCTGGGAGACGACGCGTGCCCTGCGTTGGCGCGGCTGGCTCCTGAAGCGTGGGCACTGAGGCCAGAGGGACAACGCGCCGTGGCTGGGCCGTGCTGGCATCAAGCGAGGAAGCAGGAATCCTCGTGGCTTTCGTAAACTTTATGCCACACCTAGTCTAACCAGCGTACACGCACTTTTAATTACGTGTGCGCTGAATGTGCATGTCTGACTCCTGACAAATGTAATCAGGGCATTGAGACCTGCCCCCGCCTCCCACCCTGTACATCAATGCGCATACGCGGCGTCCTTGAAGGCGGCAACTCTGGAAAGTAAACAAGTATGCGTCACGTCTGCGCGTACCCACCCTGTCCCGCCATTTAATTAAAGAGTGCCTCAGGGGCCCCGGCCGGGGCCCGCACACCATTTACAAGAGCCTCAGGGGCCCCCGCCGGGGCCCGCGCAGCATTTACAAGAACCTCAGGGGCCCCGGCCGGGGTCCCCGCACCGCACCATTTCTGAAGAAGAGCCTCGGGGGCCCCGGCCGGGGCCCGCGCACCGCACCATTTCTGAAGAAGAGCCTCAGGGGCCCCGGCCGGGGACCGCGCACCAATGTATAAAGAGGATCAGTGCTTAGCTACCATTTAATTTATCAAAGGCTGGGAGTGCAGCGGCGTGCCGTGCGTAGTGCATCAATTAAATTATAATGTGTAAGTCCAGTTAGGGGGCCGGCCCGGGGCCCCCTGGAGCGCACGGCCCCCCCGCAATGCGGGGGCTGCAGGGGCCTGTGTTACGCCCCTGCGTCTGCCACCGCACACTACGCGCACTCCTTCCAGTCCGATTTTGGCCCCAGGGACCCATCCGTCTGGGCCTGGCCTATATACTGGATGTATATCAAAACAATAAGAGAGTAAGGGTATTGGTCTGTGAGTTTGGAACTCCTGGTCCCCTACTGTAATAGTTGAACAAACAAAAGGAGGAGTAACCCCTGAAAAGGTAGTAGAGAGAAGCTCTGTACCTGGAGCTTAAGGCCTTAGCAGGACAATGCATGTCCTTTTAGAAGACCCCTCACTCACCAACCTGGTTAGTGACATGCTTCATCATAGGGGTCCCACCTCGAAGGCCAAGTGCCAACAGGGTGTGCTTCGACACCTGGTTACAGTGGAGCGTTTTATTTTTCTTTTTTTATATGTGCAATAACTCTAAAAAGTGATAAGTGGTTTACTGGATGCGCTGGTCCCACTCATGGCACCCAGTCTTTTTTGGGGACCACGTGAAGCCTTAAGGCCTCCGGTCTTCCTGCTGGCTCCCCTCATCCTGGGGGAGCTGGCATTGCTTTTGGACAGATGGAGCTTGTGAACATGCAGTTCCCTCTGTCCAAAAGGAATTCTGCTCTTCTAAGAGTAAGTGAGAACATTTTAGATGTTCTTACTTACTCACAGCAGAGCTGAGTTTGCTGTGGGTTGGTGGGAGCGGTAATGCTCCTGCCAAGTCATAGCAAACAGCTTTGCTGGAGCTGGGACTGGGGGTGGCATACCACAGGGCCAATCTATGCCTCCAGGAAGGGGCCGAAGTGGCCTGCCTCCGTTACAGGTCACAGTTCCAAAGACACAGAAGGTGGTGGTACTCCGGCTGCAGGGGCCGCGCAGACCCCCACTTTAATTCTTACCATTTGCCCTGGGGAGGTAGAGGTCCCCAGTATATATATATGGAAACACTCCAACCACTTCCTGATACTCCGCAGCAGCAGACAGGCGAGGAAAGAGACACAGACCTCCGAGGTATTTCAAGTGGGCAGTGATTTTATTGTGAGTGACCCAACACAACGCGTTTCAAGCCCGTAAGCCCTTGATCACGTGTCACAGTTGAAAACACCATCACCTACATTTAAAGTGCATAGTGCCCCTCCCACAATTGACATCACGAATCACATGTGCAAAGACACTGAAAACATCCTAATATGTTTTCTCCACTTAGATCAAAGCGTTTACAAGAAGGCATATTGCTTTTGACACACGCTAGGTTTTTATATCTACATGTTCAGTAAATAATTTAAAATAACATGTAAACTGCTCGAGTGCCTCAGAACTTTGTAAAATAATAAATACAGTTCAATTTTAAAAAAACGATCTACATAGGATGAATCCAATTTTATCTGCCAACTTGTCAACGATTGCTTTAGGAAATGTATAACCGGTTAAATCTGTTTATAAACAACCTACACACTTTATGATGCACAGTAGATAATGGTCTTCTTATTACCAGTACATTATTATTTATTCGGCACACTGTGTAGTCAAGAGAAATGGAGAGGCAAAGAAGGTGCAAAAAGTGCATACCATAATATTTAAAGTGCAATTGTGAATGATGTGGGTTTCTCAAATTTTCAAATGTATATTCTAGGTCCAATCATCTGTACACCAAGAAATTCAATTATTCATCAATTGATACAGATAAAACGATCCCATTAGATCCTAAAAACATTTGAATATGTATGAAATTTAAAAAATACATTTTGAGAAATTGATATGAGGGAAAGGAAAAATATGTCTTAATGTAAACATTCAAGGTATATACAATATATATTACAAGGACAGATTTTATGATTCTATTTACAGGTAACACAACTAGTGAACAGACGGACCATGGTATTAGCAGCCATATTTAATTTACAGAAAGCTGCGCATATCTTCCGTCGTGTTCAAACCGTTGGGCCATTTGCAGTCTAGATCCAAGATGTATTTGGTTTCTAGCTGCCGGAGTTGGCGTTCTCTGTTGCCCCCTCTCCTTTTTCTACTTACAGCGTCAATTACATAATAGGAAAGGCAATTGATGTTGTTGGCATGCACTTTCCTAAAATGTCTGGCAACAGGATGTGTTGCATCACTGTGCAGAATGGCCCTAATATGCTGCAATATCCTGACGTGCACCTGTAGCTTCGTACTACCCACGTAGCGCAGCCCACAGGTGCATGTCAGGACATACACAGCATATTCGGTTTTGCAGTTGTAATTTCCCATTATCAAACTAGGAGAAGTCCTGAAAGGCGTTGAGTAAGATGACATATTGCACCCAAAATTACATGCTCTACATGTTGTGCATTTGGTAAAGCCCTTCTTCGATGGTAACCAGGTAGTGACTTTTTTGATTTCGGGAGACACTCTGTCTAATCTTGTGCCCATAGTACTGCTTCTCCTAAATGTAATTACAGGTTTAGCTGCAATTTTACTTTGGAGAATGTTGTCTGTCAATACAACAGGCCAATGTTTGTTAATTATTGCCCTTAATTGACGTTCCTCTCTATATATATATATATTTCTCACCAATTTTAGAATAACACAGCACTCTTCCAGTCTGGCAGGAGGAGATATGGCTCGGCTAAAGTTTGAATAAAATCGTTATACTGCCAGACTGGAAGAGTGCTGCGTTACTCTAAAATTGGTGAGACATTGAATGCGAGGCTTGTCCAGCCTTGTTACGCGCACCAGGTGTGAAATAGAGCGCCCTTGGTACAGGACACAATTGGTGATTTATATATATATATATATATATATTCACTGAAAAAACCATAGGTTATAGACCATATATAGTTAGGGATTAGCATTTACAAAACCTTATTTTACTCGCACAAAACCATTGAAATTCGCATATATAGTTAGTTGCACTAACTATATATCGCGCACCCGCAATCCACTGCTAATGATGTCACATATTACATCATTCATGACATGACATCACTGATGACATCACTGATGACATCACTGATGACAACATCCAGTGACTGTATGTTTCTGTAAAGTTAAAATATGTCTTACATATTGAAGAATGAGTGGATGTATAAGTATCTGGATGAAGGATTTAGTAGGTGCATGACTGACTGTATGAGTGAGTGATTAAATGTGTCTCACTGAGTGCATGGGTTAGTGACTAAACTGTCTTAATTTGTGCATCATTATGTCTGTTGTTCTGTAAACTGTTGCATGTGTTGATCAGTAGCTATATGAGTAACTATATGGGTTATTGATTGGGTGCCCAAGTATTTGTATGGGAGACTGAGTGTGTGTGTGGGTGGCTGGGAGGTGTATGACTCTGTGTATAGATGTGTGAGCAGTTGATTCACTAGATGTATGGGTTCAAAAGTGCATGTGGAAACAGCTGTATGGGCGGTTGACTGTGTGCATGAGTGTATTGGTGAGTGAATGGATATCTCAGTGCTACATGTCAAAGTAAGTACATATGTAAAACACAGTACATGTGAGAGTTGACTTATATAAATAACTGTGCATAGGAGCCAGTGAATGTGTGAGTGGCTGTATGGATCATTGTGAACTTGTATCAGGGATTGTATAAGAGAGTAAATATGTGTTAGTATATGTTTGAATAAGTAAGGTGTGTATAACTGTATAGTTGAGGAAAAGGAGGTGTGATTGATTCTTTGCATGACTTACTGGGTGTGTGAGTAACTCCATGGATGAATGACAGTCTGTGAGTGTCTGTTTACACTGATTGCATCTAAGGTTATATTAGAATCTGAAGAGGTTCATCGTATTATCACATGAATGATATCATCAGTGATGTGATAAGTATTTTCAAATGAGATGTCATCAGTGATGTCATTTGAGATGTCATCAGTGATGTCATCAGTGATGTCACTGACCATGTCATGAATGATGTAATATGTGACATCATTAGCAGTGGATTGCGGGTGCGCGATATATAGTTAGTGCAACTAACTATATATGCGAATTTCAATGGTTTTGTGCGAGTAAAATAAGGTTTTGTAAATGCTAATCCCTAACTATATATGGTCTATGACCTATGGTTTTTTCAGTGAATTTTTAAGGTTTTGTAAATGCTAATTCCTAACTATATATGGTCTATAACCTATGGTTTTTTCAGTGAATTTCAATAGTTTTTTAATAGCAAATATCAAAAGCTGTAAAATGTATTCTTATTCTAATGCAAAAATATATTTTATATTTCTTTAATATAATTTTTTTATTTATATTTTTTTTATTATTTTTTTTTGTTTCACTACCGGTCCGCGCACCGGGTAGCTTCCCGTTAGCCTCATTTCGTTCCGCGACCCGGTCCACGAACCGGTAAACGTTCCGTTAGCGCAACTATCGCGTTAGAAAGCAACATCGTGACGCGTTGCGTAAGCGCGACATATCGCGTTACTGCGTAATGCGTCTTGTGACGCGCCACGTTAGCGCACCCGGAAGCGCTCCGGAACGCGAACCGAGGCGCGAAGCGCAGTGCCCCAGAAGCGCTCCAGGTGCGTAGCGGGACGCGTAATGTAAGCATAACAGGTCAAGTGACTTGCTCTTAAAACTTTTCATTGGTTCATTTTACTTTTAGTTTCCTAATGATGTAAGGCTTGGTCATATGACCTAAAAATAACACTTTTCATTGGTTTAGAAAATTTTTTTTTCCCAAATGATGAAAGCCCCACCTTTTTTCCTCACTCTGACTTTCATTTTTATGAGAGAAAGACCTACTTTGAATACCTTAGAAATGGCTTCATTAATAGCTGCAGCTGGTGGACCCCCACCACCACCACCACCTCCTGGGAAGAGAAGACCACCTCCTCAGGTTATCCTACAACAAGAGGAGGAAGAAGAGGAAGAGGAGCAAGGGACGAGGAGGTTTTTACCTGAACAGCCGAGGAGGTCCCATGTCAAAGAAAATTATATATGGCAATTTTTTACATTTCCCAAGGGACAAAAAAAGGTAAATGCCTGGTACGTTACCTGTCTGATCTGTAAAAAAGAATTGTCCAGAGGAACAGAAAAAAAATACAGTTATGGCAAATATACCATGCATCGGCACATGGACAGGTGGCATCCTATAAATTACAGTGCTGCACAAGTACGTGATCTGCAGGATAACCCCCCACCTGTGGCCAGTACATCCAATGAAGAAGGACTGACGGGACCAGAGGCGAGGGAGATGGTCCCAAATATCCAAATGAAATATGGCAATGTGAAGCACGTATGCATTTTTTGTGGCCAACTGATTTGCTTCAGAGAAAGTAGCATACATTTAATCAATAAAGCAATTGACAATCACAAATGTTCAAAACACCCTAGAAAATAAATTATCTTTTTTTTGTTGCTCCTGTTGAGCCCTTCATAATGAATCATTTTCGTTTCTCCCCCATCAAAACAACAAAAAAAATATAAAACCGTTCAAAAAAAAAAAAAAAAAATGTTCAGAAAAATAATATAAAAAATATAAAACAACAAAAATAATTTAAAAAAAAGTTCTTTTCAGAACTACCTCCCCTTTATAAGAAATTGCTAGAATGTTAAGCACTCTGACAAACTCTATTTCTTTGGTTCGCTTCCCGGTTCGCGCGCCGGTACGCGAACCGGAAGCGAACTTAATTTTTTTTTTTTTAAAAGAAGAGTAAGTAAACAGAGAGTAATGTTAAAAGAAAGACAGTTAGAGGAAGTAATACAGAGATACTGTTTAAAGAGGGACTGAGAACAGGAGTGGAAAGAGTAGAGTAAAAAAGTAACAGAAAAAGGAATGAGGGAAGTAGCAAAGGCAGGAAACTGAGGGTTAAAGAAATGAAGCAGTGGAACTAATAAAAGTTAAATGTAAAAGAGATGTAACAGAATGAGTACTAAACACTTACCTTATAATTATCGTTAACTTTGTCACGTGTTATTTTTATACTTTCAATCTGTGAATGAGAGAACAAAAATTTCAAAATTGATAGAAAGTAGTAAAAGATGAGTGAGCATGAGACAAGATGAGTACATATTAAAAATCACAATTCAAAGTACAGAATTAAATATACATATTAAATGGTTTATTTTTGCTGTTCTCGGAATATATCAAATTTCACTGAAAACAGTGAGTTGAAGGTATTCATCATATAACAGCGGGGAAAAAAAACACAATCAAAATGATTGTGTTTAAAAAACCCATATAATATAATCAATCAGAAATCACAACTCCTCAAAAATAACTTACTTTCCATGACGTCAAAGGATGTCCTATGAACAGCTTATACTCTGTTGTGCTGTTATTATTTTCTGCCCGCCACTTTCTGAAAGATAAGCTCCATCGTTTTAAGAAAAATGAGACATACAAAGCAATTTAAAACAACACACTAAATTACAACAACACCTAGAATCATTATAATCCAGTTACCTACCCTAAATTCTCACTTCTGAAAACAAGTCAAAAGGCAACATTGCTTCATAGTCAAATTCTAATCATTGCTGAAAGGCCAGCCTTTTTTACATTTCGAATAAGCTGTGTAATATCTTGAAGTTGTTAAAGGACCATCATGTCATATAATAGCTGCAGTTACAAATGTTCTTCCTGAAATCGACGACTGTGCAGCCAAAACATTTTTAATTAGACTTGACAACTTATTTACATCCGGTTTATATAGTTGGAATTGTAAAATGACATTTCACCGATAAGTTTTTATAAAAATAATGTAAACAGCATTACAGACTTACATCACCTCTACTCCTTCTCTTGATCTGCTGCTTGAATTAGCTTATTAAAAAAAACAATTTTCGCTCTGTGCTACACTTATCCACAAGGCTATATAGTGTAGGAGCTATTACAACCTCTTGAAATTCCTCAGAACAAATCCCGAGATTCCTTTCCTAAAATTTTGGTTGTAAGAACACCAGGTAAGAATTTTGAAGGTAACTAGGCAATCTTTTTTTGAAAGTTAAAACAGAATCATTGCAGAATGACCAGCCGTTTCCAGACTTCAAATAAGTTGTGTAATGTCCTGATGTTGTTGAAGGACCCTCATGATATATAATTGCTGCAGTTAGAAAAGTCCTTCCTGATATTGACAACTGAGAAGCCACAAAATTTTTAATTAAAGTTGTCAATTTTGTTCCATCAGGCCTACATCGTTGGAACATTAAAATGACATACTGGCCATAACTTCATATAAATAATGTGGACAGCATTGCAGACTTACATTGGCTACACTCCATGTTTGGATCAGCTGGTTTTACTAGCTTATTAAAGGATACTGATTTAGTGTCTGGCAAAGTTAAATATATAAATCTTTCTGAGTCTACACTAGTAATACTTGATAACGTACAATTCTCGCAGTCATGCTGCCATTGATAAGAAAGGCCAAACAGATGATCTACATCTAAACCATCATCTTGCAATACATTAAGCATATACATTAAAAACTCCTGACAATCTTGCTGAATATTTTGAGAGAATTGTGTTTGACTTGAACATTTGTCTAACAGATTTCGAATTTCAGACACACTTTCTACTCTTGTTCTATCAGCGCTCTATTTCTCTAACACAGAATTCAACAAACAACAAAAAACTTTGATCCGAATTGATCACAATCTGTTCTTTTAAAGTTTCTAGAGAAAAGACAACATTAACCACTACATTAGCATAGCAGTTGACACCAGAACTATTTTCAAATTGAAAACTAACAACATCTTCAACAGAATTCATTTTCTTTCTGCTTACAATTTTGGGTTCATCAACTTTTGGTCTTTTTGCTACAACCTCCCTACTATTAGTGATATTTCTTCATTTCCGGCCTACCACACGTTTCTCAAACAAAGGATATTGAGGCAAATGTGGCGCATACTCTCTTCTTAACCTATTGTATTCCTTAACACAATCTAGATCCGCACAAATGTTTGTGACATCACACTCAATCAAGTACAAACCCGATAAAGTTCTGACTCGTGACAATGCTACATAAGCCATACCCTCCTTGAACACAGAACTGCCAATATTCACCAAAGCACTGTCTACACTTAAACATTGTGATTTATGGATTGTCACCGCATATGCCAAGCAAACAGGAAATTGCTTACGGCGAACATATAAGTCTTTTACAAACAAAAACCTAGCTGTGCAACGACCAATTAGCTGTACTTCCTCAATGCCATCAAATTTAATTTTTAAAAATTCAATTCCATCCCTATTTCTGTATTTCTCAAAATCAACAACATTACCCATTGATCCATTTACCAGACCTCTTTCAACATGTAAATTCCTTCTCAAAATGATACGGCAATTTAAGCACACATTCAGAGTCTTTTCAAAACCAGCAGTTTTAGATATAGTCTTCTCTAATGAATCCAATTTAGATTTCAAATTCTCAGACAAAACAATTGTTGCACCCATATGCTCTATTCTGTCAATAGCTTCCAGTTTCACAATCTCTTGGTTCTCTAAATTCAACATTTTGTTGTTGAAGATGGAACATTCTGCAAGAGTTGGCATCAAATATATTCCCAATTTCTTCTCAGTAATTTTATGAAAAATATTCTCTGGCAGAACGTCTTCTTCTGGAAACAAATTTGACAGTAATCGTGCATGTAAAGCTTCTTTCGCACGCTCAGTCACTTTCCCGATTCTAACATCTTGTAGAATATTTTTGTAATCTTCATCCTTCGCCTGACGCATATTTTCACGCAGCTCAGCATAACTGAAGTTTAACCATATGTTAACGTTGCCAATGCTCCCTAGGCACTTCCTGGTATCTTCATGCTTAAGCAGTTTAAAAACTGGTTGTCCTTTCACTGGTGTCAGCTGCAGAAGATCACCGAAAACAATGATGTGTTTGCCACCAAATAACACATCATACTCTGTTTTAAGAACTTCCTGCATTCTCAAATGCACAAAGGCAAGCATGACATTGGAAACCATGCTTTCTTCATCAATGATAAGAAGTTTCATCTTCTTCAGGACTCTAGATACTTCACAACAATCATCTCCTGATAACTTGTGGTATTGTAATTTGTTATCATGCTCCACTGGCAGCATCAGCAGACGATGCAAAGTAATACCTTTAATGTTATGTGCTGCCAGACCAGTTGGAGCGGTGACAACACAAGATAGCGATGACTCAGTCCTTTTCTGCAAAATAACATGAAATTGCTTTAATGAGGAAACTTTTTCCAGTTCCTGCTTCTCCACTCACGTACAGTCGGATAGGCTTCAACGACGTACATGAGCACTGTTTCTTCTCATGACTTAATCCATGATCAATTTGGTTGGTAACTTCGTCATATATTTTCCTCTGCTCAACATTACGTTGTCTTTCTAAATCTTCTAAGTTAACCACATCCTCCTGAGCATGTGCCATTGCTCTTTCCACTTCAATCATGGCAGTGGCAGCTTCATTTTCAATAACTGGTCCTCCTAGTGGATCTTGACTCAATGAAATAGAACTCTGACTGTCCTGAGAACTGTCTCTAGCAATCCCGGCTGCTATTGTTGCTTCCTGCTCGATTTCTGCATTCAACATTTCTAGATATTTTGGGAAAACAGGACATTCTATGGACTCCTTGGCTGCATTGAAAGAGTCTTCATAACAGAGGAAATCTCCAAGCAGTTCCTCTTCTGCACGCCAAGGCTTGAAAAGTTGCAAAAGAGCTAAATAGAAAAACTCTTTTCTTTCTGGAGATTCGCAATCCAATTTTAGATGATTTACCAATAGACATTTTTTTTGCTTGACCAGACATCCCTCACTTCCAATTACAGCATACACTCCTTTATCAACATCTTCTGTGATGTTCCTCTTGAAAATGTAATTTTGTAGAACCTCATACAGACAAACATTCTCCAAGTGACTGCTTCTATTTGGATAATATGTATCCAACATGTTGGTCTTCAAAATATCTGTACTGCTTGGCTCCTTCTCCGCCAAATACTCAATTTCCCGTACAGGTTTCAGAACTCGATTACGCGTTGCAGCAAGACCAAGACTTGCCCAAATGATACTCCTAGATTTGACATAGAGACTTGCTGAAGATAACCGGTCAGAACATTCGTAAGCTCCGATTTCTCGATGCGACAACATCTTCAGACTGAAACTGTGCAACTTCTTACTGAGGCTCTTTTCATGGGAAATGTCCTCCCACATATCCTTGAGTTCTGTCTTTTCTTTTTTTGTGATGTAAGATGTCACATACCGAGCCACAGCCATACAGTTGTCAGCCACAAACTGTATATCCATGTTAGCATTCCACATGGACAAAATCACTGGGTTGTAGTCATTGATGTTCTTGGACTCTTCGTTTCTCTTCAAATTGTATGTGTTTTTGGGTGATTTCCTCGTCACATTATGTCGCAGCGAAGACATCAAATTGTTCATTCTTCCTTTAGATATCACCAATCGTGGAAATCCAAAACGACATTTTGTATAGTACTTGTTCTTGTTTCTGAATTTACGACGACAGTACTTTCCACAAAGATGGCTTTGAAACCGTAAAGCTTGTTCTCTTAGACTTTTGTCTTCCTTTGTGTTTGGAACAGCACATGTAGAATACTGTTCTATGAAATTCATCACTAAGTCATCCAGATCTGTTCCAAATTTGGGTGCATCTTTGATCCATAGCAGCATATGTATATGAGGAGCACCTCGTGCTTGACACTCCTTTCTCCAGAAGAAATCCAACACCTCTCCAAGAGGTGGATTTTTCTTGTTCGTGATGAAAGACATCATAGCTTCAAATCTATGATTGAAGTACCTGCATACAGTCACTGGATCCAAAGAGCACAGTTCTCCGGGTGTCTTGAATTCAATATTTTCAATGTTTCCATTTGCCTCTCGTAGAAATTCAAGTAAGTCTTCCCAGCCATACTCAGCACAGCTGAGAGTGAGGAACCATGTGGGAGTTCCTAAGTTCCTCAGCATACATTTTAAGTCACCATGACGACGGTACCAATACTCATTAGTACCACGCTGACATGCCATCAGGTTAATCAGGTGAGAATCCAAAATACTGTCTTGCACATTGACTTTATCCATAAAGTCCCTTGCTGAGATATTTCGCAGTTGTAAACCACTTTTCAGGATGTGATTCACTGCATAAGACAGTCCAGACAGATCACTTTCAAACAGTAGATGAAACAAATAGGGAATGCATTGACGAAACCTAGGATCTTCTGCATACAATCGTAAAGTCCGGTATTCAGAAGCAGGAATTTGATCAGGTCGCTCATCATATCGTCCTCCTCGACCTGTGGGAAATAACTGTGGAAAACACCGAGCTTCCAAACTTTCCTCCCAAACACTAATGGGACTCCCTTTGGCTTGTTTCATTTGAAACAACTCAATAGCATTCCCCATGACTTACTTGGAATGCAAAGGATGAACACTATAATGTTCATATATTTCTTCATTTTTAGAGGCTTCTACTTTCTCAATTTGTCCAGCACACAATTCGCTGTCTTCTTCTTCACTTACTTCCTCTTCTGCAACACATACATTCTTGTAGTACTCATTATTTTTTATCAAATACAATGTTGCCTTTTTGACTTTCCTAACATCCACTAAATCTTGCCAGATTTTCTTACTCTTTGTCGGAACCCCATTAACTAGGATAACCAGAGGTTCCTCTTCCACTTTCTCTACTCCAATTGTATTAATGTTTTTCTTCAAATCTAAAGGCAAATAAACAACTCTTCCCTTTAATCCTGTCTGTAAATCTGATGGAGGCAATTTCCCTGTCTTTGGCTCCATTCGTACAATAGCCTGAAAGGGATGCACACTTTGAATCAAAATAGATTCATAAGTATTTAAATCCTTCAATTCAGAAGGAATGTCAACCAATTCCAGATTATTATGAACCGCTCTAGCAGGCATCCGGTTTTGGTTTAATTTGTTAAAACAATAAGTACACATACGTTGGTCCGATCCCAAATCAAAACAATTTTCTACCATCAAGTATGTAGCAAAATCCTTCCATTCACTATTGTTTTCCATTTCACTTTTTGCATATAAATCCACTAACTTAGTCTGATTCTTATAATAAGTCTGTCGGCAACAAACACAAGTGAAATTCGGCCTCTCACTTGATTTCACCTGAAAGATGGAAATTTCTTTGTGAAACTTATCTATATTAGAAATCTGTACACTATCTTCCACATTACCTTCTTCTACTGGGTCAATTTCAACATTATTCTCTTTACTAGCAAAGTAACAGAACTCAATTTCTTCACAAATATTTTTCACATGTTGTTCTGAACCATGCAAAAGAGCACTGCTCAATTGTTTAAGCATAATTGCTGGACTCTTAGCATAATACAACATTCTCACTAATCTCCTCACTTTATTATGATGCACTGCTAGCATCCTGAAATGATGAAAAACACTCTGGCATACTCTTCTGGAAAGACAAGCCAGGGAATGCCCATGAAAACCTGTTACTTCTCTCACTCTGCAAGGATCTAATTCTTGCAACAACTTCATTTTCTGTTGTAAACTTTTCTTATTAAATGTACGTACTAAATCACAAAACAAATTGATGGAATCATGTCTCACACTACAAATGCTACTACATTTCCAGGTGTAGACTGGTCCCTTAGGACGTCTTCCTAAAATCTCATCACCTAACACCTCTTCTGCATATGCAGGCACAAGTTTTTCTTTTTCAACCGGACAACCATCTTTTACCTCATATGCTCGACCACTGGTGTCAACTGCATGCACCAAATCATTGTCCTGAAAGTAACTCTCCTCATTAAAAAATGCCTCACAACTTGAACTATGCATCCATTCTCCTGAGAATACTGCACAAAAATTACTTCGATTAACTACTCTCTTCCATCTACTATTTGATTTGAAATCAGAAATTACTTTGTTTAGTTTCCTAATTCTATTGATTACCAAAATAAATAACTTTCGCTTAATTTCGAAAGCCTGATCAATAATTTTCTCTACATTTTTCTTTTTCTTATAAAATGTCACTTTCTGTTGGCCTTTCTTCAAATTTTTTAACAAATTGACAATTATCCTGTTGCGGAACATTCGCCTACGAATGTCCCTAAATTGATTTTCCCTTCTACTGCCATGCACAGACTTATCTCCTGCTCTAGCAGAAACTTTTTTTACAGGCCTTTCCTTTTCCTTTAAATTGTCTCTCTTCTTATGCACTAAAACATGTTCAATACTGGTATTTTTTTGTCTGCAAATTGTTTTTAAAAATGATTTTATTTTCTTACCCGGTGCTTTTTTGGCAACTTGATACGATTTCATATTACAGGACTGTTCCAAATCTTTACCAACATAGAGTGTAAGTCGCTTTGCTTCTTTTAGTTTTCGCTGTCTTGAGGGCATTTTTAAAGTTTTCTAAAGATCTTCAGTTAAATCTGTGGAAAAATATTTAAGAAATTGATATTAACCACTATTACCAAACAGTAAACCAATAACAGCCTGAGCCCTACCTTGTTCAATCTATATATGGCACCCCTGATCAATCTAATTGCCTCCCACAATGTAAGCACAGTTGCATACGCAGACGATACCCAACTGGTCCTAGTTCTGGATGAGGATACAGACAGGGCCGAACAGGTACTGAAAGATTGCCTGACTGCGACTTTCAAATGGATGCATAATAACCATCTTAAATGCAACTCTGCCAAAACAGAGATCCTTCCCTTCGGAAAAAAACAATATCTTTTCCCCACACACCTGTTGGCCTTCAGATGCAGAAGCCCCCCCAAATACCATCAGTGCAACACGAAACCTAGGAATAAAATTTGACGATATGCTATCCTTTAAACAACAAACTAAGGAAGTCGCTGCCGTCAGTTTTAACATCATCAAAGGCCTTCGCAAATTTTTTGACTACCTGCCTTTATCCACCCGTCGCACAGTAGCAATTGCTCTCATTACATCAAGAATTGACTACTGTAACAGTCTGTATGTAGGGGTGGCAAAATCTACCCTGCATAAACTACAGATGGTCCAAAACGCGGCGGCTCGGCTGGTTTTGAGATGGCCTAGAAAGTCATCTGCATCAGCCGCTTTGGACATGTTGCACTGGCTCCCCATCCAGAAACGTATACTATTTAAGATCCTCCTGATTACATTCAGAGGCTTTCATAAGCGCGGCCCAATATATCTGTCCAATAAATTTCACAGATACCATCCGAACAAAGAACTCAGGTCAGCTACGGCCAACTTAATGTCCATCCCCAAGTTCAGACTGGCCACAAAAGGCGGAAAATCATTGGCAGTCCTAGGCGCTAAAGCCTGGAATATTCATCCGGATCACCTTAGAGCATCCCCATCAGAAAAAACCTTAAAAAAATTACTAAAAACTTGGATCTATGGACTGTCCGAATCAAAGTGCAAAACCCTTGTCTAAATGATACCTAAAGCTCAGTTAAAACCACCTGACATTCTATTGGTAATGATGTCATAGCGCCAAGATGCTCCCTGGAGTGTGCGTGCGCTATATACAAACCCCCAAACATCAAACATCAGTAGGCAAACAATTAACACACTATATGTCAATTCCATCTACAGTAATTTAACAACATAGACAAAGGGGGGCATATTTACAAGGCACTTGCACCATGGGGGAAATTAGTTAAAATTCCAAGGACAAATAGGGTTGTATTTACAAGGACCTTGCCCCAGGGGAAAGTGACTTAAAATTGCCAAGCAGACATGAGGGCATATTTACCACACCCCTGCACCAGAGGGAAGTTAATTAAAATTTCCAAGCACACATGAGAGCGTATTTACAAGTCCATTGCACAAGAAAGAAGTGACTTGAAATGGCCAAGCACACATGAGAGTGTATTTACAAGGCCCTTGCACCAGGGGGAAGTGGCTTAAAATTACAAAGCAGACATGAGGGCATATTTACCACACCCATGCACCAGGGGGAAGTGAGTTAAAATTGCCAAGCACACATGAGGGCATATTTAAAAGGCTCTTGCACCAGCAGGAAGTGACTTAAAATTGCCAAGCAGACATGATGGCATATTTACCACACCCATGCACCAGGGAGAAGTGACTTAAAATTGCCAAGCAGACATGAGGGCGTATTTACCATACCCATGCACCAGGGGGAAGTGAGTTAAAATTGCCAAGCACACATGAGGGCGCATTTACAAGGCCCTTGCACCAGGAGGAAGTGACTTGAAATGGCTAAGCACACATGAGGGTGTATTTACAAGACCCTTGCATCAGGGGGAAGTGACTTAAAATTACCAAGCACACATGAGGGCGTATTTACAAGGCCCTTGCACCACCATAAGGTGTGGCCTATGCAGAAGTATGCTGAATTGTCTGGCTGCCATGGTAAAACCAAGAAATATCTAGGAGCAAAAAGGCAGGTCTGGCAGTCACAAAAGTTTGTTTGAGGTGAGGCCTACTCAGCGTTGCAGATGAAATTTTGGCTTATTGAAGAGTACAGAGGACATAATACATGTGCAGGCCAACAGATGAAGTGAGTCATGTCTACTGCACACTTCAACAAAGACCAGACCTCCTCTGTCTCCCTGGACAGGCCTAAACCTCATCAGCACAATGTGATTAGTAATGTTAGGAAACACAGGTGATGTAATTGAAAAACGTGCAAATATTTTTGCTCATTTCACAATCACATCACCTGTGTTTCCTCAGCTTAGGTATCTCATTGAGCAGATATAGTCTAGCATATCCAAGAGTACGCAGAAAGTGAGGACTGTATGCAGCAGTGCAATGTACATAATTCTCCTCCAATGACAATTACAGAACCCTCAGCATATCCATGCCCCCTAAACAGTCCTAAATGTATATCATAATTATCATAGTGACTATGAAACTCTACCAGTACATATTGTGAAACCTAAATGACTTCAAGAAACGAGTTTTTAAACCATCAAACAAGCAAATTATTCTCCCATATTCATGTTGAGAAATAAAATATTTATTTAAAAAAGCAAACACCTTGTTGTCCTTCTCATAAATGTGAAAAGTATTTCTTTTTTTAAAAAAAACGATTTTCTGGTCATAATTTCAAAACACAGCACAGCTCCTATGTACAAGCACACCCTAGCTGGCTTCCTTATTTTCTCCAATAAGCATACTAATCTCCTTCTAAATTAAAGGAATCTTTTCTCACCTTAGCACGATTTTTAAACACATCATGTAAAGAAATTACTCTGCCAGATTCCTGGGAGAAGTACCTTAAAATTGTCTCGCACACATAGGGGCGTATTTACAAGGCACAAGCACCAGGGGAAAATGACTTAAATTTGCAAAGCACTCATGAGGGTGTATTTACAAGAACCTTGCACCACCTTTAAAGTCACTTTTAAAATGGGGAAAATGACGTGAATGTATCTCATAAGCCTTGTAAATATGCCCCCATGTTGACTATGTAACTCTTGCAAAACATATTGTGAAACCTAAATGACTTCAAGAAACGAGTTTTTAAACCAACAAACAAGCAAATTATTCTCCCATATTCATGTTGGGAAGTGAAATATTTATTTAAAAAAGCACACCCCATGTTATCGTTCTCATAAATGTAAAAAGCATGTCTTTTTCTTAAAAAACGATTTTCTGGTCATAATTTGAAAACACAGCACACCTCCTATGTACAAGCACACCCTGTCAGGACTAATACTTCACATTATCTATAATTATAATTTGTCAAAGAAGCAAAATCTTTTTGGAAAAAATAATGAAAACACTTGACACAAAACAACATTTTAAATGTACAGCTGACTTCCTTATTTTCTCAATAAACTATACTACTCTCTATCTAAATTAAATGATTTATTTCTTACCTTAGCAAATGCTTTTTGAATTTCAAAACAGTCTCAGAAACACACCAATTTTTCTTTACCAGAGCAAAAGGTATGCACTCCAGAGGCTGCAACCAACAAAGGCACTGAAATGCTGAAATTCATCACACATATCTCTCATGTGACCCAATCAAAGGTCTTCCCTCACTTTTTTCAAATCAACACCCTTCCCCCCTCTGCCCTTTCTGCCCTTTTTCCATAGCAACTACCTCCTGCCAGACCTCTCATGTTTACAAGTTCACACAACAATGTTTCAAATGAACTCTGAACTCTCAGTACACCTGCTAATCCACTGCAATGTTTCTTAAAATCATGTTTTCTTAACCATTCAAATTACATGTTTCAAAGAACACATCCATGCACCCTAACTTTCTGTTTTCAGCAATGGAAATCCACCAATCACTGCTACTGAATCATTAGCACTGAAACTCCACAGTTTTTCTTCTTTACAAACTCCTACTGTTTCAACTGCCATTTCATTCCCACACTTCATCTGACTGCAGCAGAACCTCCTCTCACCATGTTTTCTGTCTGGATTGTTTGACATAGTTACATTCACTGGGCTCGCAGGTATGCTGAAAACAGAAATTTACACAACCTCAATTTACAAAATGTGGAAATCAAATGGATTGGCCAAAGAGGATTGAGATGTCACCAATTGATACCATTGGTGAAAACCTTTTTACATTTGCCAAACCCTGACCTCATAATAGTGCACTGTGGAGGAAATGATTTGGGCACTTTGACTGGGGTAGGTCTGGAAATGCTCTTAAAGGACACCTTTGAGCAATTAATGGCACTTTTCCCTCAAACTGCCTTGGTATATTCCAATATATGCCAAAGACAGAAATCGAGGAAGCATGTAAATAAGTCTGTTTCAGCTTATATGAGAGACCATGGAATGGGCGCCATCTACAACAATAACTTGCGTTATTACATGCAAGATATCTACAGAGGAGATGGTGTGCACTTCTCAGATGAGGGAAACAGAGTTTTCATACACATTTTAAGACTGTGTATTGGTACCTACTTATAAGTACCTAGAGCTTACACAGAACCCAAAAGCTCTTTTCAGAGCTACCTTAACTATAATTACTTTTTTAAAATTTCAAATGTACCTTTTTTCACTAATTTTCACTTATGTTCGCGTCCCGGTTCGCTACCCGGTTCACGTACCGGCATCTAACCGCGCGAAAAAATCCAATTTTTTTTCCCGACATATATGAGCCTCCTCAGCTACCCTCAGAAAACATAGGGGGTCAAGATATGTCTCCTGTGCCCCCTTACACCCATTTCCCACATTGTTATTCCTTCATCTTGTGATGAAATTTGTCCAAAACACAAAATGGCGAACTCCCGTTAGGCTACCGGTAAGCTACCCGGTTCGCGTACCGGGATGCACCTCTACTGCGAAAAATCGCAATTTTTTTTTTTTTTTTTGCCCCACGGGGCACTTTAATATCCCCCTCATCAATCCTAGGGGGTCATGAGGGGTCTACCTTGCCCCCTTTCCTTCTTTTCCCCCTTTGTTTTTCACCAGATCTTGTCTCTCGATCCTGCCGAGAGACAAGACGGCGGCCGGTCCGGACTGTTTAGAATGTTGACAGACACCGGAGAGCCAATCAGCTTCCCTTCGCGAAGTTCCGTTACGCGTCAGGTACGCGAACCGGAGCGCTAACCGGAGCGCTGTTACAGATATATCTGTTTTTTAAAACGTTAATTTCTCAAAATCCACTGGAGCACATATATTGAGACATAGCAAAGGCACGTCGGGCAAACCATATCTACAATTCTGCCAAGTTTCGTGTAAATCCATTCAGCCGTTCGAGCTAAAAGTGATTCCAACCGCCCTATGGAAAAATGAATGGGAAAAACGCGTTTTGGGACCCCCCTTTTTCTCGGCCCCCCTTGATGAAACTCCCCCAAATTTTCAGGGGCTGCTCAGAAACAAAATGTGCCATTTTTCTGAAAATTTCAGCCAATTCCGTCCACAAACGCCAAAGTTATTTGACATAGAATTTTCAGAAATCCCATAGGAAAAAAATCCTAACTATATATACCTACTGGCGACCGCCAGTAGGTAATATATATATATATATATATATATATTATATATATATATATATATATATATATATATATATATATATATATATATATATATATATATATATGGCTACCCTGCCGTGTGCCCGCCGACATTAAGAGGCTTGGACCCGCCAAGGATTTCTTTGTGAATATAATTCACATTCTTTATTGGGCACACGGCGGGGTAGCCACCCCTGTCAATCCAAACAGTTCCTGGCACAAAATCCTCATAAACATGAGATAAAACCAGTGCTGTGGCCTTTACGAATGCTCAGTGTGTTTTTATTGGCAAAGAAAACATCCGACATGTTTCAAAGCTACTCCACTTCTTTCTCACTGGTAAGGTTACAATATAGCCATTTCTTTTTTAAAGGTACATTACAGGTCATGACGTGCACGTGATAACAGACATAAGAGAAATATTGTTGTTGTACTATCTTGCTGTATACTTTTCAATAAAGTGTTTGAATTTCATTTAACAAAACTGCTAAACGTATAAGCAAAATTTCAATTAAATATACTGTATATTTACTACATTTGTGTCTCAACGTATATAGACCTTTACTTGCACTCGTACCTCGAGGGATACAATCTTTCGTATAACGAAGTAAGTATGAAAACCCATATCGTTTTGAGCAATTCTGCACTAGTGGACGGGCACAAGTCAATGAATTGGTTCAATGCGGGACATTTAATCCCTCAGACACAATTGTAAAATAACATGAATTCAAACCGTAATCATCATTTGACAAAACGTTCATCTTAGTACGGAACTTCATTTCAATTCTGCCCCAGTGGGCAATTATGTTCCTTGTGTTCTATGTATTTCAATCTTCTTATCTAAAATAGCAAACTAAAAAGTACAATATTCAATTTTCAAATCTAAATGCGTTGGGTGTTTTCGTTGCCAATAAAAACACACTGAGCATTAATAGAGGCCACTGTACTGGTTTTTTTCTTGTTTTTATGAGGATTTTGCGCCAGGAACTGTATATATATATATCTATATATATATATATATATATATATATATATATATATATATATATATATATATATATATATATATATATATATATATATATATATATATATATATATTCACTGAAAAAACAATAGGTTTTACACACGTTATAGTTAGGAAGTAGCATTTGAAAAACCTATGAAATTCACTGAAAAAACCATAGGTTTGATACCAGTTATAGTTAGCTGGAAATTTTACTGACATAAAACCAATGAAATTCCACGTTATAGTTAGTTGGACTCACTATAACTTGCGCGTGTAATGCACTGCTGATGACATTACATATTACATCACTCATGACATGGTCAGTGACATCACTTATGACACCATCCAGTGAATATGTGTCTTTCTAAAAAATAAATATGTTTTATATATGTATATGTAAAGGTCGAGGGAAGAATAAATGTTTAAATTATTGTCTTAATCAATGTTTTTTTTTCAAAAAGAAATGATTGGATAACTGGCTTATTAAGTGTATCTTAGTGAATACATATATTAGCGAGTAATGTTTAAATATTTGATTATATGTATCAGTGTTTCACTTTGTGAATAACTGGTTGCATGGATTGATGAGTACCTACATGTGTAGGTATTTGGGTTCTTAGATGTTTTTTTAGTATCAGTATGAGTGTTTCTATGGTTTTATGGGGGTATTACTAATCACATAGATGCATGAATGACTAACTCTCTTTTTGTATGTGTTTAGAAGACACCATATGTGCAGGACTGTATGGGTGGTTGAGTGTGTATAGTTTTATATGCAAATAAATGGATGTTCAATAGTTTATTTGCATGTGTGAGTATGTGTGTGAGTTACTTTTGGATGATTGTCGGTGTGTTACAGGATGTATAGGTGTATCACTACATATGATGAGTGAGTATATGTATGAGTGACTATATAGAACTGTTGGTAAATGAGAGAATGTGTATATAGATGGTGGAATTACTGAATTGGTTGTTGTAACTGGTATGGGTATCTCCATTTTTTTGAAAATGTTAATTTCTATTTTCCAATATGTGTTTTAAGGGTAACCTTACACTGAAAGGAGGTCTGTCACTCTGTCACAAAGATGGTGTCATCAGTGATGTCATGAGTGATGTAATATGTAATGTCATCAGCAGTGCATTACACGCGCAAGTTATAGTGAGTCCAACTAACTATAACGTGGAATTTCATTGGTTTTATGTCAGTAAAATTTCCAGCTAACTATAACTGGTGTCAAACCTATGTTTTTTTCAGTGAATTTCATAGGTTTTTCAAATGCTACTTCCTAACTATAACGTGTGTAAAACCTATGGTTTTTTCAGTGAATTTCATAGTTTTTTTGAATGCTAGTTCCTAAGTATGTAATCACGTTCGTAACTAGATAGTATCACCGCCTACACGTCCTGAGAAGCGCATGTAAAGTCATGTGACTTGAAAACAAGACTTCCAATTGGTTCTTAGTAGTTTCTGTTCTGGAATTTACACGCAGCACTCCACCCACTTTCCTCACAATCTTTTCTACTCTCAAGAGACAACAACGTCGAGCATCTTCCGGAAGACTTTGCTGAAATGGCTGCCCTACCAGATTCATCTTCCGAATCTGAAGGAAATGAGCGACCACCGTTAAGAAGAAAAAAGGAATCTTTCATTTGGCAATTTTTCACTTATCCTGAAGATCAAAAGAAAGTGAATGCGCCAAAAGTAACCTGCACGATATGCAATTCGGAGCTCTCAAGGGGAAATCCAAATAGAAAATATTCCTTTTCTATACACACCATGCTGCGGCATGTTAAACAAAGGCACCCTGAGCATTATGCAAAAGCATCGACAAGAGCCCTGGCCACGCTATTACCATCAGAGGTGCCCAGCACATCTTCTGGTGGACGACCTGTATCTCCCCAGTGCTGAGATGGACTTGAGACCATATCTTGCGAAGGTGCACATAAAATGCAACGAGTGTGGAGAAATTCTTTTGTACGGAGAGCAGAGCCTCGTTCTTATTCAACTCAAAATTGAAAGTCATAAATGCCCCAAGAAAAGATAAATTTCTTTACTTCATTTTCATACTATTACAGACTGAAAAATGTAGTAGCAACTTTAAGAAATCGAAAGCATTATAACACTTCTTTCCCCCCCAAAAAAAAAAAAAAAAAAAAGTTCTTTTCAGAACTAACTCTTTCTACCAAAACGTGCTCCAAGAGCATATTATGAGATATTTTTTCGCCGCTTTATTGTAGTGCGCGACCGGGTGCGCGCACCCTCCTATCGCGTACAGGACCTGACACTCCCATGTGAAGTCATGTGACTTCTAAACAACACTTCTAATTGGTTCTTGGTAGTTTCTATTCTGCAATTTACACGCAGCACTCCACCCACTACCATCACTTTCTTTTCTACTCTCAAGAGACAACAACGTCGAACATCTTCCCGAAGACTTCGGTACAATGGCTACCCTTCCGCATTCATCTTCCGAATCTGATGAAAATGAGCGACCACCTTTGACAAAAAAAACGGAGGCCACGCTATTACAATCAGAACTAATCAACACATCTTCCGGTGGACGACCTGTATCTCCATCGAGTGCTGAGATGGACTTGAGACCATATCTGGCGAACGTGCACATGAAATGCCCGAACTGTGGAGAACTTCTTGTATACGGAGAGCAAAGCTTTACTCTAATTAAACAAATAATTGAGAGTCATAAATGCTCCAAGAAAAGTTAAATTTCTTCACTTTATTTGGATAGTATGACATACTGAAAAATGTTGTCACAACTTTAAGAAATCAAAAGCATCATAACACTTGTTTCCAAAAAAAGTTCTTTTCAGAACTAACTCTTTGTACCAAAACAAGCTTGAAGAGCATAGTAGCTGATATTTTCTCGCCGCTTTCTTATAGTGCGCGACCAGGTGCGCGCACCCACCTATCGCATTGAGACACGCATGTGCAGTCATGTGACTTGAAAACAACACTTCCAATTGGTTCTTACTAGTTTCTATTCTGCAATTTACACGGAACACTCCACCCACTTCCCTAGAAAACCAGTTTATCGTAAAACTTTTAAAGCCTCCTCTTATGAAATATTCGACATCAATCACATAGCAGAGTACTAAATAGCACTATATACACTCCGTCCCTTAATTATAAGAGACGTATTGCTATGTAAAAGCAACTTTTGTTTTCCAAGATAATGTAAAATGCTGAGCCTATTACATAATTTTTTTTCACATATATGTTACTAGTCTCCTTCGAGTACTAACACCGTAGAAAATACCACCAATAGCGGTGATATTTTTTACACCGAGAACGGGCGATTTCTATCGCTTACAGCCCTTACAATTATAAAGTTTTATTTCCTAAGTCTCTGATCTCCAACTGTGCAACGTAGGTCCCCTGTGTGTCGCAATAAGGTCCATAAACAAAAACTACAGAGCCAGCATTATAAACATACACAGAACCACAAAACGACAAGAGCCACCATGCTAATATATATGCTTAATATAATAAACCTCTGAGAATAAATACATATTTCCGTGGCAGCCCATAACACAAATGTGGCGTCCTCTGACTCTGCTCCATTACCAAACACCGTAACTCCCCGCCCCCCTCACTTTTCACTAAACTCCGCACTCCACCCCAGCCGAACCCCCTATTACAAACCCCCAACCTACCCTCCCTGCCCAAACCCACCATGAACCTCAAACCGCCCCTAGAAAACATATAAGACACAGGATTACTAAAACTCAAAGAATACGCAACAGGCACATAATGTAAATAGTACATAAAGGCACATATTTTTTCCAAAATACTATTTAAAAACATGTTCTATTTTTAATAAATCTATCATGCATCTGACCCTCTAGAACTGCTTTCAAAACGTGAACTATAAACCTCTACTTTTCATTTTCAAACCATACACTTTCTTCTGACCCTCTAGAACTGCTTTCAAAACATGAACTATAAACCTCTACTTTTCATTTTCAAACCATACACTTTCAATTACATTATTTTTTTTACACAATTCATGTAATGTTATAAACCTTTTCTAAAATACACCAGTCCGTATCATTTATAAGGATTTATTTTCAGTCTTCATCAGTGACACTTTCTTCACATATAATAGAAATCACTGTAACTTTTTAAACGACAATGCTAACGCGGTAAAAATAACCCTTCATTTGCTTTCCTTTAAGAATGCACACTATGTACCCCACGCATGCGTTTCTTAATCTTTGTATTTGGCAGCAAATACCGACCTTGAATCGGAAGACATGAACAAGACCGCCATTGTCACATTTAAAACTGAACGTTGCATCTGCTCACACACATATCTTTCACTAAGCTAACATTCACAGAAAACAGCATTGATGTAAAAAAAAATTGACCTTGCTTTACAACTCCCTCAAATCACTCCCTTATTTTTTAACGCATCCTCCAGTTCAAAAAAAGCTACTTTTTTAATAACCACTAAGCAATATATAAGTGACTAAACTCTTAGAAAATGTATCAAGTCATTCTGCTTCTCTCCACTGCATAGCCGGCGACCTAATTCTGTGGAGTTGCTATACAACCAGCGGTGCTGCGCCGTTTCCTTTACCATCTTGGGAAATTCAAAATGGATGTCCCTCCTGCCTTCGCAAACGAGCCGGGCCACTTAGAACTATTTCGCCAGAGGATGCTTGACTACTACGGCATCTTACCACTCTCGACTTTGAATGCATCATATCGATTATCATTTCGATATTCGTATTTCACCTGTGTGCAGCCTGTATTTCATTGCCTGAGCTGTGATTTCACGTGGGCCCTGGATTTATGTCTCTGCAATTTGGTACCTCCTGAACCGAATTACAATCACCTCATGAATCCGTTACTTGATCATGAACAGCTTTGTTACAACGGAGGGTTTATGGCCTTTGCAGCGATACAAGGAGTTCTGGGTCATTGGAATATATTCGCAGCGGCGCAAGATTTCCTAACAGAGAGCTACATCGAAAACCCACCGAGCTGCCCAATGATGGTAAAAGACGCTCCAATAATGACAGATCATGAATGCTCCTTTGATCTTCTCAATTGGATGGCTGACATGTTTTCAGATGATAACAGTGATTTCATGTTAGAGGCACTTGCTGCATACTTTGCCTACACAATGGACAATTAACTCTTTCCTAACAGCGAGCTACATCGAAAACCCACCGACCTGCACTCTGATGGTAAAAGAGGCTCCGATTATAAGAGATTATCAGTACTGCTTTACTCTTTTCCATTGGATAGCTGACATAATTTCAAATGATAAAACTGATTTCCTGTTACAAGCAGAAACTACCTATTTTTCCTAAACAATGCTTCAATAACTCTCAAACAACCCATTGACGTCCTCATTTCCTTTTGGTTTTCTATATTCTTCACGTTATTTTCCATATTTTCTTTTGAAGAACAGACCTATTTGCTTTACTAACAATGGACATTATGATTTCGTGTTGTTTGACAGCTGATTCATAAAGTAATGATGTATAACCACTTGCATTTTCATATATCGTTCCTAAACTGAAAGGCCACAAACCTTCTTCCATTTATTAAAATATAATATACTTCCTTATAAGACTGTACAATGTTTTTTTCCAACTATATTCATTTTTCTTCAACTATAGCGTTTGTATTCCATGTACTACTGACAATACCAATTACTGTGTTTTTTGCAATTTCTGTACTCAGATTACATAATGATTTGCCTTTAAAATAGTACATTTCTAAATAAACATTTCAAATATTCACGGTTTCTCTTTTAATCCATAATCTCAACTGAAATGATTTCATATTGAAAAACTATTCATGGGTTCCACATAACCTTAACTGTAGACACTGAGGACCTTATTTATGAAGACCTTCCGCCGCCGGGGCCTCATTTTTTAAAATGGGAAAAAGTAACGCACCGGTGGCGCAACGCCTTCATAAATAAAGTCCTGAATGTTTTCTTTTCTTGAACTCACTTACTGATACTAGAACCTCCAAGCCAATTACGGCCCGTGAACTCTTTCTTAGTAGGTCGCGCACCGTAAACACAGTTATACCACTGTTAACATTTTTTTTTTTACTGTTACTAAGCACCGACACAGTTCCGCTTTACTCAGAGTTAATCACTCCTCCCACGCTTCTACAGGCCAGACGCTATGTCGTATTTCTCTCCTTATCACCCTTTCATCTCCACAATAACAAACAGTTGTCCTCCAGCCACCAGAGAACAGACTCAGATGCAGAGGCACCAAAGAGTGAACCCATCACCAACTGCCATCTCCGGCTGTTTCCATGGTAACACCTCATTCTGCACCTTGCTGAAGGCAGAGGTCAAAAGTTCATGTCTCAACGTTCTACAGCTAACTAATAACACTATTTTCCCTCCAGAAACACCTGCCAATCCACAACTCTGTTACATGTCTTGTTTTTTCACACCCAATAGTACTTTTCGTTTAACATAAACATTAACATGCAACGTACTGTTCAATCTCCACTTCTTACAATCAACCAATCATTTTTATTTTTTAAACCACACCCAGCCTCTTCCTTTTTCTTTATTTAGAATTTCAACTTCTAACTACCATTCCACTTCCAGAACCGATCGGAGGACGACTACAAATCCCTTGAAAATGAAGGTCTGGCTAATAGGACACAGTTATATTCACTGGAGTGAAAAATATGCAGTAAGCAGACGAATTTGCAACCTCAGCTTACCAAATGTACACATAACATGGATTTCCAAAAGAAGATTGAAATGTCACCAATTGATTCCATTGGTGAAAACTTTTATGCATCTCCCAGAACCAGACCTTATAATTGTGCACTGTGGTGGGAACGATCTAGGCACAATCACTGGGGTAGGTCTGGAAATGCTTCTAAAAGACACCTTTCGACAATTGATGACACTTTTTCCTCGATCTGCCTTGGTATATTCCAATATATGCCAAAGACAGAAATGGAATTGGTCCAATCACCATTGTGCACAATTTGAGAAAGCAAGGAGACATGTAAATAAATCTGTTTCTGCGTTCCTCAGAGATTATAGCATGGGTTCTATTTACCACAACAACTTGCGCTACCACATGCAAGACGTCTATAGGAGAGACGGTGTTCATTTCACGAATGAGGGAAACAGAATCTTCCTCTGCAACATCAGGCTCTGCATCGGTACTTACTTATAAATGCAGAAAACACTCAATTAACACAAGGGCTCTTTTCAGAGCCACCTTATATCTAAGCACTCAAACTTCTGATTTACCTCCATTTTCACACTCTTGTAAATAGGTGTGCGCGACCGAGTGCGCACACCCCGTATTTTTTTTCGGGGAAAAATTATATCTTTTTGCTTTTAAGGGCCTTACTGCACACCCTGAGAAAACCTACGCAGGAAGACAATCTCTACCTTCTCCCCTTTCCATGTTTCAACGCTTTGAAATGAACAATATATTTACTCGCAGTGACAAAATGGCGGACAAAACTTCCTGATTTCCTTCGAATCGAACGTTAACAGACGTCACGCAGCCAAAAAAAATACCGCTCACGCGCAGCCACTTGGGTGCGCGCACGCATGCGCGCCTATAGATATATAATTGACTTTAACTTTAATTTTCTCAACAACTACTGAACGGATTTACACCATTCCAAAAAAAGCGTAATCTGCGAGCCGGACTGTACAGTTTTGCCAAATTTCTTATAAATCCATTCCCCGTTCGACCTGTAGCCGAGTCTAAAGGTCCTATGGAAAATAACATGGAGAAAACACGTTTTGGAACCCCCTTTTATCTCAGCCCCCACTTAACCAATCCCCCCCAAACTTTTAGGGAAGGAGCGCAGCGGACTGAGCCATCTTCTTTGAGAAATTCGCTAAGATTCTTCAACCAGGGCCAAAGTTATTCCAAATAGAATGTTGAGGATTTCCTATGGAAACTAGGTCCTAACTATAACTACCTACTGGCGACCGCCAGTAGGTAATATATATATATATAATATATATATATATATTTATACAATATATATATATATATCCAATTACCGCTCCGGTGCTTCGATCCACCCCAAGGAGAAAAACACGTACTCCAAAATAACTTCCTCACTGCTGGCTGCAGTGACTTTTATTTAACCAGGTGCGAAATGTTGTCAGACAGGATGACGCATTTCGGCTAACGTGTAGCCTTGCTCACATATATAGTGATGTAATATATATATAGTGATGTAATATGTGTGGTCATATGCAGTCATATGCAGTGCACTGCGGGGCGAAAGTTATACTTAACCTGACTAACTATAACTGCTCAATTTCACTGGTTTTGTATGACTGAAATTTGAGGCTGACTGTTTTTGTAGTGAATATGTATATATATAGAATATATATTCACTAAAAAATCAAAGTCAGCCTCAAATTTCAGTCATACAAAACCAGTGAAATTGAGCAGTTAAGTCAGCCTCAAATTTCAGTCATACAAAACCAGTGAAATTGAGCAGTTATAGTTAGTTAGGTTAACTATAACTTTCACCCCCTCAGTGCACTGCATATGACCTCACATATTACATCACTCAAGACATGGTCAGTGACATCACACATGACATTTCAAATGACATTACTGATGACGTCATCCAGCGATTGTGAGTGTTTTCTAAACGTTTGAGTGTTAAACATATATGGAAGGTACTACAAAAGTTACATTTGTATACTTTGTGTACTACCAATGAATTATACTATTTCTACCATTTATTATGTGAATGGGTGGGTGACTATGTGTATCCAAGTGTGGGAGAGTGTGTTAGTGACTGGGTATATGAATGGTTGTGTGAGTGGTTGTATGGGTGAATACGTGAGTGTGTGAGTAGCTATGTGGGTGAATAAGTGGGTGTGTGAGTAGCTATATGGGTGAGCGAGAGGCTGTGTGACTGGCTATATGGGTGGGTGTGTGACTGGCTTTGTGGGTGTCTACATGGCTGTATGAGTAGCTGTTTGGTTGAGTGACTGGGTATGTAAGTGGCTGAATGGGTGAGTGAGTGGCTGTTTGAGTGTTTGGTTAACTGAGTGGGTGTGGGAGTGGCTGTATTGGGAAGTGGTTGTATCAGTGGCTGTATGGGTGAGTGAGTAGGTATGAGTGCTTGTGTTCATGTATGAATGGGTTTTATAGGTGTGTGAGTGGCTCTTGAGAGGCTGTATGGGTGAGTGACAGGGTGTGTGAGTGGATGCATGGGTGAATAAGTGAGATTAGATGTATATTTGAGTGAGTGGCAGTGTGAGTGAGTGTATGGGTGAATGAGTGGTTGTGTGAGTAGGTATATGGGTAAGTAAGTGACTGTGTGAGTGGCTGTGGGTGTGAGTTAGTGGGTGTTTGAGGAGCTCTGTGGAGGAGTAAGTAGGTGTATGAGAGGTTTTATGGGTAGGTCAGTGGGTGTATGCGAGTTTGTGTGGGAGTGTGAGTGGGTGTGTGAGTGGCTCTGTGGATGATGCCATCGGTGATGTCATCAGTGATGTAAATTATGATGTCACCATCCGTGATGACACTGAGTATATCATGAGGGATGTAATATGTGAAATCATAAACAGTGCACTGAGGGGGCATAAATTACATTTAGCTCTGCATAACTGTGGAATTTCTAAGGTTTTTTAAAATTCTAATTCCTAACAATAACATCCCTGTAACTTTTTTTTCAGTGAATGTCTAAGGTTTCTTTCATGTTGTTTCCTAACTATAACATCGCTGTAACTTTTGGTTTTTAAGTTAATTTCTAAGGTTGTTTCAATTTTATTTTATTACTGTAACCTGTAACCCTTGACAGTGAGTGTGTGAGTAAGTGCATGAGTGTCTTGGTGGGTGTGTGAGTGAGTGCTTGAGTGTCTTAATGGGTGTGTGAATGTCTGTTTGTGTCTGGGATTTGCTACATATGTGTCTCACTGGGTGTGTGAGTAGATGTATTAGTGTCTCATTATATCTCTGAGTAGGTGTGTGAATGTCTGAGTGGGTATCTGAGTGGGTGCATGAGTGTCTGGGTGAGTGTCTTAGTAGGTCTGTCTTAGTAGGTCTGTGTGTGAGTATGAGAGGGCCTGAGTGGGTTTACAAGTGCCTCTATGAGTGTATGTAAGTCTGTGAGTTTGTGAATGAGTGTGTGAGTGAGTCTGTGAGTAGGTGCATGAGCCTCTGAATGGGTGTGTGAGTGGGTGCATGAATGTCTGAGTGAATGGGAGTGGGTCATCGAGTGGATGGGTAAGTCTGTAAATGAATCCATGGGTCACTGAGTGGATCTATGTGTGGGTGAGTGAGTGTCTGAGTGGGTGTGTTAGTGGGTACATGAGTGTCTGAATAGGTCTGTGAGTGGGTACATGAGTCGAGTCTCTGAGTGAATTTTTGATTGGTATGAGTCCCTGAGTGTATCTGTGAGTGCATGTATAAGTGTTTGAGTGGTTACGTTAGTAGGTGCATAACTGACTTACACGGTCTGTCAGAGGGTCTGTAACTGATGGAGTGAGTCTGAGTGACTGTCTGAGTGGGTGCATGAGTCTCTGAGTCTATCTGAACGTGTGTATGAGTGTTTGAGTGTGTCTGATAGTGGGTGCATAACTGTCTGAGAACATCTGTCAGTCGGCCTGTGAGTATCTGAGTGGGTCTTTGAGTATGTGTATGAGTGTCTGAGTGAGTATGTGAGTGGGCGCATGAGTCTCTGATTCGGTCTGTAAGCGATTACATCAGTGTCCAAGTAGGTCTGTGATGGGGTGCATGAGCCTCAGAGTAGGTCTGTGAGTAGATGCGTGAGAGTCTCAGTCAATGTGTAAGTGGGTGCATGAGTGTCTGACAAAGTCTATGATTATGTGGGTGCATAAGTGTCTGTCTGGTTTGTCAGTGGGTGTCAATATCTAAGTAGGTCTGAGAGTGGGTGCATCAGTGTATGACTAGGTCTCTGAGTGGGTGCATCAGTATCTGAGTGTGTGAGTGCATATGTGCCTCTGAGATAGTGTGAGTGATTGTGTAAGAGCCTCAGTGGATCATGAGTGTCTGAGTGTATCTTTGAATGGGTGTATAAGTCTCTGAGTAGCTGTATAAGTGGGTGTAGGAGTCTCTGAATGGGTGTGTGAGTGGTTACTCTATGAGTGTGTCTGTGAGTGTGTGCATTAGTTTCTCAGTGGGTATGCGAGTGAGTGCATGAGTGTCTGAGTGAGTCTGTGACTGAGTATATGAGTTTCTGAGTAGTTGTGTGAGTGGGGTCTGTGACTGGGTACATGAGTGTCTCTGTGGGTGTATGGATGGGTGCATGAGTGTGTGTGAGTCTGTGACTGGGTGCATGAGTCTCTGAGTGGGTCTGTGAGTGAGTGTATGAGTTTCTCAATGTGTCTGTGAGTGGGTGTGTGAGTGGGTGCATGGGAGTTTGTTTGGTCCCGCAAGTTGCTGCATGAGTGTCTGTGTGGGTCTGTAAGTGGGTCCATGAGTTTCTAAATGGGTGCATGAGTGTCTGAGTGGATTGGCGAGTAGGTGTGTGAATGTATGAGCGGGTCTATGAGTGGGTACATGAGTCTCTGAGTGGATCTGTAAGTGGGTGCATCAATTTCTGAGTAGATTTGTGATTGGATGCATTAGTCTCTGACTGGGTGTGTGAGTATATACATAACTATCTCAGTGGGTCTGTGAGTGGGTACATGACTATCTCAATGTATCTGTGAGTAGGTGTGTGAGTGTCTGAGTGGCTCTGTAAGTGGGTGTGAGTATCTGAGTGGGTCTGTGAGTGGGTACATGAGTATCTCAATGTGTCTGTGAGTGGGTATGTGAGTGTCTGAGTGGCTCTGTGAGTAGGCGTGCAAGTGTCTGAGTGGGTGTGTGAGTGACTGCATGAGTGTCTGTGTGGGTCTGTGAGTGAATGAGTGGCTCAGTGGGTCTGTGAGTGGGTATATGACTATACCAATGCATCTGTGAGTAGGTGTGTGAGTGTCTGAGTGGCTCTGTGAGTGGGTGTGAGTATCTAAGTGGGTCTGTGAGTGGATACATGAGTATCTCAATGTGTGTGTGTGAGGGTGTACGAGTGTCTGAGTGGCTCTGTGAGTAGGTGTGTGGGAATCTGAGTGGGTGTGTGAGTGACTGCATGAGTATCTGAGTGGGTCTGTGAGTAAATGCATAAGTCTTTGAATGGGTGTGTGAGTGGGTGTATGAGTGTCTGAATGGGTCTACAAGTGGTTGCATGAATGTCTGAGTGGGTCTGTGAGTGGGTGCATGAATGTCTGAGTGGGTGTATGAGTGTTTAACTGAGACTCAGGGTGGGTGTGTAAATATATATTTTTTGCATTTTTACACCAACATTCCCGAATTCATTGTGAAGTTACAAGGGGCTTCTGCTGAGCATCATGGTGACTTTGCAAGTATTGTGCATGGCATAAAACATTTTCTTCAACATTTTCTGCTTATACTATATCTCAGAAACACCTTTATATCCCACCTATGGGGTCAGGGTACATCCAACCTGACCCCTTAAGCCAGTTTCTGCCATTACATTTGAGCCCTGGCGATTGTTCCGATAAACTAAAATGGCAGCCATAACTGTCTTGACAAATACTGAACGGATTACCACCAAATAACAAAAAGCACAATCTGCAGAACAAAATCTAGCTTTCTGCCATATTCAGTGTGTGGGAAAGTGCCTCTTTTGACATGGTTAGCCCCCACTTTTTGCTTGATGCTTGATGTGATTTTCAACTGTAAGTGCACTGGGTCCTTGCTAACCAGCTTCCCAGTGGCAGATCTCTTTCCAAAAACTGTAACATGATTGGCACAACTTTAGCCACCCCTGTAAGTCCCTAGTAAATGGTACCCCTATCATGTAGGGCATGGGCCCTGAAGAGGGTCTACTATGGCTGCAGCACAAATTATGCAGCCCCAGAGACCCCTCACCAAGACTATGCAAACTTCCATTGCAGGCTGTGTGTTGTGGTGCAGAGAAAACCAAAGAGACAACATGGCACACAGCCCTGTGTGCTATACCATCATTCATTGCATGATATATAGGTAAGTCACCCTTACTGAAGGCCTTATATCCCTAAGGCAGGGTGCACTATATCCCATGTGTGGACATATCTGCATGAGAATATATGACCCTGCAATATCTGAATCATTCTTGGATATTGTTTGTTCACAAGAAACAACAATAAAGGTGGGTAACCTGCACACCAATTATATAAAGTAATTCAATCAATTAAACAATAAGTAATCCAAACTAAACAATGGTGCTGCCTTGGTGAAGCCTGGCTAGCCCCTGCATGGAAACAAATATGTAAGAATTGTCAAACAGAGCCTGTTTGAACCCAAAAGCGCACTGTTCACCAATCCTATAAGGTATCAATGCTTAATGCAGCAGTTAAATCAATACTTATTTATACAATAAATGAAATGTTTTGAGTTGTTGCTATATTTCAATATGTGTGAATACCCAGATGTCTAAGGGATCACCAACAATATTAATGACAAGCAACTCTATTCAAAACAGAATCCAAAACTTCATATGGACAATTCAAAACAATAATTCAAAACAATAAATCCAAATTTATTTATTTATTGTAGAATTTCCTTTCTTGTTGCGCCACAAAAATGGTATTTCATGATTCCCTTCACGATTCCCAATGCATTTCAGTGCAAGCACCTTCGTCAAGGGAATGCTGCAAAAATGTACATACAAATATATTTCCAATAATATAAATTCTAACAGTAGTGCAAACAATGTCTTTTGCAACTGTAAATCTTTTAAATATAAGGAATGATACAGCCCAAAAAAAACACTAGTCATGTGTACAGAAGAGGTTCAAACAGTGATAATCCATGCATGAATTTGTAACAAATGATAAGCATTAGCCAAAAAGAAAAGTAAACCATGTGAAAAGCATGTGTAAAAAAGTGTTCATAACACGCAAAGATGAGCGGTGTGACTTAACCCTGTGCATCTTCCAGTTACCTAAACCATGATTGCATACCAAAAAATTGCTCAGGTACAAGCTGTACTGGCTTACCTACTTGAACATCGTGCAAGGTATGGACAGTCTGATATTCACAAGGATTAGGAGGATTAGTTCAGAGGATGCACAAGGCAGAGCAGACATTGAGGACATATCTAATCAATATTAAAAAAAAGGCTACCCACATGAGATAGTGGAGGCAGCGAAACAGAGAGCCTTTGATCTAGACATAGAGAGTTTGCTAAAAAAATCTGACAAACCCCCAACAAATAGAGAGGTCTGTGCTCTTAAATATTCCACAGCATCCAGAGATATAACGCTTTGCATTTCTAAGTGTTGGGAGATCATTGAACAGGAAAATGACTTCAAGAAAGTATTTAGGGGTAGCCCCATCTTTGCCTTTACTAGATCAAAAAACCTTAAGGAATTCTTGAGTCAAAAAGCTTTCACATGTCAGACCAGGGCACAATCAAGTATGCAAAAATGCCACAACTGCGGACACTGTGGTAATGTGATCGTGGGTGACAAGTTCGCAGACCCGCACACTGGGATACAGATTTTGTTATGACACACATCTGATTGTAACACCAGCATGGTGATATATGCTATCAAGTGTCCGTTTGGGCTTGTGTATGTTGGTCGCACCACTAGAAAAGTTAAAATCTGATTAACGGAAAACAAGAGTATGATCCGCACATCAAATATGAAATTATGTTTAGCAGTACATTGGGGGGAAGCTAAGCATACCATACCGCAGTTATGCTTCACCATACTTGAACAGGTGTCAGCTCTACCACATGTTGGCATCTGGCACAAAGAGGAACTTTCTGGATCCAGTTCTTAAATACCATTCAACCTTGTGGGTTGAATGATAAAATTGAGTTTACTTGCTTCTTATGATGTATTTTTCTTACATTTGTTTTGCATTTAATCTTGGATATGTTGTCATTTACGTTTCATGTATGTTTGATTTCATTGTATATAATGTTCTGATGCAGATTTGTGTAAAGATCCATTATTGCATAGATCTTCGGTTATAGCAGTTTTAACTGCGAGTACATGTGTGGATACAGTCACTTGTCCTTTACTATGACATAACCCTGTCATCATGTTGTTAGTAAGATTTACTTTTCTTACTGCAGGGGGGCGACTTACTGATAAGGTCGGAACACGCATCAAGATGCGTTTATTATATAATATATATGATCGGCATTCATATTCATTATTATTATTATTACTGCCGATATTGTGTTTAGTCCATGCTGTTTTGACGACCGGGTCCCATGTTGCTGCACGCCCTGATCCCGTTATATGGCGTGTATATTGGCAGACATTAGAGGGGGATGCTTCTCATTCCCCATGTAGATTACATATCTCTTGGATATTGGTATTTATACCTCATAGAGTTGTTTCAAGTTCCTTTCAAGATCACTTGATTCATTCAGCAGAGGCGCTGACTTTACGCTTTCCGTTTACAGCCTTATGAACTCGCCTGCAGTGTTGCTTTACATAACAGAGTAGTCGTATTATCCCGGACCCATAGGTAGGTGATTCCTTTGGACTTCAGATTTAGGTAGGGGGTTTCAGTTATGGAAACATGTTGTTTATGGCAGCGTGTTATGCTATTTTCTCCCATACTAGTGTGCACTCGGCTAGCGGGTTCACCATAGCAGAGTGTCCATACCTTGCATGATGTTCCAGTAGGTAAGCCAGTACAGCTTGTACCTGAGCAATTTATTGGCATGCAATCATGGTTTAGGTAACTGGAAGATGCACAGGGTTAAGTCACACTGCTCATCTTTGTTTGTTATGAACACTATTTTGCACATGCTTTTCACATGGTTTACTTTTCTTCTTGGCTAATATTTATCATTTGTTACATATTCATGCATGGATTATCACTGTTTGAACCTCTTCTGTATCAGGAGTTTGTTATCAATCAGAAGTTTGTTAAAGCGCGACTACTCACCCGTAAGGGTCTCAAGGCGCTAGGGTTGGTGGGGGTGGGAGGGTGCAGGTTCCATTCCATCAAGGAGGGGGTCTGTCGAAGAGCCAGGTTTTGAGGTTTCTTGCGAAGATGGGGAGCGATGTTGTCTGTCTGAGGTGGAGCAGAAGGGCGTTTCATGCTTTGGCCGCGAGGAAGGAGAAGGAGCGACCTCCCGATCTGGTCTTTCTGGTTCGGGGGACCACGTCGTAGGAAAGCTGGGATGATCGTAGGGCCCAATGGGGTGCGTGGAATTTGAGTCGGCTGTTCAGGTATGCTGGTCCGGTGCCGTGGAGGGCCTTGTGTGCGTGGGTGAGCATCTTAAAGGTGATTCTCTCCTCAACGGTGAGCCAGTGGAGTGTGCGCAGGTGCTGGGAGATGTGGCAGTGTTTTGGCAGGTTGAGGACCAGTCTTGCGGCGGCGTTCTGGATGTTCTGTAGCTTGCGGATGAGGTTTTTGTTTATTCCGGCGTAGAGTGCGTTGCCGTAGTCGAGTCTGCTGGTGTCCAGGGCGTGAGTGACTGTCTTTCGGTGTTCGAGGGGGATCCATTTAAAGGTCTTACGAAGGAGGAGGAGGGTGTGGAAGCAGGAAGATGAGACAGAGTTGATCTGGCGGTCCATTTTGAGCTCGGAGTCCAGGGTGATTCCCAGGTTGCGTGCGTGGTCTGTGGGGGTTGGCGGGTTTCCGAGGGCGGTGGGCCACCAGGTGTCGCTCCAGGCATCGGGGTTTGGGCCCATGATGAGTACTTCTGTTTTGTTGGTGTTTAGTTGTAGGCAGCTGTTTTTCATCCATTTGGCGACGGCTTCCATGCTTTCTCGAAAGTTGCGTCTGGCGGTGTTGGGCTCGTTGGATAGGGAGAGGATGAGCTGGGTGTCGTCTGCGTATGACACGATGTTGAGTCCGTAAGTTCTGACGATGGGGGCAAGTGGAGCCATGTAGACGTTGAAGAGCGTCGGGCTGAGGGAGGAGCCCTGGGGTACTCCGCAGGTGGTAGGTGTGTGGTCCGAGAGGAAAGGGGGGAGTCTGACCCGCTGCGTCCTGCCGGAGAGGAAGGAGCAGATCCAGTCGAGGGCCTTGTCCTGGATTCCTGCATCGTAGAGTCTGAGTATTAGGGTGCGGTGGGAGACTGTGTCGAACGCCGCTGATAGGTCGAGGAGGATGAGGGCTACTGTTTCTCCTTTGTCCAGTAAGGTGCGGATGTCATCTGTTGCGGCGAGGAGGGCGGTTTCCGTACTGTGTTTTTTTCTGAAGCCGGATTGGGAGGGGTCGAGGATGTTGTGTTCCTTAATGAATGTGGCGAGTTGGCTGTTGATGGCTTTCTCGATGACTTTCGCTGGGAACGGGAGCAGGGAGATGGGTCTGTAGTTTTTGAGGTTGGTGGGGTCCGCTGAGGGTTTCTTTAGGAGGGGGTTGACCTCGGCGTGTTTCCAGTCGTCGGGGAACGAGGCGGTCGCCAGGGTGCGGTTGATGGTTTGGCGGAGCATGGGTGCGATGGTGTTGGCGGCTCTGTTGAAGATGTGGTGGGGGCAGGGGTCCGTGGGGGCCCCTGAGTGGATTGACTTCATTGTCTTCAGTGTGTCTTCGGTGGTGAGTGCTGTCCAGTCATCAATCGCTGGTTTCCGGGTGTCGGGTGGTTGGTGAGGGTTCAGTGTGTTGGTTGTCTTCGTCAAAGTTGTCGTAGATGCTCTTGATTTTGTGGTGGAAAAAGATGCTGAGTTTGTCGCAGAGGTCTTGTGAGGGAGGGATGTCGGTAGACTCGCTGGTGGGTTGGGCGAACTCCTTGATGATGCTGAAGAGTTCCTTGCTGTTGTGTGCGTGGGTGGAGATTCTGTCTTCAATCGCTTTTTTCCTCGTTTCTCTGATGAGTTGATGGTGGGCGTTGGTGGAGGCTCTGAAGTTGTTGTGGGCTTCTGTGGATTTGGTGTTTCTCCAGGCCTTTTCGAGGCGGCGGCATGTGCGCCTGGACTCTCGAAGTTCGGTGGTAAACCATCTGGCTTTCTTGGCACTGGTATTGATGTTTTTCTTGAGGGGGGGCTATGGTGTTGGTGCTGTCCGAGATCCATCTATGCAGGGTTCGGGCTGCGGTGTTGGGGTCATCGTTTTCCGCGATGGTTGGGGTGGAGTTGTTGAGTGAGAAGGTGAGCTGGTCATCGGTGATTTTGGTCCAGTTTCTTTGTGGAAGCAGGTGCTGGTGTCTGTGGTGGGTGTTCTGAAGGTGAAATGGACGCAACGATGGTCGTTCCATGGGAGTTCGCTGGTGTGGCTGAAGGTGATGGAGTTTCCTGTAGTGAAGAGGGGGTCGAGGGTGTGTCCTGATGAGTGCGTGGGCTCGGTCACGATCTGGCGGAGTCCAATGTTGTGGAGGTTGTCCAGGAGGCATGTGGTGTTGGGGTCCAGTTGATTGTCGAGGTGGAAGTTGAGGTCTCCCAGCAGGGTGTAGTTGGTGGATGAGATGGCCTGTGGGGAGATAATGTCTGTGATGGAGTTGGCGAAGGGTCCGCGGGTCCAGGGAGTCGGTAGATGAGGGTTCCTCGGAGGGCGGCGGTGGGGCTGGCCAGTATCTTGAAGTGAAGGTGTTCCATCAGTTCTGTGGACTCGTCAGGGAGTGTGCTCAGGCGGAGGCTGGATTTGTGGACGATGGCGATTCCTCCTCATGGGTGGGTGGGGCGGTCCTTCCTGGAGATCTTGTATCCTTGGGGGATGGCGATGGCGATGTCCGGTCCCGAGGTGGTGTTGGTCCAGGCTTTGGTGAAGAATGCTATGTCTGGGGTGGTGCTGTCGAGGAGGTCCCAGATTTCTGTGGCGTGTTTGTGGAGGGATCGGACGTTGAGGAGGATGCATTACAGGGTCTTCGGTTCGGTTGTGTTCTTGTGGGTGGGTTGTGCTGGATCCGTGTTCTTGGCAGTGCTGCAGGTGTGCCGGCAGCGGTGACAGCTGATGGGTCCATGGGTGTCGGCTGGTGATGCTAGCTTGCAGTTGTTGTTGCAGCCTAGGTTGAGTGCGTGGAGTGCTGCTGGGTCGTAGCGTTGGTGGGGCGGAGGTCCATGGTTCCTGGTGCTGGTCGCGGACGGGTTGCAGATGGGCGCAGACGTGCTTGCCTTTGACGCGCCTTCGGTGCACCAGCGGCACGCCCGCATGAGGTGAGAGCCTGCACTTTCAGATGCCAGAAGCAAAGCCTGCTCTGGGAGGAGGTGCTTCACACCTCCTCCAGGCCAGAATGGTCTTACAGAGCGGGAAGTTTCAAAGTCAATGTCACATTTGAAGTGTACCCCAGGCTTCCCCAGTTAGTGGGGAATGACAACCCCCCTGTCTTGCTCCACATTTGGGTGGAGGACAGGCGGGAAAATTAGTTAGATGAGGAGAGTGTCCACATTCAGCCAGCACCACCACAAAGGTGTGACAGGTGATGTGGACCCCTCTCTTAAAAATCCACCATCCTAAGATGGTGGGAAAACAACCTGTCAGGGCTAGGGCAGTGCCTCTCCCCACAGAAAGTGGTCACTCAGAGGGTGTAGACACTGTAAAAGTAGGTAGCCCATTGGCTACTACCTGTCTCCCCCTTTAACATCCCTAAATTTAGTATTTAGGTGCCATCCTTGGACCTTGAACCTTATATTTGATGGAAAGAAGAAGACATGGACAAAGAGGAGCCGTTGCCCGAGAACGTAAGCCCTGCAGTAGAGAAAATTGGCGCCAATCACTGCCTGCTGCCTCAAGGCCTCGAGAATTGTGGTTGTGCAGTCCCGTCCTGAACCTGTGAAGGCTCCAAGAACCCCAAAGCTCCTCCAACCTTCATGAAATCACTGAGAACCTCTTTTGGAGCAAAAGTATTATTCCCCTGCACACCACCAGCACCGATCCTGCTAGGTCCAGTTTGTTGGTTTGTTGCTCCATGGTGACTCTGGCACAGCACCCTATCCAGAAGAGGCATATCAGCTCCGGCGGGTCAGATCTGTCTCCCCACCAAGTTGAAAGGCACCAGGACCTACTGGAGCCACACCGTACCAATGCCGGGGTTCACGATCCCCTTCAGCAAACAGCAAGACGAAGAGTCCGTTCCCAACTCCATCTATCCCAGAAGCAAAAAGTTAAAACCCATTGAGGGATGTCAGGACCCCTGGGACTTACAACGTGAGTGGCCCAGCTGTCCAGAAATTGGCTCTCCAAGTTGCCTGTTCCTGACTACAAGGACACCTCGACAGATGACGCCCAGCTGACCTATCTGCTCTGCACCGGGCCCAACCAGCCGCTGTAACAATGATCCAGCTGTGCTCCTATGGTCCTGAGACCCTTGCAATGCCCTCCTTCAAGATGGGCCCATCGAACTTAATTGTAAGTCTTCCTGTGTAGTTTCTTTTCAAGTGGCCCCTTCGTCGTAGAGCACCAGCTACCAAGGCCCTCAGCACCCAACTCCCGGCCAAATCCAGGATGTTCCCGATTTTCTGCTGTTGTAATATTGGACCTGGTCCTGCTATTGACCTAAAATGAGATGGTGAACTTCGTGAAAGCATCCCCTGATTTTATATGCATTTTTCTGCTTTTCCCCATTGACTTCAATAGTGCTTAATGGAGCACAATAGTGAACTCTTAAAAATCGTTACTTTGAAAGTACTCACTGTAAATCAAAGGGGCATATTATCAAGGGGGTTTATCTCCGCTTTTTTGGCTTTAAAAGCCAAGAAAGGGGAGATAAAATTATCTCCCTATTACCTAGCTGTCGCTAACACCAGTTAGCGACAGCTAGTAGGAGACAGCAACCATCTTGGGCCCCACTTTGCATGTCAGAGAAATTTATCACTAATGACATGCAAAGTGGGCGTGCCAAGATGTTAGCGACTGGAAACAGTCGCTAACATCGCTATCTCCTATTACCAACTTTTGGAGATATTTGCGCTAAGCGCGAATATCTCCAAAAGCTAACACCTGCCCTGAGCAGTTCTTAGCCATGTTATCCAATGGGAGGGGGATAACATGGATAAGAGCATTAGCTCGGTAATGCATGAATATCGCTGACTTTTCAGCGATATTCATGCATTGCGGCCGATTTTTATCGCATTTGCGATAAACCTTGGTAATACCAAGGTTTATCTGCGATAAAAAATCGCCGCAGGTCGGCGATACATTTTTGTCTCTAACCAAGCAATAGCGATAATTATCGCTATTGCTTGGTAATATGCCCCAAAGTTCTTTGACTTAATAATTATATAAAATTCGATACTATTTCTATAAATTGGTCTCTGATTTATTCTTGAGTGTGTGTCTCATTTATTGCCTATGTGAGTTCAACAAATAATTTGCACAACCCTCTAATAAGCCTAACTACTCGCCCATGCTGCCACAAATAGAGAGTTAGTATTATCTACTTTTGCCTCTGTAAACCATTAAGGGACTCATTGGACTCTCTGCAAAGTGTACTTCAGCCAGCTTCCTACATTGGTGGCAACAGTGGAATTTACAACTTTGCATTTGTACATACCACTCTGACGATAAGTGACCAGACAAATAAATCCAAAATTGTCTTTAGCTAGTTGTATTTTTTCGATTGCTCTATTTTTCTTATTTTTTTTATTAACTGTTATGGTCTTGGTTAAGTCCCTGTCCCCAGTTGCTAGAATTTAAAATCTTACTGTAGTTAGGGCAAAGAAAAGTGTTAAGGTTTTTTCAACATTATAAAATTGTCCCAACTTTAATAAAAATAATGAGTGGTGCCGATAATCAGGATCAAGAGCTTGACATGACCTCTTACATGGACCTGTCCTAAGCCAGTTGCAGAGCCCTCTGTAAAGGTTATGGTAATAATACTAGCAAACATGCTAACAAAGAAAACCTTAGACGATTGATAGCAATGCTTGAAAGAGATAACCCAGAATTAGTAGCTCAATATGATGAAGATGAGACTACTGAAAATCATACTGAGGACATGATGAGTCCATCCACTCAGAGCAAGAGGAGGACCCCTCAGCAGAGGATCTCATGCTAGAAAGGTTGACAAGGAGATTGAATTTAGAAGCTCAACACCTGGACATAGAAAAACAAAGAAAAGAGATGGAGCTAGTACCTACCTCTGGCGGAAGCAATTTTGTAAATAGGGAGAGAGAAGATTCCTCTGACTCACATGTCCCCAAAGGGACTGTCCCTAAATACTCAGAGGGTGATGATATCACCAAATGGCTCACTGCTTTTGAGAGAGCCTGCCTAGCTAGGAAAGTAGCCAGAAGGAATTGGGCTTCTCTCTTGTGGGAACTACTGAATGAATGAATGAATTAAAAGTATTTAATATAGTGCACAGCTACTCAACAAAAGTGTCCTTGTGCTGTGGGAGCAAAGCAGGTACTCTGACACAACTCATTCCTGAAAAACGAAGATTTTAGATTTTTTTTAAAGTAGCCAGGTCAGTTATGGCTCTTAGTGACGCTGGTAAACTGTTCCATGCTAGTGCGCCCAAAAACCCAAAAGACCTGCCACCCATGCAGGCCAAGTGGACTTTAGGAGTGCGTACAAGATTGGAAGTGGAGCCTCTTAAAGACTGCGCTGGTATGTAGAGATTTACGCGCTTATTGAGGTCGCGGGCTCCTAAACCATGAAGTGCTTTAAAGAATATCAACAGAGAGTGGAACTTGTTCCTTTCCTTCATTTGCAACCAGTGTAGGGTTTTAAGGATGGGGGTCATATGGGACCTGGGTTTGAGTCTAAGAATTGCTCTCACCACGGCATTTTGTACCACTTGAAATCACTGAATGAGATAATCCCAAATACAAATACAAGACATTGGCATAGTCCAGTCTCGACGTCACTAGGGCTTGGACCACAATCTTCCTAGTGTCTAATGATAGAAGTGGAAGGAATTGTTTTAGAATATGAAGTATGCCGAAAAAGGAGTCTACCACTGCTTGCACCTGGGACATCATAGAGCGGGTGCCATCATTGCAGATACCCAGATTTATTACCAGTGTTTGTGCTAAAAGGGGGGAGATAGCTCCTCTGGCCACCATAAAATCAAGTTGCTCACAAAGACAATCTCTGATTTATCCGGATTGCATTTCAACTGATTCACTTTGAGCCAATTAAACACCTTTGTGAGACAGGATCTGATATTGTCACTGTCAAAGTCGGCGCCTTATTCACAGGTGAAAATCACTTCAGTGTCTTCAGCGTAGGATATAATCTTGGCACCGTAATCCTCTGCTAAAGATGCAAGAGGGGAAATATATAGATTTAAGAGTGTGGGGCTCAGTATGGAGCTCTGGGGTACTCCTATGCTAGGCATATGAGATGAAAAAGGAGGTATCCAGATTTCCTGATATCTGTCTTTCAAGAAAGAGGTCATCCATGCCAGAGCTGTCCTGCCTATGCCTGAGTGCCTCAATCTATCAAGAAGTCTCTCATGAGGGACCGCGTTGAAAGCCGCCGACAGGTCAAGTAATATCAGAACGCCCTGCCACCCTGATCCAGTTTTTTCTTAATGTGCTCTATTAATTCCAACAGGGCAGAGTCTGTGCTATGATTTGCCCTGAAACCAGATTGGGACACATGCAGCAAATTGTGGCTTTCTATATGTTTTGAGATCGTTTTGTTAACATGTTTCTCCAAAACTTCAGAGAAGCCTGGGAGGAGGAAGGTAGGCCTATAATTAGCCGGATCAGTCTGATCAGCGGATTGTTTTTTCAAGAGTGGTAAGATTTTTGCCTGTTTCCAAGTATGCGGTACTATTCCGGTGGAGAGTGATAAATTAAGCACTTTATTAACTGTGGAGTTAATGGTAAGAGCTAAAGAGCCATATAATTTAGCTGGACAATCATCTGTTGGTGAGCCAGAATTGAGGCTTTTAAGGTAAGCAAGAGATTCCCTTGGTTGTAATTCCAGGAGCTTTGATAATTCTGGAGGCTGCAACGGGCCAGACTTCTCATTCAGAGTTTGATATAAGACCTGTTCCTCCGCAGTAATTTTATAAAAAGACTGTTGTATTGTTGTGATTTTTTTATGGAAGGATAGAGCTACCTCCTTGGTCCAACCAGCTGGATGCGGGGAGTCTTTCTTAACCCCCTTAGTGGAGGTAAAGGATTTTATAAAATTTTGAAAATGTCCTTTCCCTTGTTATGAGCAGTTTCAATCCTTGCGTGCAAATAGTTTTTCTTGACCTCTTTCACCTGTGAATAAATGGATTTTAAGGCGCTTTATAAATCTTCCAGTCTTCAGGTGAATAAAATTTCCACCATTTATTTTCGAGAACTCTGCAAATACTTTTACTAGGTCTTAGAGATTCATTGAACCATGAGGAGAGGGGGCTGGCCCTCTTTGAGGTGCGAGAGGTCAGCGGCCTTGTCTAAGTTAGAATGTAACCAGGAATCTAGCTCAGGGCAATCAATTTCCAGGTTACCGGATAGCACCGGAGTGGAGAGTTCTAGAGCCTCCACCAATACTGGCAGGGATATTTTGTGTAAGCCTCTGAAGTTATGGTCCGGCGTTGTTGCTTTAGGTAAAGAGCCTATGCTTAAGCTAGGTTTGTTGAAACTAATCAAGGACTGATGCAACGATATAATAGGAGAGAGGGAGTCCACCACCAGGTCCGAGTTGCTAAATATTTGAACAAGAGTGGGGCCCTTGTTGTGTGGGGGAGAGAAAATAAAAGGGGTCATATTTCAGGCCAACAGAGTTTCGAACAAAGAGGTTACAGAAGGATCCACTAACTTCTCCATATTGTATATTAAAGCTTCCTGTGACCAAGACAGAGACAGCAGTGCCGTGAGGGAAACGGCTTACCTGATTCACCTCACCTTGGGGCCGCCAGAACTGTGCCTCTACTCCGCCGTGAGGGAAACGGCGCGACGAACAGCCGCACTTGGAACGACGCCGCCGAGAGGGCAGGGAACTACAATTCCCAAGTGCCCCGGCGGCCGTGACGCCAGCAGAGCGCCCGGAGGCGCGTAAAAAGAGTGCAGCGCCGAGCGTTCTCTGGGAGCTTCCTGTGACCAAGACAGAGACAGCAGTGCCGTGAGGGAAACGGCTTACCTGATTCACCTCACCTTGGGGCTGCCAGAACTGTGCCTCTACTCCGCCGTGAGGGAAACGGCGCGACGAACAGCCGCACTTGGAACGACGCCGCAGAGAGGGCAGGGAACTACAATTCCCAGGTGCCCCGGCGGCCGTGACGCCAGCAGAGCGCCCGGAGGCGCGTAAAAAGAGTGACAACGCCTCTCGCCCCGCGAGTCGCGCGCGGGAGCGCCCGGGGCGAAGCCCGGGCAAAGGGCGGGCCGTCTGTGGCCGTCAGTGGTCTGCAGTGGTCGGGCGGGCCACCCCTCTAACTTTCATCTCAAAGGTGAGCACCTAACTAGGATTATAAAATGGGTGATAGTAATAATGTCGACGTATCAACTCAGGGTGTTGATACTTCTGTCTCCCTCATCACATCCTTTGAAACCCTGATAGAAACTGCTTTTAATGAAATTGTGGAGACTGAGAGGAGGTTCTCGATGGGTTCCCTTACCATCAACAACAAATCGAGTATAATAAGTAGTACAAACGGAGATATACACATAACCCCGGAAGTAATTGTGGTAAAACCATTGCATCCTTCTGTTGATGTGCCCACTATTCTGGATGATGAAAATACTGTTACTTACATAGCACCTGACCCTGCCTCTTCAATACCAGCGGTTGTAATCTCTAATCCGGTACTGATATCAACTTCCCCGGTATCCCTGCTGACTGAAAGTGTCTCTACTATTACTACAGCTTTCCAGGACGAGGTCATTAACCTGGATAGTATTGATTCTAGTAGCAATAAACCGGGAGGGGAAAAACGTAAAAGAGGCACAACTAAGCAAAGTGCTAATAAAAGGAAACAGCCTTTAATCCACAAGAATCAGCCCACACCTCAGAGTCTGTGGAACAAAAATAAATCTTCGGGGGCACCAATTGTCCTTACGGAAGACAAAGACTCTGCTGATATGGACAGTATTTCTGCTGCTACTACCACTCACTCTAGTGGGAATTCCAACACCATATGGACTCAAACAGCATTAATGGGAGATAATTATAATCTCTCAAGGCAGAATGGGAACCTTATAGAAACCATAGTGGATACTATTTTTAATCGACTAGAAAAGCAAATGATCAATCAGTTTAATAACGTTTTTAAAAGACTGGACAGATTAGATAACCTGGTCAAGAATGGAGAAATAAAAAGGAAGGGGTCTGTCATCCTGGACCAAATCAGAGCTGACCGCCTCCTAAAGGAATTGGAAATTGCAAACAATACATTGTCAAAGAAACAGGAAATTACCAGCTCTTTGGGTGGGGTTCTGAGCAATCCTGGATCACTACCTCCGTCTATTGCACCACCTATAATTCAACCACGACCTACCAACAGAGGGCCAACTTTGAATACATCCAATTTACCCACGAAACCGACTCCCATACCTGCTCCTAGAAAAACTATTACTCCATCAATTTCTAACATTTCTGTTTCTAACCGCAATAATGGTCCAACCAAATCCACAACAGCATTAAGACCAACTGCTGCCAATACCAATGAGGGTACTGGCCCACAAGGGACAAGTAAACCTTTCAAACATCAAGGGCCAGCCTTACATTTGCCACCAGATGCTTGTCCTTTTGTTTTGGTCTTAGCAGGAGTACCGCCGTTGAGGGAGGACCAGGGGGAATCATGGGTGCAATTGCGGAATAAGTGCATAGACTGGCTGACCAAGCACAAAGGCGTTGGATTTGACATTTCAAGAGAGATTATATCGGCCCGCAGGGTATCGTGGGTTGGGCCTTTACTTAAGGACAAGGAAGGTGACTGTATAGTTCTTAATTTTAAAAACCCAGGGACTGTAAGAAACCTCCTTAACAGAAATAGCAACTATTCTACCATTTCTACTGTTGCAACTATGTTACCCTTGAGTTATTTCTATAGGCAAATGGCAATACAACCTCGCCCTCCTTTTATGCAATTCCAACCGTCTTTAATGCATTTCCAACCACCACCTATGCATTTCCGGCCACCGCCTATGCAATTTCAACCCCCCCCATTCCCATTTCAAATGTATAATAGATTTGCACCTCTTTCGGATCTGGATATGCAAGACTGACCATCTTTGACTACCTCTGTCGAATTACCTTTGACACCAACATCCGAACCCCAGATTGTCTCACAATTCTTGCCTCGAACTGCCCAGAGTCAAATACCCCCGACTCATAACCAATTGCTTTTGGATTCAGAATTATCTCTTGTTAGCTGGAACATAGCAGGTTTAAAATCCAAATTGAAAATTACAGAATGGGTTAATTGGGTTGATAATAACTGCGATATACTGATGCTACAAGAAACTTGGAGCACAACGTCACCAACAATGGAGGGTTTCAGTTGTTATAATCTAAAGGCTTCCCCTTCGCACATGGGACGACCCAGTGGGGGTCTATCTATCTGGTCCAAAATAAAATCCGGGGTGCAAACTAAATTGATCCCTACACCGGGTAATTGTTGTTTTATGGCTATGAAGTACATTAACAGATTGAAATTATGTATTATTAATTTTTATAACAACGACTTTGTTAGCCGTCTTAATGGTAATTTTATGTTATTGTTTAACTTTATAGATGAAATTATGGGAGGGCAAAAGTATGGGCCCTTCGATGGCATCTGCATTGGAGGGGACTTTAACGCTCATATGTATCGCAACAGCCCTCTATGCAAAAACGGAGAGGAACTGAAAAATCACATAGCTTCCCGTGACCTAGTAAATGTAATGGAGATTGCAGGAACTAGTGCTAACAATATAACAACCCCCACTTTTATAGGTCAGGGCTGTGCTTCGACGATAGATTACATATTTACATGCCCAGAATTAACTGATATAATTTTAAAAGCAGAAGTCATCTGTTCCGCTTATAGCGACCACTACCCGCTTAGAATATACTTACACAATCCACAGACCTCAAAGGTTGCAGCAAAGTTAGAGGCCGGGCCTCAAAATCTGGCTTTATCAACAGATAGATTGAGACTAGTATGGAAAGGAGTTGACAACAAAGAGATTCTATCCAGAGTAATTAAAAAACATCCTGTGACAGTAGAGATTTGCCTGTCATACACAAGTCCTAGTAATGAGGTGATTGGCGCCTTTGGCGATTTATGTGGGGCCATTAAAACAGAATCTTCCAAACCTACTAGGCAGAATATATTCCCTGGTCCCCACTGGTTTGATTCCTCTTGCTCTAAGGCCAATAGGGACTTGAGGGCAGCCTTAAATACCAACCCAAGGGACGCTCCACTCGTGAGAGAATTAAGATCAAAATATAAAATTGCCTTACGAATTAGATCCGAGGCTCTAGTGATTAATCACTGGGAATCTCTTATGCGTACTGCCACACTAAAGGACACAACAGGTTTCTGGAGAGAAGTCAAGTCCCTAAGATCTTTTGGTTCTAACATCAAGCCAATTAACAGTAATATAACGGGTGAGGCGTGGGTAGAGCATTTCTCCCAAATTTACGCCACATCAGCCACTCCCCTAGATACAGTCTCTCTATCTAACAGCGCTGAACCTCTGACCTTTTCATTATTAGAGGTCGAGGATGCTATTATTGATAGCGCTAGTAATAAAGCCCCTGGCCCGGACGGCCTTTCAATTGATCAGATTAAATCAGAAATTAATTTTTGGGCCCCTCTATTATGTAACTTATTTAATAACCTGAATGATAGCTCAATCCCCGAATCCTGGTCGAACAGTGTCATCGTACCAATATTTAAAAAAGGTGACAGGTCGGATCCCGCCTGTTACCGCCCGATCTCACTGATTGATAATACCTTAAAAGTCATTGGAAGGGTAATTTTTAAACGGATAAGGGATTGGGCTGAGGACAACAATGTTCTCCATTGTAGTCAACTGGGCTTCAGAAGCCAAGTAGGCACTATTGAACAATGTTTAAATTTAAATCTGATCATGGCCAAATATATCATTGTTAAAAAATCCCCTCTTTATTTAGGTTTTATGGATTTGAGTTCTGCGTTTGATTTTGTTAATCGTTCTAGGTTGTGGTCACTTCTGCTTGATTATGGTTTGGATGACTCACTGGTGTATTTTCTTTCTTATTTACATAGGGACTTAAAAGCGAGAGTACGAATTAATAATGATGGTGATTTATCCAATGATGTCCCTATTAGCAGAGGAGTCAGACAGGGCTGCGTACTCGCCCCACTGCTTTTTATTTTATATATCAATGGGTTGAGTAGCACTTTGAGTAAGATCACTAAGGATGTTCCAATTATAAATGGTTCCCCCATTACTACCCTACTTTACGCGGATGACGCAGTATTAATGGGGCGTACACCGAATGCTTTACGCATTTTAATCTCTGGGTTTGTTGCTTTTATGTCCGATCTTGGTCTAAATACCAATTTTAAAAAATCTTTTATCATGAATTGCGGACCAAAAAAGTATAATATTACTTCAATTAAATCTGGTAACAACACCTTACAATGCACCAGCACTTTCCCCTATCTAGGGTTGGTATTCTCTAACTCAGGCTCATGGCAGCCACACGCTGCCCATGCGAGAAATAAAATTGGCAAGTCAATTAACTCAATTTCATCCCTCCGTCAACCTAAACTGGCTGATGTTGTTACCCCCCTCCTCAATATCTATCGCACCCAATGCCGTCCAACTGGGACTTATGGAGCTGAAGTGTGGGGTTATTGTAACAGCGTGGCCCTCCAGTTGGAGGAAAATAGATTCTGCAGGAGGGTGCTGGGGGGAGTTCCTTGTGCCCCTACATTTATTTGTCACAATGAACTAAGGTTGCCATATATTGTCGATTTTATCAAGTCAAGGCCTGCGCTTTTTTGGATTAAAATATGGCTAAACCCAGCAGCATCCTTAACGCGCAGTATAATATCAGACTGTCTGTTAAGTGATAGATCCCATCACATACCCTGGTTAAATGCTGTCCAAAACAGTTTGCAGAGCGTGGGTCTAGGATCTTTATTCAGCTCCCCTGATTCTATTGTACCCGCTCATAAGAATAGCATTAAACGGGCATTGCTGGATTTATACAATGAGGATCGGATGAGATCAGAATCCATTAAACCAGTTGTCACTAGATATTTGTGTATTATTGACCCAGGTATTGATAATCTGAACAATCCTTTAAGATATTTGTCAATCCCTATAGGAAGATGGAATCGGAGCCTTTTATTCAGGTTTCGGGATGGAAGCATAGTTAATTTGCTCAGCTTCCCCATTGGCTATAATAAAAAACTAGAAGAGTTGGACTGCACTTGTTCTCAAGGCGGAAAACAAAGCTTATTGCACTATCTCTTCTTTTGTGGCCACTACAAATTGTACACCTGTCAATATTTAAGGCCGATTCTTCGTAAATATAATCTTCGAGATTCCATTCATGCATTAAAATTTTTGCAAATGTTGCACATAGATGAAGTTATATATACTGTAAGTTGCTTCATAAAAGTTTGCGTGAGATCAAGGGCAAGTATGGAACATGGCTAATGGATAATAGTACTATGCCATCTTATGTATTTTGTGCACTTTATCATTCTACTAAAAACTGAATACAGATTAAATCGTATATGTGCTTTGATTCGAATAATCCCTGCGGGAGAATACAAATTAAACTCTGTGATTAAGTACATTAATAGATTAATGCTCTTCCTTTTCGATGTATTTTGCACTTTATATATTATGTACATTGCACTTTACGTTACATATGCTGCTTAAACTCAATCGGATAATCTGTTTTTAACTTTTATATATGTGTTTTTTAACTCGTTTTTAAATGTATTTTCATTCTGTATGTACTTTTATGGATGTACTAAAATCCGAATAAAGATCATTTGAATTGAATTGTATATTAAAGTCTCCTAAAAGGTGGAGCTGGTTATGATTAAGGGCGAGGGAAGTAATAGCATCATTAAGTGCAGTATTAAAATTGCCCAATGCCCTAGGAGGCCAATATAGCAGAATTCCGGATATACATTGCTGAGGGGATAAGGAACTAGGGGGCATATTATCAAGGGGGTTTATCTCCGCTTTTTTGGCTTTAAAAGCCAAGAAAGCGGAGATAAAATGATCTCCCTATTACCTAGCTGTCGCTAACACCAGTTAGCGACAGCTAGTAGGAGATAGCGACCATCTTGGGCCCCACTTTGCATGTCAGTGATATTTATCACTAATGACATGCAAAGTGGGCGTGCCAAGATGTTAGCGACTGGAAACAGTCGCTAACATCGCTATCTCCTATTACCAACTTTTAGAGATATTCGCGCTAAGCCCGAATATCTCCAAAAGCTAACACCTGCCCTGAGCAGTTCTTAGCCATGTTATCCAATGGGGGGTGGATAACATGGCTAAGAGCATTAGCTCGCAAATGCATGAAAATCGCTGACTTTTCAGCGATATTCATGCATTGCGGACGATTTTTATCGCATTTGCGATAAACCTTGGTAATACCAAGGTTTATCTGCGATAAAAATCGCCGCAGCTCAGCGATCATTTTTTCATGCTAACCAAGCAATAGCGATAATTATCGCTATTGCTTGGTAATATGCCCCAAGGAAAGCCCAATTGTTCTGCACCCTCAAAAGACCCTTGTTGTTAAACAAGAGTTTGACTGCACCCTCTACCAGAAACGAGGTGCAGTCAAACTCTTGTTTAACAAGCATTTGCAATGCAATAGGTCTCGCATTAGGAAAGTTTGTAAATGACAAATCTTTTATTTATGTGTTGGTTTTGAAAATAGTGAAATTAATAGCTTTGTCATTTGCAATGCCAATACTTTTAACTTTAGCAAATATGACACCTATAGCAATCGTAATGGAACATCTTTTGTATTTACGTGACTTAGATGTATGATTATTACAAATAACATTGGATTATTTTTTTAAATATTTAATACTTAAATAAAAGTTATTGTAATTTATAATGGCAATAGCTTAAACTTTAGTAAATAACGTTTGTGAAGATTATGTTCAGTGTATTTTTTTTGTGGGGAAAATCCAAGAACAGAAGTGAAATATTAACTTATTTTTGTGACATTTGTAATAAAGCTTGAAACATTGAGAGAACATATTTGAACCAGTTGTTGTTCACAGAAAGTGCTCTTCAGGACCTGCGGGTGTTTGGGAGGGGAAGAGAGAGGAGGGGTGGGGTGGGGTGGGGTGGGGGGGCGCGTCCTCAGGGAACCAGCATCATGAGGCAGATCTCTCCGGTCTTTGCAGGCATTGAATGGTTAGTAAGTGGGATGGTACAGCCTGCATCTGTCCCCTCCATTTGGCAGCAAGTTTCCACAGGGACTTTCATACATTAAATGCTTGACCATTTGGATAGCGAGAGACGGTAGTGAGTTGTTATACATCATATGGTTACAGAGATGCATTCCTTATTGGCACATCCAGGCAATTTGATTTCTTTAAACAGCTATTTTGTAAAATACAAATCAGCCCTCTATTCTAGACAAGCCACACATGGTGGGTGCAGGCAATTGGCGACATTTTCCTGGCAGCGTTGGTGCTGGATAGAGGTGAATGAATTTCTGGAAATGGCTAGAGAGTGTGGATTGCCGTGAGGCGATCACTGAGGCAGAGAGCAAGAGAGCAGGTGCGTCAGGTATACCATAATGGCAAGTTCAAACTCACAGTCCGGCTCCCACTATCTACACAGAACCTACCTGATGCTGGACAAGTAGGCACGGATATACCCAGATAGGTCGGTGACATGCGCAGATGCGGGCTCCTCTGCCGGTTCCCTACACACGGCATGGTCCATGAAATACTGGCAGCTACTACTGGCAATACTGACGTACTTGGTGGAGGGATCTATGAAGCTGTGCGTGATGGGGGTGGTGCCTCGCAGGGAAAGCCTTGAGGTGAGAATGTTGGCACTTTGAGTGGTATTGGCAAGGAGACAGGGTGCAACAACCAGGAAGGTGGTCCAGCCCCCCTCTGGCAGCGTGAGAGACAGCCATGATGGAGTAGGCACTTACGGATCAACTGTATATTAAGCAGACCCGAAGGGATGATGAAGTGGGGGAAGATCTGGGGACCGGGGTGAAATTATCGGAAGGGTTCTGCGCAGAGCTGCTTTGGCTGGAGCGTCTGGTCTCTGCGCATGCACGTTTGGTTTGACGAGTATATGCACTTCCGGGTGAAGAGAAGCGAAGTACTTCGTGGTATTGTATGCGGTGATGACCTGAACTGAAGAGGCTGGCGTGAAGGCAACTGGTTGCTCGAAGTGCTGGACAGAGCCTTCTAAATCGGAAGCCCCGCGTGATGGATCTTGTAGCCCGGTGAGTGGGGCGGGTTGGGCTTTGTTGTAGGGGGGTGTGTGTGCGTGCATGTGTGTGTGCGTGCAAGTGGGTGTGTATACAGTGTGAGTGTGTGTGTGTGCGTGTGTGCGTGTGTGTGTGCCTACCTGCATGTGAGTGTATGTGCAAGTGTGTATGTGTGTGTGTGTGCGCGCACTTCAGGGAATGTGAGACAGGAGATGTGCACGGCGCCGGCCTGGACTTGCGCGTCCACAGACCCCAATCGCCGCACGTGTACATCCCCTGTCTCAGATTCCCCGGAAGTGGCCAACAATAGATACTTCGCTGGATGTAATGCTTAGCATTGCTACACCAGCTCGACCTAAAAATGATGGTCACACTACCACCTTTCCCATTTAATTGATCCTTCCTCAGAATTTTGTATCCCTTAGGTATGGCCGAGGCAATAATTGGATTTGAAGACTCAGATAGCCATGATTCTATGAAAAATAAGTGATCCGGGCTTTCATCTCACATGAGGTCATGGATTTTTGCCTCCTGTTTTTGCAGCGACCGTGTGTTAAGAAGTATTGCCGTAAAAGATATCCCGTGTTTGTTTGTACTGTTTCCCTCATGGTTTAAAACAGGCTGCTTACAAGACACTTCAGAGATCTGGGGAAAGGTCCAATTACCACTAGGACAGAAAAAGTTAGCCTATGTGTCTGCTTCAGCGATTAAGCACTGGCATGATTTGGGGTTATTCAAATTAAGAAGTAAATCACACTCGTATTGAACTTTGTGTCTCAGGCATGGGTAAGACCGGGCAGCATGGCCAGCGCGGGCCGCCTCCGGGACTCTTATGAGTGCAGACGGGTTTGCCTTAGGCTCCCCTTTGACACACAAGGTGCCATAGATTTTAAGTAGGAGGTAGCCGCAAGACTAGAGTGCACACCACCCCGGAAGAAGCAGAGGCCCCAAACTCCTTCCTGCTCTCCACATAAACAGCACTGCAGGCAAGGCAGAACGGGGCAGGTAGACAACAGCAACGAGTTAGAAGAGTAGAAATTAAAACAAAACAAAAAGTGAAGCAGTTTAAAAACAATAAAGAGTAACCCACTCCCCAAAATAAATGCAATGAGAAGCAGGACGGCGTCAGCAGATGCTACCTCTGTCCTACCTCTGTCCCAGGAAAATGCAGGGATAGACTTTTGACGTTGAATGTGAAAGATGCTGAGTCCTATGACCTCATGAACATTTCACCCTCTGAGGCGGAAGCCGGAGGTCCTACAGCACTTTCCTTTACCTGATTTGGCACAGATTTAATTGCTCAGGGTAACATTCATTTTAGAACGCGTCCCGAGTGACGTTCGCTTTTAATAGGCGCTTGATTTTAAAAAGCGTATTTGCACTTGGATCATTGTTTCCTACCTTCCTCTACCTCCTGGGCCGCTCTCAGCTGAGTATTGACGCTGAGAGCTGGTCCCGGGGAGGCGAGGGTTGCTTAGCGGCCATCTTGGGTGTGTAGTCGCGCTCTCGCGCTCTAGCTGATATATAAAAAGGTACTTGACGCTCCGCGTAGCGGACGCGTTAGCGGATGCGCCGGATGCCCGCCGGAGTCACGCCAGAGTCCAGCCCGTCTGCGCCCGTCCGCGTCGAGGACGGGTTGCAGGACGGGCCGGACCCAATCCCTAGTCCATCTTTTCCCAACATGACTTCCAGACTTTATTCCAACTCTGACCTCCTTGCTCTCCGACCCTCCCCCCTGCCCTGTTCCCATCGTTTCTCCCCTGAAGGGATTTTGCATTCCCACAGGTGTTGGTCTTGTTTCGGCTGCCTTCTTTTCTCCCAGGACTGTCGCCCCTATTGTTCCCCCTCCGCCCCCTCAGCCTGCTTTACAACGGAGACTCGGTTTCCTAATCAATGCCCGCTCCCTTATTAAGCACAACGTCGCCTTTCACGATTTCTTTGACAGCCGACAACCAGACTGGGTATTCATCACTGAGACCTGGGCCTCCGACACTTCTGGGCATGATCTGCTCATGGCTATACCTGAGGGCTACTCTCTACATAGGCAGGACAGACCTCTGCGTAGAGGAGGTGGTATTACCATTCTCGTGAAATCCTCCTTTCTCTGTGTAACTAAACCAATTTCGATTCCCTCATCTCGTGTAGAATCATTTTATTTCTGCATTTCTCTTTCTCCTTCAGTCTCCTTTTCTGGGATTCTTATCTATAGACCTCCCGGCTCTAGGGCCACCTTTCCCGCTGAACGTATGTCCATTCTTGAATCCTATATTGGGAAAACTGCCTTCACCATCTTGGGTGATTTTAACTTCCACCTTGATGAGACTAACTCAAAGGACACTATTGCACTTGTTGAAATGTTAGAATCCTGTCACCTTGTCCAGCTTGTTAAAAGTGCTACTCACAAGGCAGGACATATTCTTGACGGTCTCTTCTCTAATGATGACAGGCTTTCCACCGGCCCTCCTCTCCAGGTGGTCTGGTCTGATCATTTTGCCGTGCCATTCGAACTTCTCATTCCTGTCCCCTGTCTTACCAATCGGGAAACCTCTCCCTTTACCCTCAGGAGAAATCTAAGAAATATCTTTGATGAGGCCCTTGCCCCTTTGATCTCTACTCCCGATACCTTAGCCGTAAAGGACACAGCAGAGGCAGCTCAGATCTTGAATGACTCTATCTTCAATGCAGTGGAACAACTTGCTCCCTCATCCTTGCGTTACGTAGCTCGCCGTAAACCCACGGCACCTTGGTTCTCCGATCAGCTGAGGCTTCTTAGACAAGGTTGTAGGAGCATCGAGAGAAAATGGAGGAAATCCTGGGACCCAATCGACAGAGAGGCTCATAAATCCTCTCTACGAGCCTACAAACTCCAAGTGATAACTGAGAAACAGAGATATTTTTCCAATCTGACCAGCTCTCTCTCCTCTTCTAGAGAGCTCTTTAAAATCGCTGACTCTCTATGCTCCTTACAACTCCCTGACCCGGTAGTCAGCTCTCAACAACTCTGTAACGATATCTCTGATTTCTTTCATAGTAAAATTCATGATATACATGTCTCTCTTGAAGCCCATCGTCGTGCTCTTGACCAAAAAATTTCATCTGACATTTCTAGTCTTGATTCACTAGGCAAAGACCCGACTTGTCTACTCACAACATTCCCTTCATTATCCCTTGAATCACTGAACCTACTATTGGACAGGACCAAATCAGCTTCCCCCCTTGATCCAATACCGCTTAAAAAACTAAAAGAATGCAAAAATTGCCTCCTTCCTCCCTTGCTTCAGGTTCTCAACCTGGCCATTTCTCAAGGATCTTTCCCCCCTATATGGAAGAAAGCAATCGTTAAACCTCTTCTCAAGAAACCATCCTTGGATCCGACCTTGTTGAAAAATTTCAGGCCAATCTCCCTCCTTCCAGCACCTGCGAAGATGCTTGAGGCTCATCTGAATTTCCACCTGTCCTCCTTCCTTGATTCCTCGGAATACCTGGATAACACTCAACACGGCTTTAGGAAACATCACAGCACAGAGTCCGCCCTTACCTGTGTTGCGATAACATCCGACGCAAGGTAGACTCTGGCCAAACTACGGTTCTGGTCCTTTTAGACCTCACGGCCGCGTTCGACACCCTATCCCCCGCCATTCTTACATCTCGGCAGAGGGAAGCTGGTGTTACAGGACCGGCCCTGAGTCTCTTAAACTCCTTCTTGACCGAAAGGGAACAGAGAGTTATGCTTGGGAACCACCTCTCCCCTGCCAAGTCATTGCAATGTGGGGTGCCACAAGGGTCGGCCTTGAGTCCGACCCTGTTTAACATCTATGTGGCCCCCCTTGCACGACTGGTTAAATCTCAGGGGATGGAGGTGGTATCCTACGCAGACGATACCCAGATCATGGTATCACTAGCCCACACCTCTGTCATTACAGCAGCCGCTAGTTTCAGGGTTTGCATGCAGTATGTGGCAGACTGGATGACTATAAACTCCCTCAAACTAAACGGCGAAAAAACGGAGGTGCTGGTCTTTGGGAAGAGTCAAAATCTGTGGTCGAGCGAGTGGTGGCCTTCTTCTCTTGGCAACTGCCCCACTCCCTCCCCTTCCGCCAGAAATCTTGGAGTATTATTTGACACCGGGCTCTCTATGTCCCTGCAAGTCAATAGGACCGTGGCCACCTGCTGGGGCATGATTAGTACGCTCAATAAAATTCGTGGTTACCTATCACCCCAGGCGCGTAAACAGGTTGCAGTCGCCCTGGTTGGTTCAAGGTTGGACTACTACAACTCTCTGTACATGGAAGCCAATAAAGGACTGATACATCGTCTGCAGATTCTCCAGAATGCTGCAGCGCGCTTTGTTTTGGAGCTTCCGAAAGCATCTTCAGCCACCGCAGCCAGGAAGGAGCTCCACTGGCTCCCGGTGCAGCACAGAATTGCCTTTAAAATTCTCTGTCTGACCCACAGAGCACTGAAGGATGGTCCTTCTACGGCTATCGTATCTCTTCTTACGCGTTATGTTCCCTCAAGAAACCTCCGATCTGCGGGACTATGTCAACTGGTTGTTCCCCGTTTTAAACTTGCCAGATGGGGCGCCAGAGCCTTTTCTGTGGTTGCTCCGCAGCTGTGGAATTCCATCCCCACAGAAATAAAAACTCTCCCGACCATCGAATCTTTTAAAAAGGCTCTCAAAACCTACTTTTTTAAGAGGGCCTACCCATGAGCAAATAGGACCTGGTAGTTATTCTGTCTTTCGTATTTGAATTAGGCGCCTTGACTCCCATCGGGCTAAGTCCGCGCATATACAAGAACCGGTTCATTCATTCATTCATTCATGAAGGGTACCCTGATTGAGGGCTTCGAACTCACCACTGAAGTATGCAGGATATAATTCAGGGAGACTTGAATAAACCCAGAGTGAGTCCTGGGTGGAATTCAGTGACTTTTCAGTGAACTGGTAACAATGTGCATGACTATGTAGGGCTTTACAATTTAATCATGAAAAAGTATTAACCAAGTAATTCTTTTAATGAGAAGTTACATCAGCATCTGGTAGACTTAGGTCCACTTTCTCCTCTAGAGTTGGGGACGAATGCACACCACTGGATCAAAACAAGGGTGACCATGACTACCACTGGGGGTGACCAAAAGGAAGAGGCAAAAAAGACCCTCATGGGAACCCAAAAGAAAAAAACAAAAATGAGTCTTCTTCAGGCTCCCAAAACCCATCTCAAGAGGGTGGGCCTAGAAACCCTTCACAGCCCAAGGGTACCAGGGTCAAAACTGTGATTCCAAAAAGGTTTGGTGTCATGAGTATAAGCCCCCTGCACACCGAACTAGAGACCATAGCAGCTGTAAAACACAAAATGAATGCCTCTAGCACACCCGCAATAAATACAGTAGTGAGTCTTCAGATCACAGGTGAGCCCTGACCGTGTTAAGGTGCTCATTGAGTCAACTTTAGTCTCAGAGAGAGGAGTGGATGTATCTACCCTGGCTGTCTGGCCCAGTAACCTGAAGAGAGATACAAACAAGAGACAAATATCAATGGGATTAGGGTGGAAGCCCTGAGAGACACTGGTGCCAGTATCATCATGGTGCCTTAGCAACTGGTGTCCTCAGAACAATATCTTCTGGACAGACCTACACAGTAGTCAAAGCTGACAGTCAGGCTAAGGTGCAGCCAATGGCCTTGTTGTCCTTTGATTGTGGAGATGGGTTAGTGGCCTCAAAAGGGTAGCTGTGTCTTCTGCTATCCCTGTGCAGTGTCTTTGTAGCAACAATTTGGAGCACTCAGCATGAGCTGAGGTAGAAAAGAAAACTCGACCATAGCGGCCTTCTGGTCATGCCATTGCTTCATCACCTCCTGGCTAGTTTCTAAGTTCTCAGAAGCTTTTCTTCTAGACTTTCTGCATTTGGTTGAGGAGGGCTAGCATGTAGCTAACCACATCCTTTGGGGGTTTCTTGGGTTTCAGGCTACAACCCCTCCTGCACCAAGCAAAGAGGTCCCTTTACAGGGTGACCTTAGACGAGTTCAAAAGGGCTGAACCCTACTCTTTTCTGTGGTACTACCCTGTATGCAAAGAGTACACAGGATAGGAGGACACCCCACTTCCACCTCATGGGATCTAATGGCCCATAATCATGCCCTTGAGGGTCTTGTTGAATCTCTCAGCAAGCCCGTTAGTCTAGGTGTGGTAAGATGTGGAGAACTTTTAGGTTACAGTTCCTTCAACATGGACTTCATCTATTCAAAAAAATGAAGTTGATGCCCCTGTCTGACACCACTTCCTTGGGGAAACCCGCTTGGGTAAAAATCCCCATCAAGCCATAACTACTGCAGGTTCAGTTACGGTCATCAGAGGGATGGGTTCTGGGTACAGTGGGGCATGGTCCACCAAAATCAGGATACACCTGTTGCCCACGGCAATTTTGGGGTGCAGCGGCCCAACAATGTCGATGTCCACCCCCTCAAAGGCGGTGCCAACAACAGGTATGGGTTTCAGGAGAGCCTTGGGCATTTTCTGTCTTCACAATTGATTGGAAATTGAGACAAGCCCTACAGAAAGCATCTGAGGCTATCTACATTCAGGGCTAATAACAGTGGGTGACAAGCCTTTCAAAGGTCTTGTCCTACCCCAGATGGCCTACAAAGGCATTTCATGAACCAGACCTAGTAGAAAGGCCCTGTACCATGGCTGGCCACCAGTACACATGCTGACCAATGCACAGGCATCCTAGGCTCACTGTGAATAAGATTGTTCTCCCAGTAAATCAGGTGATCTCCGGATGTGCCACCAGCTGCCTCTGCTTCGTCCTGCTACCTTAGCCCCTCTAGAGTTGGGCACTTTCTCCACACCTTGAAGAACTCGTCCCTGGTGGGCCCACCCTCAACTTGCCACACAGAAAACTGCGGGAGCTTCAGGGACTGGTTTCCCAAGCCTCTTACTGTTCCGTTTATTTGCATCTGCCTGAGCTATTCTTCCAGGCTCTGTTGACTCTCCTCTCTGGCAGCCATGTACCAAGTAATGGTACAAACCCACTCAGCTAAACCCCAACATTTCCAGACAGTGTGCTCCAAGTAATTTCCTAGTAAACAATCCACAGGCATGGCAGGGCTCACAGCTACCATAAAAGATCCTGAGACACCCCCCCCTACTCAAAGGGAATCAGAGCTGCTTGGTAGTGGCTCTCATAGTTGTCTGCTACTACAACTTTATGAAATGTATTGGCTATCACCTGCTCTGAGGACACCAGATAACACCTGACAGTAGTCATGCTGACTCATGTGTCCCTCAGAGCCTCCACCATCTGCCCATTGATGGTGACCCAATGCCTATACTTGGAAGTATTTGCAGGGATGTGGGCCTTGGGACCATCTTTCCATCACCCAGGAACACTAAGGTAACCTCATCTGCCCCTCCCCCACCCACAGTGACTGGAACTATCTCTGCTCCAATCGCTACACTAGAGAACTCCTGAGACTGTCCACCGCCCAGTGTTTGTTCCCTATTAGGGCACTTGGTGTCTTCCTTGGTGTGCCCATACTGGTAGCACTTGTAGCACTTAGGGACAAACTTACCAGTATTTTCATTTGCAAAGACTTTTTTTCTGGTCGCCAGATAGGGATTGGGACCCTTTCCCTTGTGAACTATTTTTGGGGTCTTGTGAGAACTCCTTCTTGTTTTTTATATCTCTCTCCTCCTTCTTTTGGTGGGAACCCTAATTAACCTTTTGGGAGTTTCCCCAGATGCCTTCTTGGATGCCCGGGTATTGACCCAGATGTCCGCCTCCTCAGCAAAATTCTTGGGTTCAGTCAGCTTGCTATCCACCTGGTGCTAGAGCAGCTCTGTAAAACAAATATTGAGCATGTGCTTCCTCGGAATCAGGTTGTACAGTCCATGATAATCATTAACTTTACTGCCCCACACCCAGCCATTGTGTGCCTTATTACAGTAATCTAAGAAATCTACCCAAGACTGGTTTGGGAGTTTGTGGCTGTTCCTGAACCTCTGGCGGTATTTCTCAGGGGTCAGCTCAAAATGAATGGCTTTCATGGGGGCGTACCTGGTCTGGTCATGTGCCGCTAGTGTGAGTAGGATATCCCTCCCCACTGTAGGCATATGCTTCCACAAGCCACCTTACTCAGTGCTCCTCTGGGATCTTGTGCTCCCTCTACGCCACCTCATATGCAGCAAGCCTTTTGTCAGTTTCATCTCCCACTGCATAATTGGGTTCCATATCTTTGGGTATGCAGATATTATTCTCACCTTCAGACGTTACAGGTAAGCAGCCACCATTGATGCTGGATTCAGAGCTCTGTCTAGCTTTAATCTCCAGTTCTTTCATGATTCACTAATGCTCCATTACTTTTTTTTTACAAAGTCTCTTTCAGCCTTCTTTTCCTCTGCCTCTGGTCTTATTTGCCACCCACTTCAGTAGCCCTTCAAACATGACTCAGGCCTACCATTGCGGAGCACTAGGATGCGCAGATGGCAGGGTGCAGTAAATTTTAAAGTTGGACATGTACTTTTAGGTTTTACATGTCCTGGTAGTAAAAAACTTTTAAATTCATTTTTTCACCACTGTGAGACTTATCTCTCCCATAGGATAACATTGGGTTACCTTATTACATTTAATAAGTGATAGCTTCCAATTGAGAGCCTACACATAGTTCAAGTTTAGTGATGAAAAAATACAAAGAACGGTTGTAGATTCAAAGTGGACCAACAAAATCCATGCGTTTTTGTCATTGCCAAAAATGTTGGGACTTGGTGGTCTGATTTGAATCAAGTCGTACAGATTACACTATCTAAATTATTGCTTCCTGCGGCCATTGCTTCTACACCAACCCACAAGATAAACATTGCTTGGAGACACATTTTAACTCTCTTTTTTTCAGGCCGCTAGTTGTTTTAATATAATTCTGATAGATTGGTAACACCGAATATTGAGGACTCAGGTAGACAGGGTAATATTTGCCCTGAAGAAGCCCCTATGTGGAGGGACGAAACGTGTTGGCTGTTTTCATGTGTTTTCATCTGTCCTAAATGTGAAACGACTATTAAAAGAAAGAATACAATAAGCATATAAGTCAATTTGATGGCTTATTTCTAGGTTTTTCTCTAGGATACATTTTTTTGACTGATTTATTGGCATTGAGAAAGATATGACTTGAGTTTTATAGCTTGTCTTATTGACTAACTAATAGATTAATGCAAAAACAACAGTTGATAGACAGAATGCAGAACAATGTCATACATTCACTCCAGTACAAAGATCTGGGCCTAAATCCATCTTTTTTTGCTCTCCACACCACCCCAGTTCAGACCTGAAAATATGCAAATCAGCCTTGACCCTGTGCCTCATGGGAACAGTCCAGTCCGAACTGCCAAGATTGATTTGCACATGGCCATGTCTGAACTGGGATGGCAGAGTGGGCTAAAGAACAGTGATGGATTAAACCCAGATCTGTTGACTGGGTGTGAGTGTTTGATTGGTTCAGATGCTCCGTCCATCACCACCCCCTTCTGTACCGCTTTGTTCGCCATAAGTTGGCAGGGTATGCTCAAACATGAGTCCCTTGCTCAATGGCCCCAGCAGCGCCGGGGATGCCTGGCTTCACCTTGGGGGTGCCCTCTCACAGGGAAAGCCAGGACGGGTTCCCCAGTGGTATACAACGCCAGGACACCACGTAACGGGTAACAGTGCGCTTTACAAGTATACATACATTACATTACATTGCTCACTTTGCCACTGTATTCAAGCAAGCCTGGCTGAAGACGGCTGTAATGCCAGAAACCGGTCCTAGGAAGCTTGAATCCGGTCCAGGGAAGGCATGGCTTGGCAGTTCGGGATGGACTGTTCCCCTGAGGCACAGGGTCAGACTGATTTGCATATGGCCATGTCTGAACTGGGGTGGCAGAGTGGGCTAAAGAACGGTGATGGATTAAACCCAGATCTGTTGACTGGGTGTGAGTGTTTTATTGGTTCAGATGCTCCGTCCATCACCATCCCCTTCTGTACCGCTTTGTTCGCCATAAGTTGGCAGGGTATGCTCAGACGTGAGTCCCTTGCTCACTTTGCCACTGTATTCAAGCAAGCCTGGCTGAAGACGGCTGTAATGCCAGAAACCTGTACTAGGAAGCTTGAATCCGGTCCAGGGAAGGCATGGCTTGGCAGTTCCGACTGGACTGTTCCCCTGAGGCACAGGGTCAGACTGATTTGCATATGGCCATGTCTGAACTGGGGTGGCAGAGTGGGCTAAAGAACGGTGATGGATTAAACCCAGATCTGTTGACTGGGTGTGAGTGTTTTATTGGTTCAGATGCTCCGTCCATCACCACCCCTTTCTGTACCGCTTTGTTCGCCATAGGTTGTCAGGGTATGCTCAGACGTGAGTCCCTTGCTCACTTTGCCACTGTATTCAAGCAAGCCTGGCTGAAGACGGCTGTAATGCCAGAAACCTGTACTAGGAAGCTTGAATCCGGTCCAGGGAAGGCATGGCTTGGCAGTTCCAACTGGACTGTTCCCCTGAGGCACAGGGTCAGACTGATTTGCATATGGCCATGTCTGAACTGGGGTGGCAGAGTAGGCTAAAGAATGGTGATGGATTAAACCCAGATCTGTTGACTGGGTGTGAGTGTTTTATTGGTTCAGATGCTCCGTCCATCACCACCCCCTTTTGTACCTCTTTGTTCGCCATAAGTTGGCAGGGTATGCTCAGACGTGAGTCCCTTGCTCACTTTGCCACTGTATTCAAGCAAGCCTGGCTGAAGACTGCTGTAATGCCAGAAACCGGTACTAGGAAGCTTGAATCCGGTCCAGGGAAGGCATGGCTTGGCAGTTCGGGCTGGACTGTTCCCATGAGGCACAGGGTCAGACTGATTTGCATATGGCCATGTCTGAACTGGGGTGGCAGAGTGGGCTAAAAAACGGTGATGGATTAAACCCAGATCTGTTGACTGGGTGTGAGTGTTTAATTGGTTCAGATGCACCGTCCATCACCACCCCCTTTTGTATAACTAATAGATTAACACAGTGCTCCTTCGCCTACTGCTTTGTGAGGTCATGTTTAGTTTCTAAAGAATTGTAATCAAAAGCTCTTTTTAATGGTAAAGTTGGATTTTCTAGTCCAATCCTGAAAATGCCACTTTAAAAAAGGTTGCATTTTCTTATCCTAACCATTTGGTGCCTGCAGCCTGATCCTGGGTCACATAACTAGTTTGGCAGTTGGTCTTTATGTAGTGCTCCAATATAGTGAGACAAAAGTAAGATTTTGGCAGGATTGGCCACTCTGAGTTAACGAGGAGGAGGAGGAGCTGTCACCTACCACACTTACACATCACAAGGGCTCCGCCTGAGCACCCTCTTGAGTCTTTTGTGACCACAGACAAGCTGGGGTCAGGACAGGTAAGAAGGGGTGCATGACACCTCAGGGGGGGTGGAACCCTTGAGAAGTTTCCTCTACTTCAAAGTGGGAACCAGGTATACATGTTGCACCCTGACCCCCAACTCTTCGGTACACTTCTGGACCTGCTGACTCTGCTAGGAATAAGGAGCGCTGTGATGCTGAAGGGACTGCCACTTTGCTGGACTGCTGCTCTGAAGGACTGCTGCCCTGCTGTCCTCTTGCCTGGGTGAGAAGGACTGGACCTGTATCTCGAAACCCAGGACCCCCGAGGGACTCTAAGGGCTAGTTGCCTAGCCTCCTGATCACAAGCCTCTGGTACAGACCGGGCTACCAACAACCTTGTACCCGCCACCTATGAGTCTTGACCTCCCAATTGTTGCCACCCCAGTTCTGGACCCTTGGAAGTGGGCCTGAAATCTGCCAGTCCATCTGTGGTTTCAGCAGAACCAATGCATTTCCTCTGCGGTGTGTCTGCACAAAACTGATGCATGGTCTTGGCTTCTCAGCGTTCACCCTCAGTACTGACGCATCACTTCTACTGCGCAGATGTCCTTGTTGCAAGAACTTCACTTTGCAGCCCTTCAAAACTGCTTCTGCATGACACATCTACATGCAAGGACATTGCCTTGCCCATTGCATACCATTGGAACCAGCGCAACATATTCCCGTGCAAAGACATCACATTGCATTACACTTCCCAGCTCCCCGGAACCACTGCTGCATGACGCATCTCCTCAGCCGGACCTCGACGCACCCTTAATGCAGGACTCCACATCTTTTTGCAACCAGGATTAAGGTACTGTGTTCAGTGTGCTTAAGTGGGTCCCTGCAGCCACCCCGCACCCCTTCATGGTAACCACTTGTGGATTTGTCCTGGTCCAGCACAACCAGATAAACACAGTTGATGTTTGGTGCTTTTTAACGATATTTTCACTGAAACGTTTAAACATGCATATCTCCATTTCTATTGAATTGTTGTTGTCATTATGGGATTGATATATTTATTAAAATGTACCCTACTTTGATCCAAATTGGTGTGGGATTGTTGTTGTGTAGTATTTCCACTTTATTACAGTTTGAAGTACTGCATAAATACTTTACACAGTGACTCTGAGTTATGCATGACTGCCCTATGTAAAGCTACCAGAGGGTTGAGCACAGGCTAATTTGGGGTTTGCTTGTGTCTCACCCTGACAAGGATTGTGGGTTTTGCTTGAGTAGGGTTTGAGACCCCCTCAACCCAATTTCTAACTCACTTGCCTCAGTTGATTCCTGTTGCCTGCTGTTGCGGAAAAGACAGAGCAACTCCCTCTTCGTGACCCCTGGCTGCCGCCTCCCCCGAGGACTCGCTGGTGTGAGCGAGACCTGCAGTCGGCAGGCCCAGCCCAGCGCTCCCAGCTGGAGTCCTCAGTGTAAGAGGCGTGGGCGAAACTCTACCAGCAACCCGGGGGACTGCGAGGACCAGCAACCCCCACGCTGACCAGCTGGTTCCTCTTCCCCCAGGCGACACGCCCACGGACACGCCCACCGCCGATCTCTTCAAAAACTTCGTGACACCCGCTTCGCGGGTGCCACTCACTTGCCTCAGTTGATTCCTGTTGCCTGCTGTTGCGGAAAAGACAGAGCAACTCCCTCTTCGTGACCCCTGGCTGCCGCCTCCCCCGAGGACTCGCTGGTGTGAGCGAGACCTGCAGTCGGCAGGCCCAGCCCAGCGCTCGGCAGGCCCAGCCCAGCGCTCCCAGCTGGAGTCCTCAGGGTAAGAGGCGTGGGCGAAACTCTACCAGCAACCCGGGGGACTGCGAGGACCAGCAACCCCCACGCTGACCAGCTGGTTCCTCTTCCCCCAGGCGACACGCCCACGTACACGCCCACCGCCGATCTCTTCAAAAACTTCGTGACACCCGCTTCGCGGGTGCCACTCACTTGCCTCAGTTGATTCCTGTTGCCTGCTGTTGCGGAAAAGACAGAGCAACTCCCTTTTTGTGACCCCTGGCTGCCGCCTCCCCCGAGGACTCGCTGGTGTGAGCGAGACCTGCAGTCGGCAGGCCCAGCCCAGCGCTCCCAGCTGGAGTCCTCAGGGTAAGCGGCGTGGGCGAAACTCTACCAGCAACTCGGGGGACTGCGAGGACCAGCAACCCCCACGCTGACCAGCTGGTTCCTCTTCCCCCAGGCGACACCCCCACGGACACGCCCACCGCCGATATGTTCATAAACAACATCATCCCTACCGCGATGCGGGACGCGCGCGGGGCGGAGCACGGGGCGAAGCCCGGGCCAAGGGCGGGCCCGTTGTTGCCCGTTAGTGACCGGTAGAGACCGGACCGGGCCACCCCCTTTTCATTCCGGAAACTACAGCCATTAGACTACAACCATGCCGCCCAAAACCAGGAGCAATACAAAGACCAAATCCAAGAACGCCCAGGAGGTAGCACAAATAACCGGGCCAATTGATTTATTAATTTCACGAACACACGAGGTAATCAATCAGAGTATCTCTCTTCTCGAAAAGAGAGTGTCACTGGACCTTATGAACGCAAAACGATCGTCCTTGGGCACCTTAGCAACCGCTACTTCCCCCATTCACCTTGTCTCCCAAAACTGCTCCCATCCTGTGACTGTGTCTGCTCCCGACATTAATACAGTTCCATCTATAGTAGATCTATCTGTAACGCAGTTCGAGTCCGACCTATCATTAACTTCAGACAACTTAGAGGCAACCCCCGATCTGGCAGCCTGTCAAACTCAGGAAGGATCCCAGACCAATATAGATATGTACCTTCGAGGAGAAAGGGAAGGAGCCATTCCAAAAATAGGCAGCACAAAACCCACCGAAAATGTAGCAGTTATGGCTCTTTGTTCAGGTCATGCCATAGAGCAGCTAAACCTTACAACACAATCCCTGCAACAAAATACACCATTCCCTCCAGAAACTAACCCCCCTCATTCTACAATCCCCAACGAGGCTACTGACAACCTCTGTAGAACATGTAAAGTTACCTCACAAGTTCTAACTACAACAAAAGATCTCTTGTTCCAGTATCTGAAACCTATCCAACTAAGCATCAGAAGCTTGGAAGCCCAATTGGCCATTATTTCTGCAACACTTCTTGATACCAATACACACATAGAAAAAAAGGGGCAGCGAAATGTCCCGCAGTCTTCCAAAACTTATCCTCAAGCACAACCACCCAAAGTAATAAAACGACCAACCCCAACCACTCTACCCCCAAAAAACCAAAAACAAAATACTTCGAACCAAAATTTACAAAATATAACGCCCCGATCACAGCAGGGAAAAACCACTGCGGTGCCGAACCAACAAACACCCAACACAGGCTCGGCAACCCAAGTTACTGCAGGACTCGCGACAGATAATCCAAGCAAACCTCACCCCATAAAAAAGCCAACACCTCTTCCATCAAAATCAACGGTTCCCCAGCGCTCTCCTAAAAATATCCCCAAAAAAACACCAGGACTCAGACGTCCAGCTCACCTGCCCCCAGAAGCCACCCATTATACAATAGTACTTACCGGTGTACCAGAACTAACTGACGACACACCAGAAACTGCATAGTCACTTAAAAACAAGGTCATGCAATGGCTAAGCATCAACAGGCCACTAGAATCCCATCATTCGGGAGGGATCTCTACAGTCCGCAGGGTAGTATGGGTAGGTAAAACAACAAAAACGACCCGCGGAGACTGCATCATAGTAACATGCAGAGACCCCTCCACAGTGGATTATATCTGCGCTTGGCCCTCGCTGGAGAAAAAAGGGGGAATTGATGCTCGGCACCTCTCTTTCTTTTATCCTCCAACGAGACAACATCACAATACCCCCTTCTGGAACTGGCACCAGCCCCAAAACGAACCATGGAAGCAGATGGAGTATACCTATGACCATGGAAGCAGAAATGCCCCGAGAGATTGGCCAAGGCAATACTGGCAAGACAGACCCTTCCAGTCTTACGAAGGCTGGCAGGGCCTCCCAACACAAAATCGTTTCGACTGCCTTGAGATGGTCGATTGACCATTCAGGGTTGAACCTAAGAGTATAAACCCCAATAGCACATACCAACAAATAAATCCAACCCAGCAGCGAGTACCTCCGGAGCCTATTCCCTGCAATCAAAAAAAACCAATCCTGGGAACTATAATTGTCTCCCCCAGTACCCTGTTGGAACCACCCTTGGCTCATACCATCAGCAAACCAAAATTCTTAAAGATTCCACTAACCTCTCACAGGCCCAGATAAACCAGCCAATAGAAACCCAGACCGTGAATACCCCGTTAGAAATCAATCCTTCACTCCTCCCCTGACCCCATAAACCTGAGTTTCTCCACTGCATACTGGAATATTGCAGGCTTGTCCTCAAAAATAACACTGGAGTTATGGCTTGACACAGCCAGGGAACATCAGATACTGTGCCTTGAAGAAACATGGTGCACAACCCCATTACACCTTGCGGGATATAAAACTCTTTTCACCCCAGCAGTGCAGGGAAATATGGGCAGACCAAAGGGGGGCTCACGACCTATGTTGCTAATACTCTCCCCTTCAGGGTGAAATTATTAAAGGAGTCTCCAACATTCCAAATTATGCAGATAACAACTTCCCAAAGACAATAACTATGTTTTCATAAACTACTACAACAATTCTGGTACCTCGGACTGCTGGTCAAATCTAGAAGAGATTGCTACATTCCTATCTTCGATGCAAAGCGATAACAATACAACTACAACTCATATAATCTGGGGTGGCGATTTCAACCTCCCTTTGTGCCCAAACCACAAAAACGGAAACTGTGGACTGCAAAACGAACTTGGTAACCCCATACCCCACTTCGTGCACTCGATATGTGGAAACAAACTCAATGACATCTTATTTTCCTTAGACCTGGACTACGTGAATGAATTGGTTGACCCGCAGCAGGATTTCTCACCAACTTTCCATTGGCGAGGCTACCTAACAACCATAGACTACATAATAGCCTCCCACTCACTCAAAGGGCAACTAGGAAATTTTGAAACTGGGTCAAATCCAACAAGTGACCACTACCAGCTTAGTATAAAAATCATCATCAATCTGGCAAAAGTTTACCTTGTAAAGTCGACCTCTCTCCACCAGCAAACACTGTCCATGAACAAACTGAATGGTTATACAGTTAAATGGGCCAAGATCGACCCAGAAGAGGTGACACAGAGGGTCCTTGAAAAAACTGATCATTGGCTATCTAAATGTATGTCTCTGGAGACACCACCCCAAATAATCATCAGTAGCTTCCAAAAGATTCAGGAAACAATAAGGGATGAGCTATTTGTCAACTTAAAAAAGAAGAATAAGTCCCCCACCACGAGATGGTTCGACACCGCCTGTCGGAAGGCACTTTCATCTCTTAAAGAAGCCTTGCATAAACCCACAAGAGACCCCCAGGAAATCTCTAACCTAAGAAAAATATATAACTCTGCCAGGCAAGACCGCAAAAAACAAATCAAACAAGACCTTTGGTTACAATTACACGACAGTGCCCGAAGAAAAGACAGCACCTCATTCTGGCAAGTCATAAGATCTCCTTCCTTGGCCAATAGCACAGAAATCCAACATCTTGATGTGGCAATAACCGAGGAAGACTGGGTTTCCCACTTTGCAAAAATCTTTGGATCTCCTCCGGACTTCGCAGTAGACAATGTAACAAATGAGGCCCAGCCAGTGAGAAATAACACCTACCCGATAAAGATATACTTCCATCTCAGCGAAATCATAAAAGCAATCAGGGCTTCTAAAGCTGGCAAGGCCCCTGGCCCTGATGGTGTTCCAATGGACTTGTTCCTCCATGATGTAAACTTTTGGTCGCAGATAATCACCCGGGTCATGTCAGCAGTAACTTCGGTCGGCCTTTTTCAGTCATGGTCAACATCAATCCTCTTACCCATCTTTAAAAAAGGCGACCGCAACGATCCCGCTTGCTACAGACCAATCTCCCTTCTGGACTCTATGGGTAAGATCGCAGGTCGAGTACTCCTGGACCGATTACAAACTTGGGCCCGGGAGAATAACATCATAACCGACCTGCAATATGGATTCCAGAAGGGGCTTGGGACCGTGGAACAGGCCCTCAATCTTGTTCTCCTGGCTGGGAAATACGTTCACGCTAAAGGAGGCAACATCTTCCTCGTCTATGTCGACTTAAGTGCGGCATTTGACTGCGTCCAGCATGCGAAACTGTGGCAAACACTAAGCAACCTTGGTGTGGATCCCCCGATAATAACCTTCCTACGAGAACTCTACTCTAACACCGTAGGCCGAGTAAGATTTGGTACCAGTGGTGAACTGTCCCGTTCATTTCAAATAACGAAGGGAGTAAGACAGGGATGTGTACTGGCTCCCTTCCTGTTCAACCTTTATACAAACGGGCTTGAACAGGCTATGCTGGAAGGGAGCCAGGACTTACCCCAGATAAACCACCGTCCGATACCCACACTGTTGTATGCTGACGATTCAGTCATTCTAGCACGGACCTTGAACCAACTTCAGATACAAATCAACAAATATGCAGCATTCATGGACTCACTCGGTCTCAAAATAAACATAAAGAAAACTTTTACAATGCACATCGGTCCCAGGATCAAGAACCCCAAAACAATAATGGTTGACAACATCAAACTGGAAAAAACCCCAGTCTACCCACACCTGGGAATCCTAGTGGACGATACAATGAATTGGGGAAAGGCAATTGACGCCAGAAATCTCCACTTTCGTCGCGCAACATCGGCACTTACCTCTTTTTTGAGGAAATTGGGGAAACCAGCGCCACCTGAACTCCTGACTATATACTATGCAAAATGCCATAGTGTGGCCACTTATGGAGCTGGAATCTGGGGTCATGGACGCATAGATCAGCTACAGGTAACTGAAAACGCTTTTATAAAATATATTTTAGCTCTCCCTCAAAGTTCCCCGATACTAGCTTCACACCGGGAGCTTAGCATGGAATATATCATTGACACCATCCGATGCCAGCCAATTCTACTGTGGCATCGAATGTGGTCCAACCCCGAATGTCACCTAACTCGCTCCCTCATTACTGACTGTTTAGCCCTGACAAAATGGCGAAAAATCCCTTGGCTAACCTATATATGTAACTTCTTTAAAGACCTGGACCGCGAGTCCTATTTTGAAGAACCTGCTTCAGTAGAAGACATTTCCAGGAAACAGTAAAAAAATTAATGTGTATGGGACACTTGAGGGATCTACGGAACCAGGCAGAGATCTCAAAACCATTAAATGAAAAAATCTGTGCCCAACAGTCTGGAAGAGGCATACAGGCCTATCTGACGTATTTTTTATCTAATCACGAAAAGTTTTTACTTACAAGACTCCGCTTTAACATCTTTTTCCGTTTAGTTTCATTTCCGGAAACTCATAATTGGTCCCGCAACTTGATGAACTGTCCCTGTGACGGAACCTCCCCACAATCTACGATCCATGTTGTCCTATTTTGTAAATATTATAAACTTCCAAGGAAAACGTGGATTATCCCAATCCTCCGATCCAGTGGCTACAGACAATGCTACAATGCTAGAAATGCATTTCTTTATTTGCAATCCTTGCACATGCTACATGAAGCTAAACTCATAGTGACTTTTCTTAAAGCAGTCTTAACAATACGTCGTAATGTTCCAAGTTAAATTAGAACCATACAAAACTGTAAACCCTATTTTTTTACTAAAATTTCTTTATAACTCGACTTATTTTTCACTCATGCATTTATAATCTTTTGTATGTACTTTTTATGATTATTCAAATTGATAATCGAATAAAAGTTGATGAAAACGAAAACATATATTGTAAAATATTTTATATTATATCATTTTAAAACTATTTTGAATGTATTTAGTAAGAAATGTAAAACATTAGAAAACTAGCAGCCCATCCCGACGTTGTCCGGGTATGAATTGCTGCCGGCCAGAAGTATGTTGTTTTGTAGGATTTCGTTTTGATAGCATTTCTTAACTGTGACAGGCCTGTGAAATGCTCCAATTCACAGTGCACTGCTGATGCACTTAAGAGTGCGCGTTCAGTAGTGTGTGAACTCGAGTTTCCCTACTTTATTTTTCCGTGCAATATAATATAGCGCAAACTCGACAACATGGCATGAGCACAATTTACATTATAGAAGAACACATTAATTTGTGGTAGGTTTTATATGCTTTTACCACACATACATTTACAACGAAATTCGTTGTAAATGCATGAATGGTAAAAGCATGGTAAAAGCATGTTTTTTTTAAATGTTTGGATAAGGTAAGTATGGGTATAGGGGTATATGTTTTGGGGTACTGGGGTACATGTTTTGGGGTGTTTGGGTATTTTAAGGGTTCAGATATAGTTTTGGGTTATGGGGTACAGGGGTATTTTAGGGTTTAGGGATAGGTATGGGTTTTGGGGTACAGGGGTATTTTTAGGGTTCAGGGCTAGGTTTGGGATTTGGGGTATAGGGGTATTTTTAGGGTTCAGGGGTAGGTTTGGGTTTTGGGGTACAGGGGTATTTTAAGAGTTCAGGGCTAGGTTTGGGTTTTGGGGTACAGGATTATTTTAGGGTTCAGGGCTAGGTTTTGGTTTTGGGGTACAGGGGTATTTTAGGGTTCAGGGGTAGGTTTGGGTTTTGGGGTACAGTGGTATTTTTAGGGTTCAGTGCTAGGTTTGTGTTTGGGGTACAGGGGTATTTTAGGGTTATGGGGTAGGTTTGGGTTTTGGGGTACAGGGTTATTTTTAGGGTTCAGGGGTAGGTTTGGGATTTGGGGTATAGGGGTATTTTTAGGGTTCAGGGGTAGGTTTGGGTTTTGGGGTACAGGGGTATTTTAAGGGTTCAAGGCTAGGTTTGGGTTTTGGGGTACAGGGGTATTTTTAGGGTTCAGGGTTAGGTTTGGGATTTGGGGTATAGGGGTATTTTTAGGGTTATGGGGTAGGTTTGGGTTTTGGGGTACAGGGGTATTTTGAGGGTTCAGGGATAGGTTTGGGTTTTGGGGTACAGGGGTATTTTTTGGGTTCAGGGCTAGGTTTGGGTTTTGGGGTACAGGGGTATTTTAGGGTTCAGGGGTAGGTTTGGGTTTTGCGGTACAGGGTTAATTTTAGAGTTCAGGGCTAGGTTTGGGTTTTGGGGTAGAGGGGTATTTTTAGGGTTCAGTGGTAGGTTTGGGTTTTGGGGTACAGGGTCATTTTAAGGGTTTAGGGCTAGGTTTGGGTTTTGGGGTACAGGGTTATTTTAGGGTTCAGGGGTAGTTTTGGGTTTTGGGGTACAGTGGTATTTATAGGGTTCAGGGCTAGGTTTGGGTTTTGGGGTACATAGGTATTTTTAGGGTTCAGGGGTAGGTTTGGGTTTTGAGGTACAGGGGTATTTATAGGGTTCAGGGCTAAGTTTGGGTTTTGGGGTACAGGGTTATGTTTAGGGTTTAGGGATAGGTTTGGGTTTTGGGGTACAGGGTATATTAGGGTTAAGATGGGTTAGTGTTTAAGGGTGTTGGGGTATTTTAAGGAGTAAGGGTGGGTTATGATTATGGGGTGCAGGGTTATTTAAAGGGAGCAGGGTGGGATTAGCACACAATATGAGACATGTCATGAAGGGCGGAACGTACCACACGCCCCCAGCCTTTGTCACGCCCCCAGCACACGCCCACAGCACAATGCAGACACGCCCACAAGGGACTACTTTGCTGGCACGGTTCTTTTGCCTTTTAAATGTATATGGTGGGTGTCTGCATAGCCCATGTCCTTCTGCTGCAACTGCCCTTTCCAACGCTGTATTGGGTGTTGTGATTGGTGCTGTGGTTCCTGAGATTACCCGCCTCAAAGGTTTGGGCTCTCTCTTTATTATATTAGTATAGATAAAATACAAATATAATATAATAATATAAAATAATATAAAATATGTTACACTATATAAATATTGAATTATACAACCACAAATAAATAAATGTGTTTATATAAGTATATAGTATTAAATATTAGTGGAATGTATTTAATTTGCATTATATTACATGTATACTACTAAAATATTTAAGATTTACAACTTTCAAGTCTATATTAACAAATCAATATTTTTGTATGTTTTTGAACAATATTAGAGGAAACTTTTATTTCTTCGATATTTTGGTATTAATAAGTATAGAAACACAATTGTCCTAATAAATGAGCTAGGTGGGATCTTCAGGAAGTCTAGCTTGATTCAGAACATTATTAAATCTTCAGAATCTGGCAGAGCGCCAAGCCATAATGGTCTTCCAACATATCCTCTCCAACTCTAAAACTGATTTTTTGGTTTCCACCCCGCATCACTCTATATTGTCAAGTTTTTGAAACCCAGATTTTACCATCCTCCTGGCAAAGATCCATATTACATCCTACATAGAAAAAATGGAATCCCACGATACCAATAAAATACAGAAGGATTGCCTTACTTGACGTGGAAGCCAAGTACTATGCAAATATTTTGCGAAAAGAGATAGAACTTTAGGCTAAATGAAACAACTTAATTCCAGTGAGTCACACAGGTTTTCGAAGCACCTGCAATACACCTGACAATATACTAGGTTTATTGATGCTAATTCATGAGACACTGAAAGTCCCGAAAAGTTGTCTTTTATTTCTTACATTGATTACCGGATGGCCTTTGACGCACTAGACCGGTCAATATTACGGTCAAAGTTAGCTATATGGGGAATTTCTCCTCTCTCCCCTTCATTCAATCACTCTACTAGAACATTTTGGGTCCAGGCTAAAATAGCCCACAATAGCCATAGTTCAAGTTGAATAAAGACTAATAGAGGGCTAAATCAGGGCTGCGTTTTGGCCCCACTGCTTTTGATTTTATGTATAGCAGATCTCCCAGGTGCCACTAATAAGGGACACTTTGCCTACAATCCCTGCAATATGCAGACAATACTATCGCACAGCAACTAGTCCGCAAAATCCCTGTCAGCCCTGAGCACATTTAATTCAATCAACAGATTACCAGTCAATGAAAATAAATCTGTACTTCTGGTCTTCAGCAACGAAAAGTATAGGATAAAAAGATGGCATGTGGGGAACAGCTTGGCAGAGAAACAAAGGACATTCTGCTGTCTTGGAGTATGAATTGACGATCAAGGCCCACCAATGGAACACTGGCCATATTAAAAATGTACAGCCAGATTTACGACAAATGTTACTGCTCGCAAACGGATGGTAAAATGCATTTTCGAATGTACCAACCCTATTTTGCAAAATAAGGTTTCCAAGTTCCTATTAGGAAGGGGCGTGCCAAGGGCATCCCTTCCTAATAGAGTCTCACACTGGAATGTATTAATGTGTTGCAAGTGTGAATGCGGTTGCAAAACATTCGCAATTTACCACCAATTTCAAATTGGTTGTAAGCCATTGGAAAACAAAAAGGGGTCTGCAAGGGAAGGGACTCCTTCCCCTTTGTGAATGGGGGCACAAAAAGAGGCCACTGCCCACTCTGAAAAATTGAAAACAAAATGTTTTCTTTTCATTTTTGAAAAGCATCCCGTTTTACTTTAAGGAAAACAGAACTCATTAAAATAACTGCTTTATTTAAAAAGCAGTCACCGACATGGTGGTCTGCTGACCCCAGCAGGCCTCCATCCCTTTGAGTGCCGGCCATTCCCAATGGGTCACAAATTGCGACCTGCCTCCCTGGCGACCCATTTGGGAATCACAAACAGTGTCTCAGACACTGTCGTACATCAGGTTTTGCGACTCGCAATTTGTGGGTCGCTAAAAATCACAATTTGCAAGATGGAAACCCTGATGGTTGTACATCTGACCCCAGATCTGCTTCTGTGACTAACATCATCCATCACCTTTAAAATATGGAAGAGCCTTTGATTAAGCTTGTACTTAGCCATCTAAGCAAAACTACTTCTGTTTGTTGACTACAGTTTGCTTGCTATTCCTGGGAAGATGGGCTGTTGGTCCGCCAGAATACAGTGCAATCTATTCAAACAATTTTTTCATTCATCTAATTCTACTAGCCAATCACACATCAGAATAGAATTTAACCAGCAGCAACCATCACTAGAGCACATTTTTAGCCAGCTGTTACATTAATGTGGTATTCCTAGGTAAACTCTATAAAAGCCATCACCTGGCACGTCTTTCCACTAAGACATTGTAGATATGCCCCTTGGGTGCATTATTTTAATAACCCACTGAGAAATTTATTCTAACAAATACTCTGGAACTCCTCAACAAATTTGGAGAATTTAACTTGGTGGCCAAAAAACACGTAACACACAGGATAGTGTGTTTTTGGCGGATCTAATTGTTGTGTTGTAAATATATATCATTATCATTGATTTAGTGTATTCATGCCCTTGTCCTGATAATGCCAATAGAAACGAGTGGCTGAAACGCGATCGCGACTGCGTCGACACTCTAAGAAGTAGTCCGCCTTAAAGTTTAAGTTGTTTTACACTCCAATATAAGCGCCTTTACAAATAATCAGTTAGGGGTGATATACCTCTGGAGCTGCTTAGGACTTCCTAGAAGTGTATCACTTTGATGTAAGAGTGTACATGGTGATATTGGGCCAGATGTAGGTAATTCCTATTTACCGACTCTTAAATACCGAATTTTACCGATTCGGTACTTAAGAGTCGGTAAATAGGAAGGGGGCAGATGTAGGTAATTCTAATTTTAGATTTACCGAATCTGTATGATTTGGTATTTACCGATTTGGTAGATACCGAATCGGTATTGCCCATTGATTCCTATGGGCCATGAAGCCCATAGGAATCAATGAGAAATACAGATTCGGTATTTACCGAATCGGTAAATACCGAATCCTGCACGGGTGCAGGGGGTGTCACTTTGACACCCTCTAGCACCCCAAGTACAGGCTTGTGTGACATGTGGCACACATACATGCCCTAAGGACATGTCTGTGTGTCACATGGCACAGGTGTACATGCACACATGTGCATGTACACCTGAATTCGGTATTTTACCACCCAATTGGATTGGGTGGTAAAATACCGAATTCTGAAGGCCTGTAGCACTGTAAACAGTGCTACCTACATCTGGGTTTTACCGAATCGGTAAAATTACTGATTCGGTATTTTACAGAATCGGTAAATTTACCGATTCTGTAAAATAATGGCCCCTACATCTCAAAAACCAATTACCGGTCGGTAACGGCCGAAATCGGCTGTTACCGACCGGTAATTGGCGACCTACATCTGGCCCATTGTCTTATATTTGTTTAGGGTATATATGTTCTGTATATGTTTTGTAGATATTGTATATGTGATGTATATATTTTGTATATTGTATTGTATATAGAGATGAATGCAAACTAGGGTGTTTCATTGTTGTATAGTCTTTTGTTGATATGTCCTTTGTGCCCCACCTTGTCTATTGATAGGTAAATATGTTATTGTGATTTGTGAATATAATTTTTTCTAAAAATCATTTTGAAACATCAGGGTTATTAGTTTATCCCTGTATGAAAATAAATATTGAATCGATCCCTCTGTACTTCTTCTTGTTTATACACATCTCCTGATGTATTTTGCTCATGTATAGGAGGGTAATTTGGGTATAACCCCTGTTTTTTCCTAGCAAAAAACAAGTAAGACTGGACATTGAGGCATTGGCTCAAAGAAATATTCAGACTCCTGCACGGGGAGCCACACCTGAAAGATTCTTCCAAATTATCTTTTATACCCTTGTCTAAAGTAACAAGACATCATTTTATTCGTATTCAGTTTTGATGTATGCCTCTAATGGAATTCCTTTAATGGCATGCATGGTCAGCATATAAACATTGTTCTAATTGCTGTCGCCTATGCGGCTATAAACATGAACGAATAATTCACATTTTATGTGCCTGCCCAAAGCTGTTACCAGGACGGCGAGGATGTCCTAGGTCAATATTCAATAAAAAAAAGAGGTGTCGTCAAGCGAAAGAGGCTTTAAGATGCACAGTGAGTGGGAGTGACCTCCAAATGATATCTAGCTAACCTTCTTAAATGTATGAATGGACTTTTGCGTTATTCCAGAAGAGAAGGAAATCTAGTAAACTTTCTACACGACTTTTAGCGTTGGTGAGTAGTCTGAATTACATCTGCACTGGAAAGTTGATATTCATATGTTTCAATTGATATAACTGATTTTATTGTTTTTATAATGCTATTGTTTTGGAAATACGTTGTATGATTTTAATTAATTAACAACAAATTTACCTTACTATTTAAAAAGACATGGGCTAAGGCCATGGGAATTCCACCGACACAATAACTCAATAATGTGGAATACAGCAGTGTTACAGCTATAGGCCTTGGGCAGTATCAGGAAACGACAGGCAAGCGATAACCCTGCTGCATTCTGAACTACTGGGCAGATCCAAAATCAACCTCAGTGTGTTAGAATGCCCGGCACCAGGAACCTGGCCAACAAAAAAATGGCAGTCTGCAATGGAATCTTCAAAGCTAATCTCCAGGAACGCCAGGCTTAAACTGTTAGAAATGAGGTCTCTAGTCGTAGTATGCACCCTGTTCAACTAGGGACCACAATCCTAGTCAGGGTAAGTCAGATACACAACCCCAAAGGTACCTGTGGTCACCCTCTGGTAGCTTGACACAGAGCAGTCAGGCGTCACTTAAGAGGACATGAGTAAAGTATTTGTGCAACGCATCAACTACAGTAGCACAGTTAAAACACCACAAAAAGAATCCACACCCGTTTAGAAAAATAAAGAATATTTATATGGTTAAAACAAGACCAAACAATATAATTCACATGTATACTTTTGTAGTTACAGCGTTTTCAATATGCAGGGAAAATCACAGTACTAAAAAATACGCTTGTTCCTCATAGACTAATTAAGGCAGTGTTCAGCTGGGAGTGCTGGAAAAAGCACTTGTGGTTAATGCACTTGTTGCAGTCTCGCTAGACCAGGGTGATTGCCAGAGATCCCGGCAGGAGATCAACAGGTACGGGCTTCGTATAGTGCAGGTTTGCAGGCACCCCAAAAGAACAATTGTCACAGGTCCCTCTGGACCGGTACATATAAATAGTTGTTAGCCTCTGTGCAGCAGGTGCCAGACAACAACAGAGAGCCTTGCAGTTCCCCATCCCGGGCAAAGTACCTATCGTTGCAGGAGCAGTCCTCCCATCACTGGGTGCCATTCTGTTTGGAAGGAGGTGCGGCTCTGAGCCATGCTGGCCTGTCGCGTCAGGCTTGGCGAAGTCACGCAGATCTCCCTTGTGATTATGGCATGCAGTGCGGCATCAACTGGTGCCATTTCATGTGGGAAGCTTGGTTGCTACAGCAACGTGGGGGCCGCAGTGGAAGGGCTTCCCTTGGCTCGGGCACAAAGGCAGTGCTTTCACTCAGTGTAGGGTGCTGGTCTTCATAACTGCAAGTCAAAAGAGAGTGCTGAACACTGGTGGAATGTAGGGCTCAATCTTTAAAGTGAAGTTCTGTCTTATGCAGACCGTAGCGCTGGGGATGTGCCGATCCTCACAGAACGGCTCTTGCAGTAGAGTAATAATAAAAGCAGGGAAGGGAAGTCTTTGATGGCCCTGAGACTTCGAGAACAGGGGGCAAGCCAACAAGCCCTTAGAGTTACTTGGGGTTTAAAGGTTGTAGAGTAGGTTTTGTCCTTCTCACTGCAAGAGGCAGCAGGCCAGCACAGCAGAGCAAGTTGCAAAATGGCAATCCCTCCTGATAGTACAGCAAACAGCAGGCAGCAGGCCAACAGCAGAGCAGTTAGCAAAGAGGCCGCCCTGTCTGACAGTGCAGCTCCTTTTCTCAGCAGAGTCTCTTCAGGACCTTAAAGTAAAATGAATTGGGGGGGTCAGGGGTTCAGTACTTATACCCAGGTGTGCCTCAGGTGTACCTTTGAAGTGGGGGAGACATCAAAGAGGTCTTTGAGCTTCACAAGGTCCCTGCCTTTCCTTCCCAGGCTCCAGAAGCACTACACCCCAGCTCCCTTTGTGTGACTGTCTAGAGGGAATGCACAAAGCCCGGCTGTCACCCAAACCAGACGTGTATTAAGAGAAAGGCAGAGGCACAGAATGGTTAAAGTAAGAACATTCCAACTTTCTAAAAGTTGCATTTTCATGCCTGCAATATAAAAACCAACTTCACTAAAAGATGGGTTTTTAAATTGTGAGACCAGAGGCACCAAACTCCAATATTCTCTATGCTCCCAAAGGGAAATCGTACTTAAAAGATGTCTTAAGGCAATCGCTATGTTACCCTTTGGGAGATATAGGCCTTCTGGCCTTGCAGTAGTGAAAAATTAATTTTGCAGTTTTCCACTACCAGCACATGTCCTACATTTTAAATACACTGCATCCTGACCTAGGGGCTGTCTAGGGTCTACCTTAGGAGTGACTTACATGTAACTAAAAGGAAGGTTTGGGCCTGGCAAGTAGTTTAACTTGCCGGGTCGAAATGGTTGTATAATTACACACACAGGATATGCAAGGGCAGATTTGAGCCATATTTATAGGGCTACTATTTGTGTGGCACAATCAGTGCTGCAAGCCCACCAGCCCCCTCCCATTACACCAGATTCAGATAACAAGAGTTGACTTATGCAGATGCGCCGTCTTTTAAAGAAATATGATGTTGCGTGAAACACTTTTGGTGCTTATTTCCTAGCATTCCAAGTTAAGTTATGTTATTTTAATTTATTACTCACTCAAATCAGCCCTGAAGGGCTATCTCAGTGTGAAACAAGGGCAGAGGACAGGCTAGAGTTGGCTAGAATAGGTGAGTCTTAAGTGCCTTCCTAAAAAGAAAATGGTTTTCACAGAGACGAAGCTGCGTTGGCAGATTATTCCAAAAATGGGGGCAAGGAACGAGAAAGATCTGCGGCCAGCCCTGACCGCCTTAAACCTGGGGACTTAAAGCAGAGCTTTGTCACTGGATCGGAGGAGCCTCACTGGAGTGTAGGGCAGAATCTTAGCAGCTAGAGAAGAAGGTCCTTGGCCGTGAAAGGCGCGGTGGGTTAGGCGATATAATTTTAATATGATTCTTTTTTTCACCGGAAGCCAATGTTGGGACTGCAGAAGAGGGGCTGAAGTTGAGCGCAGAGGGAGGTTGCAGACAAGGCCTGCAGCAGTATTTTGGACCACCTGAAGTTTGGACTGTAGATTCTCATTGATGGGTGTCAAAAGTGAGTTGCCGTAATCAAGCCGACTGAGGTTTGAACCAAGGTTTTCCTTGAGGAAATAGGTAATAGATGGAAAACTCTTCTCAACAGGCATAGCATATGAAAGCAGGACTCTGTGGTGGCATTTATGTATTCTTTCATAGAAGGAGATTCATCGAAGCGTACACCAAGATTTTTACTTCCAATTTGGGTGAAGGGCTGGGACCAAGGCCCGCTGACCTCCGTTCTGGGGCCCAAAGAAATTGGGCTTGTCCGAAAAGCATAATTTCTATTTTTGTAGGATTGAGTTGCAGTCGGTTTTCCAACATCCAGGTGGCTATGGCCTTCAACCCAGTGGAGAAAAGGGCTTTAGATTTGGACAGGTTAGAGCCAAAAGAGAAAAGTAGCTCCATATCATAAGTGTATGGGATAATCTCAAATCCAAAACATCTGGCTATTTTAGCGTGAGGGGCCATGTAAATATCAAAAAGCTTAGGGCTCTACACAAGGAATCGCAGACTACTGAAGTTGAGGCTCAGCAGGAATGTTTAATAATAATTTATTTGCTGTTATTACGGATGCCTAAAAAAATTATTTCTTTTTCAATGTGTATTGTAAATGTTAAATGTTGGTTTATGTTGATTACATGGCACTTTCCTATGTATTATAAAATGGAAGGGAGGAGGGAGATCACTTGATCAATGGGCACCATTTACCACTCGAGGGAGTGGAAGGTCCAGTCACAGTGTGTGCCCGTGGCAATGGTTGCAACAAGGGGGTTACTGGACTGTTCCTAAACGTGACTGAGGGAAAGATTAGTTGGCGTGACCAAAGGTGTAAATGTGACACCCAAGGGCATCCATTTTGTTGGATGGATTGGCCTCACACACCCCGAAGGATGTCATGCTTCATCATCGGCGGTTGCTCCTCGTCGGGGAGGCGGTGCAATCCCCGACGGGCTCACCTCAAAGAGGGGCTCTTTGGCGGAGATCTTTTTCCAACTGCCTTATGGGTCGGGTGCTCTCATCAGCACCCGACCTAAGAAGGCGATAAAAGACACCCAACAGACACTGTGGCAGCTTCCCCCAGTTACGGGCCACTATCCCTGCGGTATGTGTGGAGTCTGCCGGTACACTCAGACAGCTAAAACTATACAGCTCTCTGAGACCTTTACATGGGAGCTGAGGCACCATACTAATTGCAACACCTCACACTGCGTTTACCTCCTCACGTGTCCTTGCGGTTTGCAATATGTCGGAATGACAACCCGCCCTATTAAAACTAGGATCATTGAACACCGGAGTAACTTCCGCTGCAAAAAGACACACACGAAGATGTGTAAACATTATGTAGACCAAGGCCATGATGAGGACTCTGTCAAATGGGTAATAATCGAGTCTAGCCCCAACTGCCCAAAGAATGTCCTTTTTAGGAAGGAACAGAGATGGGTCCACCGTCTATCCTCTGACAGACTGGGACTCAATGAAGATATTCCTTGGCATTCGCTATGAGCCATTGCAACCCGATTTTTATACACCGTTGCAAACCACTCCAGGCAGCCCAACATCCAGCTTTGGGATGCTATCTGTAATGACCTATGGGCACATCTGGCATAGTATATCTGCAATAACAGCACTCTAAGAAGGGCTCCCACCACCCCCTACATTGTCCACATCACGAATAAAACGTATGCCACAGCACCATAGGGGCTTAATATCTGGCTGATACATTATACTAATGATGCCTGCACATTAAACCCATCTAATGGGTTAGATCCACCAGTTTAAGATGTCCGCCCCGCTAAACGACGATAATCTGTAATGACCTATGAGCACATCTGGCACAGTATATCTGCAATAACAGCACTCTCATAAGGGCTCCCACCACCCCTACATTGTCCACATCACGAATAAAACGTATGCCACAGCACCAAAGGGGCTTGATATCTGGCTGATACATTATACTAATGATGCCTGCACATTAAACCCATCTAATGTGTTAGATCCACCAGTTTAAGATGTCCGCCCCGCTAAACGACGATAATCACGTGACTCACCCAGGGGCTTTTGCGCTGTGACACCATCTAATCATGGCCGCCGAAACACTCTCTAGTAGCGCGAGGCCACCTCTACACATTGCCGACAAATTAGCAAGTTTTAACCTGCTTACAATCCAAATCCCACGCGCTCCAATACCCGGAACAAGGGGCTCCTGATGCACACTATAAACAGCTAATAGGCGCGCGGGCACATAACTCAGTCTTACGAAAGCCATAGACTGACTAGCTTAAAATGGCCGCCCCACGAACGGCAGTAACCACGTGACCCGCAAATGGGCGGGGACGCTCGCTCCGTGGCGATTTGCTGCAAGTAATGTAAATAACCCTTCCCGCCGAGCTCTCACATCTACTCGAGCTCGGCGGAGAAGGGTAGGTCAAGCAGCCGGGGCGCAGGAGACTAGAGGTGAGTGCTTCAGCGGGACAAAAGGGCTCTAGGCTGGGGGCCACTCGCAGTGGTAGACACTGCTAGTTCATTAATGCTCGCCTGGCTGTGTTGTTTTGTTTTAAATCCCAAACCCAGTCTTGACTATATGACTCATCCCTGATGCCTCATCCCGCCGACCCCTCATGTGGCAGTTAGTTCTTGATAAATAGGTGAGTGGATAATGGGAATGTTTGTTAGAAATGTGAATCCCTTAAGTTGGAGGGTGTGTGCAATTGGCTCATGTTATAATCATCATGGTTCAATGGGTGTCCCCCCTGCTACTTACTGTTACCTTCACAGGGTATGAACCCAGCTGCACTATAGAGTTTGCTTAGCTACTGCATGTGATTGCTTTGTATATATATAAAAAAAAATTTTTTAAAAAACCCTCCTCACACTTCACAGAAACACCCACTTCACCCACTTTGTGATTGTTGTGTAAGCCATACTACAGACAGGTGGCATACTTAACCACTCAGGCATGTGTTGATTGTGATTTGGACCACAAGTACACCTACAGCATGCCACGCTTTTCACTATTCTTCCCTTTTGGCGTGACCATTTTTGCAATTTTTGCATATTGTTTTAACTATTGTTGTTTTATCTCCCTTCCATACTTAGGCATAGGACAACTCTCACAGAGGTAATATACACACAAACCCACACATGACACTAGCATGTGGTTAATCACCTTTTATAGGTCCTGATGAATCGCGGGTTACTACTGCCCACTGCGAGAAACATGTCGACCGTTTTGCACTACTAGCCCCATCTAGGTTCACCTGAATTTACTCGTTGACTCCTAGTGAGCTAGCCCCCTGTTTTTAACTGCAGCGAGGGACCCCCTGAATAAAGTTCATTCCGGTACCCTTAGCTACATTTTAATATCCCTTTATCACTATCACATACCACCCTGCCCACACACCCGCACCTCACCATAAGGCAGTTGGAAAAAGATCTCCGCCAAAGAGCCCCTCTTTGAGGTGAGCCCGTCGGGGATTGCACCGCCTCCCCGACGAGGAGCAACCGCCGATGATGAAGCATGACATCCTTCGGGGTGTGTGAGGCCAATCCATCCAACAAAATGGATGCCCTTGGGTGTCACATTTACACCTTTGGTCACGCCAACTAATCTTTCCCTCAGTCACGTTTAGGAACAGTCCAGTAACCCCCTTGTTGCAACCACTTTCCTATGTATGTAATGATATATGGTGTCGAATTGTCTTGTGCCTTTATATATTTGTAAATGTAGTGTGCTACACGATATATGGCTGATAATATATCACTCATTTTTTTAATCTATGGCGCCAGTCACAGTGTGTTTTTGTGTCTGTATGGTATACAATGTGAACTATATATCATTGATTGATTTTTCCTAGTGGTCAGGACAAAGAAAAAGTTTAAAAGAAATTCTGCTTTGCTCGACAGAACCAACCATTAGTGCATACTGTTCTAGTCCCCCAGGTTCTGTGAGACACTGGGTTACTCTACTAATCTTTAATGACAAGCCCACTATCAGCATTGAATTTATAGGCTCTGGGCACATATACTGCACTTTACCATGGACTTATAAGTAAATTAAATATGCCAATTGTGGATAATCCAACGTTACCATGTTTAGACTACAGAGCATATGCACTTTAGCACGTGTTAGCAGTGGTAAAGTGCTCAGAATCCTAAAGCCAACAAAAAAGAATTCAGCAAAAATGGTAGGCGGAAGGCAAAAAGTTTGGGGGTTTACCTTCCAAAAAGGGCCATTTTAAAAATAAACAAATACAATATAATACATTGCATACTACATACCAAATCTCTTTCCACCTACACAAAGTAATCTCCACAGTATCAGGTGCATGCCCTAGGTGTAGGACTGAGGAAGCCAATCTCACTCGTATGTTTTGGAGAAGCCTCACATTAAACTCACACTGCACTGACATGCCCGCCTTTGTGATCTGGGTGTTGAGCACTGTGGTTGCTGGATTTTCCTTAGAGGGTTTGCTGGGGATGTTTGTAAGAAGTGCAATTCAATGGTTTGCAGGTTTGCAGGCCTTAATGCAATCATATGTAAGCGGTGAATAGCCATGTGGTGGAAGAGTGATGGTGCACGGGCATATCACCAGAAGACCAACCTCTACAAGTGGGCAGAAGCAGAGTGATTGACTATGATACCATGTCCAACAAGGTTGGTGGTCGTTCTCGCGAAACAAAATGGGACCAGTTACTTCTGAAATTGATGGATAAAGTTAACAGTAGGCTCCTTTGAAATGAATGCTAAAGCTGGATTTAGCGTTAGGTGATCTAGTGACTATACTCTAAGGGTCTATCACATCTCACACCGAGCAGAAACTGGGTAAAGTAGTTAATACAAACAACTGTATAACTGCACAAATGTCAATAAACATGGCTCCCTAGAATTGCTATATATTAAGGAAGGGGATTTTGTTAACCTTATAAAGTGACCAGACTTTGCCGCTTCATTTTCTATATGACTTGTATGTGGGGCTTTAGGATGTTTGTGACTTTTCCACTGGCATTATCTATAGTAGCGGCTGCAAACTCTGGCTTGCCCTTTACTACCCGGGCACTGCCTTCTTACCGTGAGTCTCAGGGATTCTGAAGGAAGCAGCAGGAACAGAAAGTGAACAGGGGTTCAAGTACCAGATTCGGTTCTTAATATGTGCCGGTGGTTTCCGGTGCTCAGCACCAGCACTTAATTTTCAGCACCGTCTCTAGTGACAGCCCACATCACATGGTGGAGCTGTCTTTTTATTTTGGAGATGAGCACGACAACTGTGCTTATTAATTCACTACACATTGAAAGCAATACTAGACTATCATGTCATTAATAAAGCTTTGTGTGGCCTGAAATAGTCAGACTCATCACACTTGAAGGAGTGCGATGGTTAGGTGTTATGTTGGTACTGCCATTGGTAGCACTGTCAGGGTGTTGAGTGGTGCAGGCTGCACTGGCCTTCCGAGAATGGCCCTGGCACTTAATTGCGTACAAATTAAGCACTGACCAGATTTACTTATAAATGGGACAATAGGTGAAAGGGAAAAAGCAAGACAGTACCAAGTCTGTAAATGGCATGGCAGGGCCTTGCTAATCTCATCCCCTGCACTAGCGCACTTTATGCTGCCTTGCTCCTCACAAATAACCTTGCGCCTGGGTTAATGGGTGTGTCAATCATGTCAAATATAGGTATATAAAATAGTATTCTTACACGTAGTTTAAAACTTTTTATTTAAACAACAGGACACATGCAAAGTTAGAAAATTTTATGGAGAAAAGAGCCTTTTTTCTCAAACGTTA